>NC_065449.1:48609368-49288858 GCF_917563875.1 Diabrotica virgifera virgifera
TAGCCAGGACAACAAGAGCCAACAACAACAAGAAACGCCACCATCAAAGCTGCCAAAACCGAAGCCAACAACTGAGAAGCCACAACCAACCGCCGAAGTTAAGAAAAAGTCCGAAAAATCAAAAAAGAAAGATTTCCCGTCACTGAAATCACCAATTTCGAAATAAGAGGCGACGGCATGGGAACCTCAAGCAGAGAACGCTATGAGGGCTGCTTCACCCCCAATACGGGACAGTCTCAACCTGGCCCAAGAACCAGCTCCACCAATCCACCCACCTACGATCACATGTGGAGATACGCCTGCCCTGCGGCGTCCTAGTATTAGAAGCGGTCCACAACAGCAGCTTAAGAGAAGCAGCCAGAGTCCCAAGATACGTCGCAGAAAGATTGCTGTTCAGAGAACTTCAACATGTGAGAGTCACCGAAATGATGACAGATAAACCAAGGGTCAAACTCGCGGAGCTGGCGCACCACCCAAGTCACATACTGCGAGAGATGCTAGGATATGACGCGTTCCACCGGTGGAAGCACAAACGTCCTAAACAGCAAATAGTGGATAAAAGTAAATCGAATAAAGCAAACGAAAGAGTGGCAAAGTGAAAGTAGTAGTCAGTTCGTAGCTCAAAACACCTAGTGCCGAAGAAAGACGCAACCCAAGCGTAGGTCCAACACCACGACCAGGTAAGTCAGCCAGTAAGAAAATAGAGGAAAAGGCGCAAGCCAACAAAAAAACACAAAAAAAACAAAAAAGGCGTAAAGCAGCAAAAAAAACAAAAAAATCACAAAATTCCTGAGCACCAAGCCATTAAACCGAACTCAGTGGGGCTTGGTACAGTGACTTGGGGCCCAATCAAGCAATTTAGTACCGCGGATTAATAACTAGAAGATAAAGGAATAGAGCGCTTCACGCTGGCCTAGTTTTGTAATTCGATTAGGGCACCACATTGGCATCTTATTACCCAGGATTCCATTGTGAAGAGCATTTGGCTACGATAGTTGTGCCCCCATCGCGCATCAGCGTGCTATGGGGGGGAAAGGGATGGCCTGGGGCATTGGAGCGAGGTGGGATGATCCTTGTTTTTACTCGGGTCAAAATGCCCTCGCCCCAATGAATTGTTACACCCGAATGTACTTGTTCGATAGGGTGGAAATCTCCCACAGGTTGGGTTGAATCAAATTGCTTGCTTGCTTGCTTGCCGTTGCCTATTTTTTACCATTTTCTTACGTGAAATTAAACTTCCGTAAATATTTAGGTACTAATGAATAATCAGTAAATATCTCTCACCGTCGTATATTATATAATTTAATTAACAAAAGCACCAATATTTTTTGGCAACTCACTTCAGAGTGTCATTTCTAGATTATCGATATGCGCGTACTTCAGACTGTCGTTTTTATAAAAAATCGCTCAATGCATTTTTTGCAATCGCACCTAAAGAACTATAACTTCAAAAATGCCTATTTTCATGTTGGAACCCAAATAACATTTTGTTTATTCCTTGTCCAACAAAACTTGTTTCTTATTATTTAGCTACTAAATAAGATTACCCATGCCTAATCTTATCAGCCGTACGGCGCGATGTCGTATCCATAGCAACAAGTGGGAATCAAGAAAATTACCTTTTCTAATCGAAAAAACCATTTTGCTTTAATCCTATTTCCTCGGAGTATTTTAGTCTGCACATGCTGTTAATTAATTAACTTAGAGAAATTGGACAGAGTAACGAGAAAATGTCTTTAAAAGTGTGTATTTTTGAAGTGGGACTTAATTAGTCCTTTGGGAAAAAATCAATACCAGAGATAAAATCGGGAGGTGGAGTATTATATGTGTATCACAGTAACTAAAATTGTCTGCAGTAAACTAAATAATTTGTTAGCGTTCCATTCAAACAATTTCCGCGAAAAAAAAAACAATATTTAAATGGTACAGAATATCATTGCAGATCAACCAAATCCAAGTCAAGAGACAAATCCAGAATTAGGCATTTCGCACAACGTTTCTAAATATAAAAGCATTTTTCTGTAACTACAGCTTTAACCTAAAATTATGTCAAATAACAACCAAATGATATCTTCTTCTTATGGTGCCTATCCGTTACGGATGTTGGACACGAACATGGCTATTCTGACTTTGTTGACTGCTGCCCTCAAAAGTCCGGTGGTGGTTAAGTTAAACCATTTTCGCAGGTTATGCAGCCAGGGTATACTTCTTTGTCCTGGACCTCTTTTCCCATGCACTTTACCTTGAAGTATGGTCCGAAGTAGGTCATATCGTTGTTCATTGCGCATTATATGGCCCAGGTATCCCAGTTTGCGAAGTTTTATGGTTACGACTAGTTCGCGCTCTTTGCCCATTCTATGTAGAACTTCTTCGTTGGTAACTCTGTCTATCCAGGAAATCCTCAACATGCGTCTATAGCACCACATCTCAAATGCTTCGAGTCTCTTCAGTGATGATTCAGTTAAGGTCCATGACTCCACGCCATATAAAAGAGCGGAGAATACGTAGCATTTTAGTAAACGAACTTTTATTTCCAATTTTATATCGTGGCTGTTAAAGATTTTTTTCATTTTGACGAAAGGCCTTCTCGATCCTTATCTTAATTTCCGTCGATTGGTCCCACTGTTCATTTAAGTTTGCACCCAAATAACAAAAGTTGGTGATTTGTGTTATAGGTTGTTGGTTAACTAGTAATTGACCAGGTGGTATCCTATTTTTGCTTATAACCATGTATTTGGTTTTTTTTTATGTTAAAATCAAGCCCAAACCTGCTACTTACTTCTGCCACCCTGGAGACAAGTGTCTGCAGACCTTCAAGACTGTCTGCAAAAATGACAGTATCATCAGCGTATCTTATGTTGTTCAATCTTTCTCCGTTTATAAGTATTCCCTCGTCTATGTTCGTTAGCGCTAGGTTCATAATGTGTTCTGAATATATATTAAACAATAATGGGGACAATATACATCCCTGTTGCACATCTCTTTTTATCTTTATGTCGTCTGTTAACTGATCCCCTACTCTAACAGCTAATTAGTTAAATATAATTGTTTTATTTGCACCATTCTGGATTTTCATTGTTCATATTTTTGATTAGGACAAGGTGTACTCACAACTTGAAAGATTGAGCTAGTCTAGGGTAGACGATAGCTATCATAGCTAATTGAAATATTATTCTCGAATATTACTTCAATTATCTGGGGTAGTTTATCGCCTCACTTTTGGCTAAGTCATATGTTTATTATATTTTTATGAACATTAAACATGATTATTTAAAAATACTGTTTTGTTTGCTTCCGAGGATCAAAATCATCAAAAAATACCACAACTTCACAGGAAAAATAGCAATCATTACAAATTGCTTTTTGGAATTCTACTGGCTTTGCCCATATTGAAGATTTCGTGAATTCTAATTTTTCTAGGGACATCTCGGTTTTTTGCATATCTGAAACATGGTTGTTGTATCAGCCATCATCCATATTTTTGGACAATTACAATGTTTGTTTTTCTAACGCCGTTCGTGATAAATCTCGCGGCAGGCCCAGTGGAGGTTTAATAACTTTTGTGAAAAAACCTTTAAATGTGTGTGTTTTAGATAAGTCACTGTACTGGTTAACTTGTTTAATATCCTGTAACAGTTGGGAGATAATTATAAGCAATGTTTACTTTAAGCCTAACTTAGACATTGATAGCATTTTAGAACTTTTCAATTTTTCTTTGCAAGAAGTAAACAATGCGTATCCAAACACTCCTGTTTTGATAGGTGGAGACTTTAATTGCCGAATGGGGTCTTCTGGTGAAGTACCACTAGAACTAATTTCTTACAGTAATATTTTCGCTAATAGAATAAGTAGTGACGGTATTTTTAATAGCAAAGGTGAAATTCTTCTCAACTTTATGGACGAAAATTCATTCACTCTCTTGAATGGGAGAACTAAAGGTGACATACCGGGTCAATTTACTTACTGTGCTTCTGCAGGTAATAGTGTTGTCGACTTGCTATGGATGCAAAATATTCAAATTCCTTTAGTAGAAAGTCTCCAGGTTTTGGAATATTTTGCCTCCTCTGGAAGTCACTTCCCTTTAAGGCTGATATTAAATTTACCATCAGCTATAAATAAAAAATGTACACAGCAGTCCAACAATCCAGAATACACATTAATTCCATCTTGGAATGAAAACTACGCATTAGCATTTTATCATACTTTAAAAAACTCACTAAACTGTATGCTTGAGCCAGACTTGGAAAACTTATACCAAAAGCTTGTTGAAACAATTACTAACACCTCTTTGCTTCTTGGCTTATCGAAAAAATTATTTAATACTCCAAAAAACTCCAGAAAAAATAATAAACCTTGGTTTGATCAGGAATGTTACAACTCAAAAAAATTTGTTCAGCAAAATTTGAAAATAGCAAAAATCAACAACTTTCTACCAAATTATAAAAATGCTTATTTGGTTAGTAAAAAGCAGTATAAGACAATGATTGATAACAAGAAAAAATCTTATACAAACAATTTTACGCAGGCTTTAAGTAACGTTCGCGATCAAAAAAACTTTTGGAAAACGATCCAGTATTTTAAGGGAAATACAGTTAAAACTAATCTAGATATTCACACGTGGGAATTATTTTTAAATAATATTTCGCAAGAGAAAACCGTCGATAATACTCTTTTTTTTTGACGTTCGTTGTCCTATTTTGGACGCCCCTATATCTCTTAAAGAAATTAGCAATACTCTAAAACAATGCAAAAATGGCAAAGCCCCCGGACTAGATAATATTACATTTGAGTTCTTGAAACACCTCCCAAATAATTGGCTATTATATTTAAATTGCTTGTACAGTCGTATTCTAGATACCGAAACTATGCCTTCAGCCTGGTCTAATATTATATTAACAATGTTGCACAAGAAAGGTTCCCGTGAAGATCCAGAGAATTATAGAAGAATTGCTCTAGTAAACTGTTTAACTAAACTATTCACGCAGATATTATCTAATCGATTAACGATATGGCTGGACAATACTTCCGTTATTCCAGAATGTCAAAATGGGTTTCGTCAAGGCAGGGGATGTCTAGATAATATATTTACCCTCACTTCAGCTGTTCAGCTACAACTGCGACTTAAGAAAAGAAAAGTCTTCGCTGCTTTTATAGACCTCCAAAGAGCATTTGACTCAGTTGAACATATCTTGTTATGGAACAAACTTTTTCAGTGTGGCATTAGCGCTAAATTTATTAGATTAATTAGATTCCTGTACGCATCGGGTACCTTCCAGGTTCGCTCAAATTCACAATTGTCACGACAATATAAAATAACGGAAGGTGTTCTTCAAGGAGAATGCTTAAACCCGACTTTGTTCTCAATTTTTCTTTCAGATGTGGAGGCCTTTTTTAGGGAGGCAGGGGCAAAGGGAATTAATATTAATGGTAATACTGATATCCTTCTATTACTCTATGCCGACGATTTGATAATATTAGGAGAATCAGAAGTTGACATGACCCGCAAATTACGAATATTGGAAACCTACACCTCACAGAATAAACTGACTATAAACACTTCCAAAAGCAAAATCTTAGTCTTCTCGAGGGGTGGCCATTTCTCCAAAGAGCGAGGATTCCTACTAAATGGTCAAAAACTTGAAAGCGTTAATAAATTTAATTATCTGGGTGTAACGTTTAGTAGTTCCTCGTTTTTTCGAGAGATGGCCGTTACTACGATTGCTAGAGCCAAGCAGTCTATAGGAGCAGTAATGAACCTCTTGTCTAATGCAATAGTAAATTCATGGGAGACGAGAATTACATTACATAATTCCATTATTTTAAACTGTCTTTCTCAGTGTATATCTGTCTGGGGTCTGCGCTAAAAAATACCCCCAATACTTATGTTAGGCTAGAAGTTGGCCAAGTTCACTTAAAATAGTTAATTTTTAAAATATCACTTAATTGGCTTGAGAGAATTTTACTTATGGACTCCTCTAGGTATCCAAGAATTTGTTATAACCGTCTTCGTCAGCTATGTAACAATAATGACAATAATGAGAATTATAACTGGGTAGTTCAGCTAAAAAATTATTTTTCTGAAATTGATGCAAAAGAAACTTGGGAAAATTTATCATGGGGGTTACTGAGGCATCAAAGAAACGGTTTGTTATTAAAAATGAAAGAAAAACTCTTCCATGATGACTTATCAGCATTAACAAGTTCTCGCTATTCTTTGTACTATAAACATTTCTCACACAATAGGCAACCGCAAAGCTATTTACAAATAAAAACTCCCATATATATTACAAGACTTTATTCACAAATCAGACTTTGCTCTAAACTTTACATACAATTTTATTATAAAGGGATTTCGTATCACATCGACCAAACTGAAAATTGTTCAATATGTAATTTACACAAATTAGAGACTCTTTCCCACATTTTGTTGGAATGTCCATTATACTCGTGTTTTAGATCACCCCTTATTCGATCATTTGTAGAGAATACCGAGAGCTTTTTTCTGTTTTTAAATACAACCCATTCTCCCACTGAGATTAAGGAACTGTGTACATTTTTTATTAATGCACTCAGATTGCGTTCATTTATATTAAATGAATAATTGTAACTAAATCTCCATTAAGCGTCGACTATTTATGTGTAATAATTTGTACTCAACCTCTTGTTATATGATTTTTCATTAGAAACAATAAACATGTCTATCTATCTATCTATCTATCTTATATTTTTATGAACATTAAACATGATTATTTAAAAATACTGTTTTGTTTGCATCCATTCTAAATTTTCAGAGTTCATATCTAAGATTAGGACAAGACGAACACACACCTGAGTGACTGAGCTGAGCTAAAAGTGTAGCGATGACTATGTTGTCTATAAAGAAGAAAAAGAATGAACTTCTTGCGTGCCTTGACGTTGGCGATTAACATGGCGAAACTCTCTCTGTTTCGAGCTATTCTAAATAGATGCTCTGCTTTCTTTAATCCTGTTCACTCCCTGATACTCTTCAACCAATAGCCCTTTTTTCTACCAATTCCTCTGCGTCCTTAGATTTTACCCATCATAATAAATTGAAGAATATTATATAGGCCTCCCCTTCTACGTGTCCAAAATAGATCATCTTTCTATATTTGATGTTATCAAGCAGCTCGCGATCAGCATTTGCTCTCTTAAGGACTACCACATTTGCCAGCACAGCCGTCCATGGTATATTTAGTGTACGTCTGTGCAGCCATATTTCAAAGGCCTCCACACGATTAATGGTGGATATTTTTAATGTCCATGCTTCGACACCATACAAGAGGACTGACCAAATCGGTGGCTAAGAGGACAAATATTGTATGTCCAAAATTGATGTTTTCGGTAAAATAATTTAAAAGTTTGCGTTATCCTTGACAAACCGTAGGTACATACTTTAAAAGTAACTCAATTACAGTTAAGTTCGTGTTACACCTTTCCTTTATATCTTATCCAGTTCTCTTCTATTAGGGATAAATGTTAATCACATTTAACAAGCTAAAAGTACACTCTATGAACATATCTACAATAAATGTGAAGTAAAACATGGACATACAATATATTATTTCCATATTGCAATTTTGAAAATATCGTAAAATCAGGTTTAAAATAGTACTAATAATAGTAGTCCAAATTAATTTTTTACTATGTGCGTATGCACAAAATTTCGGACCAATGCTTTTTAAATACATTCTTTTTTTTTCGAATCCTGAGAAAACCAATAAATATTTTTAAAAAATTGAAACGCAGAATGAAGGATAAAATTATTACCGAGGGTCAAATATTCTTAGAATAAAAAAAAAGTTCCTTTATCTACTCTATGTCATATTATGTATAAGTTTTTAGTTTGTGATAACTGTCATTATAGATAGCAGTGCGTGAAGGGTTTAAAGTGTGCGTGAAGTAACAATGTATTTTAAATAAGATTTACTTTTTGGCACACTTTCATATAATTAAATATCCTTAACTTTCGCGTTACCAAGGTGATGACATAATGAGCAATAAATTACAACAAAAGTTTTGACAGTTTTGTGGTTTGAAAAAGTTAGAATTTTTAAATGTCAAGGTTCTAAAAGTGTAGAATAGAAATGAATACCAGTGACGAAGAGTTGCAGTTTTTTTATTTGCTTATCGTAGATAAAATATTGTATGAAACTGTGCGTGGAGTACTTTTTGGGAACTTACGCGATATATAGCACTCGCGCCGCTGTCGCTTGTGCTCTAAACATCGCGTGCGTTCTCAAAAAGCATATAGGTCTGGATCCCGCGTATGAAAAAAAAGTTGATTAATAGCAAGCTGAAAATTTGTTAATAGCTTAAGGTTGTCTAGTCGAATAAACTTTGATATATGGGAACACTGAAACAGGGGCAGTTTTAATTTTGGAACAGGTTAAAAATTTGGAACGGTCACAGCACGAAAACGGCACATTTATTTTGTCCGACAGAACAGACTTAAACTCTCCGAACAGAGATTAAACTCTCATGAAAAAATCAGATTGCTATTTATTACCTGTCATAATTCCTGTCATTTGGCATATTCTACATTTTCCACTCATTAAAACGCCCATTTGGTGATCAATAGCAATCTGATTTTTGCATGAGAGTTTAATCTCTGTTCGGAGAGTTTAAGTCTGTTCTGTCGGACAAAATAAATGTGCCGTTTTCGTGCTGTGACCGTTCCAAATTTTTAACTTGTTCCACAATTAAAACTGCCCCTGTTCCAGTGTTCACACATATCAAAGTTTATTCGACTAGACACCCTTAAGCTATTAACAAATTTTCAGCTTGCTATTAATCAACTTTTTTTTCATACGCGGGATCCAGTCCTAATACTTCAGGAACTGTTTCATAAATAACTATTTGAATGAGATAATTGAAATTAAAAATCACATTAAATTTTCTCTTTTTTTTTTTTTCACCCCTGCCACTTATTAAAATAAACATTATAGAAGTTTTCAGGGACTTTCGGCCCTCGGTAATAATCTGTCCTTTCTACGTTTAAATTTTTCAAAAATACTTATTAGTTTTCTCAGGACATTAAAAACCAAAGTAAAAATACATATAAAAGTATATATCGAAGCTATCGCAAGATCCAATTGAAAGTGAGCAGGATGGCAAGAGAAAGCCAAGAGAAGTGGGAAAAAGAATAATACACTGGCGACTAAGAGCACATAAACGAGGCTTCGAAAGACCACAAAAAATGGTGCGACGACATTAAAGAAAAGGCTGAAAGAAACTGGCATCAGATAGCACAAAACAGGCTAATATGGAAACACAATGGGAGGGCTATGTCCAGAGGTGGACCAGAAGAGACTGCTAAAGAAGAAAAAGAAGTTACATTCTACAATGAATGACGCATATTATTTAATTAAATGTGTAAGGAAGTACTCAGCTATTTATAATATCCACGCTCGATGGACTGCCTCCCATCGCGTATTCCTTCTTTCATCTTCAACTAAAGCTAGAGCTATTCCTAACCATTGGATATTTGTAAAATTATTATTTTAAACCCACTCAAGACACTCGCACATAAAACTAATTAAAAAAAACGTGCAGAAGCCAGAAGCAACCCATCGTAGCATAAATGAAAACTCAGTGTGGAGCACGGTTGTTCCACGACTCGTATCGTACACGTCATCCATGGTGGTTACACTGCCTGCCTATCGCGTTTTTCTTCTTTCATCTTTAACGAAAGCTACAGTTATCGCTAACAATCCCTTTTCTTCTTCTTCTTTTTGTATAGACATTACTCTGTCTGTTTTTCAATGTGCCTCTAGTAAGTTGTCCCATCGTTTTCGTGGCCTTCCCACTGATCGTCTTTCTATTAGGGAACCGTCTCTCGCTGTTCTGACTACTCTATTTGTTGTCATTAAATACCTTATGTGCTCATTCCATTATATTCTTCTGTTTCTTACCCAGTTTTTAAAGTTATCCACCTTACACCTCTGTCGTATATCTGTACTTCTAGATCTGTCCCTTAGAGTCTTACCATCGATTTTTCGATGGGTTTTCATCCCCGCTGTTTCGAGCAATATTTTGTCTTCTCTGTGTCGGGTCGTGTTTTTGCTGCGTATGTCATTATTGGTCTGATGACTGTTTTGTCAATTCTGCCTTTCATTTCTTTTCCGATATTTTTAATTCTCCATACTGTGTCATTCAGTTAACTTGCGACTCTGTTTGCTCTATTCACTTGATCTTCCACTTCTGTTTCGAGCCTCCCGTAGCTAGATAGTGTAATGCCTAGGTATTTAATCTCCATCACTTTTTCTATTATCTGACCTTCGAGCTCAAATTTACATCTTATTGGATCTGCTGTTATAACCATGCATTTTGTCTTTTTTGAGGAAATTAACATGTTAAATTTTCTGGGTGCAGCATACGTTGTAAATCATCTTCACTTTGAGAGATTAGTATTGCATCGTCTGCATAGCAGATTATTACTTACTACTTACTTAAGCCGTCCTCTTGTACCTTACGGTGTCGAGGTAGGTGGAGAAATCAAACGTCTCCATGCCTTTCGGTCAGTAGCTAGTCTTTCTGCTTCTCTCCACCCAATATTCCTTTTTACGTAAGCCTTTCCAATATTTGCGTTCCACGTTCTTGCTGGCCTGCCTCTTCGTCGTTTGTTGTCAGATGCTGCTTTCCATACCCTCTTTACAGTTCTACCTTCACTCATTCTCGCCATATGTCCGAACCACGATAACTGTTTAGTTTCAAAATTGGAAAGAAATCCTTTGTAAAAGGTATAAAATTTTTTTTTATTAAAAATCCCTTAAAAGGGTTACATCACAACAAAACGTTTTCGATTTTTATAAAATCATCATCAGTGGTCGATAAACTGGATGCTAGCTGAGCCACAAAAGAAAAATATCTGGGTAAAAACCCTTTACATAAAATATAGATGCCCTAAAAGTGCATACTTCAATAAAAAGGCCTGTGATGGTCACATGGCAAACAGGATAATGCCCTAAGGTAAAGTATACAGGTTTCCCAACACGTGGGATCCAAATTGAGTTGATCACATTTCAATGACTTAATGGCAACTGAGTTGCAACCTCTCAAAGCTAGTTCAGCTGAGATCCAAGAGAGGTCATCATTTTATTTAACATCGCGAATATGTTTTTCAAGATTGCTGAAACAGAGATGTTCTATATTGCATTTTTTTTTCAACTGGCTTTACACAAATGTATAGTGATTTTATCTAAAGTCGGAACTATATTTCCTTTTCTACATAATCCCAAGCCAATGCGGTCTTTTATCAGCCTCGGTGTTTATTACTGTTTTGTCATTAGTACATTAAAATTCCTAATTTATCAGTTTTACCACAAACAGATATGCTATCATGAAATATAAATGTAAACCATTTTTATTCAGTTGCAATGCGAAGGTAGAACTTAGAACAGAGAGCGCAAGCCAGCACTTTAAATCGAGGATTTTTGACTCTATTTGGAGTCATCATCAGAGAGGCGTAGGACTGCTGCTCTCTGCCTCAAGTGACCAATCTCCGAGAGCTTATCCCCGCATTGCAACTGACGTTAATGGAGTAGGTTTCTAACGACATCTGGTAACTGATAGTCAAAATTTTTTAAAGTTTTCAACCTAATAGACATATTAAAAATATTGAAAAATATTAAAAATATTCCTAAAAGATATTTAATTGAAAACTTATTGGACCATTTTCCTGGTAACACCTCTATGGCTTCTAAAAATTGCAAGCCAGATGGATGCTGAAGCGAAGAAGACAAGAGGGAATTCAAAAAACTTACAATTCACGACCCCGTCTGTTCATCTGGTAAATTCCAACGGAAAATTGACCTAGTAATTCAAAGGAGTAAAACCAATATAAAATGAAATAAAAATGTATACCATTTTTATTCAGTTGCAATACGAAGGCAAAACTGTCATATTTTTCACTTAGAATAGAGAGCGCAAGCCAGCACTCTAAATCGACGATTTTCGACTCTATTAGGAGTCATCATCAGAGAGGCTGAGAATTGAACGTGTCTCACAATACAACTATTTGGGAACTATAATCAATGAGTCGTGGGACAATACTCAAGAGATTAAATGTCGCATCGGAAAGGCAAGGGGTGCATTCTTGACTATGAGCTCTGTGTTCAAGAGCCATGACATCACTCTAAAAACAAAAATAAGGCTCCTTAAGTGTTACGTGTACTCAGTGCTTCTATACGGAGTAGAAACGTGGACATTAAAGGCGGAAACTCTATCGAAACTTCAGGCTTTTGAGCTACGGTTGCACAGAAGGATCCTAAAGATACCATGGACAGACAAAGTCACCAATGAAGAAGTACTACGGAGGATGAACACAACCGCAGATTTAGTAAACATCGTGAAGGGCCGTAAGCTACAGTACTTGGGGCATATAATGAGAAATCAAGGCAGATACGGGCTGCTCCAGTGCATTTTACAAGGTAAAATTGAAGGAAAAACGGCTCCAGGACGAAGAAGAATATCCTGGCTTGCTAATCTGAGAGCATGGTATAGAAAGACCTCAACACAACTATTCCGTATAGCTACTAACAGAGTCATCATAGCCAGAATGATCGCCAACGTTCGGAACGAACAGGCACCCTAAGAAGAAGATCAGAGAGGCGTAGGCCTGCTGCTATATATAAGATATGCTATCGTTTACATGACAACCGCATTGTCACAAATTACTTACACCATAACCACCAAACCAGACAAATATTTTTGCAAAAATTCTTTATTATAACCGTCATATTGATTACACCTCAAAAAATTTGTGACAAGCTTAGAACTAGTACATTTTCTAATTAATCCATATCAGCGAATTTCTTGAGAATCCTTTTGTTGGGATAGTTCAGAACTTCTTGTATAATGCATTAAGTAAAACTTGTTGTTTCTAACATGTCCTATATCAATCCCTGATATAAAATAGGATTTGGAACATTAAACTAGATTTATATTTTTAACGGTATTTAATTCTAAGTCGTATATATAATAGTTCTTGATATCAAGAACTATATACAAGTCAAAGAGAAGACCAAACGAACTTAGAAGCCGCAACATTACGAAAAATTATCAACCAGGGTTCAGAGCTCATGCCAGAGATCACACTAAGCGAAATCCAGGAAGCAATGAAAAAGATGAAAAACAACAAAGCACCAGGAGAAGCTGGAGTCGTAATAGAAGCTATAAAGTTCGGCAGACGTGCCCTCCTCAAACAAATAATAATTTTGTTTAACCTCTGTCTAACAGATTATTGCATACCGGAAACATGGAACAAAGCAGTAACAATTTTACTACACAAGAAAAGAGACAAGGCACACCTATATAAACTGAGACTATAGACCAATCAGATTATTGAATCACGTCTATAAAGTGTTTACCCGAATAACTACGACAAGACTAGAAAAAAAAGTTGGATTTCTACTAGGCCCGAGAACAAGCTGGCTTTCGCTCAAAATTCGGACCATACGAGTTGGATGGATGACATTAAACGAATATCCAAGAACTGTCAACAAGACGCACAGAACCGTGAAGAGTGGCGAAAAATGGGAGAGATCAATGTCCAGCAGTAGACAGAAGAGGTTGCATGATGTTGATGATGATGGTGAATTCTAAGTTATAAAATTTACTTCACAGTTCGTCCATGTTCCACAAAAAGTTGTAAATTTTATACCCCAAAAATATGTATGAAATATAAATATTTTTGAACTATTTCAAACAATTTCTTAAATCAATTTCACTTTTATAAACAACTATAGAAGCATTATAACCTAAAATGATATTTTTTTATATAAGATAATAGTATATTATTATTCAACGAGCACGTAATGATGGCTATTGCTCACGATGATGAATGTGATATTTCTGGACCTCGGAGGTAAACTACACTATGTCGTTTTAAAAAACTTTTCAGTAGAGCAGATTGAATATATTAACAATCTTATATATCCCATAATTAGGTACGTTTCGGTCTAAAAGGCATTGTGATCATATTTTATTCATAACATATAACTAGTTTGTATAATACATGTAATAAAATGATAAAATTTGCCCTAATTTCTGTTATTAATGGTATTTTACAGGGACATAATGCAGTTTATCTCTGAATGTTAAAAAAATCTTATATCCCATAATTAGGTATCTTTCGGTCTGAAAGACAATGGGATCATATTTTAATCCTAGAATGTAACCAGTTTGTACAATCCAACTAATAAAAAGTTAACATTAGCCCTAATTACTGTAATTAATGGTAATTAACAGTGACATAGGGCAGTTTACCTCTGATAGATCTGATCTCTACTTCTCGTATTCTAGGTACTTCTCATGAAACAAATTGTTATTTTACTTAAATATTATTACAGTAAAACCTGTGTTAACGGCCACCTGTCAAAATCGGCAACCTGTACTAACGGCCATTTATATAAAACGGACGCGGTCAAATATTCTCATTATTTTAAAATCCATTTCATAGAAATTTACCAACTAATATCGGCTAAAATATTTTTGTATAGGTACTTGTTGATAATACCTAATATTGCGAGATGCCCAATGAGATTAAAAATAACCTGCATAATAATTAGGGTCTATAATACTATGCCGTAAAATATAAAACCTTTATCGCTAAGAAACAAAATAAAAATATAATAGCTGAGAAAGTGAAAAGTATTCACTTAAGTTGACCGAAATATATATCTAGTGTTGTAAAATCATCAAGCTGTATTATTAAAAAAAATAAAAGTGAGTCGAAGAATTCTTTAAAATGCTTAACATCAGAGTTTAACTGCTGATAACAATCTGAACAGATTCTGTTTTTCCGTAGTATTCAATCTCTGGCCAAATTATTAGACGCGCTACAAAAGATTCTAAAAAAATGGTAATTATGAGGTAATACCATTGTAATACTAAATAGGTTTTTTGTATGTACCAGACACAAGGTATGTTGTTTGGTTGTCCATTTAATTGTCTATTTTATCACAAATAGAAAACTATTATTGATGAACCAATATGTATTTATTGACTCATACACTAAAGAAAACAGAAATAACGACAGTTAAATGTTGTCAATTTGTTGTTGTCATATTGCGGCTCAACAAAATAATAATATTTAATAATACTTGCTGTTATTTCTGTTTCTTTTATAATTTTTTTTTAATTTAGCATAATTTTAAGTGATGCATAACTTTTGAAACTATGTGTATAATATCACTCGAAATAGAAACATAAATTTTTAAAATACGGTACACAATATTTGTTGATTATTTATGTATTAATAACCACGATTTTTATAAAAACAACAACTCTATATCTTTAAAAACGAATAGATAAAAACAAACAGATTTATTTCTGTTCAGAAGAACATTTTTATCTATGACCCGTTTAGCGCTAGGTGCTCAGTGCACTAAGTCAACATAGTGCAGTGTTGTTTGTCATCAGCACGTAGTTAGAAATTTTGAGGTAAAAAAACTCAAGTTTACATGGCGCTTTTTACCTCTTAAATTATTTGAACATAGTGTTCTATTTTTTTGGTAATTTTGTTTTCGTAGTCATTAGTACAAAGTGTAGTATACCTCTAGAAAGCTTTCGGAGAGCTGAGAGAGTTAAACGAAAAATAAAACAAAACAAAACCATGTCGATATAGTGTAGTTTACCTCTGAGGTCCAGATTTTTACCCTATGCTAGGGTATTAAATTGTGATTGTTTGTGACTGTATCGTAGATGTGATTGTGTAAATTAAATTTTTAAATTGTGGTCCATGGTTGTGTGTTTGTTAATTGTGTTTTGCATATAATATACTGTGTGTGCGATTTTCGATTATTTATTTTTGGGCTTCCTTTTTTTAAAGAAGTTTTTTGACCGTTCTGTTACGCTTATAATCCGGTAATTAATAATCGTTTTTTTAAAGAAGTTTTTTGACCGTTCTGTTACGCTTATAATCCGGTAATTAATAGTCGTTTTTTTAATATTATATTTAATTACAGAGTAATTTCCACATATTAATATATTTTTCAAATTAGGCTCTGTACCGCCATTCTTTATTATATTACGAATACGTGTGCCAAATATCTCGAAAAAATATCCAAAATTACAGCAGCAATCTTAGAACGCGTTTTTGCTACCTGTTGATCGCTACTGTTTCCTCTTCTTAAGAGGAAACAGTAGCGATCAACAGGTAGCGAAAACGCGTTCCAAGATTGCGGCTGTAATTTTGAATATTTTTTCGAGATATTTGGCACACGTATTCGTAATATAATAAAGAATGGCGGTACAGAGCCCAATTTAAAAAATATATTAATATTTGGAAATTACTCTGTAATTAAATACAAAATTAAAAAAACGAGCCTGTACCGCCATTAAGAAGAACAAAAAAATACACTTTCTTCAAATAAACTTTTTTATCCGATGGCTAGATTTTGTGTCATTTTGGAACTACTAATGAAATAAAAAATTTTAGTAGTTCCAAAATGACAAAAAATCTAGGCATCGGATAAAAAAGTTTATTTGAAGAAAGTGTATTTTTTTGTTCTTCTTAATGGCGGTACAGGCTCGTTTTTTTTAATATTATATTTAATTACAGAGTAATTTCCACATATTAATATATTTTTCAAATTAGGCTCTGTACCGCCATTCTTTATTATATTACGAATACGTGTGCCAAATATCTCGAAAAAATGTCCAAAATTACAGCAGCAATCTTAGAACGCGTTTTTGCTACCTGTTGATCGCTACTGTTTCCTCTTAATTATGTATTTTGGTTTTAGATTATCAGTTTATTGTAATTTATTGACAGAAAGAGACTAAACATACTATTTTCTTAAGTTCTCGCTTTTTGTTGATAGACTGAGACTGTATTACTATTTTTATCCCTACATCTACACAATCAAAATGTAATAATATTGTGTTTGCTCCTTACAAAGAAGTTTTTCCAAAAAGACTCAAATGTTTGATTTACCTCTTTTCGATTTTGCTTCAAAGGTAGAAAATCCAATCGAAATCAGATCAACTCCGTATTAAAGATAAAAGTTTTAAAGGAGCTGGTTTGCGATGATAAGGTTCAAATAAACGTCGGAAAGTAGTTCCGCTTTTCTCGCGGGCCAAATTGAGTGTAACAAAAAATGTTCGGGAGATTGTAACATTAGTTTAGGGAGATATATTGAAACTGAAATGAAAATTCTTCAATAGTTTTCAAACAACTTTTCAACTGATAGGACCGAGTTTCAGAAGTAATTAAAGTCAGAATCTCTCTATCTACCAGGCTTTTACAATCTACTTTAAGTTATAAAGTTCAATCACCGTGAAAAATTACAAATTGAGTTACTTTTTTGGAAGAACATCATATAAAAAAACAAAAGAACAAAATATAAAAAAATTAATCTGTGTGGATCTAATTTATTCACACGGCAGACCTGTCTGTTTAATATGTATATCTTGGGTATAAGTAGCTTTAGTTTAAATAAACAACAAAAAATAATTCTACTAACACGTTGAGCGCCGTAGTCCAATGAATATTGCAATTTGTCTCGTTACAAACAGCAATATGTATAATCTATGTTCAATAACATAGTGGGACGCCACTCAGTGACTAGCACCCAGCTAAGGCATGATAGTTTAAAGATGTATGACAGAACAAATTATACAGGGTGTAACAAAAATACAGGTCATAAATTTAATCGCATATTCTGGCACCAAAAATAGTTCGACTTACGTTAGTACAAATGTGCACGAAAAAAAAGTTACAGCCCTTTGAAGTTACAAAATGAAAATCGATTTTTTCCAATATATCGAAAACTATTAGATATTTTTTATTGAAAATGGACATCTGGTATTCTTATAGCAGTAGTATTTTAAGAAAAAATTATAATGAAATTTGGACACCCCATAAAAATTTTATGGGGGTTTGGTTCCTTTAACCCCCCCCCCCCCCCCGAACTTTTGTGTACGTTCCAATTTAATTATTATTGTAGAGCCATTAGTTAAACACAAGTTTTTAAAAACTTTTTTGTCTCTTAGTATTTTTTTACAAAAGTCAGTTTTTATCGAGATATTTGTCAAATCCACCACTATTTGTATTGGGACAGTGCAAGTTCGGCAAAGCGACCCCTATTTCTACGCTCTATACTAAAATTCGCACTTTTAATTATATTGGCCAATTATATTAGTCCTGGTTACTGGATAATTGTCAAGGCCATAGTCCAAAAAAATAATAAGAAGAAAAAATAAGATTCAGGTTATGTTATGAAAACGTCAACAATTGTATGTAGTAAATAAAATTAGTTATTAAAATGCAGTACTGCAAGCAAAATAAAATTAATTAAATTTACCTTTATATACAGTCGGAAAAATGAAAGAATACCCATGAACGAACATATAAAACACGCTGTATTTTCCTGTCACCGTGTCACAAAGAAAATTTCCCAGCGCAAGTACATGTAATAATAATTATTACATGTACTTGCGCTGGTCAATTTTTTGTGTGCCACGGTGACAGGAAAATACAGCGTGATTTATATGTTCTTTCATGAGTATTCTTTCATTTTTCCTACTGTAATAATTGCATATCATATCAATATTGTGAAGCAATATATAATTTTTCTGCTTCATTGACAGAAGGTATGAAATATACGTCAATTTGACAATTTCAATTGACAATATGAATTATTTAAGATAGTTGCAATATTTCTCCGCGACTCGCGCAGGGTCGTTTCTCGTTTCCCCTTGTTATGGAGACTTGGTAATAATATGAAAATTTATTTATGATTTGCATTTTTAAGTATATTTTAAGTATATTAAAAAAGAAGCCACATCTCGATAAAAGATGCTTCATCAAAAAAATACAAAGAGGCAAAAAAGTTTTAAAAACACTGTGTTTAACTAATGGTACCGCAGTAATAGTTTAATTGGAACGTACACAAACATTTGGGGGGTTTAAAGGAACAAAACCCTCATAAAATTTTTATGTAAACATATTAGAAAAGAAGCCGCAACTCGATAAAAACTGCCTTATCGAAAAAATACTAAGAGGCAAGAAAGTTTTAAAAATATTTGATTTAACTAATGGTACCACAATAATTATTTATTTGGAACGGACACAAAAGTTTGGGAGGTTTAAGGGAACAAAACCCCCATAAAATTTTTATGAGGTACACAAATATCACTATAATTTTTGTTTAAGATTTTCTTTCCATAAGAATGCTACATGTCCATTTTCAACAAAAAACCTCTAATAGTTTTCGATATATTCAAAAAAATCGATTTTCATTTTGTAACTTCAAAGGGCTGTAATTTCTTTTGTGTGCATATTTGTACTAAGGTAAGTTATGTTCATTCGATCTATTCTTGGTCCCAGAATATGTGGTTTAATTTATGACCTGTAGTTTTGTTACACCCTGTATAAACATAACAGAAGCTTAATACAGAAAAAAAACTGATAACAAATATGAGTATAATAAATAAAAAAAATCGAGAAAGTATTAAAAAAACCAGATTATAAACTTGTTATTTCACTGCACCATCACACTATACCTATTACCTACTCTATTTCTCCAGATACACTAGAACCATGAATTCTCTAAGTTATGACCGAAAGTTTGGCAAATGTTACTCAAAATTAGTGAAATCGTATATATGTTATAGTCAAAGCCCGAATTTCAGGCACTCGTAGGTTTGACTAGGCAATCCTCAGGTCTGACTGACGGTCTTAGTCAAAGCCCGAAATAAATTACAGTTTCGGCCTTTGACTAGTCAAACTTAGGAGAGACTAAGTTGGTCAGGCAAAGGTCGAAATTCAATTTTATGAAATCGGGGTTTGACTAGTCAAACCCCGATCAGCTATTAAAATGTCGTAATTTGTTATACTCGTATTAGGTTTAATAAAATGTCATTTTTTAATTTTAATGATTTTTTTATTAATTAATTAATTTTTTTAGATATAAAATTTTAGCCTATTTAATTCTCAAGAAACGAAAATTTACGAAAATTTTTTCTACGGCCAAAAATTGAGTGAGCTATTGTTGACAATTAAAACTTGTAATAACCTGCAAAAACCACCTTTATCAACCTTTCAAAGTCTCCTCTTTTTGCGATTGAGAATTTTAAAAGGATTTAATATTAACAGCCTTATAGATCTTGTGAAAACCTACAAAATTATTTTTTACCAATTTTTTTATGATAAAAAATAAAAAATTTACGGTTAAAAAATTAATGTATTAAAAAAAAGGAGACATCCAATTGGAAGCATAATAAAGTAAGTTAGCGGTGTTTTTAGTCATTAGCCTTATTCATTCCTCTTTATTTATGTATTACTAATAGATTCTAGAAGTTTGACTGGCTTAGACGAACCATGAGAGCCTTAAAAGAAGGCCTTAAAGGCCTGCCGTAAACTTCCGTTAGTTGTCTGAAATTATACAATGATGAGTGGGCTAAGAACCGGCAAAACAACGCAAGTGATCTGCCCGGACTATATATGTGTCAGTCGGTTGTCCCTCGACATTTTATCCGCCTTTACCCTAAAATTGTTCTAAATTTCGCAATTTACACCTGAAGAAGGGTGAAACGAACAAATTGGTCCCGAATGTAGGTGTCGGACCAATTATACACTCTTTATTTTTTATAAGAACATAAAAATCTAAGAAAAACAACCGACCTAAAATTCTTTCTAAAGTTGGATTTTTTGTCAAATTTTGTGTACGTTCCAAGTAATTCATTATTATAGTACCGTCAGTTAAACACGTTTTTAAAACTTTTTTGTCGCTCAGTATTTTTTCGATAAGCCAGTTTTTATCGAGATGCGTCTCATTTTTAATATATTTACATAAAAATTTTATAGGGGTTTTGTTCCTTTAAACCCTCCAAATATTTGTTTACGTTCCAATTAAATTATGTATTATTGTGGTACCATTAGTTATACACAGTGTTTCTAAAACTTTTTGGCCTCTTAGTCCTTTTTTAATATTTTATCGAAATGTGGCTTCTTTTTTAAAATATACCCGAAAATGTAAATTACAAAAATAAATTTTCACATTATTAACAGGTCTCTATAATCGTACTTAACCATATACAAATATGTGGTGGATTCGACAAATATTCAAAATTCAGAAGCCGCATCTCGATAAAAACTTGCTTATCGAAAAAGTACTAGGAGGCAAAAAACTTTTAAAAACATTGTATTTAACTAATGGTGCCACAATAATAATTTAATTGGAACTTACACAAAAGTTTGGAGGGGTTTAAGTGAACAAAACCCCCATAGAATTTTTATGTTTTCGATATATGAAAAAAAATCGATTTTCGTTTTGTAACTTCAAAGGGCTGTAACTTTTTCGTGTGCATTATTGTATATAGGTAAGTGAGGTTCAATCAACCTATTTTTGACCACAAAATCTGTGGTATAATTTATGACAAATATTTTCGGGACACCCTGTATATACATATTGTCCAAAAAATAAACTAAAATCTGTGCTACATACAGAGCAACTGCAAAAAAGCAATACTGGTTTTATTTCTAGTATTTGTTAATTAGCTAATGGACTGATTTACTCACATAGATCCAGTCTTCAGAGAATAACAGGACCGTAATGAACTAAATAGTACAAAATAATTTTATATTAGTCACGTATTTCCATCCATATTTTTAAAAACGTTCAACAATTTTCTGTATTTTGATATGACTATTTACAGGTCTATAAGAAATGGCAAAATAGCAGACAGTCAACGCCACCAATATGTATGCCACAAACTTCTAAATTAGAAAATAGGTTGATCATGCTAGTGCATCTATGTAATCAGCAAATGCCAGAATTATCTTTGCCCTGAGAAGCTATACTAGGTTTGATTTTCACATGACATATTCTAAGTAATCTGAAATCTGATTGAACAAATACTACTGTAAATGAATAAAATGAATTAAGTGTAATCCGTAGTGTCACTGAGGATCTACATATTAGTACGACCGTTCTCATAATCTAAGTTACTAGTCCTAGTCTGCTGAAACCGTTTTAATATACTTTCAAAAGTTTCTCTTTTTGGTTATCATCTATCAAGGAATTGCTAATCATAAATTCTTATTGCTACTAGCACACTTTTGTTATACAGTTCTGCCACAAAAACCATATAAATCAGTTCCTTATTAGAACAATTCATATTAGTAATGATAACAAAGCAACTGGAACTATAAAAAGAGTATAATGTCAAATGTTTAAGCAAAAGTGTCATAGCCAACTGGGTAGAATATTTTATGTTTTTATTAATATTTTACGCACCAACAATCTTAACTACGAAGGTATTTTGAGCCAATTAGCCAGACTATTTAATTTTTTTTGTATGGTATTACAATAACAATTTTAAGTTAATATCTAAGCCTACTTATTATCTAAATTTACAGGGTGTTATAATATATTAATAGATACATTTTTCAATTTTGTTTGATATTTTTACAATTTTTAATTTTATTACCTAAGCCCATTTAAAATTTAAATTTACAGGACGTTACATATTCGTAAAGACATTTTAACGTCTGCTTATTTTTTGGAAAAAGAATTTCGTTTAAATTTACAGGTAAAGGACAATTTAGATCAATTAACTTTTCATACATCACTTTAATATTTTGTCTGTACTGTCCACACTCCAATATGAGGTGCTGTAGATCTCCCATTCCACCACAGGCGCAATATGGGTTATCACTGATACCTTGTATGCTGTGTTTGTATGCTGGGGTTAGTGCGTGATTTGACCTCATTCTGTTTATTGTTTTATAAATAGCCTATTTGATTCTTGTTTAAACCATCTCTCATTGGGAATTAGTGGTTGGCAATTTCTAAAATTTATTCCCGTTGTACTTTGGTTATATACACTCTGCCAATTTTGTTTGCAATGGTTTTTACTGATATTATCTATATCGGTTACTGGTAGAAGTATGTTGTTTATGTTTCGTTTGGTTAAAGCTGCAGATTTAGCTAATTTGTCGACTTCTTCATTTCCAAATATTCCAGAATGTCCTCTTACCCAACAAATAATAATTGAACTGCCCGAGGAAATAATATCATAATATAGACTCTTAATTTATATCTCAATGTGGTTTAGACTTTTTGTCGATTGGATAGAAGTGAGTTTGTCCACAATACTTCTACAATCGGTGAAAATGATATAATTGTCCATACCAACAGAGGCTATATATTTTAGCGCAACTAATAAAGCTGAAAATTCGGCAGTATTATATTGAAGCTTCATTAGGCAATCGGCATGATTCTTTGTATTCAGAATTCCAGTGATATATTGCACTTCCGGTTCTATTTTGAATTTTGGAGCCGTCAGTAAAAATATATTCAAACATAGGCCACTTGTCTTTAATTATTTTTTTGATAATACTGCCTGGAAGGTTTGAATCCATGTAATTTGTTTGTATTATCTTGGAAAAGAGAGTTTCAGGAGGTTTAGTGTAAATTGGAGGTATTTTATTTTTGTAAATTTGGTGTTCATACATTGTCAATTTCCTATAGCTTTCAACGTATATGGGGGTTTTTTTAGTACACCAATATTTGTGGCTTAAATCTAATATATTCAAGTTACGAATAGTCCTTAAGTAGCTGACGTTTTTTGAAATAGCTCTAGCTACAAACTTATCTATTTTGATATCTCATCCAATATTAATAAACTATCGATCAGTCCAGATTATCATATGTATTTTTTTATATAATTATTTTTGATTTAACATTTTCACGGTCATCCGGTAATATTTCACGTAATTTTTGTTCCAATTAATGTTTGTCTTAAAAAATTAGGAATAACAACTCATAAATTAAAGCAGTTAGGTATAAGGAATGTCTAAGAAATAAAAAGTACCGTAAAATATCATTTCATTATAATACTAAAATACAGGGTATTCCATTTAAGAAAACTCAGAAAATACTCATTCCTAGTTTCGATCAATAATGTATACTAAAATTAAACATTTCGGTATTATATACCTTTAATAATTTTTTTTCTACAACCGTGTGTAAAATGCAATTTTTAGCACTCCATACGAGCGTTAAGAATGCTACTTTAAGGCACTAGTGCTTTAAAATTTTTAAGGCACTGCAGTTCGTATTGACCGTATAGGCAATTTTGATGTAATGTCAAAAAATATAAAAATGGAATGTCAGTCAAGTTCAAGTAAAAGTTTTTGTAGATATTGTCTTGTAATTACGTTTGTAGAAAAAATATTGTATGATATGCGTGTTAAAAAGTAAATTTTTAAGGCACTCATGTGAATTGCAGAACTCGCTTCGCTCATTCTGCAAACTTTCACATGCGTGCCTTAAACGTGTACTTTTAACACTTATATCATAAATAACTATTAACAATAGTAGACTATATTAAAAATCATTTGAACATAAATAGACTTTTTGATGTCCAATCACTACAATTCTACAGGGTTGCTACAAAATTAATCACAAAAACGTACCTAATAATTATATTTTAAACTATCCCATATAAATGTTAGGATATAAAGAGTCTAATGCTCATAATCTTATTGAAGGTTTTTATTTAAACAGTTTGCGGGCTGTTTAAACAGTTTGCATGCCCGCAAACTGTTCAAATAAAAACTTTCAATAAGATTATGAGCTTGAGACTCTTTATATGCTAACATTTACACAATGTGCTCATATCAGCAACATGTTCATCATTTCCCATATTAAAACCTTGCAAATCCTATTTTTAAAAATGTACTTATTTTAAAAAATATAGTTGCATATATTATATTTTGTAACGTAATATTTTAAAAAAGAAGACGTCGAGGAGAGTCGAAAAATGTAAAAATATAAATACAGTATTTGGCAAAATAAACAGCACTGAAATTCGTTTGCTTCAAATTTGTATGTGTCAGGCGACGAAACGTACTGGGTGGTTTCCGAACGTTGTTATAACCTATGTGAATGTCGTGATAATGTTAGGTGCTTCAGAATAGTTCTCAGTTTTGCAGAAAATAAATTTATGGTGGAGTAATATTTTCGGTTATACGGAAAAGGTCACGAAAACGGTCCAAGCTTAAAATCAACAATGGTTTGCGAAGGACGGGACAACCTGTCACGCTGTCAGGGAGTCTCTTCAAATACTGCGCCATCATTTTGAGAGTTGCCACTCACCAGAACTAGCGCCACAAGATGCGTACGCGTACATATGGAGAATGCTGAAGGAGTCAGACAGATCCACCGTCTAACATTTCGTAATTACGAACTGGAATTAAAGATTTGTTCGTGCCAGAGACAGTGGCTGATCTAGAAATTTGCCTTGGGAGGGAAAATTTGCATTAGGGGGAACTTCCACTGAAAACCCAATCAAAAGTCATAAAAAAATAAATTCAGATTACATAAAAGACATAAAGAATAACTTATAGGCATTAAGTTCCCTTAATTTTCCTAACTAGTGGGTTTATTGGGTTGAATTATTGGTCTTTCTGTGATTTCGGTTTAATGTCAGCTATTATATTTTTATGTTTGAACAATTTTTTTTTAATTTTGGATCTTGTAAGGGTGAGAAGTTTCCTCATTTTCCCTCCCCGAACGTCCGCCATTGGCCAGAGGGCATCTTTAACACTAGAAGAGCAGAGCGGTCATTTTGACTGCTTTCTATTTTTGACTCTCTGTATTACTTATTCATAGTTGTTTTAGAAAGTTGATAATTTAGGACTTTTCCTAGATCTATTTGAGGATTTTAATTCCTCCTTTACAGGTACTTAGTGTATTTACTTTTTGAGATGTGTTAATATATTATACCTAGAAGCAGGTCATTTTGACTGCTTTCAATTTTTGACCCTCTGTATTACTTATTCATAGTTAGGAGGCTAAGCTAGACTTCTATCAGCCTAGAGAACAAGCTGGGTTTAGATCCGGATATAGCACTAACGACCACTTACTGGTAATAAAAAACTTGATAGAGAAGTCGGCGAGATACAACAAACCATTGGCACTGATATTCGTGGACTACGAGAAAGCGTTCGATACCATAAACCAGCAGAAAATGTTAAAAGCATTGACAGAATGCCGTATAGACCATCGTTACACTAACACGATAAAATATACCTACCACAATGCAACGGCTAGCGTAAGACTTTCTGATCAACAAACTAATAAATTCTGTATGCAGCGAGGAGTACGGCAAGCAGACACCATCTCACCAAAGCTGCTCACAACCCTTTTAGAACACAATTTTAAGAAGGCAGATCGGAACGAATATGCTCAGTCATTTGAGCATAATATGGACGATGCAATAATAATGTTGAACAAGTTATATGAGGCTTCCTTAGAGGTCGGACTAAAGATTAATGTCAACAAGACGCAAATAATGACTAATCTGGTGCTAAATCGTAATATTGTTGTTGATGGAATGAATATTGAGCAGACTGTATCTTATGAGTATTTGGGACATGAAACTCGGTTGGGAAGAGATAACCAGACGTGCGAGCTCCCACATCGCATACGATTAGCCTGGGCAGCGTTTGGTAAACTGACCAATGTATTTAAATCGGACTTACTCATATGCCTGAAAAGGAAAATCTATGACCAGTGTGTATTGTCTGTACTCACTTATGGAGCGGAAACATTAACACTCACAAAAAAGGTAGTGAACAAGATTCGCATAACTCAGAGGGCTATGGAGCGCCAGATGTTGAGTGTCTCCCTGAGGGACCGAATCCCAAACGAAGAAATACGTCGTAGAACAAAACCAACGGACGCCGTCGAAAGAATCGCGTCGCTCAAGTGGAATTGGGCAGGACACGTCGCCAGATTGTCAGACAACCGATGGACAAAACGTATTGTCGAGTGGAGACCATGAAAAGAAGCGCTACGGAGCAGAGGACGACCACCAACCAGATGGGCTGACAATCTGAAGCGTATTGTCGGCAACTGGATGCAAGCCGCACAAAATAGAAAAAGATGGAAAGAGCTGAGGGAGACCTATGTCCAGCAGTGGACGAGTACGGGTTTTTGATGATGATTACTTATTCATAGTTATTTTAGGAACTTGATAATTTAGGAATCTGCTGCATCTACTTATTTAAGGATAATAATTTGTATTTTACAGGTAGGTACGTAGTGTAATTACTTTTTGAATGTGTTGATGTCTATCTAGAAAAATTCTGTGCTTACTACTGGGGAGAAGTATTAGATCTGAGATATATTAGAACAGATAAATTTGCACTTGCGTCGGCAATATGGAACTCATGTATAGAGAATTGTATGTTTTGCTATACCTAGTCTAAAATAATATGTCTATCGACGGGCAGCTTTTTCTCCACGATGACAAGATGTCACTTCACCCAGTACATGTATAAACCCAATAAGTTTAGAATTAAATTCTGGCTAACAGGTAATGTCTAGTCCAAATATTTATTGAACGGATTTCCTTACCTAGAGAAAGATGAACGACGACCAGACAATTAACTTCTAGGGGAACATATAGTTAGTCATCCAATGAGAACATTTATGAATAAAGGAAGAAATGTCACGACGCATAAAAAGTATTACAAAAGAAGGTTACCACAATGTTGGAACAATAAACCGAGCAAGAAAGGATATTCCTCCGTCAATAAGAAACGAAAAGATGGAATTGCACAAATCAAAAATTTTCATACACAAAAACTTGATCTAACCAGGTGTGCTAGAAAAAAATGATCAAACATAGTCTAGCATTGAGTTATTTATACTCAAACAATGTTGACATAGGCAGAGAAAAAAAGGAAAAACCTGAAATCATTACCTACTACAACCACACAAAATATGGAGTAGACGTTGTAGATCAGATTGTAGATACAATTTTGACCAAATCAGTTTTAAGAAGATGGCTGTTGCAGGCTTTTTGTGATATCTTAGATACGGTAGGCATATAAATGCTTGGATTCTGTATAAGCAAGTTACTGGCTGTCAAATACCTATGCAAACTTTTCTACTTCAGTTAGCAGAAGAATTGCGACAAGATCATATGACTATGGGCAGGACAATATCAACGGATACAAATCAGAGACACAACATCTCAATCAAATAATAAACGTGGGCAGTGGCAAACAGGGAACTGCAACAAAAATAAAACATGTGAAATTTGTCATATAGCTATGTAAAAAATCTTTGTGTAGGTCTTGTACAAGAAAAATTAAAAAAAAAATTGTTACCGCATAAATTGTGCTTAGATAATTAAATAATTTATTTAAATTAACTAAATGTGTCTATTATTAGTAGGTATTAACTCAAGATAGGAGAGAACAGAATATCGAACAAACTCCTCAAGTACGGAGGAGAAGATCTAACTAAACAACTATTAAAACTAATGCAAAAAATAATAGAACAAAACAGAATACCACAAGAATGGAGATCAAGCATCCTAATACCTCTCTTCAAAAAAGAGACAAATCAGACCCGGAGAATTACAGAGGGATTAACTTATTAAACACAACATTAAAATTAACAACAAAAGTGATAACAAACAAATTAAATGAAATTATAACATTAGCAAAAGAACAACAAGGTTTTAAGTCGGGAAGGACATGCACTGACGCTATATATATAATGAGGCAAGTTCAAGAGAAATCGTTGGAATACAACAAACCGGCATATTTATGTTTCGTGGACCTTAAGAAAGCATTTGACAGGGTCACATTAAAGAACGTTATCCACTTGTTATACTCGAGAGATGTACCTCTGGAAATAATTAGAATTAAAACGATAGAAAACATCTACCAGATAAAACAATAAAAGTAAAAGTGGAAGATGAACTAACTGACCCAATTGAAGCCGACAATGGGATAAGACTGGGGGATTCCTTGAGTCGTTTATTGTTCAACCTGATTATGGACGAAATAATAAAAAAAAGTAAGACTCTAAAAAAGGATACCAAATGGGAGGAAAACAACTTAAAACAATCTGCTATGCGGACGATGCAATACTAATCTCTCAAAGTGAAGATGATTTACAACGTATGCTGCACCAATTCAACATAATCGCCAGAAAATTTAACATGTTAATTTGAATGATCAGAAATGAAAAGATCAAGTGAATAGAGCAAACAGAGCCGCAGGTTGCCTGAACGACACAATATGGAGAAATAAAAATATCGGAAAAGAAATGAAAGGCGAAATTTACAAAACAGTCATCAGACTGTTTTACCGGCATAATGACTTACGCGGTAGAAACACGACCCGACACAGAGAGGACAAAAAGATTGCTTGAAACAGCGGAGATGAAAACTCTTCGAAAAATCGATGTTAAAACTCTATAGGACAGAGCTATAAGTACAGATATACGACGGAGATGCAAGGTGGATAACATTAATAACTGGGTAAGAAATAGAAGAATAGAATGGAATGACCACATAAGCCGAATGACAACAAATAGGGTAGTCAGGACAGCGAGAGACGGTTCCCCAATAGGAAGACGATCAGTGGGAAGACCACGAAAACGGCGGAACGACAACTTACTAGAGGCACATTGAAAAAACAGAGTCATGTCTATACAAAAAGAAGAAGAAGAGAAGAAGAAAACTCAATATAGGTTTTTTTTCAGCAGAAAATAATGCAAAAACAACTGGTGATAAAAAATTCTAATACTCGTCATCTTGACCGCTCCAGTGCTTCTAGGTAGGCAAAAATGCTGGTGTTAACATCTATTTTATCGGGAACGTGCGTCGTCGTAAATAATGTTTGCAAGACTTTATCAGGTATACCTACTAGATATATAAATAATCTTAAACATTTCAATATGCATTTCAGTACTGTTTATTTTGGCGCATATATTATATAGGGTAGCCATTTATAAAAACGAAGTTATAAGCAACTTCCTGTTTAACCAGAAGATCCAAAAACATGAAAATATTTTCACTAAATGGCTCACTCCTGAAAACCCGTTCAATCTAATTTGTATGATTCTGTTACCTCTAGTTCTCGGGATATTTCTAACTAGCCCTTTATCTGCCTCACCCCGTATATGAATATGTTCAATAGTTAGCTTTTGCCTTCTATTATTTTATCTACGCAAATCCTAAAACTAACAAGCTTTTACTTAAATTTTTATTTGCATTTTTATTCTACTAATAGGATTAAATCTTATAAAAGCAAAATTCCACGATAATGGAAATAGTCCGGTACTGTCAGTTCCTAATAACCAGAATCAATCAAATTATTCTATTAATCCATACTCACTTATATCCAAACTATTTCCCTCATCAATCATCTATGGATCAAGCAATAGTGCGGAAACAACAGGAACTATACGAGAACAGCTGGTGGTTAAAATTAATCAAGCATATTACTACACAACTTTAAAGTCCCTACGTTCTTATGTTTGCAATCAAACTTATTGCTGTTGTTTAGAAGTAGTAATTTTGATTAGGATTTACACACTAAAAATAATATTTTATGTAGATATATTATTTTTATACGACAGTTTAAGAACACGCCCATTATTCACAATTTTTGAATAGATAATAACTCCCATTACTTTACCTGTCGCTATGTTTGGTTGCCTACACCACAGGTCACTGCCAATCACAGAGCGTTTAATTAATTTACGCAAGCAATGTACGTTGTGTTGCCTATAATGAAATCGTTCATTAATAGAAAATCATTCATTAATAGGGGTCATTAATCAATGATTTTGAGGGTGTTAAATTAATTATAAATGGACGGTCGACGGAAAATAATTTTTTATCTTTCATTTGGCATACGAAGAACTGCCCTATCTTCATTATTTTATGTCTTTTGTTATTGCAAAATAAAGGTCTCTGTGATAAACAAATAGAATAACTCTTAAACTAATTAATGGACCGGTCTCAAATTTTGAGGGTTTGTTAAGTACCCCAATACCCAACTTTGGGTGAAACACTAAAGTTCTAAGGTAGTTTTAGTAAAATTTATTAACAAATAACGATTTTCACTCATTTTGCAGTTGGCGTAGCAATAAATTAACTTATTACCTATCAAAAATCGGCGTTTGAAGGTTTTTCAATGTTCTAAAAAATTTAATTTTGCAACTTTATGTCAACTATTTAGCTTTTGAATGGGGTGCAAAAAATCGAAAAAATCGCGATTTTTGCACTAAATTGTTAATAATGAAAAAACGGACGCGAACTCTAGGCAAGAAACAGGTAGGTTTTCTTTCTATAGGTCTACAATAACTAAAAAAGTAGTCAGCTACCTGGATTTTTGAGTGTCCCGAACATGGTCTATCTCGAGCTTATTTCCCTGGAGTAATACGCAAATCAAACATTTGAGTACTTTTGGAATAACTTCTTTGTAAGCGTTCAGAATATTACATTTTGATTGTGTAGATGTAGGGATACAACTATTACTACAGTGTATCAACAGAAAACCAAAAGTTCTCTTTTATAATTTATAATGTTTATAAAATATGTTTAACCAATAATGTCTACAAAATGTATTACGTTTTTCTCAACACGTATAAACTATTTAACATTTACACGCTCATTAAATATACTTAAAAAGTACATTTTCTGTGAAACCCATTTGCTCTTGCCACACTTACATTCTGTAGTTATTGCTTGTAATTTACTCTTCCAAAATTACTTATTGGGATGTTTTTATAGTAAGTTTTTGTTAATTGGGAGTTAAGATTGATGAGCCTTCCAGCAAAAAAATACTTTCCAGAAGCGTACTCACCTATTTATTGGAAGGCGAATAAAAATATTTCGTTGTTACACTTTTAAAAATTCACTATTAGTACTTATGAAATATTTTTTACCACGTGTTTTCTTTAAAATTATTAATGTACGATAAAGTTTAAAAGCTTTAAAAGTTAAAATTTTAACAAGATGTATGGATTAGCCATTACTTAACTACTGGCGTGGATGTATCAGGACGTACACTCTGACATGCGGTATGCCATACCGTTACCTATTCTCCTTTATTTTCAATATAAAGGACCCCGCAGACACCATATGGGAAATGGCTCTCTGTCAAATGCTCTGAAACTTTGGGTTCTGGTAGTCCTTGATGTGTAGACCAAAGACTCAATGGACGCGTAACTCCAAAAAATCATGGTTTTATGATATAAGCCTCTGCAGTTATAGGTACAGAGAGGACGTTTGAGTTGGAATAAATTCATTTTCTCGAGAATTGGCGACTCTGGAGATAAATTACGAATCAGGTCGATTTTTATTTTATTTTTAAATTATAATTTTTTGGCATATATATCATACTAGTGACGACATCTATCTGGGCGTGATGACGCAATCGATGATTTTCCTAAATAACAATAGGGGTCGTGTAATAGCTCATTTGAAAGGTTATTAAATTCTCTATTTACTAATATAAACATTAACATAATTATTTATAGAGAGTGCCCAAAAAATTTTTTTTAAATAAATTAATTGGGACAAAAAGAAGAATGTATATGTTACGGACAATGACGTAAATCCGGCCAATAACGTTATTGGCCGGCCAATATCGACAATGGCCGGTTGAATTGATCATTGTCGACAATGGCCGGATATTAACGTTATTGTCCATAGAAACTGGACATTGATGATAATTTTAAATTCTTGATAACATTTCTATCATTGCCCGGCCAATGTCGACAATGCCCGTTGTTAATCGGTCAATGTTGAAATTTTGACTAAAAGATAGGTTATGTGTAGGTTTACTATTGTTTACTTCATGTGTGTATATTCTGTATTGTTTTCGTGCTGAAATTACTCATAAATTTATTTAATAAGTGTTATCATGGATATCAACGATGTGCGCACTCGTTTTAATAATTATATGAACTTAATAGTCAAGTCAAAACGTGATGACAATAAATCATTTTTAAACTGTGACGAATACCTACAATATCCGAATAAGTAAAATTAAAGAAGCGAAAAATATTTTGAGAACACCGGGTGCTAAAAAAGACAACAAAGCACTATAGAATGAAATTCAATGATCAAGCCAGCTCCCTCCAGCTACCTGCCTTTTGAAAGTTTAAACATTAATTTAAGCGAAAAACCATTGTTTATTTGTAAAATAAATATTTTTTTTTATTCATGACAATACACAGTATTAAAATGTATTTTGAATTAAATAAATTTTTTTGTTAAATAATTTAATTAAAAAAATTTTTTTGGACACCCTTTATAATGAATTATGTAAGTGTTTATGTTACTGAATAGAGAATTGACTAACCTTTCAAATGAGGTAGCACACGACCCCTATTGTCATTTAAAAAATCATCTTTTACGTCATCGCACACAGATGGATGGCATCACTATCACTAGTATGCCATATATGCCAAAATATCATTTAAAAATAAAAATCGACCCCTTTCGGGAGAAGCTGGTTTTCGAAATAACGAATTTATTCCTTTCATTTGCACCATACTGTATATAAAAATATTATAATTTCCTTGTTTGTATTTATGAATATGTTATCCATATTATGATAAATAAAGACGTTTTATTTAATTTTAATAACTACTTATATTTCTGCAACTATGTACATACTTTCAGAAATAACTTAGTATCTCATTTTAAACACTTATTGACTTACACCGATTGGCTTCTGAGGCATCTATTTATCAATATTGGCCATTTGCTTCTGGCCACTGTCGTTATTGACCGGTTATTGATGAAAAATGTGATTTTACGTTAAGTTTTTACCACATTGGCCAATATTTAAGGTTATTGTGTTAATGGCCTGGCATTGTCATTAATAACCAAGGAAAATGGACATTCACGACAATGCCCGGCCATTAACGTCAATGTCCAATTTACATCATTGACCGGAACATATATAATTTTTTCTACGGGCGTGCAAAAAAAATACTTTTCCGCACGAGTTTTAGTTTAGAAAGTTTTACTTTTCCGCAGTGAATTTTCATACATATTGTGCAAAGTATTATTATAACTTATCGTTATTTTTTAATTCAATTAATTGATTAAGATTTGGTCATTTTTTAAACGCTCGTAGAAAAAATATTGTTACTAATTCTTGCGGAAAGTCTCTTTTCCGCACTCGACTGCTTGCCGAACTCCGCTTCTCGTCGTTCGGCAAACTGCAATTGCGTGCGGAAAAGTATGACTTTCCACACCAGTTAGGAAATAGCTATTTGTATAACAAGGGAGGAAAGTGCTACTTTTCCTCCCGAGAATGAAGTTTACTGCCCGACGCGTAGCGGAGGGCAGTAAACATTCAAGGGAGGAAAAGGCACTTTACTCCCATGTTATACATATGGTTTTTCCACCTTCCTCAAATTAATAACAAGTCATTTTTCATTTTTACTTAATTTATTTATGTAACTAACCAAAAAAATTTATTAAAATTGAAATTAACAAGTAGGTACAATATATCTGTCAACTGTCAAATATAAGTAAAATTATTAATGTAAACATTGTTAAATCAAAATAACAATTTACTGTTTTTTACCATTCTGCAAAATACAGGGTGTTTTATAAATAAACGTTAAAATGTATAGATACTTACGTAATAGAAAATAGATATTGTACAGGGCGTCAATAAGTTATATTTGATGAATGAAATACCATGACGTCACTTTTACTTTTCGTCCCTAGGGAGGAAAAATATTTTCCTCCCTAGGGAGGAAAAGTACAACTTAGCTCCCTACAATCAGGTCCGGAAAAGTATACTTTCGGTAGAGGTAGGTGGAAATAGTAATTTACGTGAATCTACGTCAAAAGGACCCGGAAAAAAGGACGCGCGACAAATAGACGCCTATGAAATAAGGACGAGCGACAAAAGGACGCGTATCAAAAATGTAAATGTAGCATGGATATTTATGTACTTATGTAATAGAAAACTTAAATTCTACCGAAATCTCCCAGTTGCTTATTATATTACAGCAATAATTAGGATTTACTTTCTTCCAAGAAGGTTATAGTAAATCTTGACTCGGTCGTTTACTCGATATACAACAATAACGAGGGTATATATAATACATCGGGCAGACTGCAATTGCGCGCAGCGGTCAGGGAAAGGAGGAAGACCTAACCCTTCGGTCCTAACTTAACTTTCGGGTATTAGAGCGAGAGAGGTATTTGACCACAGGTCCATTTTTGGTACGCGTCCTTTTGTCGCGCGTCCTTATTTCCTAGGCGTCTTTTTGTCACGCGTCCTTTTGTCCGCGACCTTTTGTCGCGCGTCCTTTTTTCCGCGTCCTTTTGACGGTACACCAATTTACGTAACAAGTTCCGAAAGTGATATTTTACGAGACGAGTAGGAAGTTTGGAGGAAGTCCTGGAATCCTGCGAGTCTCGTAAAATCACTTTTGGATCGTGTTACGTACAATATTTTTTCTGCAGGCGTTTTGCATGTTAAACAGAATATATTGGATAAACTTTACTTATGTACTTTTCGTCCCGAAAGTGAAAAAATTAGTCCTGAAAATAGCTACTTTCGGTACGAGTTGTGTAAAATGGTACTTCTGTTTTAATAAATCATACCGAAAGTTTTACTCTAGGGACGGCTGCAGAAAAATAACCATATTTAATTCGAAACACATTTTACAGTTGTCCGAAAACAGGAATAGCTATTTGTATAACAAGGGAGGAAAGTGCTACTTTTCCTCCCGAGAATGAAGTTTGCTGCCCGACGCGAAGCGGAGGGCAGTAAACATTCAAGGGAGGAAAAGGCACTTTACTCCTAAGTTATACATATGGTTTTTCCACCTTCCTTAAATTAATAACAAGTCATTTTTCATTTTTACTTAATTTATGTATGTAACTAACCATCAAAATCTATTAAAACTAAAACTAACAAGTAGGTACAATAGAACTGTCAACTGTCAAATATAAGTCAAATTATTAATGTAAACATTGTTAAATCAAAATAACAATTTACTGTTTTTTATCATTCTGCAAAATACAGGGTGTTTTATAAATAAACGTTAAAATGTATAGATACTTACCTAATAGAAAATAGATATTGTACACGGCGTCATTAAGTTATATTTCATGAATGAAATACCATGACGTCACTTTTACTTTTCCTCCCTAGGGAGGAAAAGTACAGCTTTTCTCCCTACAATCAGGTCCGGAAAAGTATACTTTCGGTAGAGGTAGGTGGAGACAAATATTTTTCTACGGCCGTGCTAAAAGAGCCAATTTCACGCACGCATTTCGTTTCCGAAAGTTGCACTTTTCCGCATGGCGTGCCGGAAATTAAAATACCTTGTAATATGGCATTATAATATATTATAATACATGCAATAAACTAATATTTTGATATTATTTACTAATTTATTTCAAATTTATCTTATTGTGTTCATGTTTTAATGAAATTAGCGCGATTATTTCATTCATAGGAGATTCTGACCAATAGAAAGCTACAGAAATCTGAATTGTATCGATAATTTTTGATAATTGCCCGTCGTTAAGTATATTACGTCAGATGCCCTCCGTTGCTACGAAAAAACCCATTCAGTGACATTAATGACAATTAATGTTTTAAAAATTATAAAAGTGATGACTTTCAATCGTCAAATATTTATAAAAACTTTGTGTTTAATTGTACTAATTTGTATTTACATAAATAAATTACAATAAAATTTTGGTTTTGAACAGCTTTTTTCATGAAATAATCGCAACAAATTGCACTCGAACTCTAAAATTAATATAGAATTTTAGAGCTCTTGTGCAATTACTACTGATTATTTCATTCATAGGAGATTCTGACCAATAGAAAGCTACAGAAATCTAAATTATATCGATAATTTTTGATAATTGCCCGTCGTTAAATATATTACGTCAGATGCCCTTCGTTGCTACGAAAAAATACATTCAGTGACATTAATGACAATTAATGTTTTAAAAATTATAAAAGTGATGACTTTCAATCGTCAAATATTTATAAAAACTTTGTGTTTAATTTTACTAATTTGTATTTACATAAATAAATTACAATAAAATTTTGGTTTTGAACAGTTTTATTCATGAAATGATCGCAACAAATTGCACTCGAACTCTAAAATTAATATAGAATTTTAGAGCTCTTGTGCAATTACTACTGATTATTTCATTCATCGGAGATTCTGACCAATAGAAAGCTACAGAAATGCAAATTAAGGTGATAATTTTTGATAATATCCCGTCGTCAAGTATATTATGTCAGATGCCCTTCGTTGCTACGAAAAAATACATTCAGTGACATTAATGACAATTAATGTTTTAAAAATTATAAAAGTGATGACTTTCAATCGTCAAATATTTATAAAAACTTTGTGTTTCATTGTACTAATTTGTACTTACATAAATAAATTACAATAAAATTTTGGTTTTGAACAGTTTTATTCATGAAATAATCGCAACAAATTGCACTCGAACTCTAAAATTAATATAGAATTTTAGGGCTTTTGTGCAATTACTACTGATAATTCGATGAAATAAAATTATTTTGGCATAATATTTAAAAGTGACATCAGTAGACAATTACAATGGTTTTGAATCGTCGTCATGGAAACCAATATCGTTGTCGTGGTAACCCATTATATTGAAAGTTTTGTTTTGACGAACTTGTCAAAGAATTAATTTGTGTATTTTCACTTCTAAATAAAATTTGATATAACTCTATTTTTTGTGGCTTTTTTCCAAACGTACGGCCCTAGAAAAAATATTGTTCCTAACTCATGCGGAAAGTGTCTTCCCCGCACTGGACTGTTTGCCCGAACTCCGCTATCGCGTCGTTCGGGTCAACGGCAGTCTCGTTCGTGAAAGTATCACTTTCCGCACTAGTTAGGAAAATAACTATTATTTGATAAATAAATATTGTTTTTCGCTTAAATTCAATATTAAAGCTGCCACCCACCTGCCTGCAGCAATGTATATTTTTCTGTTTTCTGACAGCAGTAAAATGTATTTCGAATTAAATAAATTATATATACATTGTTCTTTTTGTCTTAATTAAAAAAAAATTGGGCACCCTGTATAAATAATTATGTTAATGTTTATATTGGTAAATAGAGAATTGAATAACCTTTCAAATGAGCTATCACACGACCCCTATTTTTATTTAAGAAAATCATCGATTGCGTCATCACGCCCAGATTGATGACGTCACTAGTATGATATACATGCCAAAAAAATACGATTTAAAAATAAAAATCGACCTGATTCGTAATTTATCTCCAAAGTCACCCATTCTCGAGAAATTGAATTTATTCCAACTCAAACGTCCTCAGTGTATATATAACTTCAGAGGCTTATATCTTAAAACCATGATTTTTTGGAGATACACGCCCATTGAGTCTTTTGTTGTACACATCAAGGACTACCAGAACCCAAAGTTTCAGAGCATTTGACAGAGAGCCATTTCCCATAAGGTTTCTACGGGGTCCTTTGTTCTTAATAAAGAACTAAAACTAAAATTAACATAGTTAAACAAATGTAGTGCTCCTCACCTAACTCCACTTCCCAAACTATTTGTTGTCTCATCTTTGTGTTCCTGTGCTGTTTGTTTTAATGTTTATTATGGCTTTTACTTATTTATTGACGAATTTAACACAATGTAGGTACCCCAATTTATTTTTTTTTTTTTTTATCTGATTCAACAGCTTATTACAATTTCTTCTCTGCTTAAAATCCATAAAACATAGTCTCATTTTACCGTCATTTAACTTTCAACTGTTGTTTTATTCTGTTTTATATCAACTTCTGTTTTATATCTCAGTTTCATGTACCTACATTGTTGTCTACAATGAAAATTAAGGTGTAAACTATTCAGTGATCGTAACTGTACGTGATTAAGGGTTAAAGTATAAGTGAGAAAATATAGTAGTAATAGCATATTATAGTAGTAGTAGTAGTAGTAGTAGTAGTAATAGCATTAAGTTTTGAAGAACTAAAAACCATGCTAACCGAGCTAGCAAATGAATCCGAACAAATAGGTCTAAAAATGAATTTTGCCAAAACAAAAACAATGAAAAACAAATAAGATAATAGAAACGTAATACCAAACGACACCACAATAGAAGCGGTTAATGATTATAATATATATTATATTTGGGACAGATAATAAAAATAAATAAGGAAAACCAAACAGCGGAGGTAAAAAGAAGGGTCAGATTAGCCTGGGCAGGATTTGGGAAATTAAAATGGCTCCTAAAGGAAAAAAAATACAACAATACTTAAAAACAAGAGTGTTTGACTAGTGCATACTCCCAATTCTCATATACGCATGCCAAACATGGACCTTGACCAAGGCAAACATGGATAAAATAATGAAGAACCAAAGAGCCATGGAGAGAGCAATGTTAGGAGTAGAATTAACAGACAAAAGGGAAAACAATTGGGTAAGAAATAAAACAAAAGTCAAAGACGCAGGACAACATATAGACAGGCTAAAATGGAGCTTCGCAGGTCATAACGCTAGACAAACGGACAATAGGTGAATACCACGATACAACAATGGAGACAATGGACAGGAAAGAGAGCAAGAGGATGACCCTGGGGAGACGACATTAAAAAGATAGGAGGAACGTACTGGAAACAGAAAGCACTAAACAGAAGCGAATGGAGGAAACTGGGGGAAGCCCCAACTATGTTCAAAATTGGACGAAATAAAGGGAAAAAGAAGAGAAAATATAATTTTACTTTTGTGGAACTAAGGAAAACTTTCTTTTTCTTCTTCTTCTTCTTTATTTTCTTCTTCTTCTTCTTCGGATTCTGGTGCCAGTGAACAGGGATGTTTCCTCTATTCGTATTATTGTATTGACATAAGATAACCTGCACCAGTTTTTTATGTTTCTAAATCTAGATCAATGGTTTCCAAACTGTTGGCCACGAACCCCCGAAGGCTACATTAAAGAGCTAAGGGGGTTGCGAAGGGATTTAAAAAAGGCCTTTTTTACAAGAATGTTTACGTTATAGCCTAAATAAAAACATGTCAAATAAATGTTGTTCTGAAGCTATTTTCTTGTGGCATTTTTACAATTTTAACTATTTAGAATGGGAAATAAGCCACAATATTATTAAAAAAATGATTTTTATTAACGTTTCGACGCCCAAATCGGGTGCCGTTGTCAAAATACAAAATACTATTAATATAAACAAAAATGTTGTTGCTTAGTAAAAAATTTCTTCTAATAATTTATTTAATTTGACTCATTTATATCGGCAATTCAGATACATATGATACATTTTAAAGTAGAAGACTTTAAAATGATATTGCCAATATTTATGAGTTGCGTTCCTGGGACGACTTTACTGAAAGATAGTTCATTCGATTACATGAAATCAACCCCAACTCAAGAATATCCGTCACAAAAAAATCATAGCATGTGATCTGTCTTTAAAAAGACAATCACATGCAACGGTGACATTAAAATTCTCGCGTTAGAGATCTCATAGTAAATCACGAGGGAAAACCAGGAAAAACCTCGTGATATTATCCCGACATCGTAAGTATTTGGTCTTACATTTAATTTACTCTCAAAATTAATACCAAATTCTGACTTTACTATAATTTTGTTTAAATTATAAATAATATCAATAATACATGGGTATATAAGTAATACTAAAATATAAAATATGTACTAACTCGACTATTGACTTACTAATTGTGGTATTTTCTTTCTATTGACTTCCTCTTTCAGTATGGGTATCCACATCCTACTGCATTCCACCGAGGAATTTGCGACACAATTGGTTTCGTTTAGCATAATTAGAGCCGCTTCTTTGATTTTTCTCTTTTTACTATCTGTTTCTTTCAGGACTATACTTGAATCTCTCCACTGAACTCTATGTTCATTATCCCATGCGTGTTGACATATTTGAGATCTATCAAATTCTCTATTTTTAATATAAGATTGATGTTCACTTATTCTAACGTTTAATGGTCTTGATGTTTCACCTATATTAAACTGTTCGTATTCACAAGGTATTTTATAAATACAATTCTTTGTCCTTTCTTGTTGATTGTTAGGTTTAGTTTTAGATAGAATAGATCTCAATGTGTTGGTTGTTTTGAATGTTGTTGAAATGTTGAATTTATTTCCTATTGTTTTAAGTTTCTCGGATAGTCCTTTTATGTATGGTATTGATATTTTCCTCGTATTATTTCTTGTGAATGTTGTAGGATCCCGTTCTATGTTGTTCTGTTCCATTCGATCCAATCTTGACAATTCCTTATTTATAAACGATAAAGGATAATCATTTTTTAATAAAACAGATGTTAAGAATTGTTTTTCTTCTAAAAAGGAATTTTCATTAGAACAAGTAATTTTGGCTCTATCATATAAGGATTTTATGATTCCCTTTTTAACGTTGATGTTGTGATTTGATTTGTAATTGAGATATCTGTTGGTATGTGTTGGTTTTCTATACACTTGAGTCTCATATCCAGTATCCTTCTTTAAGACTAAAACATCGAGGAAAGGCAGGGTGTTATTATATTCCTTTTCCATTGTAAATTTTATTGTCTCTTCTTGATCGTTTATAATATTCAGGAATGTATCCAACAATTCTGATCTATGAGGCCATATTGAAAACACATCATCTACATATCTCCACCATACAGTGGGTTTTAAATTTTGTTTAGAAATGATATTAGTTTCGAAATCCTATGGGATTAATAAATCCCTTTTCAATGGGCTCCTCTTTATCTCCATTATTGGCTAATATATTTATGGAGGATTTCGAAACTAATATCATTTCTAAACAAAATTTAAAACCCACTGTATGGTGGAGATATGTAGATGATGTGTATTCAATATGGCCTCATAGATCAGAATTGTTGGATAAATTCCTGAATATTATAAACGATCAAGAAGAGACAATAAAATTTACAATGGAAAAGGAATATAATAACACCCTGCCTTTCCTCGATGTTTTAGTCTTAAAGAAGGATACTGGATATGAGACTCAAGTGTATAGAAAACCAACACACACCAACAGATATCTCAGTTACAAATCAAATCACAACATCAACGTTAAAAAGGGAATCATAAAATCCTTATATGATAGAGCCAAAATTACTTGTTCTAACGAAAATTCCTTTTTAGAAGAAAAACAATTCTTAACATCTGTTTTATTAAAAAATGATTATCCTTTATCGTTTATAAATAAGGAATTGTCAAGATTGGATCGAATGGAACAGAACAACATAGAACGGGATCCTACAACATTCACAAGAAATAATACGAGGAAAATATCAATACCACACATAAAAGGACTATCCGAGAAACTTAAAACAATAGGAAATAAATTCAACATTTCAACAACATTCAAAACAACCAACACATTGAGATCTATTCTATCTAAAACTAAACCTAACAATGAACAAGAAAGGACAAAGAATTGTATTTATAAAATACCTTGTGAATGCGAACAGTTTTATATAGGTGAAACATCAAGACCATTAAACGTTAGAATAAGTGAACATCAATCTTATATTAAAAATATAGAATTTGATAGATCTCAAATATGTCAACACGCATGGGATAATGAACATAGAGTTCAGTGGAGAGATTCAAGTATAGTCCTGAAAGAAACAGATAGTAAAAAGAGAAAAATCAAAGAAGCGGCTCTAATTATGCTAAACGAAACCAATTGTGTCGCAAATTCCTCGGTGGAATGCAGTAGGATGTGGATACCCATACTGAAAGAGGAAGTCAATAGAAAGAAAATACCACAATTAGTAAGTCAATAGTCGAGTTAGTACATATTTTATATTTTAGTATTACTTATATACCCATGTATTATTGATATTATTTATAATTTAAACAAAATTATAGTAAAGTCAGAATTTGGTATTAATTTTGAGAGTAAATTAAATGTAAGACCAAATACTTACGATGTCGGGATAGTATCACGAGGTTTTTCCTGGTTTTCCCTCGTGATTTACTATGAGATCTCTAACGCGAGAATTTTAATGTCACCGTTGCATGTGATTGTCTTTTTAAAGACAGATCACATGCCATGATTTTTTTGTGACGGATATTCTTGAGTTGGGGTTGATTTCATGTAATCGAATGAACTATCTTTCAGTAAAGTCGTCCCAGGAACGCAACTCATAAATATTGGCAATATCATTTTAAAGTCTTCTACTTTAAAATGTATCATATGTATCTGAATTGTCGATATAAATGAGTCAAATTAAATAAATTATTAGAAGAATTTTTTTACTAAGCAACAACATTTTTGTTTATATTAATAGTATTTTGTATTTTGACAACGGCACCCGATTTGGGCGTCGAAACGTTAATAAAAATCATTTTTTAATAATATTGTGGCTTATTTCCCATTCTAAATAGTTAAAAATGTCAAATAAAAGTATAACGCTCTAATTGTTGTAATATTTTTGTCGTTTATTTGGTGACATAAACGACTGTCTTATAGAAAGGTATTACAAAGTAAAGAAATACATATTAATGAGAAATATGTGACAGTTTTTAGGAGACTATGTAGCTTTTCAAACGTGGTCTCTATATTATATAAATATGCAAACAGTGATGTTATTGTCGACTTCGAAAGAAATTCTAACTATTGTTTCAATAGCAAGCTGTAAAAAAAATAATTTAGTAGCCATATGTACTGGTCACGGCTGATTTCAGTTTATCTGGGGAACCATCTATTGTTTGATATTTTCCAAAGTAATTTGCATATCCTCTAAAACCTTTCTCCTATTATTATACTTAATTACTTCTTCCATGAGTTCTTGAACGCTTTGCTGCCTTTCAACAACCGTCTATATATTTCTCTCTCTTTGTATCCTCTATTTGTAACTGTTACTTCAAGGTAATCAAATTCAGTTACCTTCTCAAATTTATATCCTCTGTAATTCGCCCTTAGATTGATACATTTATTTTCTTCTCTCATTTCCATATACATAGTTGGGTTTTTTGGTTTATTTTGGACTTTTTTGGTTTATAGTCAGACCATATTTTCTAGCTTATTCTTTAAATGTTTTGAACATTTTTCGAAATTCTATTCTTGAACATGTCAGAAACACCAAGTCATCTGCAAAACCTATGCCCTGCAGTTATGCTATTCTATATGACGCATCACTTACATTTTCTTATAAGTTTATTATTAACTATGTAGTTTATTATTTTTCTTTTTTTAATAAATTTTTACACAGTTATTCATTGTGATTATTTGATATTGGCCTCCTTATATTATTTTTAATGTGCAGTATGTGCATATTATTCTTTGAAAGAGCTTCAAAACATTTTGCCCGAGGTGCTCAAAACCCTATAACCGACCCTGCTAGAGCCATTTTATTAAAAACATTGTGGGTTGCACGAAATGGCATAAAACGAGGTCCCGTTAAACGTTAATGTTACGATATTTTTTTATGTGGTAAAAAATAGTCTAAGTATAGGTAAAACAATAGGAAAGTGGCTATTCTGTATCCGCTAAAACGATACTTCAGAGGTTTACCCATAACCATAATGAGAACATTTTTATCCGTATAATATTGTCTTAGCAGGCACTTTTAAAAACCCAAGCGATAGATACAATATAATGTACATTATTTAATAAAACGTTATTTTGAAGATCCTACTAATTAATTCTAGCTGAATTCGAGGAAGCAATTACATAATCGTTAAAAGTAATGAGTAAATTTGCTCGAACAAAAAAAGCAAATAGGTCTGGATCCCGTGTGTGAAAAAAAGTTGATTAATAGCAAGCCGAAAATTTGTTAATAACTTAAGAGTGTCTAGTCGGACAAACTTTGATATATAGGAACACTGGAACAGGGGAAGTTTTAATTGTGGAACAGGTTAAAAATTTGGAACGGTCAGACCACGAAAACGTCACATGTATTTTGTCCGACAGAACTTCCAATTGATTTGTTACGATTTCATTAAACTCTCATGCAAAAATCAGGCTGCTATTTATCACCAAATGGGAATTATAATGAGTGGAACACGCAGAATATGTCAAATGATAGGAATTATGGCAGGTGATAAATAGCAGTCTGATTTTTGCATGAGAGTTTAATGAAAGGGTAACAAATCAATTGGAAGTTCTGTCGGACAAAATACATGTGACCTTTTCGTGGTCTGACCGTTCCAGATTTTTAACCTGTTCCACAATTAAAACTTTCCCTGTTCCAGCGTTCCCATATATCAAAGTTTGTCCGACTAGTCATCCTTAAGGCTATTAAGAAATTTTCAGCTTGCTATTAAGGGGGGTGGGTATGGTTTGAAATATTTAATTTTTTTTATTATTTCAAATAAAAGTGCATACTTTCAAGAATACTCGCTGAAAATTTCATAATAATCGGAGTAAAATTACCAGAGATACAGGGTGTTAAATATCCCTACCTTCGATTCGCGTTTCCGCGGCTTCGCGCCAGCACGCTTGAGCGTAGTGAGAGACGTTAAACAACTGTTTGTCTTTTCTTTTGTAGATTACTTCGCAATTCAAAAAACATATTCCAATGTTCATCACTTCACGATTTAGCAGACAAATAAGAAGATGAAGATGCAGTTGTCAAAACTTTAAACGGATTTTTCTCAAAACTGCTTTTTCAAATGCGTGGACATTGTAACTAAAAAACTACTTGACCTATCTACGTAAAATTTTGCACGGATTTTCTTTAGACATTTCTTGAGGTAACAACGTCGAGACATTTTTTGTTTTGTGCTTATTTTTTGTTCAACAATATTAAATCTGTTGGTTTTCACAAAATTTTTATCAAAAATTTCGTATTTTTGAATTCTGAGTGATACCAATAATTCAAAAATCATTAAAAATAAAAAAAACTCGACGTTGTTACCTGGTGAAACTCATAAGCTAATTAAATCTTTTTGAATTTTTTGTTTCGTATGATCCAGTGATGAGTTCTGATGACCACCGCAAAATCCATTTTTTTAAGCTGCCTGCCAAAATTTGTCGCTAATGGCTTATTTTTCAATATTTTGAATTGAATTTTTTCTTAAATATTCTTTGAATTGTACATACCTACTTAATATGTTTATTTAATTTAAAAATAAAATAGTTCTACCATAGCTTCGAAAAAAATTTACAAAAATTTGCTTTATATGTTGATTTCAAACCAACCCCCCCCCCTAATCAACTTTTTTTTCATACGCGGGATCCAGACCTAAAACATGTGTGTATGACTGGCTAGTGATAGTGATAATAAAACATAAAGAAAAGTAGATAAAATTTATAAATATAATGACTGACCAATAGTGTTAAAACGCAAAAAAGAATTGATTTAATTGTTTATTCATCATCAAGGCTTTTCATTCCGAATGGAATACTTATTTGGAGCTCTCTGATTCGCTCATTGAGGTGAATCACTCCTCATTCCTCTTGTGTGTTTTCAAAGTTTATTGTATGCTTTTGCTTTCGTTGCAATGAGCAACAATTTTCTTTGTTTGCTTTTTATTATTTATTAATTAAATCCATCTAATGTTTCATAGCATAGGTTTTACTTAATCCTTGATATTTTGATTTGTCTATAACATAAGAATATATTTTTTATAATTTTTGTGTTATGTATCAGCAGATATGTTATAGTCAAAGCCCGAATTTCAGGCACGCCTAGGTTTGACTAGGCAATCCTCAGGTCTGACCGACGGTATTAGTCAAAGCCCAAAATAAATTACAGTTTGGGCCTTTGACTAGTCAGACCTAGGAGAGGCTAAGTTGGTCAGGCAAAGGTCGAAATTTAATTTTATGAAATCATCAGCTATAAAAATGTCGCCAGGGGGGTACAACGGCCTCCTTAATTCAGATGGACTTACCCAAGTTTTTTTTATGTATTTTGACCCGTTGAACACGAATTTTTTGGGTAACAGTTGATGCGGATGTCGATAAATTTGTTATAAACAAAGAACTTGAGGAATTACATAACAGCGATTTTTCGCAAAACAAAACATTTTTTTGTATTTTTTGGGTGATTCTCAGCAAAAAATGGTTTTACAAGTTTTTTCGTAGGATGCATAGTTTTAGAGATAAACGCGGTTGAACTTTCAAAAAATCGAAAAAGTGCAATTTTTGAACCCGAATAACTTTTGATTAAAAAATAAAATAGCAATTCTGCTTACTGCATTTGAAAGTTCAAGTCAAATTCTATCGGTCTTGATTATTTGCATTGCTAAAAATTAAGTTTTTGTTTGTTAAAAAAAGCCATAAACAGTGTTTCCCGTGCCAATGCATGCGTTTTAATGTACGTAATTTACGTAGAAAATGTCTGTATGCGCCTACTCGTTCGATTTTAAATGGGAAATGCATTGAAAACATCATTCAATCACTATGTGTTTGTGGCTTTATTTAACAATAAAAAAATTAATTTTGAGAAATGAAAGTAATCAAAACCGATAGAATTTGACTTGAACTTTCAAATGCGGTAAGCAGAATTGCTATTTTATTTTTCAATCAAAAGTTATTCGGGTTCAAAAATTGCAATTTTTCGATTTTTTGAAAGTTCAACCGCGTTTATGTCGAAAACTATGCATCCTACGAAAAAACTTGTAAAAACATTTTTTGCTTAGAAGGACCCAAAAAGTACAAAACAATGTTTTGTTTTACGGGAAATCGCTGTTATGTGATTCCTCAAGTTCTTTGTTTATAACAATCTTATCGACAACCGCATCGACTGTTACCCAAAAAATTCGTGTTCTACGGGTCAAAATACATAAAAAAAACTTTGGTTAGTCCATCTGAATTAAGGAGGCCGTTGTACCCCCACTGGCGACAGGACTACTATTAAAATGTCGTAAGAGGTTGAATTGGGTTTAATAAGACGTCATTTTTTAATTTTAATGTTTATTATTTTTACATTGTCGTAATTAACATAAAAAAATTTGATATATTCAAAATAATGTTTTAAATAATTTCTCTTAGAGACAGCTTAACGTTTACCATGAAGAGGCCTAGGCCTAAACGGGGATTAAACAATGCTCCTTCATTCAGCATAACGTTTGGAACATCTTCGAAATTTAGAAAATTCTCTTTTCATTCTCTTATTTCATTTCTTGAAAAAAGTATGTTTATTGTTCTGTATTTCGGACCAATAACTCTATATAAAGCGTCAATTGTTTTATCTTGTATGACACCTAAAATAAACTGCTCGTCAAAAGTTAGGGATAAAGAAAATTATCCTCATTTTCATAGCTGATATTTTTCGAGAACATATTAACGGATTCCCATAATTTTTTTAATATTTAAGATTTTTCTTTAGTATTTACACAGTTGTTTACTCAAACTTCTTTTCGGTACTTATACCGGGTGGAAGAAGAGACATGTTTTTCTTATATTAAGTTTGAGACGCCCTGTAGGGAGGACGAGGTACAAATGTGAGTATTCATCAGAAGATTATTGTAGCCTTATGTTTTGTGAACATTTTGGTTTTTGAGTGTCCCTGATATCTTTAGAAATAAATAAAATATACGGTTTTGTAGTTTAACATATGTTTTAACCGAAACAAAAGTTTGAGACCTTTTGTAGGGAAGAAGAGACACAAAGGTGAGTATACATCGATACTTTGTTGTAGTCTCAAATTTTGCGAATATTTAATTTTTTTAATTTCTCTGATATCTTTAATAACAAGGAAACTAGACGGTATTATTCTTTAGTATGTGTTTTAACTGACGACATGTGATACGTGAAGAGGCCATGTCTTGTCATACCACTAAAATGAAATTATTTTCTACATATATAGTGCGAAAGGAACAGAGTGTCTAAAAAAGAAAGTGTCTAAAGAATGTGTAATGTACCTGTCGCTATTTAAAGAGCCTTCACGTAAAGACACCAAATCCGTACTTATTCTCAAGGAAATTCCGCCCCAAAACATCACAGGGCCTCCATTAAACAATCTCGTCACTCTTATATAACGCTGTGCACACCGCTTACCTAGTCGACAAATAACTCTTATAGGTGTCGATAAGAATTTTATCTTATGTGCCTTTCTGTTTTTAAAGTTTTGTTATAGTAGGTTCGCTAAATTCAGACACAACTGGCTAATGATTTTAGTAAGTAATTTTGCCAATTTGGTAAAATTTGCAAAAAAATAATTACTAAATAGTTAATAATTACTAAATAAAATAAAAATGTATACCATTTTTATTTAGTTGCAATGCGAAGGCAAAACAATCTTACTTTTCAATTAGAATACGGAGCGCAGTCCAGTCCTCTGAATCGCGATTTTCGGCTCTTATTGGAGCCTCATCGGAAAGAACGCAGGGCACTGTTCTCCCTGACCCCAACTGACCAGCGCCGAGAGTTTTTCCCACCTATTGCAACCGAAGTGAAGGTTTTAGGTGACTAGCGTCATCTGGCAATTGAAAGATGAAGTAGTTTTCATTACTAATAGCAAAATTAATAATATTGAAAATATTAAAAATATTACTAAAAGATGTTTAAATTGAAAACTTATTGGTATACTTTCCTGGTGACACCTCCAAGGCTTCTACAATTTGCAAGCCAAATGGATGCTGCAGTGAAGACAAAGGGAAGGAATTCTACACTATGCAATTCACATCCCCCGTCTGCAGCTTGGTAAAGTTAATTACTAAATAGTTAATAATTTTGCCAATTTTGGCCATATTGGCAAAAAACAAAAAAATTACCTACTAAAATCACTAGCCAGCTGTGTCTGAGTTTAGCAAACCGACTATAACTGCTATTTTTTATTGTTAATTTAGTTTTTTTCAGTTAAAACACCTGGTAAAGAGTAAAACCACCTATCTTCTTTGTTTTTAGAGATATCAAGGACATTCAAAAAAGAAAATATTCAAAAAACATAAGACTACAATACGATTCCGATGTATACTAACATTTGTACCTCCCTACACGGTGGCACAAACTTAACATAAGAAAAACATTTCTGTTCTTCCACCCGGTATAATTTCAAAAAAATAGTTTGAGTAAACCTCTGTACAACTGTGTAAATACTAAAGAAAAATATAAAATAATAAAAAAATTAGTGGAATCGGTTAATCTGTTCACGAAAAAATCAACTATGAAAATGAGCATAATATTTGATATCCCTAACTTTTGATGAGCAGCTTATTTCGAGCATATTTCTATCAAAGCTGGGGATAGGTATGGTTACACTTTTTCCGATAGAAATTGGAGGAATTTTTTTTCACTTAATTGTTTCATAGCATTAGCCTGGGCATGAAGATCATAAATCGCCTTCCTTGTATTTATTTTAATCTTTTCTGTCTGTGCCCAACGCATGCATCTCTTTCAAAACCTTCATAGTATGCACCAAGTGTGCTGTCAGCGTGCACAACATGTAGCACCTGATTACAAATTATGCACGTATGTGCGTCATAGCTCTCTTTTTGCAAATATGTACAACAAACCACATATATGAAGAAGTAATCTGAATTGTTTGACAATTTATTCCTCTCCTAGTGACGACGGTCCAGGGGCCTCGTTAGTATTATGGTGGTCCATAATTTTTGCTCCGATTACAATATCTTCTTTCACTGTTGACGATGGCATTCCCATTCCATATGTTTGTGCTAAAATAAAATTCATATACTAATGTATATGAATAAGTCAAACCAAATTACGGAGATGCTCGAAATATTCTGGGTATCATACAAGATAAAACAACTGAAGATTAATATAGAGTTGGTACGAAATACGGAACACTTTTTTCAAGAAATCAAATAAGAGAAGGCAAAGAGAATTTCGAAGATGTTCCAGACGTTAAGTTATCTCTAAGAGAAATTAGTACAAAAGATTCTAAATTTGGAGGACAAGACTTTATAAAATGCTAGTACAATAAGAAATGCCTTCAAAAGTATGAAAGTGTACAAGGTCTAACGTATTGTGCAACTGTAAATGCCATAATGGCTCAACATGTGAGCATAAACAACATTTTTTATTTTAATTCTGACAATATAAAAATAATAAATATTAAAATTCAAAAATGACGTTTTATTAAACCTAATCTAACAAATTACATGTTAATAGCTCATCGGGATTTGCCTACTCAAACCCCGATTTCATAAAATTAAAGTTCGACCTTTGCCCGACCAACTTAGTCTCTTCTAGGTTTGACTGGTCAAAGGCCGAAACTGTAATTTATTTCGGGATTTGACTAAGACCATCAGTCAGACTTGTCTTGAGGATTGCCTAGTCAAACCTAGGAGTGCCTGAAATTGGAGCTTTGGCTATTATAACTATAACAGATACACAAAATGTGTTAATAAAAAATCCGCAAAACATAACACTCTATAGTACCTACTACTACTACTACTACTATCGGTTTGCAGCGTTCTCCGACTCCTTCCGAGTCCTAACCGCCATTCTTCTCTGTTAAGCCATAGACCTGGAGGGATTTCTCTTTCTTCTAGGTATTTTTTAATTCCCTCCTTCCAGCTTCTTCTCGGCCTTCCTGTTTTCTTTTTCCCTTGTTTTATCCACGCCAAAATCTGTTTAGGGATCCTGTCATCCACTCTCTAGTACCTACTTCTCTAAATAGCTACAAAACGAAAGGCAACAGAGTGAAGACGGCGTAACAAGCGTCCTGACACTGTATACTCTATGTCTATATGGCAAAGATATTATATACTATTGTGTATCAATTTGGCAATCTAAGATAGAATCAAAATTTAATTTTTTTAATATAACGCGGGCACATAAATTTGATACACCCTGTATATTGATCTGTAAAAATTTATTAGATGTTAGCTTTCACGTAGTAGGTTTCTCCTTAATGAGTTTTTCCATGAAGAATTAAAGACATTTTTAAATAAGTAAAGTGAAAGGAACATTTATTTAGGATTATAATTTAAAAAGATTGTTTTGTTATTACGGGGAAGGTAAAACCACAGGTAATTTTAATTATTAGTTTTAAGAAAAATAAAGGTAGAGAGATTTGGAATTTTAAGTCTGTTTGTTTAAACACAAAAATTTATATAATTTCCGAAAAGTGATTAGTTGAGTAGACGTATTGTTTGAAAGAATGGCTGCGTTTGTCGAATGGAAAAGAGAAATGTTTCTGATTGGCTTGGCAATTTGGAAGGGGGAAAGAGAGGTTTTGAATGCTGAGACAGTTTGTAAAAGAAAGATTATTGTGTTACCGGCATCCGAGGGGAGCAGTCAAAAGTTTTCGTAAGTAGTTCATAAGCAAGTACTAGTGGTTGTGTTGATAGTGAGAGTAGCTGAAAAGTGGAACGAGAGACAAATCAAATCGAGAAGAAATACCTCTTTGATTCTGTAAAATCCAAGAGAGTAAGTTACAAGAATTATCGTTATTAAAATGATTTGTGACACCAGTAGATAAGTAAGGCCGGTTCCCGCTCACCGTGGGAAAAAAGTGAGCCAGAATCGGTATGCCGGTTCCCGCTCACCGTGGGAAAAAAGTGAGCCAGAATCGGTATGCCGGTTCCCGCTCACCGTGGGAAAAAAGTGAGCCAGAATCGGTATGCCGATTCCCGCTCACCGTGGGAAAAAAGTGAGCCAGAATCGGTATGCCGATTCCCGCTCACCGTATGCAATATAATCATTATCATCATCATGACAATGGATCATTCTAGGGGGGTAACAATGGGCCATGCTTAACATATATAAAAATGCAATATAATCATCATCATGACAATGAACCATTCTAGGGGGGGTAACAATGGACCATGCTTAACATGTATAAAAATGCAATATAATCATCATCATCATCATCATGACAATGGACCATTCTGGGATGAAGAGCATGACAATGGACCATTCTGGGGGGGTGACAATGGGCCATTCTGGGATGAAGAGCATGACAATGGACCATTCTGGGGTGAAGTACATGACAATGGGCCATTCTGAACATGTATAAAAATGCGAAATGCTATACGATTATCATATATAGGGCTGAAAATATAATATTTGTACAAATTATGAAAAATCGAATAATTTGAAATATTTACAAAAATATTTTAAGTTGTTTGTTAACATGCCGGGTGTGTATGGTTGATAAGAAAAGAGTGCAGACGTTATTTTTGCAACAACAGGAATCCGTTAAAGATATGACAACCCACATTGCTAAAAGGCCGGATGGAGTCGGATGATAACATGTAACCACAGTTGTTATTTGTGTAAATGTTATCGCATATTTTTAAAACCCACAAGGTCTTGTTTTTGCAAAACATGGAAATCTTATCTCTGAAATGAACAATGTAACCGTGAGAATGTAAACATGTGATCACGTTCGTGTTGCGTGGGGGTAACGAGCTGCGGAATCCTTTAAAAAACAAATCATTGACATTGCCCAAAACGGCATTACAACATATCTTCTTTGCTAATGATCCGATTTTGACGTATGGGATATCAAATGAAAGCGGTGGCGACACAGATGGCAACTGTCAATTCTTCTTCTGTCAACGTTCAACATTAATTGCCAATTCTTCTTCTTCTTTTCCGTATAGTGCCTAACAGAACGTGACAGTGCCTAACAGAACGTGACGTGCATAACGTCACGTGAATCACGCGACGTAAATAACGTGACCTGATGGTTTCTAATGGCCTCTAATGGCCTCTGCTACACTCTATTCCCTAATGGTATAGACTATTTATCTTTAAACCATCCTAACAGTGTACCTCTTTAACGTGATATTTTACCGTGAATGACGTAACGTGAATGACGTGACGTGAATAAGACATTGCCAAAACGGCACTATATCGTATCTTCGTTTCTACTAGCTCGATCATCGTGTATGAGGTCTTGTTGGAAAGTGGAAGGTTCAAGGAATATGTTTGTCAGCAATGACAAAACAGCACTATATCTTCGTTGCTATTGATTTTAACGCAACAGACGTTGAAGGAAAGGAGAAACATGACAACATTGCCAAAACGGTGATATATTTGTTGCTATTGGAGATATTTTGACCTGTCAACTTAATGGGGATTCCACGTCTATTACAGTTCTTCGCCTAATCATGCCACCTGTCGGCTGCAACATGTAACTAATTGACATTGCCAAAACGGCATTACAACATATCTTCTTTGCTAATGATCCGATTTTGACGTATGGGATATCAAATGAAAGCGGTGGCGACACAGATGGCAACTGTCAATTCTTCTTCTGTCAACGTTCAACATTAATTGCCAATTCTTCTTCTTCTTTTCCGTATAGTGCCTAACAGAACGTGACAGTGCCTAACAGAACGTGACGTGCATAACGTCACGTGAATCACGCGACGTAAATAACGTGACCTGATGGTTTCTAATGGCCTCTAATGGCCTCTGCTACACTCTATTCCCTAATGGTATAGACTATTTATCTTTAAACCATCCTAACAGTGTACCTCTTTAACGTGATATTTTACCGTGAATGACGTAACGTGAATGACGTGACGTGAATAAGACATTGCCAAAACGGCACTATATCGTATCTTCGTTTCTACTAGCTCGATCATCGTGTATGAGGTCTTGTTGGAAAGTGGAAGGTTCAAGGAATATGTTAACATGAAAAACAAACGCAAAGACATTGCCAAAACGGCACTATATCGTATCTTCGTGTCTATTAGTTCAATTTTTGTGAATAAGGTCTTGTTGGAAAAAGAGGGGATATTGAATATGTTAACATAAAAACAAAGATGTCAGCAATGACAAAACAGCACTATATCTTCGTTGCTATTGATTTTAACGCAACAGACGTTGAAGGAAAGGAGAAACATGGCAACATTGCCAAAACGGTGATATATTTGTTGCTATTGGAGATATTTTGACCTGTCAACTTAATGGGGATTTCACGTCTATTACAGTTCTTCGCCTAATCATGCCACCTGTCGGCTGCAACATGTAACTAATTGACATTGCCAAAACGGCATTACAACATATCTTCTTTGCTAATGATCCGATTTTGACGTATGGGATATCAAATGAAAGCGGTGGCGACACAGATGGCAACTGTCAATTCTTCTTCTGTCAACGTTCAACATTAATTGCCAATTCTTCTTCTTCTTTTCCGTATAGTGCCTAACAGAACGTGACAGTGCCTAACAGAACGTGACGTGCATAACGTCACGTGAATCACGCGACGTAAATAACGTGACCTGATGGTTTCTAATGGCCTCTAATGGCCTCTGCTACACTCTATTCCCTAATGGTATAGACTATTTATCTTTAAACCATCCTAACAGTGTACCTCTTTAACGTGATATTTTACCGTGAATGACGTAACGTGAATGACGTGACGTGAATAAGACATTGCCAAAACGGCACTATATCGTATCTTCGTTTCTACTAGCTCGATCATCGTGTATGAGGTCTTGTTGGAAAGTGGAAGGTTCAAGGAATATGTTAACATGAAAAACAAACGCAAAGACATTGCCAAAACGGCACTATATCGTATCTTCGTGTCTATTAGTTCAATTTTTGTGAATAAGGTCTTGTTGGAAAAAGAGGGGATATTGAATATGTTAACATAAAAACAAAGATGTCAGCAATGACAAAACAGCACTATATCTTCGTTGCTATTGATTTTAACGCAACAGACGTTGAAGGAAAGGAGAAACATGGCAACATTGCCAAAACGGTGATATATTTGTTGCTATTGGAGATATTTTGACCTGTCAACTTAATGGGGATTCCACGTCTATTACAGTTCTTCGCCTAATCATGCCACCTGTCGGCTGCAACATGTAACTATACCCAAGCCCTCTAGAAGAACGTATACCATTCTTACAGTATGACCAAACCATCAAACATCCTATCACAGTTCTTCATCTTATCATGCCACCTGTCGGCTGCAACACGTAACTATGCCCAAACCATCTAGAAGAGCTATACCATTCTTACAGTACGACCATCAAACATCCTCGATCTCCCTCCAATCATACATTCCTACAATGAACATATACCATTCATACGCTGTGGCCAAACCAGCAAACATTTCATGTACAAGTCTTTTCAGAAAAATGCATATTATTTTTATGTAAATTACTGATGTATTGTGAGTTGCATACAACATTTTATCTACGGCAAGCCGGGTAAGATTATTGTTTTTACAGTTTGATATTAAACATCTGCGATAAGAATATATGAGGGTCATAGACGGTTCTTTAATAGCCATCAGACAACAATTTCCCCTGATCATGTTTATAAAACATACGGAATGCACTGTATATACTAACCCAAGCTGACAACATACTTTGCAGATATGGATTACGATCAGCTCATAGGTTTATGTACAATTCCCTTCGTAAAGGTACATAGGCGTGCATCCTTGCGGATTAAAAGTCGACCGTCCTTTTTATACTCCAAAAGGAGGACCATATTTAACGTTATTATGTGTCAGATATATTAAGAAAAAATTATATACACTTAGAGTATACCTAGGTAGAAAAAACTTATGTTAATGTATAAAAACATATCTTACAGTAATGTCGTAAAGAAAAAGCACGTCATCAATTTATATAATCACATAAAACATATGATAGAGCGCCAAAGAGGCCTTATACATAACATGTTGTTAAACAGACATCATAACGTAATTTGTCATTCAAAATCCTGTAATTTGAGGTGCTACATGATAAGATTCTACATATAAGATAGAGGGTCAAAGAGGCGTTATACGTGCCATGTTGTTAAAACAGACATCACAACGTAATTTGTCATTCAAAATCCTGTAATTTGAGGTGCCATACGATGAGAGTCACCTTACAATGCTAATAATAAACGATAATGTGTCAAAAGGGCGTTATACATGACATGGTGTTAAAGCAGACACCACAACGTAATTCATCATTCAAAATCCTTTAATTTGATGGATCATACATTGATTTCTGATTATCCGTTCCAAAGATACATGGTGCATTGCCATAACGTGGCAATAACATAGTAAATGCTTATTTATTGACGTTAAAACAAACCCATCAACATAGAAAAATCTCTTATCGCAGTTTGATCTCCAGCAAATACTAACTCACTCAATTTTGCGGACCTATACCCATTCCCGGTAGTCAAATAAGAAGAACAGATCAGCATGGCATGTTAATACAACGAAGCTCAACCAAATTCTTTAAAAAGGAAGGTTTGAGGATTTCACTTCTACACCTTTCGGATATCGATACACTAAACGAAGTAAATAGCACTTATTTTAAAATATATTGATAAAACAAACCACCTTTTCATTAACCTTTCATAATTTACTTAATGAACCGTATATTTTTTCTCTGAAGTATAATATTTCCATTATGTAACTTTTATTATGACCCCTGTAACAGTAGAATTTATTGCCATAAGATGATCGCAAGATGGTTTAACAAAACAGGAAATCGTTATCTAAACGGGTTTACTTCATCGATTGCCGCATAAATACCATATTTTTATAATCTTTTCCGATTTCCCGATGTTGTAATGGGATGATATTAAAAACACAGTCAATCTTATACGATTTGATAGATACATTTACGTAATCTTTTTGTTGACCACCTAATAAATTTTTTTATTAATACAAAAGTTTTGCTAACTTCAACCCCGTCTTGTCATTTGCAGCCTCTTCTTCTCCCTGTGGAGATACATACTAGTAGAAAGGTCTTTTCACGTATATTACGACAATGGCTGACCACGTGTGATACGATCATTATTTATGACTAAAAACATTATAAAAACGAATCGTCGTCAAATTCTCACTACACTTATACTAGTGATTCTGAAGCGCCATAGCAAGATCAGCATTGCCATGTTAATAGCCAACGTTCACAATGGACTTGAAGCAGAAATACGAACCCAATGGCAAATTCTAGTGTATACTGTCCATTCATGTATACAATTGTCCTAATCGTAGACATAAAATGAATGTTCTTGAAAAATTTAGAATTAGAAGAAATTATTTTTTAAATAATAAAATCAAATAAGCAAAAGAATGCCTGTATACCGGACGAAGCCTCTGATAAGAAAATATTGTAGACGTAATTTTTTAACAACAACAGGATATGAAAAACCGCAAGTTGTAACTTTATAAACTGTTATCAGTATTTGTTAACCAAAAAATAATGGTTTGTCAGGAAATGTTTTATCATGCGGTTTCTGCCAATAAAAACAATAAATATATTATTCTGTTCGGGAATTTTAAGCATGTATAGTAGGATTTTTTTTTTTTGTTTTCTACAATTCTTTTTGGTGAATAGTGAAAAATTTTATTTCTTTTAACAGTTCTATTTAGCATACACGAAGTATGTGCTTTTACGGGTTATTTTTTATTTTTAAGTTGATTTACATGTCGATACGGGACCACTTTCATGCACCAGAATCGGTACGTGTCCCCAGAATTGGTTGCCGTTTCCAGGCCACTTTCCTTTTCAAGAATAGTAGCTTTTTATGATACATTTTATCATTTTTCTTGTTATCTGCATTACGATACGATAATAGTATTTTATTTTACCGTTTAGTTCTTATTTTCTAATTTGATTTATAAATATGTTTTTTTTTCTAACATGTATGATGCAACAACGTATGTTGTCCGATGCATACCCGTATATTTCTGAATAATTTTATGTTTTATTGAATTGGCAACCATAGTGCAGCAGTGGGTCAGTAAATGAAAACAGTATGCGTTATTTTTATTATTTTTATTTCAATTATTTCATACTAGTACATTATTACATTTATTAATTAACTATATGTCCTAGCCAATTTATTTTAAAATTTTCATCCATGGATCTAACGGCATAGCGGTTAAACAATGGTGTCTCGTATTCTATCAGTCCGCTTATCATACGGCTTATCTCCTATTTGAAAAATGAACTTAAATTCTGAAATTTCTTGGCAGTTCTAAAATTTCTTGTCTTTTTTTATGTATGCGTATGTTTTTATTCAATAATATTGAGGTACCTCAGTTCGTCTATAATTTCAGATGCTTCTTTTCCGGTTAAAACGTCGGCTTTTGAAAGAATTTTAAGCCCTTTCACAAGCATGTTCGGATCACCATATTTGTTATACTGAAACCATATTTCTTGCAGTTCGTTAAGTACCTGCTTATTTGCTATATCACGATCCCGTGTTTCAAGAGGTCTGGAGGGAACATCATCACGGTTTATCTTTGAACCTTTAATCTGCATGTCCTTTGCATCTTGTCCCTTCTGTGATATATATCTTCTTTTACACTGTTGTTGTATGTCTGATGTATTTTTTGCGTCGGGTTCGACATTTTTTGCGGTGCCATGTAAGACCTGTGTTCTTCTTCTTCTTTTTCCTAGATACATTGGCTTAATAATTTTTTCGTATTTTGTTGTGCGAGATTGGTGACGTAGGCGCCCTCGTCCATCCTTATGTACTTCTGATAAGTCCAGAAGAGTTTTGTAAATTTTTTGATCGTCTAGAGTATATTGGGTAGGTTCTTTCGCGAAGATCAGTTCGTACAGGCCGGGTGTAGCTTTAAAAATGTGCGAATCTATTTGAATGTTATCTTTACCGAACTCAATTATTTTATTACCAATCGTCCATTCTCCCATCTCCCAGTTAAACGTGGGGCCAAAGATCTGGTCAGTATTCCCTAAATCTTGCGTATATATTTCTAAATAAGGGTTGTACGATGTTAGCGTATGTAGAGGGTCGACCCCACTTGGCTGTGATGGTTGATTAGTTTGTGAATCATCTTCGTTGAGATCTGGTTTAGAGACATTTTCATTCATATAATTGGTTATTTCTTTAAGAGGAGTAGTTATTGGTTTAAACGTTGTCTGTAGAAGTTCTTTTTCATCTGCTTGCATTCTTCTAAGAGCTTTGTACTTTTCTCTCACAATTGCTGCGAGTTTTTTTACTTGAACTGCACTACTTGAAGACATGATGGTAACTGAAGTCTCAACTTTAAATGTTTGTATTTATACCTCTGTTAGCGTGTCTCTGATGATGTCTATATACGTCTCAGGTACCCCTGTGTGGTCATATGCGTCTTATGTTAGCGTGTCTCTGACGACATCTCAACGTCTCAGGTACTCTTTTGTGGTCGTCTGTTAACATGTCTCTGTAGACGTCTTTACGTCTTAGGTGCTCCTTTGTGATCGCCTGTGCATTATGTTATTAAGAAGGTTGCCATTTGCGAAAGAGTTATTAGAACGTTGAAAGCAAAGTTGTACAAATATTTTAGTTTACATGGATCATACAAATGGTTGGATGTCCTACCGCTAATCACCGAGGAATACAACAATACGAAGCACAGTAAAACAGGATACAAGCCATCTCAGGTCAACAAATCCAACGAAAAAGCTATTTTACACAAAAGTTATAGTTACTTAAAGATTGCCGCCCCGCGAAAATTTAAAGTTGGTGATATTGTACGTGTATCAAAGGCAAAACATTTCTTTGAAAAGGCCTACACACCCAATTGGACTACAGAATTATTTAAAATTGTACAAGTGAAGATAACAAATCCCATAACGTATTTGCTAGAAGACATGCAAGGTGCGCCGATTAGCGGTGGGTTTTACGAAGAAGAATTGCAGAAAACGAAAAATCCCGACATTTACTTGGTTGAAAAAGTACTTAGACGAAAAGGCACCAAGATGTATGTTAAATGGCTAGGACTGGATAGCAAACACAACAGTTGGATCAATAGTTCAGATGTAGTTTAAGGATCTACCTTTTAATCCGCCGCGTAGCAATACATTTTTTGGAAAAGGATTGCCCGCAAGAGTGGGGGAAGGGAACAGTATAAATTCTCTCAACAACGAACCGGCATACGTAGTTCCAACAGACCTGATGAGTTCTCCTGACAGTGGCATATTCAGTTACAACACCATGTGTTCTCAAGATAGCGGCTACATCAGTCAATCATTTAGTGTAGAATATGATGATGATGATGACAGTCAGCCACCCAGTCCTGACGCCGAATTAGATCGAGTATTGGCAAAATTTGAAGAAGCTGCCACAAATGAACCATATTATTTATTAGAATCTACCTATCCAATGAGCTCTTTCAACATCAAAATTGGATTATCTCCAGCTCGAGATTTTTCACCATCCATCATGCTGTATCGTCATGGTACTTGTAACAAAATCAGTTTACACACAAACGAGTGGGCAACCATAATTGAGTGGCTTAAAGAAAGACTGGTTGATTTTTTCCAAGCAGACCTACCTACTTTTGCCGATGAGTATGACCCCATCGAATTAAAGTGCGGTGATTTCTACACACTACGACAATTGGTGATGGAGAATGTAAAGTTAGTAACCATTGAGAAATTTGGAGTCGAATATTATTTATGGGAAGGAGAGGTCAATCAAATTCTAGAAGCAGACCAGAGCATGATGTCCCATAAAGTGATGCTGTTGAAGAGTTTACAATTTCGCGAATACTATATAAACCTTTCAACTTTCATTAAGAAAAATTTGTATGTCAAAGACTCTTTGTATGGGCCAGTTGAAGCCTTTAACGCATATTGCGCTATTTGTCCAGATACTTTGTTAAGTTTAGCTTTAAGAGAATATGTATTTTATTATAAAATTAGACTTGTAAATGATTTAACAGATTGTATGTAAAAAATAAATGGTGTTATTAAATAAAACCAAAATATATGTGTACAAAGTTTTATTACATAATTTTTATTATAAAGTATTATATAAAGTTTTATTATATAAAGTATACAAGTGATAAACATTGAACAATATACAAAAATTATATACGGATAATAAGCAAGTTTTCCATTTATTATCAGTTTATTCAATCATTGTAGTGGCATAGTGGCCCCAAGGCAAAGTGTCATATGAGTCTTTTTGCAAACATCGTTTATCATCATACGGAGACAACGCGATTTTTTCCTGCGTGATTGTAAACATGTTGTGTGCGTAGGAACGAAATGTTGATTGTGTAACGCTTTTTGTGGTAAATTCTTTTAGACACTCCACGTAATCCTCAAATGTAATAGAATTTTTTACAACCGAATACTTAACCCCTTTAGATTTTTTCGTAACACCCAAGTTATTTACAATTTTTTCAATAGCGGCATCATCCATGGTATTCTTGTATTTTTGCCACAAGGTCTGCCGCTCCTCGTTTGTATATTGCAGTTTAAACGAGTACATTTTCGATCTAAGTCCTACAAAATGAGTAATGATGCGTCCATTAGCCTCATCCTTCATTAAGCCAAGCACTTTTTTATTGACTTGTGGGATGTTATAGGGGTTATCCTCGGCATAGTCCGATGTGTCGAATTTAGATAGATTTGTTTGAATGACATCCCTGTAAACATCGTCACATGTTACTTCATAGATAAAACTATCTGTATCCCCATACATCAGCTTTAAATTTTCAATTCCAACAGTTGGTAGCATGAAATTATAATGAAAATCATACATGCAGACTTTAGATATGTCTAGAATAGACATTCCAATGTACAATGGTTTGTTGAATGTTAGATTTGTTTTATTTAGCTCGATTGCCATCAGATTTTCATCAAAAATAGTTCTGTTGTGAAATCGAGGGCTGGAAATTAAATTTTTGGCTCCATATCTCCCCTCCCACTTAGAAACAAGCTTTACTATGCGGTGTTTGCGTATGTTCTCCATTGTTTTACCGAATATAGCATTGTTAGCTAATTTGTATAAGTCTTTCTCAAATGCCGTTGTTGCTGCAGTTCGTAGTTTTGTATTAAGATCGATATATGGTTTGAGCCAGGCGCTTTGTTGAAATTTCAACACTTTATGGATTTTTGTAAGTTTCAGCCCTGCATTTAGAGCTTGTTTCAGGTTACGGTAATGCAAAGTATACTCTGTTTTATTATGGAGCGTAGTCATAAGTTTTTTAAACTTTGACCCTGATGGAACATGATGTTCGCAACAAAATGGAAAATCTTTGTGTAAATCATGCAAGTGTTCGGGGTACTCCAAGTCAACTTGTAGTATGTATCCTGTATCACCATCGTCTGGAATACTAAGAACATCGATGTTAGTGTCCACCCACTCAAACTTTGCATATGGTAAACACTGGGACATTGCCCAACCGTAAAGATTATTGACGTCTAAATAAACCACATACTTGCTGGGCTTTGAGGAGTCGTAAGATGACATATATTTGTTATTAGCCTCCGAGTATCGATTACTCACTTGACTAATTCCACCTCGAATAGATTTTTCGATAAACATGATTTTATCGATATCCTGCAGCAACTCCAATTTGCAACCTGTATATTTAAGCATGGCATCCCACGAAAAACCTGGCATAGTGAAGTACCAGGCAGGATCAAGACCGTATGTACCTCGACATTTTTGTCGGAAATTTTCAAAGATGCAAGTTAACAACATTATATCGGTCTTCATGTATAACAAGCTATATTCCAAAATATTTTTAATATCAAATGATTGCCAAACGTTTTGCGCATGTTGGTACATATCTTTAGAGATGCTTTCATTTGTTAGCGAACTATAAAATTTATCAATAGATGGGAGTTGAGTTTCCTTTAACCTATCCATAGAATCAATGTATTCATATGGGAATATGCCTTTTCTTCTCAATAGCTCTATTTGTTCAGGAGCGGCATTTGGAAATTCTCGAGCCAAGTACCTTAAATCTTCTGTATTTAATGTGGTTGCCAGTTTATCCAGTGAGGAATTCAAAAATCTCAATGAATCAACGAATCTCAACTTAACTGCGGATTGTGTATCGTTCAGAGTAAAGGAAATATATCTTTCCTTGTTTATTGGGAGTAGGCTGATACTTCCTTTTTTCGCCAATTGCCTTATCATGAAATGTGAGTCGTAACCGCTAAGATTATGAAAAAAAATCGGAACAACAAACTGTTTTCTAAAGTTAAGATTACACACTTGGTGTGCAAATCCTCGGAAAGCTCCTGTAAAGTGGCAATGGTCTTTAACAACCACATCTTCTTCTACAAATGGTTTTTCGCAAATATGACAATCAGTTGCTCCATTAGTGTTTGGTTTAATATTCATAGGCACAATATGCTTTATCTTTCCATTCACAAACATTGCCAAATCAGCCATTTCCTTGGCATACCATTCGAGACAGCCCGTACCTGCGTAGCTTCGATAAAAAGATAATGATTCATCGTAAGAACATTTGACATAATACCCGGCGCTAAAGGCTTTATGCTCCTGATGTTTAATTGTTTTACTTTTAAGCGGTCCATTTTTAATTTTTTGTAGCATTGCTTCAAAGTCTGCATAGACAACAAAAGGTGTTGTCTGCTTATACACATGATTTTTAAATTTAACATGTTGATATGGTGGAAATGAAACTTTGCAGTCGTTGATTCTCTCACAATATTTTGCATGATCATTTAGTCTGTCAAAACTGCTAAAATAATTTAGACATCTATCGCATACAAATATTTTATGGCTATGATTGCTTGTTTGACTGGATAAAAGCCGAGACAGATTCTTTATCATGCAATAATGGTATTTGATATCTACAATTTCATCATCCTCAATAGGTGCCTCATAATCGTTTAATTTTAGAAAATATTTATCTTGTATCATCAGCAAATTTACATGTCTAGCTAATTTAATTTTACACAACCTTAACGGTATTGTTACGTAAAATGTTTTTTCTTTAGCGACATTCATTTCCAGCCCATATACGTTTACAGAGATGTCATTTTGTTTCTCAAATTTCGAAATGCCTCCAATAGTCATTGGTGTTTCCAAACCATCAACATTTAAGACAGTTGTGTAATGTGGATACGAACTAGTCCGATCAGAATTTGCTTTGGAGGGATACAGCGCTGAAACTATACTCCAAAAAAAGCACGCCTCATCATTGTTTTTTACATTGATACACGCGTTTTTATTTCTGATTTGATCCGGTAGCTTAATGAAGGATGAAGCCCCATTCCCGATTTCATATTTGTTAATATTAACCTCCAAAGATATTATTTTTTCCAAAGCCCACCCTGATCCCTTTTCCTCAAACTCTGATAGTTTTGCCATAAGTTTATCAATTACGTTCGAGTGGAACCACAAAGTCAAGTCTGTTCCCGCGTCTATGATTTCATTTTTTGTGTTAAAATATTTAAATTCGCTATTTTCCCCCTGATTTGCTTTTCTTATAAACTTTCCACAAAAAGCGGTATTACATTTTATTACATTAAATTTTTTTAAAATATTTGTAATTCTAATTTTAAAAAGCTTGAAACAATCACCGAAAAATTGCATTACGTCCTTATGAGCCAGATTAATAATTATTCCCGTTCTAACCCGACTTGCAAATGATGAAGTTACCTCCTCCCATTTAACTTTGTTGCGTTTATTCATGCCAGCACCCACGTGATGAGAAAAATTTTGAATTTCCACTTTAATTGTTTTTAAGTGTCCAACGTTTGTTTGCAATCGACGCAATTTTGGTACATCCAAGTCGCCATACCGAATAGCTTTATTAAACAATGTTAAATGCCTCTTAATATGTTTTAGCCAAATATTTGCTTCTCGCGGTGTATAATTTTGAAAAAGAATGTCTCTCGCTTTAATTAGATTTTGTACAATGTCACAACTTAATTCTCCTATGCCACTCATATTGAATAAAGTTTAATAATGAAAACTCACCAATTTTTGTTACTAGCTTGAGGTTGGTTCAGAGAGATGCTATGCTGTTTTCCAGATGATTGTTGCTAGCTTGAAGTTGGTTCAGAGAGATGCTATGATGTTGTTCCAGATGATTGTTGCTAGCTTGAAGTTTTTGCTGAGGTTAGTTTACAGCGGATGTACCTACAATAACATTTGTTTTAGTCTAATGCATTCAACATATATTGTCAGCACAGAATAAAATACTTGACAAAAATTGAATAGAAGAAGAAAATTGATAAAAAAATAATTGTAAGAATAAAAATAATAGCATACATATTTCGCAAAAATAATTAGCAAAAGAGAACAAAATACATGGCAAAATTTAAATGAAAAATAATAATTGCCAAAAATATAATGGAAAATAAATTGACAAGATTCGTCTGAGATGGAGAAAAGATCATTGACAAAAAGAGAATGGGAAAATAAACTATTTTGCAAGATAGCATGAAATACATTACACAACGGAATTGGAAAATATTTAGCAAAAGAGAATTGAAAGAATAAAATATTTATCACAAAGAACGAAGAGTACATACCTCTAAAGCTAGACTGTTGTCCGGATGGTGTACTGCTTCTATTTTTCAATAACTTCAAAAGATGATGCAGGATGTTGCTTTCCAATATTGATGGCGCCTTTGTAGACTAGAGAATATTTTTGGGTAGAAAATTCTTGTACAAATGGTTTATAGGCTGCTGTCACTCTGTCAGGTAGGAAAACCATGCTTTCTTCTAGTTCAAGCAATACAACCTCCCCAAACTTGCTTTTTACTATTTTCGCCGAGTAAATTATAAATGGAGTGTCGACAGGTAGGTCCCTCAAATTTTGGACTGGCTTTCTCTCTGCAATAAGCGAGAATTTGTTTATTTTGGCTAGATCCATCTGCAACAATACGAAAATGTGGAGATGTATTAAACGATTAGGATGAGAGAGAACAGCTGTGAATTATGTTAGACGTTACATGAAGTAAACATTTTTTTAATAAAATATTGAATGAAATCTGAATATGAAAAGAGAGGAACACTATACTATGTAAAATCAAAATATGAAAACAATGCTTAAACAAATATTTAGCAATAAAACAGGTATACACTGCATTCAGAAATACGTATTTCAAAAATAAACAACACAAATCGCTTACCCTGCTTCACTATTTTCACTTCACTGCGAACTTATGACTTACTGTAAGACTTTCAGATGTCGATTGTGACAAAGGAGTGCGCTGCTCCGTTTTTAAAGGATTCCGCAGCTCGTTACCCCCACGCAACACGAACGTGATCACATGTTTACATTCTCACGGTTACATTGTTCATTTCAGAGATAAGATTTCCATGTTTTGCAAAAACAAGACCTTGTGGGTTTTAAAAATATGCGATAACATTTACACAAATAACAACTGTGGTTACATGTTATCAACCGACTCCATCCGGCCTTTTAGCAATGTGGGTTGTCATATCTTTAACGGATTCCTGTTGTTGCAAAAATAACGTCTGCACTCTTTTCTTATCAACCATACACACCCGGCATGTTAACAAACAACTTAAAATATTTTTGTAAATATTTCAAATTATTCGATTTTTCATAATTTGTACAAATATTATATTTTCAGCCCTATATATGATAATCGTATAGCATTTCGCATTTTTATACATGTTCAGAATGGCCCATTGTCATGTACTTCACCCCAGAATGGTCCATTGTCATGCTCTTCATCCCAGAATGGCCCATTGTCACCCCCCCAGAATGGTCCATTGTCATGCTCTTCATCCCAGAATGGTCCATTGTCATGATGATGATGATGATGATTATATTGCATTTTTATACATGTTAAGCATGGTCCATTGTTACCCCCCCTAGAATGGTTCATTGTCATGATGATGATTATATTGCATTTTTATATATGTTAAGCATGGCCCATTGTTACCCCCCTAGAATGATCCATTGTCATGATGATGATAATGATTATATTGCATACGGTGAGCGGGAATCGGCATACCGATTCTGGCTCACTTTTTTCCCACGGTGAGCGGGAATCGGCATACCGATTCTGGCTCACTTTTTTCCCACGGTGAGCGGGAACCGGCATACCGATTCTGGCTCACTTTTTTCCCACGGTGAGCGGGAACCGGCATACCGATTCTGGCTCACTTTTTTCCCACGGTGAGCGGGAACCGGCCTTACTTATCTACTGACACCAAGTAAAAAAGATACTTGGGTCTCAGGAGATTATTGTTGAGAGAAAGAGAGGAGAGAGATTTGGAGTTTATTGAACGAGTCCTGGTCAAAGGAAGTCTGGCTGGTGTTTTGGAGAAATAGTTGCTGGTATGCTGCTGGATTTTTGCTGAGAACGGAGAGGGCTTTGAATGGTAGCCTAACATAATCAACAAGGAGGAGCTGTTTGGGTCAAGAGGAGACATCATTGTGTGTGAATCAAAAAGGTCAGTCAATAACCTATGTGATAGATTTTCTTTATACTCAGAAGTTAAGTTTTTACGTAAAAGCATATGAATTTAAGGTTCCAACATTTTAAAAATTTAATAGGAAGTATAATTAATTTTGCGAATACCAAATTTGTTTGTTGAGCTTGTTTTATTAATGGTATAAAGAACAAAGAGATAAATATTTGTTTGAATTAATTCAATGTATATGGTAAAAGTTTCTTTTGGACAGTTATGCCCACAGGATTTAATTGATAAATTTACAAAGCATTGCTTTTGATAATAAAGATATTTGTATGTGCTTATTTATGATGTTTCTATTTATTTCATTTTCATATTTTATCCCGATAAGGATCAACTAAGAGATACTGAAGCCACGAGAAAGGATAAGTATAACCTAAGATAATTTGATTAAAATTTTTTTATGACAAAAGGCAACCTGAGATTTTTTTTCTTAATATTTTTTGTGTATGATTTACGACAATGAAATAATTAATCAAATAAATACTAGTTAATATAAAAGTAATAGAAAGCAGATCATAACAATACATATATACATAACTGTTCCTCTTTCACTTTCATAACTTTTTCTCATTCATACGTCTTTTATCCAATTCCTCACAGTTTTTGCACTATAGTATAGTAAATAATTAATTATTAACTTCTTAGTATAACTTCTCTTGTGATAGTATGTATCTATTTATGTTGGAAATGTGTATCTATGATCATTATGTTATCGTCTGAACAAAATTGTTCAATTTTCACATGCAAAAAATATTCTTATATTTTTTACTGCGTTAAATCTGCAATTAGAACCCGTAACTTTAAATAATTATAAAGCCAACCCTGTTCAATAGTACCATTTTATCCCCTCCTAATTTTACCCTTACCCCTACAGAGAGCCAATTATACTTGGAATCGCGACAGAAGAAATCTTTCTCTTTCTCATCAGCCGGTCGAACGGTCAACACGTACCACTCGCCACGACGGTACAACCTCTTTTCTCTACGACCTTCCGAAGGGTCAACTTGGGTACTGCTCATCTTTTAACGGCACAGCCTTTCTTTTGGGCTGAAACGAACAATCAAAAGTGGTGTACGAACAGTTAATTCGGGAGTAACGCCATACACGATTTCGCAGCAGTAAAAACGTGAGGCACGTAGAACGAGAATAGTCAATTCCGTGTGTGACCGGCTCTAGTATTCAACAAGGCTTCACAACTTGGTAAGACTCTTTATGTGTATATCAATATTGTTAGTATAAAACATTTATACTCCCACTTAAACCAGTAAACTAGCAATCCTAACTACAGTTCACAATCACACCCTCTACGAGTATATTCATACTCTCACATATGTACAAGTTATCGTACAAGAATTTAAGCAATAGTCTTCCATTACTGTTGATTTTTCCTCCTCCTTATAGTCCTATTATAACATCGTTCTATTTTTCTACTTATTTTTCTACTTTATCGTTCATGTCTACTGTCATTACTATTTTCGCTGTAGTATAATCTATTACTTCTTGCATTTTGTCCCAGAACTCATTATTTTCGTTTTTGTTGCATTTGCTTCAGGTCCATATCATATAATTAGGTTTGTAATTGCTTTATTTGTGCCATATTAATATCTACTCTTCTAAGTATACGCTTATAGTCAATTCCGTACTTTATTGATCCAATTTTTCTTTGCCATGCATGCTACCCCTGTCTGAGCTCTATTTTTCTGTTCTACTCTACTATGTATTAGTAAGTGTCCATTTGTTCCTGTTATAGCTACTACTTCAAACTTCTTATCTGCTATTTCGTGCTCCAGTTCTATTTCCTGCCCGTTTATGTCTTCCATATTCCATGTTGCCATTTTTAAGATGGCCCTCTCCTTGTCTGCCATTATGTTTCACGTTAAATTTAGGTTTTCCTGTCTGCGTTATTACCATTCATGTCCTTATTCTCTGCTTTTTCGATATCCCGTTTCGTACACATATTTTCGTCCACTAGTTTCGTCCATAAATATTTCTAAAATTATTACCTTTGGACCTATAAAACCTTATATAATTTTTTTATCAAAAATGAATAACCATTTTCAACGGCTTGCATATTGTAGAAGCCTCGGAGGTGTAACCAGAGAAGGTTATCATTGTTTTCATTCTGGTGGGCTGTAGAATAGCATTATGTTGTTTTATATGCCATTAGAGTGAAAACTTAGTCTTAATTTTTTTATATTTTTTAAAATATTCAAAAATTAATTAATATATCGGGTGTTCCATATAAAAAAACACGACTTTGGTTCATTCCCTTGTTCCCACTGACACTGAACAATTGAACATCATTTTAAATTATATCTAGATGCCTTTGTTATAAACATTACGTTTGTTATAAATATTTTTTGTGTGCATACATAATACATATACCTACATTTTTTCTCTCTTGCCAAAAAAGCTAAACGATATTTAATAATTTCCTAACTTTCAATCACATTTCAATTCAAATTTCTATAGTGGTAATAGTACAAAAATATTTAAAAAGTGGAATATCAGAAATGCCAAAAACACCTTCCAATATCTTTTCATTTTACAAGTAAAATAATTTTTTAAACGTCAAATTTATTGGTCGATAGCTGTGATCGGGAATATAATTTTATACTCTATTGGGTAGGCCAAAATTCATTCGGGCTTATTTTACTCATGGATGAGTTTTAATTCAAACACAAATGGTAAAAGTTGAATCAGGTCACCGTTAGTCCTAGGGGTCGTGGTGAAGACCGTATATGTTCTAAATTTCATAACCATGGGCCGTCTTAAGAGTTTCCCATGGGCATAGTAATAATTCTTTGTTGGTTATTGATATTGAAGTAGGTCTGTAACCAAAAAAGAAAACTTCTGTTGGAGTGAAAGTAAAGAAAATGATAAACTCCAACAGAAGTAGAAATAGAAAAAGAAATTCATGTAGCTAATTTGACAAAAATGAAAATGGTAGCTTCTCGTTGGAGAAGCCGATGTAAGAAAATACTATTTCTGCCGTAGTATTAGTAGAGGGTACCTAAATGAAAAGATGATGAATAAGTGAGATAAACTAATACATAAGTATGAATAGACATATACAAACTGAATGGAGTTAGGCTAGCAATATATGCAAGAGACGGTAGCTCAAAGTAGGTAGTGATGATGACTAAGAATGGAAATATTAAGATAGAAATACTGTACTGAAAATGGATAAAGATGAATAATTGCTAATGAAGTACAATCGAACAAAAACAAACAAATCATGGGCGCCAGGAAATGATCTTCTATCACTTTCCCAGGTATCTTACACTGCTGTAAAAATATATTAAATCGGTAAGTAAATGTAAATATAAAGGAATAAGATAAAAAATAAATGATATATAAAATAAATAAACATTTATTAAAGATAACTACTAGATTTTTGACAATCTCTGAGTTAAACACAGTGAATATTATTTGCCTCTAAAATGACAAAAGTTATGGTTTATTCTATTATATAATAATATAGCAACAGTCAAGTTATGTGTTACAAAATTGTTTACCTCTTACGTATACATAGAGTACAACTCACACGAGACTACCTTTACCAAATGGTTATAGCACGCTTGCTACGTATAATTAAATTAAAAACCGACAAATATGAATAATGTAATGTAATTTTAGTAAATTGGATTTTTATTGTTTTGTTTTCTTGACTTTTATAAGCTTTGTCGATAAAATTGTACAATTTTTCATGACAATAAAACATATTTCTATTCTATTCTATAATAATAATATACATAAGCAGGCACAAGCCTGACTAAGGGAAATACAATACAATGAATTAAGCAAAGTTAAATATACAAATGAACGTTAAGTAAATTGAAGTTAAGATAAATACCTTTTTGGAAAATACGCCGAGCTCAACGTACAGTACCGCAGGATTATACGTAAGTTTTGCGAACTTACTAAACTTATATGTATATTAAAAAAACCAATAAATACAGGCTAAATCTTTAAAAAAATTTAAACATAGTGAATCCAAATAATTTTCTGTGATATTAACCATAATAGTTACTCAAGTCACAAAACTAATTGTTCCCAAACAAATCCATTCATCGAAAAACTCCAAGAAAGGTTCGATGCTGTATTTCAGAAAAGGAGCATCAGGATGGTGTCAAACCGTGCCTCCTGTAGGCCCGGGTGGAAAACGAAAATGGAGCTGGAACGCTCCAGAAGCTTGCTCCCTAAGTGACATATCCCCAAATGACTTGGCGGTGGCTTTAATAGGGCTTCCCTAGATGGTCAAAGGGGCTACGACTTCACAAAATGGTTACATCTTTCTTCCAAATGGCGGGTGATTTTTATTCAGGTTCCAAGAGGAGTTGTGTTACACACATGTCTCCTTACTCCAGGCAACAATTGGTGATAGCTTTTCACTTTAAAATTAAACTTGAGACGTTGAATCAGTCTTTATAATTTAGTTGGAAATTAACCCGCCATTTTACGCCACCAACTTTACCTACAGCCACGAGCCAAGTGTAGTATCGCTCCTTCACCGAGCAAAACCTCAAATTCCCAGAACACGAACCAAACGTCAGGGACACCAATCCAACAAAACTAACAGGTAGTTTTAAGTGTGTTTAGGTATGACGTTATTAAAATAAATATTTTTAAAATATAAGAGATAATAATAGTTTTAAATGGGAATTACGAGAAAATTAGAGAAATTTAATTATGAGATCAAAAAAAATAATTATAAAAATAATTAAAGAGTTCAAAAATACTTTCGTAACGTGCGAACCGTTACAGGTCCTGAAAATATTGCCTTGTGGCATACCTAAGTCAAAAAATGTTTTATTAATATGAAATTAGCCACAATTAGTTAGTAATGACAATTACGTACTTTAGCTAAAAAAGTAAACTATTGGAATAACGATAGATAACCTATGAAAGGTATCGATAGAAAGAGTTAGTAAATACAAATATCTAGGAATCTGGATTTTAGACAATAGTGATACTTGTAGCACAGGTAGTATATTTCTTACACCAGTCCTTCACATCGTCGAAACTACTCATCCAATAAAATCGTTCCCGAATTCTCTGAAGGGTTTTCTTTACACCAAAATGCCCTCCTGATGGACTGTCATGTAACTGACGAAGTACTTTGGCTACTCTGTTCTTTGGAATCATCAACTGTGTTCTCCTCGCTGAACCATCATTATTTTCCATTACTCGTTTAAGCAAGCTGTCTTTCAAGATAAATGAGTCCAACTAGGCCCAATACGTCTTAACTACTGAGCCTAGCCTTGATATTTCTTGTCAAGATGGTCGACGATTTTCTTCTTTCCATTTTCTAATCTTCTGTAAAACTGGATCTTTTTCTTGTTCTTCCTTGATCTTGGTAGGCGTCCACTCGTCGTTTTCCACTGTTGTTCTTAGTACTACTGCTTCCTTTGACTCTGTTTTCTTGCAATGGGAGCATTCTGCTGAGCCCAGCCTTCTAGATAGGGAATCAGCTTCCTGTGACTAACTCCGGCCCGATGCTCGATCTTGAAATCGTATTCCTGAAGTCGTTCAATCCATCTAGCTATCTGACCCTCTGGATTCTTAAACTGCATTAACCATTTAAGGGCGGCATGGTCGGTTCGGATTAGAAACTTCCTTCCATAAAGGTATTGATAGAAGTGTTCCACTGATTTTACTACTGCTAGAAGTTCTCTTCTCGTGACGCAGCAATTTCGTTCAGGTTTTGAAAGCACTTTACTAAAATATCCCATAACTTGTTCCTGTCCTCCTTGAATCTGAGACAGCACTTCTCCAATTTTCACATTACTTGCATCCGTATCTAAGATGAACTCCCCTTCTGGCAGTGGATACCCTAGTATTGGCGCTGTAATTAAATGCCTCTTTAAGTTTCAAAGGCCATTTGGCAGTCTCCATCCTAGCAATAATCCCTTGCTTCTTCTGTAAGTCGCGTTAATGGCTTAGCGATATCTGCAAACTTCTTAATGAATCTCCAGTAGTAAGTACATAGTCCCAGAAAACTTCTCATTTGATGTTTATCAGTTGGTTCAGGCCATTCCTTAATGGAATTGATTTTTCCTTTATCCACGGCCACTCCTTCTTTGCTGACTATATGACCTAAATAATTGACTTTACTTTGAAATAGCTGGCATTTCTTGGGATTTAACATTAACTGGGCAGCTTTAAGTCGATTAAAAACGTCTTCTAAATTCTTCAGGTGGTCTTCAAACGTCTTCCCCAAAACGATTATGTCGTCTAAATACACCAGGCACGTTTTCCAAGATAACTCTCTCAACACATTTTCCATAAGCGTCTCAAATGTCGCAGGAGCATTACAGAGTCCAAACGGCATAACGTTGAATTCCCATAATCCAGATCCTGTCGTGAAGGCCGTCTTCTCCTTGTCCACTGGATCCATTTCTACCTGCCAATATCCAGACTTTAAGTCCAACGTAGAAAACAATTTACTTCCAGCCAATGTGTCCAACGTGTCGTCGATCCGAGGCAGAGGATAACTATCTTTCTTTATTATGGATCTACCACATTATTCAACAAACGTCAGTCCACACAGAACCTCTTAGTTGAATCTTTCTTCTTGACCAGGACCACCGGAGAGACCCATGGGCTCGTAGAAGGTTCTATCACCCCGTCCTTCTTCATTTCTTGAACAATCCTTTCAGCTTCCTCTCTCTTCGCCTGTGGTAATCGTCGATCTGTTTGACGAATTGGCCTAGCGGTACCTGTGTCAATTTTATGTTTGACAACTGTCGTTCTTCCTGTCTTTCCTCCTTTCGGTACGAATATGTCACGATATTGCCTAAGAAATTCCCTTAATTTCTTTTTTTCCATTTGATTTAGAGATTGGCCTGCAACTGCAACCATTTGGTCGAACTTGTCGTTGGAATTATCTGATGTTGTCGTCTGCCGGATTATGGACGTCACGGGTACACAAGTTCCTACTTTTGTCTCCTTCTTGATGGTCACTGGGTAGTCATTGACATTAACCAATCTCACGGGAATTTCTTTAGCAGAAGTAACCAATTCCTTTCCAATTATGATTCCTCGGCCAATCTCCTCGTCGTGGTTCCATGGCTCCATCATAACAGGTGTTCCTTCTTCTAAACTTCCCTGTAGCCGCCCTACGATGATCGTTTCACTCTTCGCAGGCACAACTGTATCTTCTTTAATGGCTGCTAGTACAGTGCTATCATCTTGTGGATGAAGAAATACCTCCTCGTTGCCAACTTTGATTACCCTGTTCTTAAAATCCAATTGAAATCCATGCAAATTCATTACGTCCATTCCTAATATAACATCTTCTTCGATGTCTGCAACTATGACAGTATGGACGAACTTTTCTGCTCCAATCCCTAATTGTATCTGGATTATTCCGTGGGTGTTGGCATTTTCACATGTGGCAGTCCGCAGTCGCAACCTCGTTGGTAAGAGCTTCTTACGACTGTTTATAACTGACGGTCGTATAATGGTCCTGGTTGCTCCGGTATCCACCAACAATGTATACTTTTTACCATTTATTTCTCCATCTACATATACACTATCTTCATGACATTTCAAAGAAGCTATTAGTATTAGATGGTCTTTAAAAAAGTTCTGAGTCGAGGCTGCACTCCTAGGGTCTGTCCGTTCTCTTATTTCCTGCTGGCGAGTTTCTTGATTTGCGTTCTTACTTAAAATCCGTGCGTGGCCCTTTTCGCCACAACTGCAGCAATTCATGGTCTTCGTTTTCTTCGATGTAAAGCCTTTCACCATATTTGCCAGCTGGTCAAGTTTGTCTTCATCCTCTTCTTCTTTCACAGTTCGAACTGCACTGTACTCACCAGAGGCCTGCGTAGCTGATTCGAACTCGAGGGCCGCGGACAATACATCGACCAGCGTCTTGTGACGAGCTAATCGCAGTGTTCTCTGCATTTCAAAATCACGAAGACCATCGATAATTGTTTGAACAGCCAACATTTCCATCATGTCTTCGGGAGCTGTTGGATAAGCAAATCGTACTAGCCGGGCAATATCTAGCTCATATTCTTGAAGAGCTTCATCTTTCTTTTGTCGTCGGTTTTTAAGCCGCGCCTGATAGACATACTCCAAATGTTCGTGCCCATAGCGCATGTTTAGTCTCTTCATAAGTTGTTCAAAATTATTCGTCTCCTCTACAGCTATGGTCTGGAGTACATCCAAAGCCTCTCCTCGAAGAGCAATAACCAGATTTACAGCTTTGTCTTTTTCAGACCATCCGTTCGCTCTTTAAACTGTTTCAAACTGTTTCTTATAGCTGTTCCATGACGACTTTCTCACACACTTCCTCACAAGACTCACACTTCCTTAAACTATGGACCATGGCTCCAATTTGTATTTGGTTTCATCATCTTTAATGTCTGTTAAGATGGGTTCCATACCTTTGTCTACTTTTTCCGTTTCCTCCATTTTCTTTTTTATTTTTTTGATCTCTTCTTTAAAAGTAGATTTTAAGGACGATATCTTGTCGTCAAAATCAGAAATGACTTTAGAGATGCTAGCAGAGATCTCGTTAGTCATCTTGTTTTCAAGGGATGAAATATCACCCGAAACTTTCGAAATTTCACTAGAAACTTTCTGTTCTAATGTTGTAATGTCTGTAGAAACTTGTGAGATTTCACTAGAAACTTTTTCTTCTAACGATGTAATGTCTGTCGAAACTTTAGAAACATCGGAGGAAACTTTCGAAATCTCGCCAGAAACTTATAAGATTTCACCAGAAACTTTGTTCTCTAACGATGTAATCTCCGTCGAAACTTTCGAAACATCCGAGGAAACTTGAGAAATCTCTTTAGAACGTGACCAAATTAAAGCAGTTTGCCTGTCCTCAAACACGTAGGTTTCTGGATCATGACCCTCTTCTTGTAGTGCGTTCTTCAGACGAACGACTAGATCAGCCTTTTTCCCCGCTGCGTCGAGCTCGCGATTTTCCAGTTCTGTTCTGAGCTCCGTAAGGCGCAGATCACAAACTTTCGGCTTATACTGTGAAGACATGGTCACACACTTTATTTATTACGAGTTTATATTTTATTTATTTTTAAAGATTCCACACTGTATTTCACGCGAAAATTTATGTTGATTTTATTTATCTAAAATAACCCCACACCTGACACCATTTGTTATAAAACTGTCTTTTACTATTTTATTATTTATGTTTTTAGACACTAAGTTTAATTTAAATAAAGGAAGACTTACTTATTATTATTTTATTTTACATCACTTATTTATTTGATAGTTACAAATAACTCAAACTAACACATCTAATTTATTTACAAACTTAAATTTATGATTTTGCTAACTAAACATAATAATTCCGATAACTAATATATTTCAAATTCACTCGATTCGAATACAATAATATTGCGCGTCGATCACTGACTGGACTGCTGACGGAATTTCTCCTCTTATATACGTCGGTAGCGTTCGTCCCGAATGCCGTGGTAAGGACTCGTATTCTCTCGTGATGACTAGATTCTTCCATCAGAAATAGGCCAGGTTGTGAGCGGCATATTATAAATAATGTCACACTATTTTCTTGTGGCATTTTTGCAATTAACTAGTTTTGATGGGAAATAAGCCACAATTTTACTAAAATATTATTTTATTAACGTTTCGACGCCCAAATCGATATGTCTGAATTGCCGATAAAATTGAGTCAAATTAAATAAATTATTAGAAGAATTGTTTTATTAAGCAACAACATTTTTGTTTAATTCAATAATATTTTTGTATTTTGACAACGACACGCGATTTGGCCGTCGAAACGTTAATAAAATCATTTTTTTAGTAAAATTGTGGCTTATTTCCCATCAAATCTAGTTAATTGATGATATCCAACTTCCGATTGGGAGACGGCGCTTAACCTTCGGATGACCAAGGGGGTAAATTTGGACCCCAGCGTATGTTTTTCTTTAATAAATTCAAAAGTATTTTCAATTTTTAACTCATTATTGTTTTATTTGACTTTAATGTCATTCTAGATATCCTCATATATTAAAATAAAACAAAATCCCTATATTTACGAATGTAAAATTTACTCTGAAGTTAGTGTTTAGTAAAATACCGTCTATTATGTGGAATTCCAAGTAGTTTTACAATGCGCGTTATCAAAATCTATGTTTAGCCTGTGGTGCCTCTTATGTACGAATCATGACATTCCTGTCTGATACAGTTAGTCATTATTATTATTTTCTGGCGTATATTATTATAGTTTCTTAGTATTTTGTATACATATAAGATATGGCCCGCAAATATCTTACTGAGGCTGAGTTACAGGAAATTGTTACTGCTAGCGATTTTTATGATGATATATAAGATGAAATAGTATCAGAAAATCAGGATGTATTGTTAGATGAAGATTTAATTGCTGAAATCTTTCATTCCAAGTCATTTTTGGCCTGGGGTCATTTTTTACCCCCGTTGGTTATCCGTGAAACAAAAAAAGGTTGGTCATCGGTAGATTAAAGAAGAAGATAGATGGACTGAACTGGTCGGCTCAAACGGCTAAACTGTAATAGTGTCGAAAAAGTTGTAAAAAAATATCTGCCGAAACACTGCTTCTACTACTCAGTAGAATATAATGAAGAATATATACTTACAAACATCTACTAATGAGGTTGTTTCAATTTTCAAACACTGTTCAGATCGTTAGACTTGATATATCTTTTTTTTTTAATAAAATGTAATTTAGAATGTATCTTTACTAGAGTTACACATCCAGTTTTTAGAATATCTTTTGTAGAACTTATTATTCTCATAGTTATTAGGATTCGTACTATTCGTACTTTCGGATGTACCGATTTATCCTCAAAATATCCTAAACGACCCATGCCACCAAGTTGCTCCTAAAGGGAAATAGCCTAATAAAATAAAAAAAAGTCAAAATGTAAATTCGTACAGGTTGAAACAAATTTTATATTAAAGTTTAGGTGGGTACAAAAGATATTTTCGAGAAAGTATCCAAATCGTACAAGGGGATCAGTGTTTAAATAATTCAAAAGGGGTCATTTTTGCAAAAAAAATACTTATTTAACTGCTGAGGTAATTCACTTGTTAATGAAAGTCTACGGGATTTTTTTCTGCAAAGTTGAACGGTAAATCTTTCACATAAGACTTTACTAAATTAAATTTGACCCCCTATTTATTTAAATAATTGTATATAAAACTTAAAAAACAAATTGGCAAAAAATTATTTTTAGCGTTTTAAATAAGCACTATAAAATATCGTATTTTACAGGAGAAGTTGCACTATGTTATCAGTATTAATTAAAAAAAATTGGTCCAAAAATATTTAATATTTTTTGAGATATTGAAGTTGTTTATTAAATGTTACTCTATTTTCAATTGCAAAAACGCGGTTGCTTCCAAAGAAATATTCACGTGTATTAATTCTTAATATTTTTATTTTTATGTATATTTTCGATAAATGTATTGTTAAATTCAAATTTCAATTAAACTTCCCCCTAAAATGGCATTTGAAAATTATTCAAATTTGTTTATAAATTGTTTTTTTAATAACGTCGCGGGGATTAAATATTTTGAAATTCCGTTTAGATAATTGGGTTGCTGGGAATTTTTCACTAATTAACAAATTTTTTTGTCGTTTTTTCTTCTTCTTTTTTTCTTGGAGTTATATTACTACGGGCCCTTTTAGGGTTAAATTTCATTAAGAATGTCGAATCTCTGAGTTGTAGATTCTAGACCTAAAAATATTAAGATTTAACTAAAATCTCTTAAATAAAATGTGACTATTTACTGAGTTGCAGGGTGTTTTATTTAAAAATTTAAAAATTGTTGTTACCAAGTACTTTAAAACTATTTGACATATCCTTATCATACTTGGCAGAAAGTGTGGCTATTATACACCCTACTAAATTGTGATTAATAAGCGTTTCTAGCCTGTGCCAATGATTGACCCTTCCCAAATTCTACGCCACTGGGTGAATTACTATTTTAGAGAAATTTTTCGATTCTGCAATACTTTGTATGTAAATAACTTTATTGGTATCGACAAAGTCATCAGTTTACGAGATATTGGAAGTTTAAAATGAATGAATGAATGAATCAAAATAACCATGCTGTTTCATTTTTAACGTCCAATATCTCGAAAACTAATGACTTAATCGTTACTAGTAAAGAGTATATTATTTACATAGAAAGTATTGGAGAATCGAAAAATTCCACTAAAATAATAATTCCGTCAGTGGCGTAGAATTTGGGAAGGGTCAACCATTAACTATCCCCTGTCGTAAAATTAAGTAGAATGTATAGTACCCACACTTTCTGCCAAGTATGGTAAGGATATGTCAAATAGTTTGAAAGTACTTGGTAAAATTAATTTCTAAATTTTTAAATAAAAACACCCTGTAACTCAGTAAGTAGCCACATTTTACTTAAGTGATTTTAGATCAATCTTAATATTTTTATGTTTATAATCTACAACTTAAATATTCGGAATTTTTAATGAAACTAAACCCTAAAAGGGCCCGTAGTAATGTAACTCCAAGAAAAAAAAGAAGAGGAAAAAAAGACAAAAAAATTTGTTAATTAGTGAAAAATTCCCAGCAACCCAATTATCTAAACGGAATTTCAAAATATTTAATCCCCGCGACGTTAGGTATTAAAAAAACAATTTATAAACAAATTTGAATAATTTTCAAATGCCATTTTAGGGGGAAGTTTAATTGAAATTTGAATTTATCAATACCTTTATCGAAAACATACATAAAAATAAAAATATTAAGAATTAATACACGTGAATATTTCTTTGGGAGCAACCGCGTTTTTGCAATTGAAAATAGAGTAACATTTAAAAAACAACTTCAATATCTCAAAAAATATTAAATATTTTTGGACCAATTTTTTTTAATTAATACTGATAACATAGTGCAACTTCTCCTGTAAAATAAGATATTTTATAGTGCTTATTTAAAACGCTAAAAATAATTTTTTACAAAATGTGTTTTTAAAGTTTTATGTCTAATTATTTAAATAAATAGGGGTCAAATTTAATTTAGTAAGTACTATCTGAAATATTTACCCTTCAACTTTGCAGAAAACAATCCTATAGACCTTCATTGGTAATTGAATGACCTCAGCAGTTAAAAAAGTAATTTTTTTGCAAAAATGACCCCTTTTTAATTAATTAAACAATGATCCCCTTGTATGATTTGGATACTTTCTTGAAAATATCTTTTGTACCCACCTAAACTTTGATATAAAATTTGTTTCAACCTGTACGAATTTACATTTTGATTTACATGTAGTGTAATTTTATTTTACTAGACTAAAAACAAAACGAAATCTCTCTCACAATTTAAGAGACGGAAACCTGAATACCTCGGTCATATTATGAGACATTCATAATATCAATTATATGAGTAAATATCTTATACTGCAACTGATAATACACGGTAAAATAGAGTCCAAACGCGGACCCGGAAGAAGAAGACACTGATGGTTTCAAAACTTACAATGGTTTAGACTGACATCGATATAGATATTCAGAAACGCCATAAAGAAAACTAAAATTGCTATTGTGATAGATTGTCCACAACGGACACGGCACATGAAGAAGAAGTTACTCGTAAAGGTTTAAAAATTTATTTGCTAGATTTTTAATACTTCAGTATTCAATATGTAGAAATATATGTTGTTTTTGCTCGTCATAAAATATAGTATACCTTCAAATTATTTAGTACATCCCTGTTCATATTTGCCATTTCCTCTTTTCCATTTCCATCGAATTTCACATTTGAATGAAAGGCAGAATAGTCAGTTATCCCTTCAGTTTTTCTTTTAATAATTCTCGATGATTTAGAGATAAAAGTTCGAAATTTACACGTGCTTTGAATAAAAAATATTTGACTTGATCCTGCTCATAAAAATGTAAAATATCAGTAAAATTTCCAATATGACATGACAACTTAATGTAACAGTAAAACAAAATGTACCATGTATGCTTATATGACAAGTATTATCAAAAATAATATTGTCCTTTTCATGATCATTTTTCAGTGCGTAACAAATGATAGGAAAAAGGGTAACTCTATGATAATACACATTTATGACATTTATTCTAACATAACATTTTAGTTAAATCTGACAGTTGTCACATTTTATTTTCAATTTGGAATAAAAACAAATCAAATGTGTTTCTTGCATTTATAAAATGGTATTTTCTTTGATGTGTATAGTCTTATAAATTATGCAGATTATATTTGTAATATTAATATCTAATTTAAAAAAATAGTTTTTTTATTATGGCGCCATCTATCGACAACTAAACTAACTAGAATAAATTTTATAAATGTCACCGACGAAATGTAATCACCGACGTGCCTTTTTTCTGTCACATACAATTTAATGCGTTAGAAAGAAATCGAAAAACTGTGACGCACTGAAAGATGATCATGAGAAAAAGAATACCACGAGTCCTCTAAATTTTATCGATAAATTTTTTTGTTTTCACGAAAACTTCTTTATTTTGTAAAATTACGAAAACAAACCGAATGATAAAATCACGAGTCCGAAGGACGAGTAATTTTATCCATTTCGGTTTGTTTGAGTGATTTTACCCTAAATAAAGAAGTTTAAGTATGAAAACGAAAAAATTTATCAAGCAAAATTTAGACGACGAGTGGTATTTAAAAAGATTATTTTGTGAACCAATATGTATTATTAGTAAATACGGGCATCTGTGAAATATTTTTAAGACAATGAAATTAGTGAATTTATTATTAAATAATACAATATTTAATAAATGAAATTATTAAATATTATGTGAAATTTAGGGTACCTTAAGTTGTATCAGGGAAGAGACAGTTTTATCAAGGAAGAGGCTGTTTTATCAGTATTACACTCAATAATTGGCTAGAACGACGCGTGGTGATTGGCTGAAAAAGCAAAAACGTCAGAATTTGACAGGTGAAAAAAATAATCAGTAGTGATTGCACAAGAGCTCTAAAATTATTGAATTTTTCCCGAGTGACACTTTGACAGTTTTAATTTCACGAGCCGAAGGCGAGTGAAATTATGTCAAAGTGTCACGAGGGCAAACATTCTATATTAATTTTAGAGATCGAGTGCAATTTGTTGCGATTATTTCATGAATAAAACTGTTCAAACCAAAATTTTATTGTAATTTATTTATGTAAGTACAAATTAGTACAATAAAACATACAGTTGTTATAAATATTAATTTGACGGTTGAAAGCCATCACTTTTATAATTTTTAAAATATTAATTGTCATTAATGTCACTGAATGTATTTTTTCGTAGCAACGAAGGGCATCTGACGTAATATACTTAACGACGGGAAATTATCAAAAATTATCAGTTTAATTTAGATTTCTGTAGCTTTCTATTGGTCAGAATCACCTATGAATGAAATTATCTTTAATATTTCACCTTTAATATGAAGTGGTTATTTAGTGTCATCATTGTAATGTACGCAGATGATGTAAACTTAATGGGAAGAACCACAAGAGACATCACACAACTTTATGTGGAGCTTGAAGAAAATGCTAAAGAAATAGGGCTAGCCGTCAACGTAGATAAAATGAAAGCTCTGATACAAGCAAGGAAACAACGAAAGTTGCAGAATTTGACAATAGATGAGGCTATTATGGAAAGAGTAAAACAGCTCACATACCTGTGTTTATTCCCAGATATGCAGGGACCTAGACGTATTCCCAGAAAACAGAGAACGGCAATGAGGAGGAGGAAACAAGAAACTGGATAATGCTTGTTAACAAAGCCTCTGTCGCAGGTGTTTGGATCCAAAGACTTACTTTTACTTTTTCGTGTCTGGATCCGACTACAGTTTTTCTGCCCAATATCGGGCTACGTCTATACCCTTTGTATTTGCGAGCCATAAATCATCGAGGGTGCACTGTGATGGGCAAAGTCTACATACTCTCAGGTGCTCCACGTTCTGTATTTCCCCACATTCACAAAGTGCGTCGTTATCTGTCCTGATGCCCCATTTAATGAGGTTCTGTTTTACAGGGGCAGCACCTGTGCGTATGCGTTTGAGTGTCCGCTATGTTCTCCAGTCCAGGTTCATTTCATTAGGTCGTTCTGGATGTAGGGGAACAGTTCGGGTGGTTCGACGCTGACATTTTTCATAAAGCTTTTCCTTGATTTAAGTCGGCTGATTCCTGGCGGTTCGTCAAAACCGTTTAATTGATGCCTTTCATCGAAAGTTTTCCTGAACTTCTCCACATACTGTGAGGCGCATCTACGTCGTCTGGTGATGCGAATCCAGCTGCCCGGTACAGTAGGGGTAGAGGGGTAGAGGGGTAGCCTTCATACAACCGGTAATTATTTTACATATTTTATTTAACGCCGTGATGACGTGTTGGGCGTGTCTAGATCTACCCCAGACGGGACAAGGATATTCCCCTGTTGAGAAATATAAAGCCTCAGCTGTTGACTCTAAGACCTGGGGGTTTGCACAACAGTTGCTCCCTACAAGTTTCCGGAGAAGGTTGTTTCTCGTAGAAACCTTTTTTATTATGCTCTGATAGTGGAATTTGTACGTTAGTGACCGGTCTGTTATCACTTTAAGATATTTGGGCTTATCAGTATGTTCCAACCGTTGTCCCTTCCAAAAAACATTCAGTTTTACATGCGCCAGATGGTTGTTGAGATGGAATGCACATACTTGGGTTTTAGTAGGGTTTGGCTTTAATGAGTTTTGTTTGTAGTAAGTTGACATCATGTTTAAAGCTTCTTTTATTGTGTGAGTGTTTTTCCCTTTGCGGCGATACCGAGGTCGTCAGCGTAAACAAAACTTTCAGTCTGAGGGTGCATTGGTTGGTCGTTGGTGTAGAAGTTAAATAGGGACGGCGCCAGAACACTTCCTTGAGGTAGGCCATTTTTTTGGGTTCTCCATCTGCTCTTCTTGCCATTTAGCACAACGTAGGAGCGTCTATTACACAACAGTGATCTAATGATATTTACCAGGTCATAGTCAAATACAGTGTTATAGATCTTAGTTAGCAAGGTTATGTGGTTTATGGTATCATATGCCGCTGTGAGGTCTATCAAGTCCACTTCCACTATCTCTTTCTGCTCAAATAACTCCTCTATGTACTCTGTGAGGTTCATCACTTGGCCTGTGCATGATTTACCTTATGGTGGTAACGAGTGTGCATGATTTACCTATGTTTGTAATACTTTCGTATATGTATGTCAAGATTATTATGTCAATAATAATATACAGAAATGCAATCTTGCACTAATACCTACATGTGTAAGTTTTGTTAACAAGACTACTTAAACATTCGGCATGCTTGATTGTTTACTAATATATTTAAATATTACAGTGGATTAATTTTAAGATATTTGAAATTATCTGAAATATTGTTAAAATCTAGGACAACCTGGTCTGAAGCCTGCTTGTTGTGGGATTAGTTTTGCGCCTAATGTTTCCTGGATGCGGTTCAAAATTAGGCGTTCATGCAATATACACAAATGGCATAGCAGAGATATGGCTATACTCGGTAGTTCAGGGTCTTTCCAAGGTTTCAGAAGGGCTACTACTTTTGATTTACGCCACAGTTTTGGAATCTGGTAGGTAGATCGACAGATGTTAAATAGATCGAGCACCCATTGTCTCGCTTTTTGCCCGAAGTGTTTTATCTGCTCTGTTAGGATTTCGTCCACCCCAGGTGATTTTCCATTTTTCATACAGTCAATACCATTTTTGAACTCTTCGATGGTAAATGGGTTTCGCAAGAGAGTTAGCAGTGGGTTAGTGCAAGAAAGCAAAATAATAATAATACATACCCAACAAGGAAACATTGCTAATGAGTAAGCATGTTAATGGGTATTTAATGATATTAATCTTTCCCTAATACCTGGAAATTATTATAATCCTTAACTAATGACAAAAATCAAAACCGTTATTTCAACGAAAACATTTCGTTTATAAATTCGCAAAAATGTGTGTATTATTGCGTTGCCGCTCCTGAAATACTCAGATCATATTTGTCGATGGATTCTTATGTATTTTTTTCTTCTGAATCCAAATCTGAAAACGGCGTTTCGATATTTCTAACCGTCTTCGAGATACTCGACCTCAAAATTGAAAATGTGACGTCACAATCGTTTTATTTTCTGCCGACACACTACACGTCCAGCTGAAATCGTTGCTATTAAGTAGACTAGTTTTTTAATCTCGATTTGTTAAGCAAAGCATAGGTTATTTACACTTAAGTTTGACACTTCGTGAATGTCAAACTAAATTTTAAATTAAGAATTAATAAAACATCAATGACATTTGATAGTGAATTTAATTATTATATAAAATATATAAGATGTTCAAAAATAAAATTTGAGTATATTTTAAAAGCAATAATTTATTAACAGCTTTAAAAAGGTTTATTCGAGTATACGGCCTCCCAGAGGCGTGCGGTCCATGGAAGCGGGGGAAGCGCCGCTTCCCTATTTATTCGTCGATATAAGAAAATATATTATTAATTAATATTTAATAATAAAATTTCTTTCCCTAATCCAAATAATCTACATATTACCAAGCCAATAGGCATTGAAAAATATTAAAAATTAATCGCGTACGAACGAACCCAATATGCACACAATTCAACTTGGTCCACTCCTGGCAGAAGCGCATCTCAAAATCGCCGCTTGTCATGCAGTTGTCCCTTTTAAAATTGGTCAGGGTTCAATGACCGCACCCACTAGTCGCGCGAATTTTGGTATGCCATGGAAGCGCTCGTCGTATCGCCTTCCCGAAAGTGAGATGCTCCGACTGTTACTGCTGCCAAAGAATACTAACACCTGCTGCTAAGGGGTGCTTAGGTATTACATACATTCGCTTAAAGAATATTTCGATTTAAATTTTTGCAGAGATATTTCCTTTTACTGATCTTTTATTTGATATTTTACAGAAATCAAATGGTATTGCATCTTTTATAAGACAAATTGATGACTTTATTAATACGATAATTAAAAAAACGAGAGCAGTTTAAAAATATTTGGGATAAAACTGAACATATAGGGTTTGAACATGAAAGAAAAATAATGAAGATTGATAATTTCGGAGACAGAGAGACAGAGAAAACAGAGGAAACAAAGAGACCTTTTGATAATATTCTACAACAAATGAATTCTAGCTTTCAAAATTTTAACGATTTAAAATTTGTAGAATTATATATAATCTTAATATTTCTAATTATAATTCATCAAAATTTCCCACAGAGGAATTTACGTCATTACGATTAAATAATGAAAATTTTTTGATATCCCAGTTTTGCATTCTCAGTTAAATATCATTTATGAAACAACTGACATGAATGATACAGGAATACCCAGAAATCTGGGATTTCTTTATAACTACTGGTTTAAACAAGTCGCTGTGTACAGTGGTCAAGTTGTGTGAATTAGTACTACTAACTATCCCAGCCACAAGTGCATCAGTTGAACGAAGTTTTGCAGTATTAAGTTGCATTAAAAGTTTCAAATTAAGAGTTTAAAAGAAATTCAACAAGCGAAGACAGACTTTGAAAGTTAGCCATATTATCCATTAAAAAAGACTGCATTCAACAATTATCAGAAGTTGATAGGAGAATAGACCTCGAGTATAAATAAGTGTCATTTTAGTGAAAGTTGTGTGTTGTGGAAAATGCCTCGGAGTATATTTTTTTTTAAATAGGATTCTTCTTTAGAAAACCAAGCCCGGCGCGAGGACTCAAGGCCCGAGCTAGCAATACAGATCAATGATAGGTCACTAGTCACTAGAAATAGCGGGAATAGAGTGCCTCACGCATTCACGCGTCACGGATTTAGTGTGTGAGTCCTTGTACGCAGGACGTCTCACATAATTAAATACTTTGCTGATAGAGAGCCCCTGCGCATCAGAGTGTTATCAGGCGGAAAGTTGCTCGACCCTCGACCCTTAAGAAAATATTTTTATATCCTTATTGAATCGCTTCCCCTTTCGAAAAAGTCACCGCACGCCACTGCGGCCTCCCCTTTATGATAAATGGACTGTTCCATTTGCTATGAAATTAAAATATAGCCGGTTCGCTAAACTCGACACAACTGGCTAATGATTTTAGTAGGTAATTTTTTTGTTTTTGCGAATTTTGCCAAAATTGACAAAATTACTAATTATTTAGTAATTTTATTAACTAATTAGTAATTATTTTTTTGCCAGATTGGCAAAATTATTGACCAAAATCACTAACCATTTGTGTCTGAGTTTAGCGAACCAACAGTATATGAAATAATATTTTTTGGTATAAAAAAATTATGGTCTGATATGTACAATTACATCCTTCTAATGGAAAAAAATATTTGAAGATTTTTCTCAAATTATGGATACCAACAACATTTTCATTTATAACTCTTTTATTTTTAATTTGACGAAGAAAAGTTATTCTTCATAAAAAGCTCTTCATGTTCTAAGATTTATGATGCAACCATCATATGTAAAATTTTATTAATTTTATACGAGGTATATAAAAAATATGAATTTCGATCAAGAGTAAACTACCTTTATAGTTCATAACATTTAAATTAGAATGATATAATTGCACATTAAAACATAATTATTAATTCTAAACTACTTTTCATAATAGTAATTTTCCATATAATGAATTAAAATACGTAAATAAACAAAGTTTTCGTTATGATAATGCTCGCATTTTCAGCTTGTTTCTTATTATTTTAAAAGTTCAAAGATATTTTAGATTTGTAATACATACTTTTTCATCATAAATTAATATACGATTATATTCGTGGAATATCACATAATTTGTCCTATTTCAAGAATCTTTATGTCTACATTTTGCATCATTGTGAATAAATATTTTAGATATATAATTTTCTGTTTTATTCAAGCAATTTGTATTTCGAGCAATTTTAATGTCGATCAATTGATTTTCGAGCAATTGAATTCGAGCAATTGATTTCGAGCAATTGCATTCGAGCAATTCACCGGTTACCGATTTTTAGAGGTCAAATATCTCACCATTGGACTGGTAATACACTGTCTCATATATGATATTTTTGCAAAATTTTGGAATATATTTCATTCGAGAACAAACATTGGTTTCTAATAGATATTTTAGTTCTCTACAGATAGGTTCCGATGACGTTTGATATAAAATAATTCGTGAAGCAGGAATTCAACAGTTCAGAATTTCCCATTGAGTTTCCTATGCCGTTTGATGATTCACCACCCGGTATACAGAGTAAATATACATATTTGTAAATTCCTTTTTACATCCTCAAAAACAAAACCACAATCACCCAATTAAATACTGCAATAAACTTGGTTTTGTCAAGCATTAAAAGGCTCAAATTCAAATAAACTCTTAATTACATCAAAAAGTTGAAAACGGATTGCAACAACTTAACCGATTTGTCAGTTGACGAACAAACTAACACCAGAGCAGCGATAAACCAGATTATTATGCACAAAACTTTATCTCGTCTGTGTCTGGGTTTGTGCCAGAGACGTTGACAGTTGATTTAAATGGAACTATAGCGCCGAATTTGTAAGCAGAGGGTGTGCTGAAATTAAAACGGATTTCTAACACTCTAATTTAATGTGGCTGGACAAGACTCTGCCTCTTTTGTTTATTGTTGTTTGTCCTGTTGTATTGGGATACACTGCATCTCAGTAATCATTTTATTAAGACAAATTCTTTTAATAATTAAATGTCTTTGGTAAAACAAATACGTTTGTTTATAATAAATACGATTGACCTATATTACCACGTCAATGTGTCGATTTGCGATACAAGGTCAGTTTGAAATAACAATAAGTATTCGTTATTTATAATCTAGTCGATTCAGCATTTTTACTAAACACTCTCACTTTTATTTATACCAAATAGTAAACAGGGGAATCCATTTTGAGTTTTGCTTTCATGGCGAAAATATTAGTCATTGGTATTTGAGATCCCAACGAGTAGACATCACAGTTACTAAATAATATACCACCAGCTCTTTACCGTAGTTACTTCACGTACTAACAAATGAATCTACAGTGAGTATTGTTACTTCATCAACCCTTATGCTAGGGGGTAACTACCCCTCAATTATCTGAGATGGTTCAGATAAACAGGAACCATCATACTGTGGATATAAATGTATATGAACAATTGTTACATTCTTGCATCTCGGTATTAAATTTGCCATACTTATACCGAATATTTTGCCACTGAGGCAGAGCTGCATTTTCCTCCCTAATTTTCAATCTTTATTCTGAAGAATATTTATCGAAGCTTTGCACGAAACTGAAAAAGGTATTCTACTAAACGGGTACCGGCTAAATAACATCAGTTATGCAGATGACACCATAGTATTTGCGGACAACCTAGAAGACCTACAAGTCCTCATGAACAAAATCACGTATTATAGTCAACAATATGTACTCAATATAAACGTAAAGAAAACAAAGCTTATGATCGTCAGCAAGAAAATGATAACAGAAGGTCAACTCTATATCAACCAAACCCCTGTAGAAAGAGTGAGGCACTATAACTACCTCGTCACCATAATAAATGAAGAATAGACTAACAACCAAGAGATAAGAGGGCGCATCGAAAAAGCTAGATCAGTCTTCATCCGTATGGGCGCGTTTTTCAAGAGCCACAACCTTTCTCTTGATATAAAAGTACGAATGTTGAGATGTTACTTCTTCTTTGTCCTTTTTGAAGTTACACTTCTTTACGCGCATATGAGGGTGAATTTTAATAGGATTAAAACCTTTGATCCCGGCGCAGTCGCATTACAACTTTGTTCTGATTGGATGTTCAAATGACATGACAAAAATTATCCAATATGGCAGCTGTATCACAGCTGTGGGACTGTGGTTTGGTTATGTATGGTGTATTGTTGTTGCGTTTTAAAATTTGTAGGAAGAGAAACAACAAACAAAAAGTTAGTTAATGGTTATACTGCCTTTTTAAATAGTTTTCATATTATATTTTTGGACTTATTAACATAGAAGAGATGATTGTTGCATGTCAATGTGAAAGCCCATCAAACTGTGACTAGTATGAGTGCCGCAAAATTACTGATAAAAAACCTATTAGCTCGAAGCCGTAGAGAACTGTGGATAACAAAAATCAACCGGGACGATCTACGATCTCGCTTATTCAAAGCTAAAGAATCTTACACTGGTAAGTGTTTTAAAAATTTTAGATCAAATTTTGTTATGATGTTGTCAAATTGTGAAACGTCAAAATATTTATATTTCATTTATTAACATAAATATTAATAATACAACTTGGGCAATTTGAAAAATGTGGTTTAAAAGGTTTTTTATTATAATTTTGTGTCCTTGGATTTGTCATCCTTGGGCGTAAAATAATAAAACATCTATTTTTATATTTCACTTGTCACCGTGATGTGCAAATATGTATATCTGACACGTTAATAGTATGTGCCTTGATGGTCTTGTTGGTAGAGCATTGGACCAGAGATTGAGAATTCGCAAGGTTGCGGGATCAATTCCTGGACGATTCATACTTTTTTCGTTTTTTTTTTTAATATTTGGCATTGTTAAGTTTTGGTTAAATTTTGGTAATTATTGTTAATTTTTTGTATTGTAACTGTTAAGTAGGTATATTTATTTCGTTGAAATTATATTATAATAGAAGTATAACTTCTTACCTGCGTACAAAGTACACACACATTCTTTTTTTATAGTGCTGAATCATGGACTTTGAACGAGGATATGTGCCGAAAGTTGGAAGCATTTGAAATGTGGCTATATCGGAGAATTCTTAAAATCCCATGGACTGATCGGGTCACAAATGAGGAGGTCCTTCGAAAAATGGGGAAGAACCAAGAGGTAATGAACACCATCAAATCTCGAAAGTTGGAATAATTGGGACACATTATGCGAAATGAATGCAGATATGCCCTCCTACAAGCCATCCTGCAAGGAAAAATATTTGGAAAGCGAGGTCCAGGAGGAAGAAGAACGTCCTGGTTAAATAACCTCAGAACCTGGTTCAACACAACATCTGTGCAGCTTTTCCGCGTTGCTGCAGGTAAGGTGAAGATTGCCACGATGATCGCCAACATTGGTTACGGATAGGCACTTCAAGAAGAAGAAATACTGTTGGTTGTTAGGTTAGTTTACACTTACGTGGGGTTGATTAACATGAATACACTTAAATACTCGTATCTTGTTTATTCATTCACTAAATACAGTGCGTCCATAAAGTAACGCATAAATTCGTTATTTCGTAAACCGGCTACTTTAAGGAAAAATCCCAGAACATGTCGATTTTTATTTTTAAATTACGATTTTTTGGCATATATATCATACTAGTGTCGTCATCCATCTGGGCGTGATGACGTAATCGATGATTTTTTTAAATAGGAACTAACAGGGGTCATGTGAAAGCTCATTTGAAAGGGTATTCAATTCTCTATCCAATAATATAAACATTAACATAATTATTTATACAGGGTGTTCAAAAAACATTTTTTAAATTAAAATAAGTGAGACAAAAAGAAGAATATATGTAATTTATTTTAATTCAAAATGCATTTTACTACTGTCAGTAAAGAGAAAAAAAAATTATTTGACAAATAAACATTGATTTTCGTTTAAACGAAATGTTCAAACTGCCATGAGACAGGTGGGTGGCAGCTTTAACATTGAATTTAAGCGAAAAACAATATTTATTTGTCAAATAAACATTTTTTTCCTGTTTTCTGACAACAGTAAAACGTATTTTGAATTAAATAAATTACATACATTCTTCTTTTTGTCTCAATTATTTTAATTAAAAAAATGTTATATTGAACACCTTGTATAAATAAATATGTTAATTTTTATATCACTGAATAGAGAATTGAATACCCTTTCAAATGAGCTATCACATGACCCCTATTCTCATTTAAAAAAATCGTCGATTACGTCATCATGCCCAGATGGATGACGTCACTAGTATGATATATATGCCAAAAAATCAGAATTAAAAAAAAATCGACCTGTTTTGGGATTTTTCCTTAATATCGCTGGTTTACGAAATAATGAATTTATGCGTTACTTTATGGACGCACTGTATACAATAATAGCCAGTAAATGAACGGGAAATACGGCGATACCGTGTAATTTTCAGGGGCAACTCCGAATTGCATGAAAATTTGGATTTAGGTTCTACTTACCCTCCACTTCAAAGTTGAAATTGTGCCGTTGGTTGCTTTACTTGGGGGGTGACAGTCACCCCTTCTAGGGGGTGAAAAAACGTACGTTCAAGAAAAGATCCGAAATGGATAAATTGACTGATTTTAAGCATTTTTTGTTCTATAATGTTTTTTATGTAAGTCAGTACTTTGCGAGTTATTTGCGAATAAAAATGTGTATTTTTCGACAAAGAAAACTACGTTTTTAGACGGTTTTTCGCAAATAACTCAAAAAGTAAATATTTAATCGAAAAATATATTCCTAGCAAAAGTGTAGCTTGTAAAATCCCAAAAAAAATGGTGTATCAGTAAAGTCTATCAATCAAGCAAAAACAAAGTTGCAGCTCATGAAAATACGTTCTTATTCGTCTAATTCCAAATCGAATATTTCAAGGTGAAATCACCGAAAAATTAAGCACTTTTCGGGAAAAACCCATTTAAACTTTTTTAAAGTGTTTATAGAATGCTTTATTTTAATTGTTTACAATAGTTTCTAGCATTAAAAATAAGCGAGTTACGCTCAAAATAAAGTTGGCCCTCTTTTTTTTGGTAAACAAATCATGAAAATCTCCCCGTGTTTAGCTACCCAAATGAAATTAATCGCTACCGCTTTACAAACAATTTACTTACTTATCTATGTTTTATATGATCTGTCTGTCTCGCCGGTTTAAAGTGCTTATTTTTGAAAGGGTTATAGTTGAAAAAGCTTGTACGGGTCACTATAATCATGAGTGTATGGAAATTTTGAACAGCCATATCTTAACCAATTCTCGTCTCACGGAAAAACAAAATAAAACTATCATATTTATAATAACAAAACCTACATTCCTTTACTCTTTAAGATTTTTCTTATCACTAATACTTTTTAAGTTATTTTGAAAAAAGTAATTTTTTCAAAGATTTTTGGAGAATTTTTTTTTAATATAAAAACAATTTTTTTCTAAAATATGCACTTTAAACTAATCAAACCTATAGATCATATAAACATTACACATACAGTTAAAATAAATGGTAAAGCGGTAACGATTAATTTTATTAAGGGTGATAAATAGAGGGAGGTTTTCACGATTTTTTTACCAAAAAAAGGGGCCAACTTGTTTTCAGTGTAACTCGGTTATTTTTTTATGCTAGAAACTTTTGTAAAAAACAAATGTAAAGCTTTTTTAGATGCTTAAAAATGTTAATAAGCTTTTCCCGAAAAGTGCTTAATTTTTCGGTGATTTCGCGTTGAATTATTTGATTTAGAATTAGACGAATAAGAACGTATTTACCATGAGCTACAACTTTACTTTTACTCAATTTATGGACTTTACTGATAAAACATTTTTTTCGGTTTTTTATAAGCTACAGTTTTGATAGGAATATTTTTTCGATAAAATATTTACTTTTTGAGTTATTTGCGAAAGACCGTCTGAAAACGTAGTTTTTTTTGTCGAAAAATCAACATTTTCAATCGCGAATAACTCGAAAAGTATCGACTGACGTAAAAAACTTTATAGAACGAAAGTTGCTTATAATCTATCAGTTTATCCATTTCCAGGCTTATTTTAGACACGCGTTTTTTACCCCGCGAGAACGGGTGCCTGTCACCCCCCAGGTAAAAGCAACCAACGGCACAAATTCAACTTTAAAGTTGAGGGTAAGTAGAACCTAAATCCAAATTTTCATGCAATTCGGAGTTGCCCCTGAAATTTACACTTCAAGACGGTCATTTATTGGTCTATAAGAGCCACCGTACTAGATACATAGGAACATTGAGTTATTACAGTCCTGGACCCTTCACTTGTTGCAATGTTTATTTTGATGTCTAGTGACGTTTAGAACGTCAGGAAATGAATACAAACTTGATACAAAGTGAACAGTAACATAGAAAGTTGATAAATAATGCTCTTTCTCATGATCATCTTTCAGTGCGTCACAGTTTTTCGATTTCTTTCTAACGCATTAAATTGTATAATATACAATTACAGAAAAAAAGGCACGTCGGTGATTACTTTGGTAATTATTCTAGTTCGGTGATTATTCTAGTTGTCGATAGATGGCGCCATAATAAAAAAAATAATTTTTTTTAATTAGATAATAATGTTACAAATATAATCTGTATAATTTATAAGACTATACAAATCAAAGAAAATACCATTTTATAAATGCAAGAAACACATTTGATTTGTTTTTATTCCAAATTGAAAATAAAATGTGACAACTGTCAGATTTAACTAAAATGTCATGTTAGAATAAATGTCATAAATGTGTATTATCACGGACTTACCCTTTTTCCAATCATTTGTTACGCACTGAAAAATGCTCATGAAAATGACAATACTGATCTAATTTTGACGTTTATACACTCACTGGCGCAAAAATCCGACACCCGAAATTTTTGATTAAGTTTGATAACTTATATCTTTATTATTTGTAATCCGATTTTCAAGATTTTTGCATCAGTTTGTAGGTACATGTCTGTATTTATGTCGTTTATTATTCCGGTAACAAGAAATTTTTGCTTAGATGGCATTATACGGAAGTGAATGGAAGCATTGTATTTTCTCCTAACTTTAAAAAATTCTGTGGAAAATTGGACTGCTGGTTTTGTAATAAATACTCTTTTTGTATTATCCTGCAGGTATCCCTAAGGTTTTGTTTTTTGAATTATCCGAATGAATGAATGAATTTGAATAGCATTGGAGCCAAGGGCGGATCTAGGGAGGGGGCTATGGGGGCCATGGCCCCCTCCGAGAATTTAAAAAAATATAAATTTAAATATTTGCAGTTCAAATGTTTTTACTTTCAAACACATGTATATGTACAAAACAGGAGATAAATACATTATTGTCTGTACTAGAATTGAACAAAAGCAGTAACGAAAGCTTCAAGAATGACATGTTTTGCAAATTAAAATGTTGATAATTTTACAAAGTGCCAATTTTTAGAACGACCTTGGCAGCGATCAAAATTGTATTAATTTCCATATTCTGTACACACAAAGAATAGAAAAAAAATAAAGCATTACTTGGGTCACTAGCACTTAGAACAAAGGAGTTGGTTGTTACTTTCGCACAGTCAAAAGGAATTGTTTATTAAGTATTGCGTTTTATTTTTCTAACGAAAAATATTGTCACAATAAAGGGATGATAGCATAAAGTCTTGTCATGAAACGTTTAACATCTTTCACCAAACTCATGGTCAAAGACGGAGCCATACAAACCCATGAAAAAACATCATACCACAAGGAGTGCGTTCAGGTTGGGCTGGATTTTCTACAAAGTTGTCGCAACCCGCAAAAGTCAATCATTAACCAGATAGACTCTCAGAGGTCTAAATAGGTACAAGAAAATAGAGAAAGACTACGACTAACGGTAGAGTCTATAGTGTTCTTAAGTCGACAGAATATTCCTCCAAGAGGCCATCGTGATCATAGCCTTCTGCTTCTGGACGAAGATGCTGCACCTAATAATGAGGGGAATTGTTAAGGTTTAAAATCGCATCAGGAGATAAAACTCTTAAACAACACCTATCCACAGCATCTATTCGAGCAACATACATTAGTATCACTAGCCAAAATCAATTAATAACATGTTGTGGTGAAGAAATAATTGAACATAATGAATTAGGTTCAAAGTGCAAATTTATACTCTGTCATATTTGACGAAATGACCGACGTACCGCACGTGGAACAGCTTTCTCTAAATTTGAGATACATACACAATAACAACATTCGTGAAGACTTTGTCAAATTCATTGACGCTCATGAGAACATAAAAATAATTAGTGAAAATCAGAAAGAGGGGAAGAACAAGGCCTGACAGGAGAAGCATTGGGAAAAATAGTATTAAACTTGTTGAAAGAACTGCACTTGGATCCGAAGAAATGTGTAGGAATCTTTACTTACTTTAATAATGCTTTAATAACGATAAGTTTTGAATATCTTTATGGCGTTGAAAAGTGTGTGAAAAGTGCCTTAAAACTTACCATTGTAACCCAAATTTTTAAAAATTATCCCCAGACCCACCGGTACCCCTCTCGAAAAAAAGTTCATGGCCCCTCCCGAAAATCGGTCCTGGATCCGCCCTTGATTGGAGCAGAAACTACGTACCCATCCCCTTAACTATTTCTGGTATTTTTAAAGTTATTCCATAATTAAATTTTTATATCCCGTCTGAACAATTTCACACTCTTAGGGTAAATTTCTTTTTGCAGGCTTACGTTTGTTACATAGGGTTATAACAATGAGTTTTCCTCTACGATCCGCATATAATATTCAGGATACTATTAAAATACGTCTTAAACCTTTTTATGGCCCACTTTTTTCTTCTAAAGACCCTTATAAACCCGATATTAAAAATTTAAGGGTCAATTTAGTCTTCATCAGGCCCTTTGCTACTTTAATATTTTTCGGGTTATTTCCAATATCTTAACAAATTTACGATACAGCTTTACTCACACAACACTTATTTTTAATTTTGTAGAAACTTTATTGGTTTCCCCGATTACGAATTGATGACTTTTGGAATGAGTAACGTGAAAATTATACTAGAAGGGACCCTAAAAGGTCTTATTGAGGGCGACAATCTTAAAACTGTAAATAAGTAAGATTTTGTTAATATTTGCAAAAGTATTTAAAGGCTATAGCGGGATAAGATGGTCAAAAATGCCCCCGCACCGATCAGCCCCGCTACTTATGTTTTCGATAAACGATATAAAATTATGCCCTCATGCAAATTTTTAGCTTCCCAGAGGTCCTAGAATCTAGAACCTCTTAAATCGAGAAAAGAAGAATTTTTAGATTTTATTTTTTTGTGAGCGCAATTTTAACTTAAAAAATCTGAAAAAATTCGAGAAGATGTATATTTTAAATATAAAACAGCCTGATTTTTTTCAGATTTTTGTAATAAAAAATGAGCCAAGCAAAAATTTTTGAAATTTTCAAAAAAATTTTAGGTTATGTAAATATGATTTGGCCAACTTTTAAATAGTATTTTTGTGTATTTTTTGTAGTTTCTTTGAATGGCAGAGGCAGATTTTTTAATATCTGAGCGGAAAGAACGAAAAAATTAAAAAAAAACCGTTTTTGGCTGTCTCGAGATGCATCTCGGGACAGCCAAGTTTAGGATTTAGGATCCTGACTACAACAACTGAAAAAACACTAAAAGTGTGAATTTTGTCATAAAATTTGGTATGTGGGCTTATAATAATATTTGGAACAGATTTTCCAAATAACTTTTTTCGATATCTCTAACGCGAAGCAAATCGAATCGCATATCGAAAATTGACCCTGTTTATTCGCAGTAGACCACGTTTAAAATTTAAATTTCAGTTGACTATTTTAAAAATTTTGAACCATCAACCTGTACGACTGTGGCAAATTTCAAATCTGTATATATTTTGATTGCCGAAATATAGGGGTGTCTTCATCTTAAATGCGACACACTGTATATTATCAATTTGATAATTTATTGCAAATAATATAGTCGTAATTTTTATATCTAGATTCAAAATAGACTAATTCACTAATTTTATCATAAAAAGTTCAAATTGATTGCATTAAAGTATTGAACCAATTAATGCGTATTATTAATATAATATTATTATAATAATTATAATATACAAAGTGAGTTTTATGTATAGAAACCCTCGATTATCGCGGAAACATCTTGCACGATTTTTATAGGTTTTGGTGGGTAGGGGTTTTCTAATACAGCCGATATTATAGTGATAATTACATTGTTGTCAGATCTTTCGTTTTTCTGGAAATCTAATGAACTTTCTTATTTTTTTAGCGTTTTGAAGTCCTTAAGAAATACTGATTATTTTTCACGTTATATTCCCTATGCATAAATGCCATAGTTTCGGAGTTATTGCTACATGTGTTTAAAAAAAAAATAAACAAATTATAAAAATCAATTTTTTCGGCCCGTGTAGACATTATATTATTTTACGTTCTTTGGATCATTTGGAAAAAAAGGTCTTTTGTAATTTTTCTCTAAAGGTAATGGTTTTCGAGCTCTAAACAATTTAAAACTGAAAAAAATCGAATAATGACGATTTTCAAGGTTCAAAAACACAAATAAAAACTATTATTTTTGAAACTGATAAGTACCCAAATTCAAGCTAAGCCCTCTTCTAGGGGCTCGCTATAAAAATTTTTGGCCCTTTTTATTCTAAAACATTGCTTTTTAATAATTGTTAGTGAAGCGCATATGAGAGGACGGGCGATCGGACTGCATTAACAACTAAAAAACAATATTTTAGAATGAAACAAGCTTAAATTACTTATTGGTAACTAATAAAGTAAGACTTGAACTTGAATTTATGTACTGGGCAGTTTTAAAAATAATATTTTTGATTTGTGTTTTTGAACCTTGAAAATCGTCATTATTCGATTTTTTTCAGTTTGAAATTATTTATAACTCGAAAACGATTAACTTTAAAGAAAACTTACAAAAGAACTTTTTTGTTCCCAATGGTCCTATGAACGTAAAATAATGTCTAACGGGCCGAAAAAATTGATTTTTATAATTTGTTAATTTTTTTAATAAATGTAGCAATAACTCCGAAATTATGACCTTTACGTATAGGGACTATAGTTTCCGAGATAATTGAGGGTTTCCGTACATAAACCTTACTCTGTATATTAATTGGTAATATTATTACACATTAATTGGTTCAATACTTCAATGCAATCAATTTGAATTGTTTATGATAAAATTAGTAAATTAGTCAGTATTTTGAATGTATATTTTGAATCTAGGTATAAAAAATACGACTATATCAGTTGCAATAAATTATCAAATTGATAATATACAGTGTGTCGCATTTAAGACGAAGACACCCCTATATTTCGGCTGTCAAAGTATATACAGATTTGAAATTTGGCACAGTCAGTCATACAGGTCGACGGTTCACAATTTTTAAAATAGTCAACTGAAATTTAAATTTTAAACGCGGTCTACTGCAAATCCACAAACAGGGTGAATTTTCGATATGCGATTCGATTTGCTTCGCGTTAGAGATATCGAAAAAAATTATTTGGAAAAGCTGTTCCAAATATTATTATAAGCCCACATACCAAATTTTATGACAAAATTCACACTTTTAGTGTTTTTTTCAGTTGTAGTAGTCAGGATCCTAAATCCTAAAATTGGCTGTCCCGAGATGCATCTCGAGACAGCCAAAAATGGTTTTTTCAATTTTTTCGTTCTTTCCGCTCAGATATTAAAAATTCTGCCTCTGCCATTTAAAAGAACTAGAAAAAATACACAAAAAATTACTATTTAAAAGTTGGCCAAATCCTATTTACATAACCTAAAAATTTTTTGAATATTTCAAAAATTTTTGCTTGGCTAATTTTTTATTACAAAAATCTGAAAAAAATCAGGCTGTTTTGTATTTAAAATATACATCTTCTTGAATTTTTTCAGATTTTTAATTTAAAATTGCGCTTACAAAAAAATAAAATCTAAAAATTCTTCTTTTCTCGATTTAAGAGCTTCTAGGGCCTCTGGGAAGCTAAGAATTTGCATGAGGGCATAATTTTATATCCTTTATCGAAAACATAAGTAGCGGGGCTGATCGGTGCGGGGGCATTTTTGACCATCTTATCCCGCTATAGCCTTTACTTAAATATTTTATATACAGTTTATATAGTTTTAAGCATGGAGCGCCCCAATTATATCGGAAGCAGCTTGCATGATATACAGGGTGTCCCGAAAAGATTGGTCATAAATTATACCACACATTCTGGGGTCAAAAATGGTTCGATTGATCCTAACTTATCTTAGTACAAATGTGCTCATAGAAAAAGTTACAGCCCTTTGAAGTTACAAAATGAAAATCGATTTTTTTTTCAATATATCGAAAACTATTAGAGATTTTTTATTAAAAATGGACATGTATCATTCCTATGGCAGGAACATCATAAAATAAAATTATAGTGAAGTTTGTCCACCCCATAAAAATTTTATGGGGGTTTTGTTCCCTTAAAACCCCCAAACTTTTGTGTACGTTCCAATTAATTCATTATTGTGGTACCGTTAGTTAAACACAACGTTTTTAAAACCTTTTTGCCTCTTAGTATTTTTTCGATAAGCAACTTTTTATCGAGATGCGGCTTCTTTTTTAGTATACTTACATAAAAATTTTATCTGGGTTTTGTTCCTTTAAACCCCCCAAATGTTTGTGTACGTCCCAATTAAATTATTATTGTGGTACCATTAGTTAAACACAGTGTTTTTAAAACTTTTTTGCCTCTTAGTCTTTTTTGACAACTCACCTTTTATCGAGATGTGGCTTCTTTTTCAAAATATGCCTAAAAATGTAAATTATAAATAAATTTTCAGATTATTAACAGGTCTCTATAATCGTACTTAACCATATATAAATATGTGGTGGATTCGAAAAATATTCAAAATATGTCGATAAACACTGGCTTATCGAAAAAGTACTAAGAGGCAAAAAAGTTTTAAAAATATTGTGTTTAACTAACGGTGCCACAATAATAATTTAATTGGAACGTACACAAAAGTTTTGGGGGGTTTAAAAGAACAAAACCCCCATAAAATTTTTATGGGGTGCACAAATTTCACTTTAATTTTTTTTTCAGATGTTGCTGCCATAAGAATGCCACATGTCCATTTTCAATAAAAAATCTCTAAGAGTTTTCGATATATGAAAAAAAATCGATTTTCATTTTGTAACTTCAAAGGGCTGTAACTTCTTTTGTGTGCACTATTGTATACAGGTAAGTGAGGTTCAATCAATCTATTTTTGACCCCAGAATCTGTGGTATAATTTATGACCAATCTTTTCGGGACACCCTGTATATTAGTGTGTATCTTCGTGTGTTCTTCTTTTTCTTCTTTTTCCTCTTCTTCTTCTTCTTATTCTTCTTCTTCTTCGTCTTCCTCTTTATAACCAACTCTGCTTGCTCATTGGTGGATTGATACCTGGTAATATGATGGAAGGTTGCCACTTCATCTTTTGTGCCATTCTGTCATAATCTCCATTTATTTATACACTATACGTTACATTTGCTTCTAACGTCACGTCTTCACTCCTCTTTCGATCTCTCAGCGTATTTCCTGTAATTCTTCTCAGTATTCTCATTTCTGTCGTTTCTAGTAGTTTTTGTGTTGCAGCTGTATCAAGTCTTGATTCTGAAAGATATGTCATCATTGGTCTTACATTGGCTTTATAAATTCTTGACTTCATCTCAGTGTTAATATGTCGGATTCGCCATATTATAACGTGACTAAGTTTGTAACGTTACAAACGTCACATTTTTGCTATTTTATTTTTAAATAATTATTTTATTCTATCTTCTTTATTAATTCTTTAATAACAATATTCTATTTGTTTTACCTGTTTTCCTCGTAAAAACTGGTTGGCGCTCTGCTTCATTATTTTTAGGCATATCTCAATTATTTTTATATCTCAGCATAGAACATTCTTATTCAATCGTTCTGTTGTTCATGACAGTGATGTCGCGCTGTCGTTTGTCGTTTTAAATTTTAAGCCCCCACTTAGGAAGTGTGTCAGTCAATGTCAAGTGAAACTCTTCCTCTTTGTCAAAATGAAGAATATTTTTTCTTTTTATTTTAAAATCTACTTAAGGCAATTGTCTGGCCTCATAGCCACATTTTCAAACAGACGTTCTTATTTGGGGTAAGTGTTTAGACATAACTGTACACATTTTCTAAGCCTATATTCGTAATCTTTGTTATGTTCCTATCTAACCTTACTTTCTAGTTTCATACTGGAATAGGCCCGAAGAAAATTAATGCGGCCACGATACAAGAGAGAGGTCCTAGAGAAAGACAGAAAATGGGTTGGAAAATTTGACAGGCCGTGTAATTTCAGTTGCCTATATCAACTTAAATCGGGGAAATAGACCTCATTTTTTTTAATTTTATTAACCCAACTTAATTTTTAAATACTACCTGTTAGCCCTGATACCAAGTTAAAAAATATGAGGTCCATTTCCCCGATTTAAGTTGATATATTACACGGTCTGTCAAATTTTCCAGCACATTCTCTGTCTCTCTCTAGGATAGGGTGACGAAATCATAAACTTGACAAAACGGGACACATCCAAGGAGCAGTGGCGCAACTAGAATTTTTCTCTGGGGGGAGAGGGTTGGTTGGGTGTCGAATTTTTTTTGTATTGTTTGTAAAACATGTTATATTTTCCTACGATTTTTTGTATATTTTTCATATGCCCTAGGGGGTTTAACCCCCCAAACCCCCTGGGTGCGCCACTGCCAAGGATGGTTTGGAGCGATAACCAAACAGGTAGGGGAAATTAAAACATGGTCTTTTAGCTAATTTGGGACTTATAACTCCTTTTAAATTTACTTTTGAATGTGTAATTTATGTACGATCAAGATTGCGAAACAGAAAACTATAAAACTCCGCCAGAATGGCATGGATTAACAACCCGTTAGAACAAAACAGGGAAGAATACCAAATATCGAGAAATAAAGCCAACTCAACAAATAAAAAGAAGAAAAATGACTGGTTTGGCTGGAGGATATTGAAAAAACAGAGAAAATTATCAAATACAACAATAATTTTACAAAAGGGTCAAAGCAGCAAAAAAATAAGCCCAGCATTAAAACAAGAGGACTAAAAAAGCAAAAAAGAAAAGCCTTGTTTGAGGACAGACAGATCAGCAAAATGTGAGAAGTATATTACGAAAAAATGGTATTCACTGTGAAGGAAATACACTGCGACGAAGAAGTAAGGCCGTACAAGATAAAGACGAAGGAAAAATTTTTACAGAAGATAAAATAACTGTGAAATAAAATACGAAGAAAAAAATTACGTAAAGGAATAAACCAGCTAATACAACAAATATGAACAAAACAGACTACAAGCCGATTGAAACGCAGGTATTATAGTAGGTACCTATATATAAAAAAGTAGATCTAGAGGAGTGAGAGAATTACAGAGAAATAGCTTTATTAAACAACACGTATAACATTCTAGACAATATACTAAACATAAGACTTAAATCATGCACTGAACGAATATTGGGAAAATACCAGAACAGGTTCAGACCGGGGGAGGTCGACGATTAATTCCATATATACAGTGGAGCAAATAATTCAAAAATCGAGAGAATATAACAGAGAAATGCACTTAATATTCATGGATTTCAAAAGCGCTTTTGATACAACCAATCGGACAAAAATGATGGAGCAGCTAGAGAATGTTGGAATCCCAGAAAAATTAAGACATACTAACAGTGAGCCGAAAGAACACCACAGCAAGGATCAGTTACAACGGAACAACTTCTAAGGAGATTAATGTACACAAAGGCGTGAAATCTCTCCGACAGTATTTAATCTGATATTGACAATATCAAATATTGACAAAATCTGTAATCATGAGGATGACAAACTTGCAAACAAAAACATCATTACATTTCAACTTCAAATAGTAACATATGCAGATGATTCAGTCATCACAGCGAAGACGAAGATAGCACTTGCAGTTGGAAAATTACATAAGGAAGCGAAAAGGATAATAGGACTAGAGATAAACCATCTCACGGCAAAATACATGGCGATAGGGAAAGATGACCCAACTCAGAAATACCTAATAACACAGAACCGTAAACTTGAAGCTGTATCCATATTTAGCTACTTAGGAGTAAAAATAGGGAAAGCCGGAAAAAGAGAGAACAGAGGAAATAATTCTGAAGGACAGAAAAACATCTACACGGTAGAAATCTGCTGAGAAGCAAGACTCTAAGTATAATATGAACCTATATAAGACCTTAATAAGACTTGGTGTTACATATGGGATGGAAACAACGGCGATTAACAAGAAAGAGGAAGATAGCCTTCTGAAATTTGAAAGAAAAATAATGAGAACAATACTGGGCCACAATGTAACAAAAGAGGGAGAAATAAGAATGAAAGCAAATGCAGAAACTGAAGAAAAATTAATGAGAGTAAATATAGTCAGATACAAAAAATCAACCCAACACAAATACGGGACATTTAGGCGTCCCGAGATACTTTTTCGGGACTCCGGGACAAATCGTTTAAAAACGGGACAATCCCGTTTTTACGGGACATTTGGTCACCCTACTCCAGGACCTCTCTCTTGTATGTTGGTGGCAATCTCGCTTCACTATTTGAATGGGACAGGGCCATTCCATCCGTATTGACAGTTCATTGTTCATACCTAAGGGTGATTATGTCATATATTTCACATTATATCTATTATTTTCATATGTATGTAGTAATCTACAACTATTAAACTACTAATATTATTTATTACTATTCATTTTATTTAACCTTGCCTTTCTGCAACATTCTTGGATTATTTCTTAAAATAATGGCAAGGATATCTTTCATTTCTTCTTGGTGTCTCATATACTTGTATGTATTCTAGTTTTCTGGACAAATAATAATCTACACCGAACAACCCTTCACTTCGTGGGAGACTCCCTGAAACTGGAGCCCCCAATGTCGCCGGCGATGCATCGATGCAGCAGTAACTAGTCACCTAGAAACCGATTAAAACCTTTAGGCCTGGTGGCCAGAACATCTACAAGCCCCAGAGTCCGTTGCAGAACCAACAGCAAGACACCAAGAACCCGTAGACAGATACCAAGTGCCATCGATAAGTATAATCTGCGATATGCTAAGTTTGGGCAAGGTCTTGTATATAAATATATTTTTTTAATACATTACCTAATTATGTCTTTATGAAAAATAAACATAATTAGTTAAATATTATTGTTTTATTTGCTCCATTCTGGATTTTCATTGTTCATGTTTTTGATTAGGACAAGGTGGACTCACAACTTGGGAGATTGAGCTAGTCGTGGGTAGACAATAGCTATCATAGTTGATTGAAATATTATTCTCGAGTATTATTTCAATTATCTAGGGTAGTTTATTGCATCAAGTTATCCTGCTAGTCTATTTGTGTTTGTACTGGATTTTTCACTTTTTGTCAACGTTCCCGTAGCTGGACAGTGTACCATTACTTGTTCAACACTGATGCCATCAATTTCTATTTTACTTCTGATTGGTTCTTAACTGATTAGATACTCTTGTTTAGAAGCTGCTATAAAGAAATTTAACTTTTGTTTAAGTCAGATTATTAATGCTGGATAAGAGTTCCAACAAATCAGTATATCCTGCCAAAACGTGAAGTTTCAACGAAAAAAAAAAGTAAACGCCAAGACAGTAGCAGCGAAGCAAATTGTAACTAACTGTGGTGTATATATTCAATCTTTTGGGTAATTTTCTGTATCCTTTTTTCATCTACTCGAAAAAGAGAAAACAGTATTTTTAAATTAACCCATCTAGCACACAACGTCCGATGGACGTCCATATAACGTAAATTTAAAATCCAAACGTCCATGGACCAAAACTGGACGTACTATGTACGTCCATTACGCGACGTCCATTGGACGTTTGATTTCAACGTACATTGGACATCCATTTGTGGTCCATGGAAATTTTACACAAAACGCGACTATTATTATGAGTAATTATATATAGCTTTTTGTTTTAATCAAAGCAATATTATTAGTAGATTACAAGAAGCTTCTAATAAATGTAGTCACATATTTTTTCATCATTGGATTAAAACACTGAACCACTAAAATTATTTTAATTAAACCTATATAATATTAGATGATGATAAAACGATGGTAAACTTTTTCAGAATAACGGAGCTACATCGCGCAACGGTAATTATAGAACTTACAATAATTAGACACTACCAATTTAAATCTTAAATGTGCATTTTGTAACTGTTAAATTTTCCGCCAAACTAAATAAGAATCTTCTTGACAACGTTGTCGCTTCTCACGCTATCGGTCGTAAAAGGTAGTATTAGGCAGGTACTTTTAGGGGATTATCGCTGTTAATTGTTGTGTAATACTGAAGGAGGATTTATTTATGATAATTCACAGAATGGCAAACCCGCTTGCAATATACAACCGTACTGACTCTAAAGTTCTAAGAAATAATGTTTGGAAGGAGAAGGAACAGAACAGAAATAAACCTCTTTTAATGTGCATGCTTCATAGGGCGCCATTATCTGAATTTTGTCTTTATTAAGTTATTACATACAATATAATACATCCTGTGATATCTTTGTGTTTGCTGTTTATCGTGCAAGTGCAGTCGTGCATTAATGAAGTTCCTATAATAAAGTATACATAATAAAGTTATAATAAAGAGGAATAAAAAAGGTATTTTGTGTAATATTTTAAAGTATAAGTTTCGTATTATAGGAACTATTTCCGATACCTAAAGGAAAGGCTTTTTGCTATGTATGTATTCAAAAAATTATGGACACTAGATTGCTTTCTGAAAAGTGCAGAACAAAAATGTCCATAAGACGTACATTGAATGTACATCAGATGTACATTGAATGTACATAAGATGTACACTGAAAGCTTCAACAACGTACACTGTACGTTTGTAGCGGACATTCTATGGACGTCCAATTTTGTGAAGTCTGGACGTTCGTTGGACGTCCATCGGATGTCCATTTTACCTTAGCGGGACGTCCATTGGACGTTCCAATGTACACAGATGTACGTCCATTGGATGTCCATAAAACGTACTTGTGCTATTAGGGGTCTTTCCCTACCTGTTTTTTTATTCTCACATAACGTTTTCCTGATTTTAGTTCAATTCGAAAACACAAAAAAAATTTTGGGTGAACAAAATATTACAGATAAAAAAGTAAATTGTAATTTCCTGGGTATTATCCCATTTGTCCCGCTTTGTCTCAATGAAAATGTGATCACTTTAACATATGCACATACCTACGTCTACATTTTTTGTTGACAGCATAATATAATAAATATGTATAATATGGCAATGGCATAATAGGTGTCTATTAGGGTGGTTCGAAAAAAAATATTTTTCTTATTTCAGATCGCTATAGTGCGCAAAAGTTGCCATTGGTATAGACTTGAAAAAAACACTAATTATTATTTTTTTATTAATTTGTCTTCCGGTCGCGCAATGCCATCGAAATTAGAAAAATATGTGAAAAACCTTAATTTTTCATATTTTTTTTTAAACTGGCCAGATGGTTTTAGTTGCGTTCCTATACCATGCATTAACTAAAATCAGTATTATACATTTGTTTCATATAGTCCAGAAAGCCACTGCGCATCCGCTAGGAAAAATATTCTAATTCGGATTTTTTGCACAATCTTACTCAAAAAGGACTCCTTTTAACAAATTTGCATGTTGCCAGGACCAAAAGGTGGTCAAAAATTTTTTAAACGTTTTTTTTTTTTTTTTTTCCTAAAATTATTTTTTTTGCATGGAAAAAGTTCTTTTAGGTTTTTTGGATCATTCCAAACAAAAAAGGTCTTTAGTGACTTTTCTCTAAAAATGATAGTTTTTGACATATAAGCGATTAAAAATTGAAAAATTGTGAAATCGGCCATATTTAACCCTCAAAAACTATGTGAAATACTAAAAATTTGAATGTTGCCAAGGTAGGTAGATATTTTTTAAACATCGGTTAATGAAATCCCAAAGAGTTTTTTGCAATACAATATTCAGAACTCCTTTGTTTTTTAATTGCTAATCAAGCGTGCGCGACACTATTTTCCACCGCCAGTATGGTGCAAATGAAAGGAATAAATTCGTTATTTCGTAAACCAGCGAGTTTAAGGAAAAATCCCGAAACAGGTCTATTTTTATTTTTAAGTTATGATATTGTGGCATATATCGTATACTAGTGACGTCATCAATCTGGACGTGATGACGTCATCGATGATTTTTTTAAATGAGAATAGGGGTCTTGTGCCAGCTCATTTGAAAGGTTCTTCAATTCTCTATTCAGTAATATAAACATTTACATAATTATTTATACAGGGTGTCCAAAAAAATTTTATTAAATTAAATTATTTGACAAACAAAGGAGTAGAAGGACACAGTGTATAAATAATTATGTATATGTTTACATTACTGAATAGAGAATTGAAGAAACTTCCAAATGAGCTACCACACGACCCCCATTCTCATTTAAAAAAATCATCGATTACGTCATCACGCCCAGACGGATGACGTCACTAGTATACAATATATGCCACAATATGATAACTTAAAAATAAAAATAGACCTGTTTCGGGATTTTTCCTTATAGTCGCCGGTTTACGAAATAACGAATTTATTCCTTTCATTTGCACCATACTGGCGGTGGAAAATAGTGTCGCGCACGCTTGATTAGCAATTAAATAACGAAGGAGTTTTCAGTATTGTATTGCAAAAAACTCTTTGGGATTTCATCAACCGATGTTTAAAGAATATCTACGTACCTTGGCAACATTCAAATTTTTAGTATTTCACATAGTTTTTGAGGGTTAAAAATGGCCGATTTAGCAATTTTTCAATTTTTAATCGCTTATATGTCAAAAACTATCATATTTAGAGAAAAGTCACTAAAGACCTTTTCTGTTTGGAATGATCCAAAAAACCTAAAAAAAAATTTTCTATGCAAAAAAACTAATTTTAGGAAAAAAACAAAAAAAAACGTTTAAAAAATTTTTGACCACCTTTTGGTCCTGGCAACATGCAAATTTGTTAAAAGGAGTCCTTTCTAAGTAAGATTGTACAAAAAATCCGAATTAGAATATTTTTCCTAGCGGATGCGCAGTGGCTTTCTGGACTAATATCTTCCGGTAGTGCAACATAATACAAAATGAGTAAAATTAGTAGTTTTTGCAAAATTTCAAAGTTTGGCTGTTTAGTACAATTTAATAATACGACTTTTAGAGATGCTATAGTTTAATTCAATTACAATAATATATTTAAAATCCAAGCATATAAGATACATTTTGATATTCAAGTGGAATTCGGTCACGCAGCTTCGTCAAAAACAGCTGACTGCTGAGAGGCGAGGCGAAAGTGACGAATGCCAGCGAAGCTCGCGCAGATTCAAATAGAGATACATGTGAGAAGACCTCTACAATGGAGTATTTGTCTTCTCCATTACAACGAACTGCTATTCCGCCACCTTTTCCAACACTTAGATGGAAATTCAACAGGCACTATACGCTCTGAGCTTCGATGGTGGCGCTCCTAGCGGATTACTAATTCAACTTTCACCGGTAATTTTTAAATTTATTATTTAATTGTTATCGCTTAATATTTACAACGCAAAAAGTAATTAAATTGTAATAGATTTTTTTAAGATTTTGCTAATCATTTTGACGTTCTATTGATAAAATATGAATTTCTTATTACTTCGGATACTTTCACAATTATCGTGTAGATGGCGCTAAGATTAATTTATAATTACATATTACGGAACATTAACAAAACTTAAATTCAGTATTTAAAACGTAAGTATATTTAAGGTAAAAATATATACGCTCTGAGCTTCGCTGGTGTCGCTCCTGGCGGATTACTAATTCAACTTTCACCGGTAATTTTTAAATTTATTATTTAATTGTTGTTGCTTAATATTTACAACGCAAAAAAGTAATTAAATTGTAATCGATTTTTTTAAGATTTTGCTAATTATTTTGACGTTCTATTGATAAAATATGAATTTCTTACTTCGGATACTTTCACAATTATCGTGTAGACGGCGCAAATTAATTTATAATTACATATAAAGGAACATTAAAAAAACTTAAATTCAGCATTTAAAACGTAAGTATATTTAAGGTAAAAATATATACCACAGCTTTGACCAACTAATATTTTTTATAATTAATGTTTTTAATTTTAATTTTAAATTAATCACTTTGACATTTATGTCAAATTTCCGGTAAACGTTTACAGACTTGCCACTACTGGCGCTCGCGAATTTGTAAATATCCCCTCTGCGTACGAGCTCACAGCGTATACCACAGCTTTGACCAACTAATATTTTTTATAATTAATGTTTTTACTTTTAATTTTAAATTAATCACTTTGACATTTATGTCAAATTTCCGGTAAACGTTTACAGACTTGCCAATACTGGCGCTCGCGAATTTGTCAATATCCCCTCTACGTACGAGCTCACAGCGTATAGGATATCAGGACCGATTGGAAAGGCTCTACCTGATTGTGAATGACTACCAGTTGTTGTTGATTTTAATCGTTGGCATCGCTGAGCGATGCAATAATGTGGTTCTAATATAGCCGTCTCTGGAACTGTGTCCACACACTTTACCTGAAGCTTCGATCACTAGCTTAACGCATCTTTCAACTGCCTGTGTATGGTATGGCAAAGTATCTATACTCATAACAAGCTTGAAGTCATTGCTCACATACTGTTTTATTTCTTCATTAGTCAATGTTCTTAGCAGTAGAGGGGAGTCAGTGTACTGGTGTTCCATTTGATAATTTCGTAATACTATTTAGATTCAAAGTTTAAGTTTGGTAGTTTAAAGATTCTGATAGAGTCACTTTCAGATATTGCTTGATTTTCCTTCATGATACGCCTAAAGCCCAGCTCTCTGACATGGTTTCTGTCATCAGTTACCATAGCCAAAAGTAAATTTTCGGGATGGGCAAAGTAAGCATTCCGATGTAAAACGGGATTAACACTTTGAAGCAGCTCTTCTGGTAAGTATCTTGAAGATTCAATGATTTTGTAATCATGTCTAGGCTCATCTGTGAATTTGTGGTTTATTTTTATGGCAAACCACATAGGCATATTATAATATTTGAGAATGAATGTGACAATCTCTCTCAGATTTTCAGAAGGGTTGGACACACTGATGTAGAAACGCAAAACTCGGTTTGCAGTAGTAAGCCATCTTTAATGTGACGGTCGGCTAGGATCACGTACCCACTACAAAGTCTTCTGAACAATGTCCTGACTTGATGACTTCTGATATCTCAAGCAAGTACAATTATTGGTGCTTGCTAAGAATACGGTTGTCAACTTTTGGAATTTCACAATCAATAGGATTAAAATCAATAAGTGGAGTTCGAATCCTACCAGGGGCTTACGTGGCTAAAGGTTCTAGTTCTAAACCAAAGCCAGAATCAGAGAAAAAAAATCAATAAGTGGTAGTCTTTCACAATCAGGTAGGGCCTTTCCAATTGGTCCGGAGTATCCTATTGGGTCTGTTGTATTTTCATCTAAGTGTTAGAAAAGGTGGTGGAATGGCCGTTCGTTGTAATGGAGAATACAAATACTCCATTGTAGAGGTAGTCCCACATGTATCTTTACTTGTGGCTGCGCGCGCTTCGCTGGCATTCGTCACTTTCGCCTCGCCTCTCGGTAGTCTGCTGTTTTTGACGAAGCTGCGAGACCGAATAACAATTGAATATCAAAATGTATCTTATATGCTTGGATTTTAAATATATTATTGTAATTGAATTAAACTACCATCTCTAAAAGTCGTATGACTAAATTGTACCAAACAGTCAAACTTCGAAATTTTGCAAAAACTACTAATTTTGCTCATTTTGTATTATGTTGCGCGACCGGAAGATATGAAATAAATGTATAATAAATGCATTTATATTGATTTTTTATACTTTTAGTAGTTAATTCATGGTATAGGAACGCAATTAAAACCATCTGGCCTGTTAAAAAAATATATGAAAAATTAAGGTTTTTCACAATTTTTGCTAACTTCGATGGCATTGCGCGACCGGAAGACAAATTAATAAAAAAATAATAATTAGTGCTTTTTTAAAGTCTATACCAATGGCAACTTTTGCGCACTATAGCGATCTGAAATAAGAAAAAAAGGTTTTTCGAACCACCCTAGTGTCTATTTAGGCACATATTTATTTGACCTTTCATTATAAGTAGGTATTTATTTTACGTATACGGACTATACGAACTCCACCATTGCCTGGTCCCAAGCCCAGGATGAGAAAGGAGGAGGGTTGTGCGTGAGGTTAGCGACCTCACCACATAAAAAATAATATTGCTAAAGAAACCTCTACAAGCCTCGGAAATAGGACGGAAAACGCGACGACGAAAATGGCCACGGAAATGGATTTGAGAAAAACAACGTACATAGGATGTTGGAATGTCCGGACAATGTTTGAAACAAGTAAAACACATCAAGTGGCAAAAGAAATGGATAAAAATAACATTAGTATATTAGGATTATCTGAAATTAGATGGAAGGGATGTGGAAAAACAAGAATTGAACACGCCAAAACGGTTATATACTCGGGAAAATGTGGCGAAAAAGACCGACACGAGAGTGGTGTTGCATTCATGATTTCAAAAGAAGCAACAAATGCCCTAACAGAATGGGAAGCCATCTCAGATAGAATAATAATGGCTAGATTCAAAGCGAGATATAAAAATCTAACAATTGTTAATGTATATGCACCAACAAATGAAAAAGAACAGGATATAAAAGATGAGTTTTACCAACAGCTGCAGATGGCATACGATAAAATACAAAATAAATATAAAAAAGATATTGTGATGATAATCGGAGATATGAATGCCAAAATAGGAACGAATAATAGTGGAAGAGAAACTGCAATGGGGAAAGAAGGATTGGGACAAATTAATGAGAATGGTAACATGTTTATAGATTTCTGCACCCAAAATAGTTTAGTCATAGGTGGAAGTATATTTCAACACAAACGCATACATAAAGTAACATGGACATCCCCCGATGGACAAACACACAATCAGATTGACCACATAACCATAGATAAGACATGGAGGCACTCACTCTTAGATGTTAGAGCAATAAGAGGGGCAGACATAGGGTCCGACCACATGTTGATTAGAGCCAAAATCAAACTCAAACTAGCCAGAAGCAAGAAAACATCAATGGAACAACGAGAAAGATATAACGTTCAGTGGCTCAAAGACGGAAATGAAAGTACTGAAGAATATAAGACCAAGTTAAGAGAATTATATAATAAAACTTACAACACAGAAAATGCCACGATAGAAGAGCTGTGGGATAAATGCAAGTATGTATATACACAAGCAGCAAAAGAAACGATAGGAATACAAAAAATAAGTAATAAACCATGGCTATCGAGAAGCACGTGGGAAAAAATAAACGAAAGGAAACTACTTAAATGTAAAATGCTACAAAATGATCTAAGAGATAGGGAACAAATGAAGAGAGAATATAGAGAGAAAGATAAAGAAGTTAAAAAAAGTGCGAGAAACGACAAAAGACAATATAACGAAGAACTGTTAATAGAAGCAGAAACAGCAGCAAAAAACAACGACATGGGAACTCTATATAAAACGACGAAAAAACTAAGCTCGCGCGGAAAAATGAATGTTGAGCATATAAAAGACAAGAACGGGAAAATGTTGAAGAATGAAAAGGAAATAGTTGAGAGATGGATCGAACATTTTAGAGAAGTATATGCCAACAGAATAATAGAACACGAAATAGAAAATGAAGAAATAAAGGAAGAACTAAGCTGCACCGAATCGGAATTCACAAAAAAAGAAGTAAGTAAAGCAATACAACAGCTGAAAAGAGGGAAAGCAGCTGGAATAGATAACATTACCACAGAACTACTGAAAGCAGATAGAGAAACATCGGAAGAAATCCTGTATGTACTAATAAACAGAATATGGCAGGAGGAGAGAATACCTGATGATTGGAAAAAAGGTATAATTGTAAAGATACCCAAGAAGGGAGATCAAACGAATTGCAACAATTGGAGAGCAATAACACTACTTTCTACAGTGAGTAAAGTCATGACAAGGATGATACTAGAAAGAATGAAAGAAACTATAGACCAGTTGTTAAGACCAAACCAAGCGGGCTTCAGGAGTAATAAAGCATGCACAGATCATATTAACACATTAAGAAACATTGTAGAACAAACAATAGAATGGCAGAGCAAAATCTATATAAATTTCATTGACTTTAGACAAGCCTTTGACCGGATTAACAGAGAAAAAATGTGGGAAATACTAAAGAGATATGGAATTCCATTAAAATATATAAGAATTATCAAAATGTTCTATGAAAACTATACCGCACAAATCATGCACAATGGGAAACTCACAGAACCAATCAACATAGACAGTGGAGTCAGACAGGGGTGTATTCTATCTCCAACCATATTTTTGATCTTAACCCAGCTAACAGTGTTCGTATATATAACGTCAAACAAACGTCAACATTTTGGGAGAAGTTACGACAAAAGTTACATCAAATTTTACCTAAAATATACGTAAAAAAGTCACAGCGATGTTACGTAACAATTTTACGTTATTTCTACGTAACCGTTTTAACGTCACAAAAACGTCACTTTTTAGGAGAATTTTCGGTATAAATGATATTTATAAATAGGACTTAAAATTATTGTGTAAATAAAACCACATAGATGATGATGACACATTTATTAAATATTTGAAATAAACATTTATTATATATTTGACTTTTATGTGAGAGAAAGAGACAAAATTATTAATAGCTACTTTATATTACAATACATAAACATACCCTTGAAGTAATCTTCATTCGTAAACTGCACACTTTCATATAAGGACTAGGCTGCTTCCCCATTTTTAGAAGATATTTCCATACATTTCGTTTTTCAACTAAACTGTCATTGAATAGAATTCTATTTTGTTTATCCTATTTAGGGAAAGAATGAAACGATAAATTACTATTAGGTAAGCTTTATCCAAGAATCACATTGAGGCACACAACAATAATAATTCGATTTTTTTTACATAACTCCATACTCCATAAAAACAAACACGATTTTAATCACGGAAATGTAAGGTTAGGTATTAATGAAAGGTTCAAAATAAATACGCGATGGCGCTGCAATCTCAAACGAGATCTTATACGTGTCTATACCTACCAAAAATCCACGTGTTAGAGACGAATAAATTCATACGCATTAAAACCTACCAAAGAGCCACGTTTCAGAAACGAATAAATTCATACGTATAATATACGTATTAAAATTTCGTATCAGTAACGTCAGTTTTTGATAGATGTTACGTAACAATACAAAAAAACCTAATTTTAACGTTAATGTAACATTATCTTTCTAGCTGGGAATTGACTGGGTCATGAAGAAGGCAACGAAAAATAAAACAGGAATTAGATGGAATGCTTTCGGTCAGCTTGAAGATCTAGACTTTGCAGATGATATATGTCTGGTGTCCGAAAAAAGACAACATATGCAGAAAAAAACAGAAAAGGTGACAAAAGAAGCAAGAAAAATAGGACTAGAGATTAACACAAGAAAAACCAAACTTATGAAGATAAATACGGAAAGAGAAATGGGTATATTTATTGAAGGAGAAGAAGTAGAAAATGTACAGAAGTTTTGCTATCTGGGAAGCATAATTGACGCTAGCGGTGGAATAGAAGAGGAAATTAATGGAAGGATAACTAAAGCCCAAAATGCGTTCTATATGCTGAAGAAAACATGGGAGTCCAATAAATTAACAACCAAAACCAAAATCAGGATATTTAATACAAATGTAAAGAGCATTTTGCTATATGCAGCAGAAACTTGGAAAATAGAGAAAAAGATTATACAAAAGGTTCAAACATTTGTAAATAGATGCCTTAGACGAATATTGCAAATATATTGGCCAAATCGGATAAGTAACAAGGAACTTTGGAGAAAAACTAATCAAGAGCCGATAGCCAAAACGATAAACAGACGCAAATGGAAGTTTATTGGACACACATTAAGGAAAAATGAAGATGATATAACCAAACAAGCCCTGGATTACCAACCAACTGGAAAAAGAAAACAAGGCAGACCAATGACATCCTGGAAAAGAAATATTACCAGAGAGCTAGAAGACAATGGGTTAACATGGAAAGAAGTGAAAGCCCTGGCCAGAAACAGAGATGAATGGAGGGGGACTGTAGAGGCCCTATGTTCCAAATGGAATCGAGAGGAGTAAAGTAAAGTAAAAAAGTATACGGACTATACGGTGGTCTGATGAAGAAACAACCATTGAAATATCAACTTTTTTCATGAATAGAAAAAGGCATCATTTAATGTAAAATCGGTAAATAAGCGCCATCTCTTAGATCTTTCCTTAGACTTCGACGTAGCAACCTGCAGAGCAACATACACAAAAGCGTGCCTACCCTAAGGATTTGGATACTACTGTAAATAATACCTTAGGTGAATTACGTAAAAAAAATTGAAATCTTTCCACTAGAGTTTTATTTTAGACGCTGACAAAAGAATACATATATCCTAATCCTAATTAATTAATTATTAATTTGAGATTTAACAACTTTATTTTATCATTCTAATCTTATTAAAAAATATTGTGGTGCCACCTAATGGTAATTATTTGAATTAAATAGGCGTAACAAAAAATTTCTATAAAGTTTCAGTTTCAGCAAATTGTGTTTCTTATAATGGCAAGAAGATGGCGCCAAAAGGATTAGACTAATTATTGTTTATTTTAAAAAATATTAGATAGTATTTAAAACTAACATTTTATTTTTCTATTATTACAGATATTTTTACGAAGTATCCACCTACGAGTGGATCCAACAAAATTAGAATCATTGTTAAATGCAAAAAGAAAATAATTTCAAAAAGCGTTTTTAAAATTTGTGTGTTGTACCTATATACAGAGCAATTTGAAATAAATTCAATACTGATTATTTTTTTTTTGAAAAATGTTCAGACCTGTCAATTAGTATTTCAAATCTAAATTTTTTACATACAATAATAATGTATACAGAGTGTCCCAATTTAGAGATATGACGTGATCGTCGATTTTCTTAAATAGCAACACTGTTATTTTGATAGCTATTTAGATAGGGCGTGTAAAGTTATACATAACTGCAAAATATCAAATTTTATTTACTACCCATTGACAACATAATAAAAATAAAGATATGTCTGTAATTTGGAATTAATTTAATAGTTACTAATGTTTTTTTTTTGAAAAATGCTCAGACCTGTCGATTAGTATTTTAAATCGAATTTTTTTACATACAATAATAATGTATACTACAGGATGTCCCAATTTACAGATTTAAAATTATGTTTTATTATATTGTAAATGGTATAACTTTACACACTCAAAATAGCTATCAAAATAACAGTGTTACCATTGAAGAAAATCAAACGACGACATCATATCTCTTAATTGGGATACCCTGTATACATTATTATTGTATGTAAAAAATTTCGATTTAAAATACTAATGGACAGATCTGAGCATTTTTTCAAAAAAACAATTAGTATTTGAACTATTGAATTTATTCCAAATTGAAATTACAGACATAATTTTGTTATCTATGTTTGATTATGAGGTGTTTAAACAAATTAAACAGTGTGACAGGGCTTATAAAGATTTTAAAAAATGTATTGACGTCATTGAAAAACAACATAAATGGCAAGTTTTTAAGAGACATAGGAATAAGGTAGTAAATATGTTAAAGCTAAAAAAAGAGCGATTCTATTTTAACAAAATAGACAGGTATAGAAACAATCCAAAACAAATGTGGAAAACTTTAAAAAAATTAATCAATGATAATAGCCGAGAGATGCCAAACTCTGTAATCTTTGAAACTGCTACAGGCCCAAAACGGTTAACAAACAACTTAGAAATAGCTAGTAGTTTTAATGAGTATTTTGTTGAAAGCATTGAAAGTATTGTTCAAAGTATTGAGAATTCTGAAACATGGTGTGATGTAAATAATAATCTATATTTAAATTTTGATAAATTAGAAGAGCTTTCAATACAGGATTTAAATAAATTGTTGGCAATTTGGATAATAAATTCTCACTACACGAAACGTTAAATTGCAGAATGGTAAAGGAAGTTTTTGAAACCATTGGGCACGTTATGTTGAATTTGATCAATACATCTCTTGCTACGGGTAAAATTCCTGACGTATTAAAAATAAGTACATAGTATCACCCCTATAAAAAAATACCCAATACTACAAAAGCTGAAGAATTTCGACCAATCCATACTTTACCTCCTATAGAAAAACTGTTAGAAATTGCTGTTTATGGACAATTATTGGAACAGGTAACAAAAAATAAAATTTTAATTAATAATCAATCAGGGTTTCGTAAACAATTCTCTTGTGAATCAGCATTACAAGTTACATTATGTCACATAAAGAGTAATTTAGATAAAAATAAGTACGTAGTCGGTGTATTTCTAGATTTAAAAAGAGCTTTTGTTTGAGACCATCGACAGGACAATATTGATATCAAAACTTAAACAGTATGGTGTGGGAGGTGCAGTAATTGCGTGGTTAGAAAATTATTTAGAACATCGCAAACAGAAAGTACGTTTTAAAGAACAATTATCATCTGAAATGGATAGTAATACAGGTATTCCTCAAGGCAGTGTATTAGGCCCTCTTTTATTTATTCTGTACATTAACGATATCGATATTTTTGTAAATTGTGAATTTATTAACCTATTTGCCGATGATACTCTAATATGTTGTAGTGATGAAAAATTTGATATAGCCATTCAAAAAATTAATACTATTTTAGATATGGTTAACAAATACTTGAAAATTACTAAACTTAAGTTGAATGTTAAAAAAACAAAGGCAATGGTTTTCACTACTAAACATAAATATAGCTTGCTCGATTCTGAGAACATAAATTTAAATATTAATGATGAAAAAATTGAAGCTAAATATTTGGGATTCCAACTTGACAATATTCTGAATTTTGACAGTCATTTCGAGTATGTTCATAAAAAAATATCAAAAGAACTATACTTTCTGAGCAGAATATCTCAAGATTTGTCAATGGAGTCACAAATTACAGTATATAACACAATATATATGTTAAATCACTAACTTCTTAATTGACTTTTTAAAAAAGATTTATTTCACAAATTACACTTATACTTTGTTCTATGATAAATTGAAGTAAATAAAATTATATAATGCAAATATGTTACTAGCGAGAAACTAAAATGACGAGTGAAAAATAAAGTTAAAGTTCTAAATTTATAACCTTCCTACGAAATGTGGAATCGGCGTTTCCCACGAAAGGCCAGCTTTGGTCAGAGGTTGATGTCCATGCATGGTCAGCTATCTCTATGGGAACGCTTGCTGAAAGGATGATGAAATAGGAACTGATATTGCGAAACCAAAGAGCCGGTAACCCTTGAGTGGTTCAAGGTGACTATTTTCACATATAACAGCTCCCCTCATTAGTGAAAAGTCGATGCCTTGCTTCGACTTTTAAAGTTCGATTGGGGTTTCTGATATTTCTTCCTTTTCTGGGCTTACGTCTGGTCTTCTTTTAAAGGTTAATCCTTTAAGTTTCTGTTTAATGGAACTGCTGCGATTTGGTGAAGGTGGAGGCGAGTCCTGCGGATAGTTCATGGCAAGTCTTGGAAATCTTTTGCGTCTACATTTGCAGAAGATGTATACAAAAACTAGAATGATAATTAATGATAAAGACAATATAGTGAACCAAGGCAAATGTTCTTCGATGAATGGTTGGTTCATGATTCGGTCGAGTTCTTCTGAATATTGGTCCAGCTTGTGTTGTGCAATGTTTAAATCGTCTGTATTGATCTTGTTAAGTTTTAATGGTTTCAAATTTGGTATGTGGTTTCTTCCTTCGAAATGGTCACAACATCTGTATGGGACAATAACTGGATGACTTATGTAGGTTATATTTGGATATTTTTCGATTTGATCTCTGGCGTGGACTCTGGTACTTCCAATAAATGCTGTACATTCAGGTAGTAATCTTAGAATTGTGTTTACTTTGATTGTCTGTGTACTGATGTCTTTTCTTGCACACTTAATTGTAATTGGTAATGGATCGGATACTGTTATTAACCATAAATTTCGGTCAATTTCTTGCACATTGTAATCTTGTGCTAAAAATGTTGACATCTGACAAGTTTTTGGTAGAACGCTAACTGGTTTCAATAACTGGGCTTCACAGATAGTATCGCTGTCTATTGGATAGGGAAGAATATCTGTGCACATTTTTTGGTTTGGACTAATTGATTTGCATTCTTCTGTGTTTCGGGGTAATACATATGAAATTGAATCATCATCTCGCGCTATATACTTATGTATTGTAGAAAGTGTATGAAAAAGACCAGTTTGATTATCTAATATTGGTATCGAATATAAGTGGTATAAGGTATAGATTTCGGGGTCGACTAGTGGGATTTCTAGGACGAATACAATTTTTGAATCCAGTTGATATGCTTGAAGCTTTATTATATCAATATACTGGGCTATATTTGAGGTATAGATGGGTAATGGTAATACATTATTTTGTAAAGATTGTGAGATAATCTTCAATGAATCTAGTAAATCATTGGGAGAAATAATTGAACTGTGTAAAATTTGCAATCGAGAAAAAGTGATGGCATTCAAAATGTCATTGAGATAATTTTCTAAAAATATGTAGCTTTCCATTAACGATTCACACAAATTTAAGGTTTGTAATTGTGCACGGTAAAATGAGATATCGTCAGCAATGTCTATAAGAGTAGTTTCGATATCGTGTAGGTCTTTGTTAAAAGTTTGTTCGTCTATTTGTAATTTTTGGATAGTGGTGTTAAAAGATTTTATGACAGAAGTTGTAACAGAGATTTGATTCTTTAAGAGTGCTTCTATTTGATTTTCATCTCTAGTGATCCTATTTATACATTGATTGAAATATTCACCGTCTGATGCGTCTAAATTTCCACTAATAGATTTCCATAAGGTTCCAATACCATTGATTAATCCTCGTTTTTGGCGTGGATTATAGGCTCGTGTATCGGCAATTACTTCTCTATATTTTAAATTTACGGAATTTGAAATTTGTCTGATCAAACTGATATGTGTTTGTACCTCGGATTGAAATGCAAATTTTCTTGGTGTATCGGCATTAGTCAATTTATCTAGCAAGTTTTCTAAGATTTTATCGCTGTTGGATATAGCAGTTTTTATAGGGAGCAATTCCTTGTAAACAAGTAATGTCCATTTATCATTAGATATTCGAATGGTACCTTTTTCGTGATAGAAGATTCCGACTGTATTATTTATGGGAGAGAGGTGAAATTGGGAGTAGGCGACTGAAAGTAGTCCATAGAATCTGTAAAGAAGAAATTTATTCAAAGTATGGTTTTAGTCTGTCAAAATTTACTTTAGAAGTTTGATTCGTTTGGGGATTTAGGATAATGGCAGAATTTGTAAATAATTCTTGAATTTGAAAAGGTCCATTAAATAAATTTTCAGATTTTGATTTTATTTGGGATTCTTTTACGTATACCTTGTCACCAATTTTAAAGTCAGGGCGTTGTGATGAAATATTTTCATCAAATCTTACTTTAGCTTTTTCTTTTGCTCTTTCTGTCTTCTCTCTGGCTACTTTATAAAAGTATTCCATACGGTTATTAAGGTCTCTAACGTATTTGCTAATTAGGCTTTTTTGATTATATAGTGTTTCTGGTGGTCGTCCTGCAGTGTGTCCAAAGACTAGTTCGTACGGCGTGAAACCGTGTGTTTTGTTTTTTGTATTATTGTAACATATCACTGCATAAGGGAGGATCACGAATGGGTGATCATTGGGATTTTCGGATTTATTTGCTCGGATCATTTCTGATAGTGTGGCATGGAATCTTTCTACAGATCCATTGGATTGTGGATGACTTACACTAGAAAATGTTAATTTTATTTCATAGAGGTTGCATAGATCTTTAATTATGGCATTTTCGAATTCTCGACCACAGTCACAATGTATTCTTAAGGGTGTTCCGTAATGTTGGAAAAATAAAAGGAGTGTACTCGCTACGGTGACTGCTTTCTTATCGGTTAAAGGGTATGCTTGAGTAAATTTCGTTAGTTCATCTCTAATGGTTAATGCATAGTTTCTAGTGGGATATTCAAATATGTCTATGTTGATTCTTTCAAATGGCGTTTTCGGAGTTTCCGTTATAACTAACGGTCCACTTAGATTTTTTCTGTAAATTTTAACCTTTTGGCAAATTTCACAGGCTTTTATATATTTTTCGACATCTTTTGCTAAGTTTTTCCAATTATATTTTTCTTTTATACGTCTAACAGTTTCGTTTATTCCTCTGTGCAAGTTATTCTTGCCACAATGGTAATGTTCTAGGATTTGTGGGGTTTCGTCTTCACTTGCCTGTTTAATTACATTTTGGCAGATTTTTAATTTAAGTTCTTTGTCTGCAAATATGTAGGAAAATATTTCTAAGATGGGAAGTTCGAGATTATTTTCTATGCAATAGGTCTTTGATTCGTCAAATTGTTCCTGGTTCGCATAAAGTATGAGAAATAAGTATGACATTACTCTTTGTGGATCGAAAGGTAATGGGATAATGAAATATTTCCGATCTTTTACGGTTTTGCTAGATACGATATTGATCCTTCGGTTACTGTATTCTATATTTTCTTCAAATATGTCACCCATTATTTTTTCGTGCAGGTCCTCAAGTTTATTCTGCCAAAAAAAGGTAACGATATTCTTATGAGATTTATCTAACAGTTCTGTATTTGACGTTTCTACTTTGGAGTAATCGATAATGGATTTTGTTCTATATAATTCGAGAAACTTTTCGAATTCTTCGGACATCTTTTCTATTCCTTCTTCTGTGTCCTCTTGTTCTTCGTCTTCTTGGGTCTCTGTTTCATCTTTGTTAGATGCGTGCAGGGCAAGTTTTGATTGAAAGTCTGCACAGTTTTATTCGTGAGAGTGCATCTGCGTTTCTGTTGATTTTTCCTGAACGGTGCTCTATTTTGTAATTATATTCTTCAAGTTTTAGGCGCCAACGTGCTAGGCGGCTTCCTGGGTCCTTTATTGAAAATAGCCATGTAAGAGGTCGATGATCGGTGATAAGAGTAAATTTGCGACCGAAAAGGTATGGTCTGAAATGTTTTACTGCCCATACTATGGCTAGTAATTCTCTCTCTATTGTGGAATATTTGGTTTCTGCACTGCATAATGTTCGTGAGGCATAAGCGATTGGCAGATCTTTTCCTAACGGGCCTTGTGACAAAACGGCTCCAATTGCGAAAGCACTAGCGTCAGTAGTGAGTAAAAAGGGTTCTTCGAAATTGGGATATATGAGAATTGGGTCTGTCATTAGAATATTTTTAAGATCGTTGAATGCTTCTTTACATTCGGTATTAAAAACAAAAGGGACATCTTTTTGAAGTAATTTAGTCAGTGGTTTGGAAATTTTGGCAAAATTCGGTATAAATCTACGGTAGTAACCTACTAGGCCTAAAAATGATTTTATTTCTTTAGTTGTCTTGGGTTCTGGGAAACTTTTTATGCATGATACCTTGGCAGGATTTGTTTTTACTCCGTGTTCTGTAACGAGGTGTCCTAAGTATGCGACTTCTTTTCTTAAGAATTCACATTTATCCGGTTGTATCTTCAGATTTGCCTTTCTTAATCTTTTAAATACTTCTGTCAGTCGTGACATGTGCTCGTGAATGGTGGCTGAATAGATGATTATATCGTCCATATATACTAAACATCTTTCGTTCTGAATTCCTAGGAGAATGTTATCCATTACTCGTTGAAAGGTGGAAGGAGCATTCCTTAATCCGAAAGGCATACGAACAAATTCGTAATGTCCGTTGTCAACTGAAAAGGCTGTTTTTTGGATATCTTTTGGATCAATTTCGATTTGGTGGAATCCGGACGCCAAATCTAATGTTGTAAAGTACTGACATTTTCCAAGTTGGTCCAACAATTCTGAAATTTGTGGAAGTGGATAGCGGTCTTCTGTTGTAACTTCATTGAGTTTACGATAGTCAATAACGACTCTCCATTTCTGTTTGCCGGATGCGTCAAGTTTTTTGGGTACCACCCACACTGGACTCGACCAGGCACTTACTGAATGCCGAATTATTCCTTGTTCTAGCATTTTTTTGGTTTGTGTCTTGACTTCTTCTTTGTGAACCTGCGGATATCTGTAAGATTTCGTGTATATCGGTTTCGCGTTGTTCGTTTCGATTGCATGTTTAATTTCGTTCGTGAATGTCAGCTTGTCACCTTCTACGTAAAATATATCTGAAAATTCCGTACAAATGTTTAGAATTTCTTCCTTTTCTTCTGAGTTTAAATGGTCAATTCTCAGTTGATCTCTAATTATTTGTTCTCTGTCTATAATTGGATGTTCGAAGTGATTTTCGTCGTAGGTGAAGATTGTCTCCAAGTTTGCTATAGGTTCGATGAAAATATTTGAAAATTCGATTACCTTTGGCATTGCATTAGCATTAATGACAGAAGTTAAAAAGTCTCCATTTTCGTCTACATGGACTAGTGCATGCGGAATTCGAACTTTTTCGATTTCTTGGGATGACAGTATTGCGTCTGTATTCGATAGGTTGCAGTTTAATTTGAATATTTGTTCTGTTCGGCTATCAATCGAAATTTGGTTTATTTTTTCTTTTATTCGTTTTTTCTCTGGTCTTGGGATGTGTTTTTGTTGATCATGAGCGTTTTCGCGAAGTGAGTTACTTTTTTGTTGAGCTTTAATGTTTGTGTTTAATTTCGGATATGTTTGAAAATTATTTGGAGGTATTATCTCTGTAGGAAATGTCACCGGAGTATTTTCTGTGGGCTTATGTGTGTCTTGTCCAACTTTATGCAGGGTAATGGTTTTGAAGTTTGTATGAAGTTGTCTGGTTTTAAGGTCTATTACACATTCGTAATGGTCTAGGAAATCTAGGCCTATTATTCCGTCAAAGTCAATGTCTAAGTTAAAAATGAAAACTTTGTGGGGATTATCATCGGTAAAGGGAATAAGGACAGATTCTGTAATTAAGAGTTTTTCGTCGGTTATGCCTTGAATGGTAACATTTTCTGGGGATCGGTTATGATAGTTCCGTGCAGTATTCTCTTTGAAAACTGTAATTCCTGCACCGGTGTCAATTAGAAGTTTAAAAGTATTCGTAGCGTCATTGATATAATATAAGTTTTTAGAGCTCATTGTGTGAAAGGGGCTTACAGGAATTTCTGTTCGGGGAAATTCACATTTGGATCGAAATTGTCCAAATTGAGGGCTTGGATTTGTTGTTGTACGTTCATGATATCGGTTGAAAGATTCGTATGTACTGGAGGATGGTTCTGATTGGGTAGCGAAAGAAAATCCTGATAATTTTCTGTATCAGGTGTATCATTGGTGTAATAAGGGGTATCATTTGTATAATCAGGTGTATCATTGGTATAATCGTAAAAATAGTCAGTTTGGACATCATTTTCTGTATAATAATCTCCATAAGATTCTATGAGATCATCAGGGTATTCATTAAAGACATGGGCTCTTTGCTGAAAATTTTGAAAATTTGGATTTCTCTGAATAACAGTGGGGCGATTTTGCGGTTGATTTTGAGAAGGGAAAGTCGATCTCTGTGGGTTTAAATTTTGTTGATTGGAAGAGTATTGTTTTGGATTACCTTGATAGTTTTGTGGTCTATTGTTATATTGGTTAGAAGAGTATTGATTTTGATTATTTTGGTAGTTTTGTGGTCTACCATTATATTGATTTTGGTAAGAAGGAAAACGTGAGGAGCGGCATTCGCTACTTAGATGGCCAATTCGTCCACAAATTGTGCATTTAGAAAAATTAGATGAGGTTCTTCTCATCGGTTGAGAAGGTTTTGGATTATTTTGGTTATCTTTATTTGATTTTTGTGTTTCGAAATACGATAACTGAAGTTCACGTTTGATACGGTTACTGGCTGCAATAAGATCAGGAGGGTTGCTAGCCCTAATTATTTGTCCTAAGCGGGGTTCTAGTCCAGTTAAAAGAGTATTCAAAGCCATAGAGTCAATTAAAGTGCATTGGGCTTTCTTTTGGTCTTGTGTTAGGTCTGATTTTTGGATTGAAGCGTGCATTTTTGCATTTAGAACTTGTAGTCTGTTGAAAAAGGTTAAGGGTGATTCATTTGATAACTGTCGAAGTCTTTGTAGGTCATGAATTAAAGAAGTGAGATCTCTACTATCTCCGAAATGAAGGTTTAGTAAATTTTTGATGTCTGTATAAGAACTTGGTTTTCTAGAGTTTATTAATTGAGCTGCTTTACCTCTTAGTTTATTTTTAATGTGAATCGTTAATAAGATACGTTGGTCTCCCGAAGCCATTCTAATTGCGCAATCACATGCGTCTAAAAATGTGGGGAGAGAGATTGGGTCTCCTTCGAATTCAGGAATTATGGAAAATATTTCTGAAAGTTTGTAGGGTTCAATTTCAGCTTGGGTTTGTGAACGTGTTTCAGGCATTTTGATAATAATATGTCAGTGGAAGTATAAAAACAAAATATACAAAATACGAAAAGTAAAATATGGTAAAAATAAAATAAGGTAAAATATAGTAAAATATAACGTAGAATGAAGTAAACACTTCTGTTGTATATAGGTATATTATAAATTTATTAAAAAATTTTAAAATTCATCCACAAGGGAGTGGTTGTACAAAACGTTTTCGGTCAAACTGACCATCCTCAGTGTAAACCTGGAAATAAGTGAACCACTTAGATTGAAATGCAAAAGGGTGAAATTTTGACAGTTAAAAAAAGAAAATGTGGTTACTTACGTCCAGTGTACAAGTAATTGAAACTAGCCACTTGAATAGGTGTAAAACCTCAAAATAACATTATTGCTACATTATGAGCTGTATAGTAATCGACAATAAGTCGATGTCTTAAGATTAAAAATGTATCACATGTGGATGTATGTCATCCTTGCTCGGAATTAGCACAAGGTTGTGATCAGGTGAGAGGTTAACAACCAACTGATTAGACAGATTGGTGCCTGAAAATTCATGACAAGATGTCAAAGAAGATAGGTGGATTTCTCAAATGTCAACCGAAAAATTTTTGACAATGTGCATTAATATTTAACTTAATTATTCAATTGTGAATATGCAACTATTAAATTTGTTTGATATGAATTCTAAATTGTAAATAAAGGTTAATAAGCTATAATGATATATTCATTAGTGCACCGTAAACAAAAGCAAAATTCTACTCATATGCTGTGACGTCATAGACTGTTTGTCTACTGTATAGGACTGATAATAATTATATTAATTTGAGCAAAGTTATAATGAATGAATATTATTGAAAATTATATAGAAAATTTTTAAAATTTTTTTATCAAAATATGATATTTTAATAGAGTAGCAGCTGTAGAATTGGAAGTAATGCCAATAGTGAATGGTCGGTTGCATATGTTTCAGGGAACCAACGAATATAATGAGAAAATACCAATCTATAGATCTGTAATGTGAATTATTGGAGGTATTAAAGGAAATGATATTAAAAAAGGGAAGTGGAATTGAAAAAATGTATGTACATATCTTAATCAAGAAATCTTCTCTAAAAATATTTTGTTATGACTGAATGTAAAGAGTTTGTCCCATATAGAACTATTGAAAATCTAAATTTAGAAAAATTATTAAAAAGGTGATAAGGTAAGTTGCCTATGTTCAGTGGACAAATAAATGAAATATAATTACTGTTTTGAAATTAAATTGTGTGAATTGTTAAATGGATAAAGACTGATATTAAATTAGGAAAACTGCGCTGAAAGAAATGTACATGTTTTGATCAAAGAAGAAAATTAATTTTGATTGTAAGCTCTAAATGTAAAAAGAATATGTCACATATTAAACTATTGAAATTCTAGATTGAATATTGTATTGACCAAAGTTGATATTAAGTAAATTTATTAAATGTTGATAGCTGAGATTTATTTTTTAATTTTAATCTAAATGAAAAATAGAGTGAATCAATTAAAATGTTGGAAATTCAACAAAATTTTTGGTTATTGTCTATATTAGAATGTCATATCCGAAAAGATCAAGGGTTCCATGGTGTGATTTTGATATAATGAGAAAATGATTTTGTTAAGTGAAAATAATTAAAGAATGAGATGGAAGAGATAGAGTCTTGACAGGAGCACAGAGTGAAAGAAACTGGAAGTACTAAAAGAATATTTGATTAGGTATAATGTTTGGGTTTTTTGTTTATTTTGGGTTTGTCGTGGTATGTATAGGAAAGAAGGCCAATGTGACCACACATTGGCCTTCTTTCCTATACATACCACGACAAACCCAAAATAAACAAAAAACCCAAACATTATACCTAATCAAATATTCTTTTAGTACTTCCAGTTTCTTTCACTCTGTGCTCCTGTCAAGACTCTATCTCTTCCATCTCATTCTTTAATTATTTTCACTTAACAAAATCATTTTCTCATTATATCAAAATCACACCATGGAACCCTTGATCTTTTCGGATATGACATTCTAATATAGACAATAACCAAAAATTTTGTTGAATTTCCAACATTTTAATTGATTCACTCTATTTTTCATTTAGATTAAAATTAAAAAATAAATCTCAGCTATCAACATTTAATAAATTTACTTAATATCAACTTTGGTCAATACAATATTCAATCTAGAATTTCAATAGTTTAATATGTGACATATTCTTTTTACATTTAGAGCTTACAATCAAAATTAATTTTCTTCTTTGATCAAAACATGTACATTTCTTTCAGCGCAGTTTTCCTAATTTAATATCAGTCTTTATCCATTTAACAATTCACACAATTTAATTTCAAAACAGTAATTATATTTCATTTATTTGTCCACTGAACATAGGCAACTTACCTTATCACCTTTTTAATAATTTTTCTAAATTTAGATTTTCAATAGTTCTATATGGGACAAACTCTTTACATTCAGTCATAACAAAATATTTTTAGAGAAGATTTCTTGATTAAGATATGTACATACATTTTTTCAATTCCACTTCCCTTTTTTAATATCATTTCCTTTAATACCTCCAATAATTCACATTACAGATCTATAGATTGGTATTTTCTCATTATATTCGTTGGTTCCCTGAAACATATGCAACCGACCATTCACTATTGGCATTACTTCCAATTCTACAGCTGCTACTCTATTAAAATATCATATTTTGATAAAAAAATTTTAAAAATTTTCTATATAATTTTCAATAATATTCATTCATTATAACTTTGCTCAAATTAATATAATTATTATCAGTCCTATACAGTAGACAAACAGTCTATGACGTCACAGCATATGAGTAGAATTTTGCTTTTGTTTACGGTGCACTAATGAATATATCATTATAGCTTATTAACCTTTATTTACAATTTAGAATTCATATCAAACAAATTTAATAGTTGCATATTCACAATTGAATAATTAAGTTAAATATTAATGCACATTGTCAAAAATTTTTCGGTTGACATTTGAGAAATCCACCTATCTTCTTTGACATCTTGTCATGAATTTTCAGGCACCAATCTGTCTAATCAGTTGGTTGTTAACCTCTCACCTGATCACAACCTTGTGCTAATTCCGAGCAAGGATGACATACATCCACATGTGATACATTTTTAATCTTAAGACATCGACTTATTGTCGATTACTATACAGCTCATAATGTAGCAATAATGTTATTTTGAGGTTTTACACCTATTCAAGTGGCTAGTTTCAATTACTTGTACACTGGACGTAAGTAACCACATTTTCTTTTTTTAACTGTCAAAATTTCACCCTTTTGCATTTCAATCTAAGTGGTTCACTTATTTCCAGGTTTACACTGAGGATGGTCAGTTTGACCGAAAACGTTTTGTACAACCACTCCCTTGTGGATGAATTTTAAAATTTTTTAATAAATTTATAATATACCTATATACAACAGAAGTGTTTACTTCATTCTACGTTGTCTTAACAAAGGTATACAGCCAACTACAGGGTTTACCCTTTTAATGTTTTATAGTAAAATATGGTAAAATCAAATAGATATGGTAAAAATCATGTAAAATATAGTAAAAATCAAGTAAAATATGGTAAAATCAGGTAAAATAAAGTAAAATATCGGCGAAAATATAATATGAAATCAATTATATGCGTAAATAAAAATGGTAAAATAATAAAAGTATGTAATAAAAAATATTTCCTTATTAGATAATCAACTTGGCTTGACTTACTGTATAGTCAAGAATAAAATTGAAAAAAAATATGATGTATGTACGGTATGCTTGCAATATTAAAATATTAAAACGAGATGATTCAATAACTTACATTAACAGAAACATCGAGGACGTCTTGTTTTCTAACGAGATCTGCTACCAGGGGCTTCACCAGGTGTTCCTTCCGTAGTATCCAGTTGAATGAGGACGGCTCTAGGTTCTTTTTCCGTTGAGGGATAAGGATCCGCCGTTGCTAGTTAGTTTCCTTGTTCTATCAACGTTGACCGGATCCTACTGACTGCGCCAAATGTTAAATCACTAACTTCTTAATTGACTTTTTAAAAAAGATTTATTTCACAAATTACACTTATACTTTGTTCTATGATAAATTGAAGTAAATAAAATTATATAATGCAAATATGTTACTAGCGAGAAACTAAAATGACGAGTGAAAAATAAAGTTAAAGTTCTAAATTTATAACCTTCCTACGAAATGTGGAATCGGCGTTTCCCACGAAAGGCCAGCTTTGGTCAGAGGTTGATGTCCATGCATGGTCAGCTATCTCTATGGGAACGCTTGCTGAAAGGATGATGAAATAGGAACTGATATTGCGAAACCAAAGAGCCGGTAACCCTTGAGTGGTTCAAGGTGACTATTTTCACATATAACATATATGTATATATTCAAACTCATTTTCATTTATTTTTTTTTATTATTCAAACTCATTTTCATATTTCAAACTATTGCTCATCAATCTTATATTTATTTAATCTTAATAAACTTAACATGCTACAAAAATTACAAAACCGTGGAATGAGAATAATTCTTAAAACAAATCGTCGTACCCCAATTAGGTCGATGTTAAATACTTTAAACTGGTTCTCTGTTGAAATTAGATTTTTTTATTTCACCATGATTTTGGTCTTCAAAATAGTAAAGGGCTTATCACCTGAATATTTTCAAGAATTCATTTCTTCTAACAAAAGTATTCATTCTTATAATACCAGAGGTTTAGATGACATATATATATACCTAGAACTATGTATAAAAGTACGATGAATTCGCTCTTTTTTAAAATCTTCCTTAAGTTCAACCAGTTACCTACAGCTGTAAAAAAATGTACCCACTAGTCTCAATAATTTCAAAATATTGCTTAAACAACATATCAAAAATTTATAGTGTACTTTCTTTTTCTTTATATTGTATGTGTATTAGGTTTTTCTATTTAAAAATAAAGATCTATCTATTTATCTATCTATTTTTTATTAAGTTATCTTGTAAATGGTAGGGAATAAAAATTTGATATTTTGCAGTTCCCAGTAAGCACAAGTACGTACATAAGACAAACTAAGTACGTACTGATGAGACATAAAGTATGTACAATGTACGTACTTAATACGTAGATAAGACGTACATTTTCCAAATTATGGTACATACCTAGTACGTACCTAGTACGTACTGAAGGTACGTACCCAGTAGGTACATATTGAAGGTATGTACGTAGTAGATACTATATATACAGTCAGAAAAATGAAAGAATATCCATGAACGAACATATAAAACAAGCTGTATTTTCCTGTCACCGTGTCACAAAGAAAATTGTCCAGTGCAAGTACATGCAACAATAATTATTACATGTGCGCTGTATAAGTATTACATTACTTGCGCTTGCCAATTTTTTGTGTGACACAATGACAGGAAAATACAGCGTGTTTTATATGTTCGTTCATGGGTATTCTTTCATTTTTCCTACTGTACATATTATGTACATACCATACACACTTATGATGATTTATGTAAATAAAAGTAAATATAGGTGAATATATCTTTATTATTTTTTAAAAAAATAAATTCAATTTTTATTCTGACTCCTTTTCCTTGAAAGTTTTTAAGCGATCCCCGGCTCTCCTCAACCATCATCCAATTTCTTGCTCCGCCACCTTCTTATCACTACATTTTTGACTTTTTATTGCCGCTTCTATAAAGAAAGAATATCAAATTATAAAACTGGATACTTTTGATACAGAATATTTTATCACAACCATCATCAACTGAAGCATTAATTAACCCATGGAAATACACCCATATAAATAAATAATAAAATAATACTGCTAAATGTATGTCTGCCTTGTGTGTCTCCGAAAATCAATTCATTTTTGCAACTGCTCTAAATATTTAGGAATTTAGAAGTGGGTTGTGTTTTACAATAATTTAAAAAAATCTGTTTTAAGACTGATGCCCTCTAGTACTCTTAAATGGTTTATTTTAAGCCTAATAAATTATAGTTAAATGTAGAGTACATACATTCGTTACATAATGCATTTAATTACAGTCAAATGTAGTTTAAATACAGTCAAATTTATGCAATGCGCAAATGAAAATTCTTCGTGTCAGGAAAACAAATCCTATTAGTGTAAACCCTTTCAATGTCACATTTACTGCAAGACATGTAACCAGAATGACCTTTAGTACATGTAATGTATACTTTAGCAGGAGCATCACAAATAAAACCTTTAATTTTAATAAAATAAGTTCTACTTTCATAGCTCATACCATTATTAATTATTTCTATGGCATCTTTTACAAGTTTATAAATTACAATCTTTGGGTTTCTCATAACCGTGATATATACCAACTATATCAACTGGCCCCTATTTCGGATATAAACTGCATAAAATTGGATATACTTGACTGGATGAACTTTTTGAAAGTGGAAAACCATCTATATTAATTAAAATGTCTACAGTATCAAGAGACTCTTTTCCAGAATACTGAGACAGTAGTTTTTGCAAACAATTTCTCAATCCAAAGTGAACATAGTGACCGGAATTAACTGGTTGTAGAATAGTTTTCCTTGGAGTGTGTAACAGAGTTCTAGCATCTCAGGGTAATTCAGGATGATATGGTTTTAAAATATTTAACAGGTCATTAATAGCCACATGTGTAATATTATGTTTACAGCACCATCCTGATAAGCTACTGGTAAGACTTTTAATATATGTAGTATCCTCGGTAGTATCACTAATATATTTTTCATCTTCTAATAATATATTCTCATATTCAAAACAGAGTGTGTCTGAAAAAAAGTGTGGTAATGGATGATGTTTTAAATTTTCGAAAAATTGAATTATCATTAGTGTCTGTCATATCCATAGTTTTATTATCTAAACTAGTATTATCACTTTTCTCTGAAATATTAAAACTAGATACTTTTTGCAAATACATTTCCTTAATTCGTTTAAATTCCTTTGTAGCATTTTTGTAATGTTTACTATTTGATGACATGTCTAAAATTTAAAATAGATAAGGGCCGGTTGTTTGAACGCTAATTAACAATGATCACTATCAAATATTTAATTACTGTCACCAACTGTCAATGTCAACTTTTATTGGGTGGCTGAAAACATAATTGATTATAATTATGAGATTATTTAATCAATTAGCATAACAATTATTAACATAATTGATTAAGTAATTTCATAATTATAATCAATAATTATGATTTCAGCAACCCAATCAAAGTTGACATTGACAGTTGGTGACAGTAATTAAATATTTGATAATGATCATTGTTGATTAGCGTTCGAACAACCGGCCGTAAATGAATTAATTGTTAAAATTAGCTTTTTATTTACCAATATGTAAAAAAATTCATATTTGAAGTCTGAAGTACAAAAACAAGCAAAACTTATGAATCTTAAAGTTTACCAAATGGTTTTGTTTTAAATATACTTATTTTTCATTTAATAATTTATTTATATATCTTCCTCACCCAGAACACAAAATACATTTTTCAGTATGACTATATAAGTTAAAAAACACTCACCTCAATAAGATAACAGGAAACCACACTATATAAGCACAAACACCAAAAATAAGTAAACAAAAATCTAAATGAAACTGTCTTGCAATGAATCATCACATCAAAACTGTACCTACTCGAGGTCGAGGTGGAAAATTCCTAACCAAATAAATTAGGTTAGGTTAACATAACCTGGCATAATAAATATGCTTTAGCTCTTCTTTCTCATGGTACATACTTAAGACGTAATAGTACGTACTATTCTGTACGACTGGGTATGTACCCCAGTGTACGTACTTGAAACGTACATTTTACATCATGTACGTACAGTACCAAAATTGTACGTACTCAAAACGTACTGTGCTGTTTGGGTTATATATAACTTTACACACCCTATTAAAGTAGCTATCAAAATGGCAGTGTTGCCATTAAAGAAAATCAACGATGACGTCATATATCTAAATTGGGACACCCTCTATACATTATTATTTTATGTAAAAAATTTCGATTTGAAATACTATTGGACAGTTATGAGCATTTTTCAAAACAACAATTATTATTTGAACTATTGAATTGATTCCAAATTACAGACATAATTTTGTTATTTTTTATTAAGTTATCTTGTAAATGGTAGGGAATAAAAATTTGATATTTTGCAGTTATGTATCTCTTTAGAGCAGCGGTATCGAAAGTGCGAATTGCCGTGATGGTTGCCAACCTTCTTAGAGGAGATGGTACATGAAGAAGAAGATAACTTTACACGCCCTAATAAAATAGCTATCAAAATGGCAGTGTTGCCATTAAAGAAAATCAACGATGATGTCATATCTCTAAATTGGGACACCCTCTATACATTATTATTTTATGTAAAAAATTTCGATTTGAAATACTAATCGACAGATCTGACAATTTTTCAAAAAAAAAAAACAGTTAGTATTAGAGCTATTGAATTTATTCCAAATTACAGATTCACTCTGTACAGTATAGGGGTATTGCTATAATATATAAATAATTATAAAGAACTCCAATAAATTACATTATCATAACAAGTGGAGCATTCTTATGCTTTTTTGTGATGTAAAACTTGAATGATATATCTATTTTTATGTTTTACCAAAGCAATGGTATTTTCAATATTTACTTACGAATAAAATGCAAAGATCAATATCCATATTATTTATAAGAATTTTTGCAATTTTCCAAAAGCAATATCATAACACGAACAAAGAAAGCATTAAAATAATACTTACTTAGATAATATAAGTCCAGACTATCCAAATCGTCTGGATGAACTTCTTTGGTTTCAGTAAATTTTGCCCAAGCTAAAATAAAAAAGAGCTCTAAGTGAATCAGAGAGGCATACTCTTGCTCTTTGTGAGAATAAACAGAAAAGTCACGCATTTATATACCCTAAGTTTTGCTGACTACCAAATAGTGATAGCAAAAGACGAAGACGACATCAGTTTTATGATAAGGAAACGGGAACAGGAATATACAAAGAATGGGATGGAAATAAATCTAAAGAAAACTGAATACCTACCAACGAAGAATGCAGAAATAAAACAACTGGAAATAGACGAAAGTAAACAAGTCAGAGGCACATATAAGTATACCTCGTCCAATTTACTTACCGTTGCACGTCATCCGCGCCATAGCCTGTGACACGATACCAACACGAAATATTTAGGCGGTGGGTGTGTTATTTTTTAGAATCAAAATGATTCTAAAGGGGAACACACCTACCGCCTAGATATTTCGTGTTGGTATCGTGTCACAGGCTATGGCGCAGATGACGTGCAACGGTAAGTAAATTGGACGAGGTATAGGTACCTACATGTTGGTACCGTGGGTACCGTGGCAAAAAGGGTTTAATTATTACCCTTTGCCTAATTGGACATAGGTGAATATTTAAGGACCACGCCCGTTTGTCCCCAAAGCATAGAGTCCTTCGATATTAACAAACTAGTGAACTGTAAGGAGAAGTACTTCTGAGAATTTATTTGGTCGGGTTTTATAGTTACTAATTAACACTATATGAAGGGTTGTGCACACGAGAAATAAAAGTGATAAGCGAACAAAACATTTATCAGTAACAACGAGTTTAACAAATGCACGGAATGAACGATTAATTGTCTTAGTAGTCCAAGAGAGAGTATATTATACACATAAGGTGCCGTTTTAAAATTTAGCGCGCGAGGTAATTATTGCGAGCGGGAGAACAACAGAGAAAACACACGAACTAGTCGCCTTAGACCCTCAGAAACGACTGCTCAAATTCTATTCAAATCACTGCATTAATATCTTAGTTTACACTTTTCTGCCTGAAAAAGGGCCGCACACATGTTTATTTTTCTTTGGCAAAGCAACATGCCTTTTACCCCGAAGACGATAAACAGCACACATATGTCGGTTTTATCAAACTAACACAATGCTAACACTTAAGTTTTCAGAGAACTAAATCTTTCAAACACAATACAGATTGTCCCAACAGATTTAAAAGAGAGATTTACAAAAATGTAAATTAATTTAACTGTTGTTTCCACAACATATTGTAAACAAGTCAGAGGCACATATAAGTAGGTACATGTATTTAGGTTTTATAATATCAAACAAAGGAACAACTAAGGAAGATATAAAAAATAGACTAGGGCAAACAAGAGACTGCATACGAAAATTGAACCCGATACTGTGGGATAAGGACAGCAGCATTAAAACAAAAAGGAGAATATATAATAGGTACCATGACAAGGAGTATCCTCACTTATGGGTGTGAAAATTGGACAATATATAAATAAGAAAACCAAAAATAAAATAAGAGCAGCAGAGCTGGAATTGCTAAGAAGAAGCTACAGATTAAGGAGTAACAAGGAGAGATAGAATAAATAACATAGAGATTAAGAGAAGAATGAGAGTGAACTCAAACATAATAGACTACATCAAACAGAAGAGATTAACCTGGTACGGACATGTCAGAAGAGCAGATCAAAATTGTTGGATAAACCGAATGGAGACCGAATAAGCAGAGTGGAGACCGATAGGAAAGAGGAAGAGAGGCAGACCCCGAAGATCCTTCAGAGATGAAGTGGACGAAGCAATGGAGAGAAGAAATCTACAGGAAGGAGACTGACAAGACAGAAAGAGCTGGAGAGAACGGTTGAGTGAAGGAATACAGTGAAAACTGTGGAAATCCTTAATAAATAGGTATCCTAACGTTAAAACTCGGTGTAAAACAAAATAATCTGAGGGTGCTACGGGCTTCCGATGCTATTGTCGGTTATAAGGCAATCCTATTTAAATTTTTCCTTTGTGTTATTAACAGTAAAAATAAAAAACAAACTTCAACTAATAATGCGTGAACTATACGTACATCAATTTGTAGCTGAAGGTTCACTAATGACAGTTTTTGTACTACGTTTTTAAAAGCACGACAAACTACATAACGATGTTACTCGTTTAACACCTCGTTGTGGAATCCTATTCACATTTTAATGTTGTGTAGAAGTCTCCTTTTTGCAGATAACTGGAATTCAAATAAAAATTGTCAGAAATAATTCAATAAGATAAACACTACTTCCCCGAAAACACCTTTATTTGCCATTATAAACATGTAATACATATAAGTATACATATGAGTAGAAAATAGACGTTAGTATGAATTATTGTCAACTTGGTGACATTGGGCCATTCTGTTATTTCCCTCCAAAATGGAATATTATCACCGTCGATGAATCTTCCTTCATTTTTCAAATATCTTCAAACTTGGATGCCATTAATGGGCGTTTTTCAGAGTAAGCTCGTGTTGAAGGCAAAACTATCACTTCTCGGTTATTCTTCGTTATACTTCTGATGTAGAAGTCCCCTTTTTGCAGTTAGAGAAATTTTATCCATTTTTAATATACTTAGGATAGACGCAGACGTCCCCTTTTTGTTGAAAACGATCTGTTTACGTGTAAACAACGCAATAGTAACAAAAAGTGACTATGAAAATTTGTCGGAAGTCCCTTTTTGCAGTTAGCCGTTCATATAAGACTATAGTATGATAGAAAAGACAATAAACCGTATTAACACTATTAAAAGAATGATATTGAGAAGTATATTGAGACCTATCTCCCAGGAAACCAAGTGACGTCATATAACGTCAAGAAAACGTCAGTTTTGGTTGAATATACACACGTGTTTGAAAATTACGTCATATAGACGTCCTTTGTAGGTGATTTTAAATACGTAATATTAATGACGTCAAAATACGTTTCAAAAACGTTTTCATTTCAGACAGTTTAAGTCTGACGTCACAAAATTGGGAGGAGCTTGTTTGTATTACTCCAAACAATTTCGTTAAGTAATATTCATAAGAAATTTCTCATTTATTGTTTACGTGGTTTGTGTCTTTTGTGATAAACTAAGACTTCATTTAGATTTTAGTGGAAGAAACGTGCTAATTAATAGATTTGTATTCGTTTTTGCTTAGTGAGTTAGTTTTAATGCAGTATTCTTCTTGAAAATTGTTTGAGGTTATGTTTATTTTCTGTTAATGAACTAATTATGTGTTATCGACTTTAATTAAATTAATGTTTAGCCTTCTAATATTAGTCTAGGCGCCAGAGGGGTCACCGTGTCATATTCAATTCTGAAACTCAACGGTTTCTTATGGATTTTTGGCTGCTGATTACGAATTTCGAGGGGGGATTTCGATCCGAGTGGTCAAAAAATTGTTATAAACAATTTCATTGTTTATAAATTGTTTATAAGGCTCTGGCTCATAAACTAAAAGAGATAAAAAAAATGTTTCAAATAAAATTTGTTCCCTAATAAAAAACCAAGAAAGAACCGTTTACTAAACTTAAATCTAACAATTATAACTCAAGATATTGTAAAATTAGTGCACAATGCAAATTGCAAATTGCAAAATAAGTATTTTTCGAAGCTTTATCTATCGTAACTCGGCTTCTGCGCATGCAAATGAGTCCTAGGAGGTGTCGCTTTAAAGCTTAATTAACAGGCTTCCAAAAAAAGTTTGTTAAATTACTTTATCTTTATTTGTTTTAAAGTTATACCCGTTTGAAATTACAATTTTCTTAAAAAAATTGTACATTCATTTGTTTATAAGGGTTTCAAGCAAATTTGAGCTATAAACATTTATACTTTAATGAACAATAATGATAGTAAAACTCAAAAGGAACAATTTGAGGTTATGAAAATGTTCATAAGTTTATTTTTGGCCAAGATGTCGACATTTTAATGACGCGCGCTATGAGGCGCAAGATCGGCTCACCGCGTAAAGGTTCACGCGCTAACTTCTCGACGCAAATTATAATTTCTATGTATACATACGTTATCTTCATTTTTTATTTTTGAAGATCCTAATAAAATTTTATCATATAATTCTTATAATTAAATCATCATACTGTACCTCGTAACACCTTTCATTCTATTTACTTTGTCTTCTATTTTTTGCACTAAATGAGAAAAAAACATTAAAAACTAATATTTCAGAAGTATAACTAAAAAGTAAGTTGATATTATTTATTAGTACTATTTTTACAAACATTTTTTTCAGGCATCTGCAAATCTGCATAGAGATATACAGGGAATATCAGCTTTTTTACATCTGCGTAAGTTCTTAGCCAAATTTTAACAGTTACATGATGGTACAAGTCTGTTCTTGTAGGCAGTGAAACTAAAACTTTTTGAGGCTTCAGAGTCTAATTATCTATATGATATCCATATAAAGTGAATCTAGTTCTTTTGCAGCATCATCAAGGCCCGTCAATTGTGTGTATGCCGCCACATCATAAATTCTCGTTTTATATGCAATGATGATGCTGCAAAAGAACTCGATCCATTTTTATATGGATATCACATATTGGCTCATTTGCTTGCGTAGAAGCCGAGTTACGATCGATAAAGCGTCGTAGAATACATACTTACTTGACTGTGAGCCAATCTTGTGCCTTATAGCACGCCATTAAAATATCGACATCTTAGCCAAAAATAAACTTACGAACATTTTCGTAAGCTCAAATTGTTCCATTTGAGTTGTTTTATCATTATTGTTAATTAAAGTATAAATGTTTATAGCTCAAGTTTGCTTGAAACCTTTATAAACAAATTAATGTACAATTTTTTTGAGAAAATTATAACTTCAAACGGGTATAACTTTAAAACAAATAAAGATCAGATAATTTAACAAACTTTGTTTGGAAGCTTCTTAATTAAGCTTTAAAAAGACATATTATAGGGCTCATTTGCATGCGCAGAAGCCGAGTTACGATCGATAAAGCTTCGAAAAATACTTATTTTGCAATTTGAAATTTGCATTGTGCACTAATTTTACAATATCTTGGGTTCTGATTGTCAGATTTAAGTTTAGTAAACGGTTGTTTCTTAGTTTTTTATTATGGAACAAATTTTATTTGAAACATTTTTTTCTATTTCTTTTAGTTTATGAGCCAGAGCATTATGAAAAATTTATAAACAATTAAATTGTTTATAACAATTTTTTGACCACTCGGATCGAAATGCCCCCTCGAAATTCGTAATCAGCAGCCAAAAATCCATAAGAAACCGTTGAGTTTGTCCATCAGAATTGAAAATGACACGGTGACCTCTATTTGGCGCCTAGACTATATTGCTTCAGTAGACTACAAGATTTAGCTATGAGATGGCAAAGAAAAATGACGCTCATGCTACAGGTATGATTCTTTTTGATTTAATGCACAGCGTTAAATTAAGACATTAGATATGCTGGATAATTTGTTAATAAATTATTTATTAGTTTATATGTTGTTTCAGTTTTGACACAGCAAGTAGGTATACTTATATAAATGGTGAAAATTCTATAATGAGAGGGCTGGTACAATCATGCAGAATCAATGTTAGATTGCTTCTAACGCACAAGCGATCTTAAAAAAATGGTAGTATATCTTCGACACATGTGACGTAGACTTATAGGTTTCATGTTACCTATTTTTTATACTACCTATTTTGAAACATATGAAAGAGGTCACTTTTTGAAAGTATTAAAGAGGCGATTTTACCGACGTATAAAATTCGAGTAAAAACACGAGTTGAATATTACAACGAACTCTCTCTAGCAAATTATGCAAAAATACAAAGATTGCGCTAAGCACTGAGCACGTCACCTTAAAAGAAAAGATAATAGGAGATCATCTAATAATAGAATAAAACGCTTAGTGGAACTGTGATGGGACGTCGGCTATTAGGAAGAGGTGGATAGACGAAGTGAGAACTGATGCTACAGAGATATTAAGGGGGAATAACTGGAGGAGAGCAGCCGAGAAAAGGGATATTTAAAGAGGTATGCTGGGGGAGGCTAGGGCCCGACTTGGGCTGTAGCGCCATAGGAGAAAACGAGTGTTTTTCATGGACATAATTTTAGTTTTGTATAAGTTTTTGGTTTATCATATTACATATACTGAATTTTATCTGTTCAGATACGCAGATGATACCGCCATAATGGCAGAGAGTCAAGAAGACCTTCAAACCCTGTTGAATGCTGTAAACAACGAATGTATTGCAAAGGGCTTAACAATCAACGCAAAGAAAATAAAATGGATGGTGGTCGGAAAAATTAATATCGAAGACTCAGTATTAAAATTAGATAACAGAATCCTGGAAAGGGTTTAACTCTTTAGATATCTGGCTAGCTGGATTAACTGTAGGATTAAAAGCGATAAAGAAATTTCGACCAGAATAGACCAGAACTTGCAGGAAACAGCTTTATTAGCTGGCGGTTATATTGTGTAGTAGAAGTCTGTCATTGGCCACACGTCTCAGAGTATTGAAGTGCTACGTCTGGTCCGTTTTGTTCTGTGAATATGAAACCTGGACAACAAATATGAAGAATCTTAATAAATTAGAAGCGTTTGAGTTGTGGTGTTACCGTCGCATGCTCAGAATCTTGTAGATAGCACACATATCCAATAAACGTCTACGGGGGACCATTCACAAAGAGAGACAATTGATAAACATTATAAAAATAAGAAAAGTTCAATAATTCGGTCATATAGTGAGAGGACCCAAATATCGCTTACTCCAGTTGATCATTCAGGGCAAAACCAAATAGGTCTGGATCCCGCGTATGAAAAAAAGTTGATTAATAGCAAGCTGAAAATTTGTTAATAGCTTAAGGGTGTCTAGTCGGATAAACTTTGATATATGGATACACTGGAACGGGGGCAGTTTTAATTGTGGAACAGGTTAAAAATTTGGAACGGTCAGACCCCGAAAACGGCACATTTATTTTGTCCGACAGAACAGACTTAAACTCTCCGAACAGAGATTAAACTCTCATGCAAAAATCAAACTGCTATTTATCACCTGTCACAATTCGTGCCAGAAGACGTAAAAAACTAAGAAGTAGAAGAACAAGTTGAAATAAAAGGAACGAAGAATTTTAAATATTTGGGCTTTATAATGTCGAAAAACGGAACAACAGAAGCAGAAATAAAAAGTAGATTGGAACAAACAAGATCTTGCATCAGACAACTCCATAATGTAATCTGGAATAAGAACATCAAGGGAAAAACAAAAAGAATGATATACCAAACAATATTAAGAAGCATCATGACATATGCCGCAGAAATTTGGGTCATAAACAAAAAAACCCAAAAAAGCATTCTGGCAACCGAAATGGAATACTGGAGAAGATGCTGTGGTCTCACCAGAAGAGACAGAATAACAAATGAGGAGATTAGGAGAAGAATGCAAGTGAAAAAAGATGCCCTGCAATATATAGACGAGAGAAGACTGAAATGGTACGGCCACGTACGCAGAGCAGAAAACACTTGGATAAACAAGGTTGCAGAATGGAGCCCAAGAGGAACGAGAACAAGAGGACGACCGAGAAGATCTTGGAAAAATGAAGTCGACGAAGCCATGTCTAAAAAAGGATTGGACGACGGAGACTGGGAAGATCGAAAAAAAAATGGAAGTCCTGGCTGACGGAAGGGAAACGGCATTAGCTGTAGACAACCCTTTATATATATAATAATAATTCCTGCCATTTGACATATTCTACATGTTCCACTCATTAAAACGCCCATTTGGTGATAAATAGCAGTCTGATTTTTGCATGAGTGTTTAATCTCTGTTCGGAGAGTTTAAGTCTGTTCTGTCGGACAAAATACATGTGCCGTTTTCGTGGTCTGAGCGTTCCAAATTTTTAACCTGTTCCACAATAATTAAAACTTCCCCTGTTCCATTGTTCCCATATATCAAAGTTTGTCCGACTAGACACCCTTAAGCTATTAACAAATTTTCAGCTTGCTATTAATCAACTTTTTTTCATACGCGGGATCCAGACATAAAATGAAAATGCTGGGTTGGAATGTTGGAAGAAAACAACTGTCCTGGCTGCGTAACATTAGACAATGGACAGGTCCAGCGGTTGAGGAATTGTTTCATATAGCTGACGACCGAGAAATATTTCATCAGCTTGTTAATATGACGATAGCCAACGCCTGAAAGCAAGCAAGGCACACAAATGAGAAGATTGAATTTTATGTAGACTTTAAATCTTTTATTAACCCTCCGTTAGTCGCTAGGATAAACGGAACGTCAAGAGTCGCTACGGTGTCAGAGACCGACCATTTAAAAAAAAATAGTTATTGCTATAAAATTCGTACAAATATTTTATATTGTGTATAGGAATGACTGAAAAATATTTTTGAAAATGTTTTATTGAAAAACAACAGATATAAAATGAAAAGCCGCTTTCATTTTCACTTCCTTCATAGTCAAAATAATTTTCATCGTCGCTAGGAACCATTTCCCATAATTCCATTCCAACGTTTTTGTTCGGTTTCAAAGGACATCTATAAATAAGACTTGACCAAAACTTACCGATAAAATGCAATAATAAGATGCTAAATCTTTACCTGAACTGCAAGTTATGCCAATAAAGTAATAACCACACATTTAGTCGCTACGGAGTCTTGCACCGAAAATAGCTATAAAACTCGCACAACTGTACCCAAGTAGGTAAGAATGTACACTAACACGAGGTTAGTTGATAGGAAGAGGTACAGAAAGTGGCGATAGAAAAAAACAGTTATTTTGTAAATCCCGAATGAATAATTCTGTCGTCGGTGTGTGACACCGATAGCGACTAACGGAGGGTTAAACGTGATTTTATTAAAATTTTTAAACAACTTACTCTTCTGAAGAAATCCAAAGCATCCAGAAGTAAATATGTTCCTCTTTGATTCTATTAATTCTGGAGTGGAATTGTTATCGAAGTTTTCCATTTCTATTTCTTCATCGTGGTGAATGTTGGGTCGTATCTGAAAATTAGAAAATGAATTGTATACAGGGTGTCCAGAAACTCCACCGACAAACGAAGACAGGAGATTCCTCAGGTAATTTTAAGACAATTTAACCAAATTCACCCAGTCCGGAAATGCTTCCTAAGGGAGCTAGAGCTGTTTGAAAATGGCGTCTTGTAACTAGTTTTTCTTAAATACCTTCAGAACGCTTCTAGTTAGAAAAACAAAAATTTGTACGCGTATTTATCTTCCAGAGATAAATCGATTCCATCCATTGCGAATTTATAGTACCGGTCATAGGCGTTCGTTTTTGGGTAGGGTAACGGTTATTTTATCGCATAACTTTTTTATCTTTACATTTTAAGCATCTTTCACTTTGGATTATTAAATTGTGAGGTATGCCAGTACTAAAAGTTACTCTTGATTTAAGTGGGTAGGACACACCGTTTTCTATAAAAATCGATTTTAAAATTTTTCGCCTGTTGAATTTGAAAATAAATTGAAAAAAAATTGGAAAAAAATCGGTGTATTTTACCACCTAGAAGGTGGTTTTAGCACAGAAGCTGTAGAAGCGAAAGATAGAAGTTGCCGTAGCCCAGTAAAGCGACCAGTCAGTCAAGGAGGTTCCAAATCTGTCACCATAGAGGAACGGCTCTTAGATCAGCGTGTGGGGATGCAGCTTAGTTATCTGCGATACATTAAGGGAGTTTGTACGAAATTCTAGAACAAACTCCCTTAATGTATCGCAGATAACTAAGCTGCATCCCCACACGCTGATCTAAGAGCCGTTCCTCTATGGTGACAGATTTGGAACCTCCTTGACTGACTGGTCGCTTTACTGGGCTACGGCAACTTCTATCTTTCGCTTCTACAGCTTCTGTGCTAAATCCACCTTCTAACCCCATCCACTGGCAACTTTGCCTCTCCACACATCACCTAACATTCAAAAGCTTACTCAATCTCCCCACACTCCTGAAAAGGAGGATCCTTCACCCTGAAAAGGCTTAAGCCTAAACGGGGTATAAACGACGAGTTTTCACTTCACCAACTTGAAGCAAGAGGAACTTTTACTACTAGAATACCTCATAATTTAATAATCTAGTGTCAAAAATGCTTAAAAATTAAAGACAAAAATGTTATGCGATAAAATAACCGTTGACCTACCCAAAACCGACGCGTATGACCGATGCTAGAAATTCGCAATTAATGAAATCGATTCATCTCTGAAATATAATTGAACGTACAAGTTTTCGTTTTTCAAAATAGTTTTTTTTTGAAAATTTTTTTTTTATTTAAAAAACGAGAAACTTTCAGTTCAATTTTTCTAGAAAACGGTGTATCCTATCGACTTAAAACAAGAGTACCTTTTAGTAGAAAAATACCTCACAATTTAATAATCCAGAGTCAAAAATGCTTTAAAGTTAAAGACAAAGTTAGGCGATAAAGTAACCGGTGCCCTACCCAAAACGGACGCCTATGACCGGTACTAGAAATTTGCAATGGATGAAATCGATTTATCTCTGAAAGATAAATACGCACACCAATTTTTGTTTTTCTAAATAGAAGCGTTCCGAAGGTATTTAAGAAAAACTAATTACCAGACGACATCTTCAAATAGCTCTAGCTCCCTTAGGAAGTATTTTCGAACTACGTGAGTTAAATTGTCTTAAAATTATCTGAGGAATCTCCTGTATTCGTTTGTCGGTAGAGTTTTTGGACACCCTGTATATACTTAAGTAGATATGCAATTTTTTTCATAGAGAAATATTTTCACTAGTTTTAGGGCTCTTCCAATTAACAACAATTAACAGATGTACTTTTCTTATAGCTTCCTAATCAGTGGAGAGCTATAATATACGTTAGTGTGCATGCACGTTTGAAATTATTTTAGATTATTGCTTATTTCTGAGTATTATTTTTTGTATCCTAACGTATAATTTTTGTGATAATAATAATTAATTATTTCAGTAAAAGGCGCCTAAAAGGCCTTCCTCCATACTAGGATTACAAAAGAAGTTAAACGGATATTACATGGAGAGGTTAGTAACTCAAAACACTAAAGTGATAGTGGAAGTTACTGGGAAGATGATAATTTTAAAATCGAGTAGCCTAATTAGTCGCGGAAATTAAACTGAAAAATAGCAAAACCTCGCAATTTTCTCGTCCAACATCGATTTGTACAAAAATTTGGGATTAGGCTCATTTCACCCTCTAGTTTATTTTATATTTTGAGCCGTTGTACGCTTTTGGTTTTTTAAGAGTGAAAACTACCCCTAATTTTAAAAAAATTATAAAATAACATTTTAAACTTTAATATTGTCAACATTTGGTTCTTATTAGTTACAAAATGATTCTTTTATGTTTTAAGATATAATATCATAATATTTCAACCCTTACAACCACCCTTGTTGGAGCTATATATAAAAAATTGACTTATGCTAAAAGAATAATTTCGGCTTGCATCGATTTACACAAAAATTTGAGATTGGGATCATCTCAACCTGTACTTCATATTTTATATCATGCTCAAGGGCGTTGATTATTTTTAGGGGTGTAAACTACCCATTATTTTCAAAAATTATATACAAACATAGTAAACTTTAATATGGGTAAAATTTGGTTTTGATTGGTTAAATAATGATTGTTTTATGCTAAAGGATAAAATATCATATTTCAACCCTTAAAAGCCACCCTTAATAACATTGAAATTTTTATAAGTAGATAATTTAATAGATCTGTACAGAAAAGAACTAGAAAAAAGAATTAAAAAAACATTTATTTACACAAAAATACGAATGTACAAATATGTACAAATACAAATAAAAATAGTTTTTTAGTCATCTTTCAGTATACAAACTGGTTCGTATACTACGTATATACTGTGGTATTATAATACATTAAAAATGCTCTATAAGCGGACTATCCGAATTTTTCGAAAAAAAATTCGTTTTATAAACATAGCTCCTTTATTTTTGGCGATAAAAAGTTTTTTCAAAAATGATTTTGTAGGATTTTTGAAGAGATATAAGACTATGTAAATTGAATTTCGTAAGATCCCTTAGTTTTTAATTGGGGTGGGTTTAAAGGGCTCGATAAAGGGGTGTTTGCTCGTAAATAAAGGATTTAAACAGCTATATCTCGCTAACTATTCACTCTAATGAAAATCTATGCGCAAGTAAATTTTAGTTGTAAAGAAAAGCTACAATTTAGTAGTCAATCACTTTTTTCATATCTTTAGTATTTTCGGAGATATTTGAAGAAAATGGTGAAAAATACGAAATTGCAAAAAATCAACTTTTCTTTAAACTCCAATTTTTCTAAAATTAGGCCATTTAAATGGGTCAAACTTCTTGGGTGTATTGATAATACAAACATAAAAGGAATTACAGAAAGGTGAAGACCAATTTTTAATTAGGAGGGTAGTTAGGGGGTTGTTTTCACTGATTTTTTCATAAAGAAAAGCAGGTACCGATCTTTTTTGATCACAAGTCACTCAATTTTTATGCTAAAAACTTTTTGTTGTTTAGCTTTTGAAACGACTAATTGTGTCCTTGAAATCTAAATTTTCCTCTAAAAATGCAAAGTGTTCCCGTTATTTTGCTTTGAATATTTCAAATTATTTATTTGACGAAAAAAGCTAACCTTTTACATGCCATATCTCGGTTTGTATTGATCGTAAAAATATTATACAAAAAGAATTTGGTTTGTGTTATTAAAAGACACAATTTCGATAGCTCCAGTTTTTTTGATTAAATGCATATTTTTCGAGTTATTTTCAAAAAACTCACTAAAAAAGTGGATTTTTTCGTTGAAAAACTGTTACCTTGAACCGCGAATAACTCGAAAATTATTAGTTTTACGAAAAAAATGTAAAAAACATTTTTTTCTTAAAATTGCGTTTTACATCGACTTGTACGGCTAAAATTTAATAAAAAATTCCCACCCCCGAGATGGGGTGGCAACCACCCCCAAAGTTTTGGCGTACAGCGGCATGATATAGAAAATTATCCTTGCACTATCCCCTACCTTCTGTGAAAATTTCAAGTAAATCCATGCCGGACAAAAAAATTGCGAGCCAAAATGCTTCATTTCCTCAACTAAATTCAGTTTTGAAATTTAGATGAGGACGTCAGCACAACACATCAGAATTTTTAATAGTGTCACACATGAATGATATTGTACCGGGTGTCCCAATAAGAATGGCTCTCGGCCATATCTCAGGAACCGTTTATAGTAGAGCTTTGAAATAAAAAATTTTATAACAAAAGTTGCCTCAGGAAAAGCCTGGAAATTATTTTCATAATTGTAGGACCACCACTAGAGGGCGTAATTGAATATCAAAAATTAAAAAATCTAAATTTTACAAAATTTTCCTAATGAAGGGGCACTGGAAATCCGATCGTCGTATTCTTCATAAAATTATACGCATATTTGATTTGACAAGTTTAGGTCTACCTTTGGAAATAAGAGGTGGGGGTGAGTGGGAACCTTGTTATGAAAAACTGGCTGTGAGTCCGGTTCTGCTTAATCAAATTTTGCAAACTTGGTCTTGTTGAAGACAGATATTTTTCGTCAATGTAAAAGTTATGATTTCGAACCAACTTACTGAGTAATATGCCAGCTAGAAGGCGTTATTTAATTTTTTTCAGAAACCTAGTGTTCCTTGGAAAATATTAAATACAAACATGCATTTTTAATACCATATTACAAAATTAGACAAAATTAGCAATAGAATAGCGAAAACCGCATGTTAATACCTTTTCTCTATCTCGAGATATCTTACAAAACGTGTAAATTTAAAAACATAACTGTTACTGTCACCGGTAAACGAAATAATTCATTAAAAGTAGTGTGCTATGGAAAGAACAAAGAAACATTTTCCAGCTGTCAACGTATATTAGGTCTTTTCAACGCTTCTCATTTGTTTCGAGCCTCGTTCATATCTCGTATATTAATATTATACACGGATTATACGGCATATGACAGAGGCTCGAAACAAATGAGAAGCGTTGAAAAACCCTATTACAAAGAAATAAAAACAACTATTTAGTGATGACATAAACGTTCAAATTTTTGCCCATCATTTTCGTTGCAAACATTTACTCTTTCAAGAGTAGATTGAACAGCAGTCTCAATTTCTGCTCTCGATATGCTTTAAATGGCGTTTATTATTCTCTGGATAATGTATTCTAGAGTAGTGTATGATGGGCAACAATTTGAATATTTAGGTCGTCACTAAGTAGTTCTTTTTTTCTGTGTTATATTTAATTTTAGTAGTATTGTTTCTCTTTATATTGTTGTTTTAATTAATTATATTTTTATATATTTTACAGAGATACCTACATTTTGGCGAGAATCATGTTGATGTACGCAGTTCAGTTACGGTAGAGATTACACAAAATACAATACAATAAACCTAAAAGGAAAATTGCCGTAAGTGGCTACCTATGGCCAAATATGATCACGTCACTAGTATAATATGCATGCCAAAAAATTATAATTCATAAATAAAAATCGACCTCTTTCGGAGTTTATCTCCAAAATCGACCATGCTAGAGAAAATTAATTTATTCCAACCTAAACGTTCTCGCTGTATACATATTATACCTTACACGAATTATAATTTTATTTTATATAATAAATTTCTTCATACCGATTTGGGTAATTTTAGTTTTAAAATTTGTATAAAATAAAATAATAATATAAAGTATATAAAATTAAATAAAATTAAAAAAAAAACTAAATGAAATTAAATAAATGTAGATATAGTTAAATTTAATTAAATAAAACTAGATAAAAATAATAGAATTAGCTAAAAGTAAAAAAAAATAAATAAAATAAAATAGAGACAGATTTAATCGAATAGAACAAATTCTAATAGAATCGAATGGAAGCGAATATACTCGAATGGAATCGAATCGAATTGTATCGAACCGAATATTAAGTTTGGTTGCAGCTAAATCGTTATATTTTTACAAGAAAATTCTGCAATTAAAATATTTACATACAACCTTTATGTCATAATATAAATAAATGGAAAGATTCTATTAAAACAGAGACAAAGCTAAAACCAATAAATAAATAGAAAGTTAGCAACCAGGAACAATCGAAGGAATCTCAGACATTTTATTTTTAGTAAAGAATTTTTATTTTACGGGAAGTATATACATATGTATACACCGTATTTCGAGGAGAGTGCAATTAGTCTGGCTTTAATCTTCTAAATAAAACATCGGGATTAAATTCGATATGTTTTAATGGTATACATTAATTTCAACTGCTATTTATCTATAGCCATGAAAAATAAATTTTGGTTTATTTTGGTGATTTTATTTAACTTGATTTTTAATTTAAAAAAATATTTGTTTTTTGTAACTTTACGTGTTAGCCTACCGAATTGTGTCTGATGTATACAGGTCTTAGAGGCCTCTGATGTATACTTTTCAAGATCCTTTACTTGTTATATCCAGCTCCTTGTTCCAATTTCTTTTATGTCAGTCCAAACGGTATCAAACCACTTCCTTCATGGTCTCTCTCTCTTCTTCTCTTCCCTTGTTCTTCTTATTACACGTTTTGTTCTTTTGGCATTCGTAAAATGTGTCCCAACCATCTAACTATCTGTGCCCTGATATTCTGTGTTATTTTGGGTCTCTTGTAAGTCTCTATTAACACCTGATTTGTTTTTCTGAGCCATTTCTCGTTAGCCTACTTTATCTTACCAGAAACTCTTTTTTAAGATTCTCCTCTTCCAAATCTCTAACTTTTATTCTTCTTTCTAATGCATTGTCCAAGTTTCACATGCATACACCACTTTTTTCTCACTAAAATTGTTTCATGAGTTCGAATCTTGGTTGCTCTGGATAACTTTTCCTTTTACATATATAGTCTAAGAGCTAGTGAACCCTCCGACTAACGGTCGTCCTGTAAGGCTAAAAATTTGTCTAGTGATAATTCATAGCATACCAAGGCTAAACACCATGACCTGGCAGGCATCAGCCATGCACGTGTATCTACCAGGTGAATCGAAAAGTGCATAGATTAGGGGTAAAATAAACTTTCTCCTGTAAGGTTTAAATTTAAGTATGTGTTTGAGTAAGTCATTTAGAAGAAATGTGTACAATGACAGGCGATTCTGAAGAGCATAAGACCTTGCCAGGCGAGGGGAAGATTAGGGGTTTCTCCTAAAATTATTTTTTTTGCATCGAACAAATTCTTTTAGGTTTTTTGAATCATTCCATACAGAAAAGGTCTTTAGTGATTTTTCTCTTAAGTTAATATTTTTTGTTATATAAGCGATTGAAAATTTTGAAAATTGCGAAATCGGCCATTTTTAACCCTAAATCGGACATTTTTCTAAAAATTTCAATGTTGCCAAAGTACGTAGATAGTCTTTAAACATTGATTGATGAAATCCCGAAGAGTTTTTTGCAACAAAATATCGAAAATCCCTTTGTTTTTTTAATTGCTAATCAAGCGGGCGCGGCACTGTAGTATAAGTGGAGACGTTTGAGTTTGCATAAATTCATTATCTCGAGAATGGGCAAATTTCAAGAGAAATCCTCAGACAGGTCGATTTTTATTTTTGAAGTAGGACTTTTTGGCAGATGTATAATACTAGTGACGTCATCCATCTGGGCCTGATGGCGTAAAAAAATCGATGATTTTTTAAATAAGAGTAGGGGTTGGGTGATAGCTCACTTAAATGGTTATTTAATTCTCTATTCAGTAATATAAATATTAACATAATTATTTATACAGGGTGTACAAAAAAAATTTTTCTTCTATTTGTCAAATTTAATCAAAGTTAATTTTATAAAAAAAAAATTTTTGTACACCCTGTATAAATAATTATGTTAATCTTTATATTAATGAATAGGGAATTAAATAACCTTTCAAATGAGCTCCCTATTCTCATTTAAAAAAATCATCGATTACGTCATCACGCTCAGATGGATGACGTCACTAGTATTATATATAATAATATGCCAAAAAGTCCTAATTTAAAAATAAAAATAGACCGGTCTGAGGATTTCTCTTGAAATTTGCCCATTCTCGAGATAATGAATTTATGCCAACTCAAACGTCCTCACTTATACTACAGTGTCGCGCCCGCTTGATTAGCAATTAAACAACAAAGGGGTTTCCGATATTGTATTGCAAAAAACTCTTTGAGATTTCATCAATCAATGTTTAAAGAATATCTACCTACCTTGGCAACTTTGAAATTTTTAGATAAATATCCGATTTAGGGTTAAAAATGGCCGATTTCGCAATTTTCAAAATTTTTAATCGCTTATATAACAAAAACTATTAACTTAAGTGAAAAATCACTAAAGATCTTTTCTGTTTGGAATGATTCAAAAAACCTAAAAAAAATTTGTTCGATGCAAAAAAGATAATTTTAGGAAAAACCCCTAATTTTCCCCTCGCCTGGCAAGGTATTATGCTCTTCAGAATCGCCTGCCATTGTACACATTTCTTCTAAATGACTTACTCAAACACATACTTAAATTTAAACCTTACAGGAGAAAGTTAATTTTACCCCTAAACTATGCACTTTTCGATTCACCTGGTAGATACACGTGCGCGGCTGATGCCTGCCAGGTCATGGATTTCAGCCTTGACGTGCTATGAGTTATCACTAGACAAATTTCTAGCTTTACAGAATGACCGTTAGTCGGAGGGTTCACTAGCTCTTAGACTAATAAGCATAATAGTGCTTTTAGTAATCTACTGCTTTGCTATGTATGTTTCAACAATCGTTTATGTATTTCTCTTTCTTCTCCTTATCTATTCTTAACCCCTAATTCAAGGTACCTACTTAAATAATCCTGTTACCTTCCCAAATTTATAGATACTCTTGCTCATTCGTCCTTAGATTGAGCCGTTTATTTTCTTTTACCATTTTCCGTTTTATCTATATACACTTGGTTTTTCCTTGATTTATATTCAAGCCCTATTTTCTAGCTTCTTCTTCGAATTTTGTGAACATTTCCAATTTAATTGAATTCGCAAAATCTGGATGGTTGCAGTCAAATCTAAATCGCTAGAAAGTGTGAACTTTCGGAAGAATACTTGACAAAATCAACAAAAAAAAATGAAAAAACAGTGGAATATATTCAGATGTCGAACAGGCATTATCCTATTGGTTTGGGTAAAAGTTGAAGAAGTAGTCAAAAATTTGGGCCATGCGAACTTCAAAATATCGCTCGCAAATTTCCATAAAAAAAAATGGAGGAACAAAAGATGCCGATGCCGATATACTTGTTGCAAATATATGGGTAACGGATGTGGTAGGTTCGTTCACTAAAAATTATGAACCAACGTGCGTGTACCATTGTGACGAAACTTTGTTTTATTACCGAACTACTCTGGATGGCAATTTTTTTTTTTCAGGGGACAAAGCTGTTGGTCGAAAAGTTCCATGGTTTCCAAAATTGCCACATTTTCTTATTGGAAAATCAAAAAGTGCAAGGTTTTTAAATGCGTAAAATCATTGTCCGTAAAATCAACTTTTACATATCAGTCGAAGAATTTTGTGCAGCAGTTTCGAAAATACAAGCAGCCATTTTGATCAGCAATCTTCACAGAAAACGCTGAATACAAAAAATGGCTAATGTATTATGATAGAATTGATTCAAAAAATGACATAACCCGGACATCCAAAGTGAAAGTTATTCTCCAACACCAAATTGTTCTATATGGTCCATATAATGTTCAGAAAAAAGTCACACCTTTTTGAGCGTCGGGTTTGGGGGGGGAGAGGCTGGAGAAATCGGTAAATTCGTAGTTTTTTAAGTTTTTCGTCAATATTTCTAAAACTATGAGGTTTAGCATGAACAACTTTCTATACAAAAATGTTCTATATTAAATTTTAAATAAAAAAGGCCCTGCCCTATACATAATCCTTCTAATATGAACGGTTCCAAAGTTACGGAGGTAGTATGGTACAATTGGTCCAAAAAAAGGTCTAACCCAGACATCCAAAGTAAATGTTTTCATCCAACACCAAATTGTTCTATATGGTCCACATATTGTTCAGTAAAAAGTTACATCATTTTGAGCGTCAGGTTTGGGGGGGAGATGGGGGAAAAGTCGGTAAATTAGTAGTTTCTTTAAGTTTTTCGTCAATATTTCTAAAACTATGTTTAAGAGTAAACAATGTTCTATTTAAAAACGTTCTACATAAAATTTAAAACAAAAATGGTTCTATCCATAATTGTTATAAAATCAACGGTTCCAGAGTTACGGAGGGTGAAATGTGGAGGTTTTCGATACTTTTTATATTGTTTGGGCAATTGATGATGATTTTGGGTGGTGAGGTTGACGTTTCTTCAAGGGCTTATTACTAACATATCATCGGCCACTGAAATAGCAAATCCTGTTAAAGAAAATTTCGTTCAATCAGTAAAAATATTATAAATTGCCCAAAAAATATAAAAAGTATCGAAAACCTCCACTTTTCACCATCCTTGGGACGCCCCCCAAGCCGACAAATTATTCTATTCTACCTCCGTAACTTTGGAACCGTTCATTTTAGAAGGATTATGCATAGGACATTTTTTGTTTCAAATTTAATGTAAAACATTTTTATATAGAAGGTTGCTCGTGCTAAACCGCATAGTTTTAGAAATATTGACGAAAATCTTAAATTACGTATTTTTTATGGGAACTAAGCCACAATTTTACTAAAAAATGAATTTATTAACGTTTCGAAGCCCAAATCGGGTTTCGTTGTCAAAATACAAAATACTATTAAAATAAAACAAACATGTTGTTGCTAAGTAAAAAAATTCTTCTAATAATTTATTTAATCTGACTCATTTATATTGGCAATTCAGACGTATATTATACATTTTAAAGTAGAAGACTTTAAAATGATATCGCCAATATTTATGAGTTGCGTTCCTGGGACGACTTTACTAAAAGATAGTTCATTCGATTACATGAAATCAATCCCATCTCAAGAATATCCGTCGCAAAAAAATCATAGCATGTGATCTGTCTTTAAAAAGACAACCAAATGCAACGATGACAGTAAAATTCTCGCGTTAGAGATTCCATAGTAAATCACGAGGGAAAACCAGGAAAAAATTTATTGATTTACTATGGAATCTCTAACGCGAGAATTTTACTGTCATCGTTGCATTTGGTTGTCTTTTTAAAGACAGATCACATGCTATGATTTTTTTGCGACGGATATTCTTGAGTTGGGATTGATTTCATGTAATCGAATGAACTATCTTTTAGTAAAGTCGTCCCAGGAACGCAACTCATAAATATTGGCGATATCATTTTAAAGTTTTCTACTTTAAAATGTATAATATACGTCTGAATTGCCAATATAAATGAGTCAGATTAAATAAATTATTAGAAGAATTTTTTTACTTAGCAACAACATGTTTGTTTTATTTTAATAGTATTTTGTATTTTGACAACGAAACCCGATTTGGGCTTCGAAACGTTAATAAATTCATTTTTTAGTAAAATTGTGGCTTATTTCCCATAAAAAATACGTAATTATAAAAATGCCACAAGGAAGTAGCTTCAGAACAACATTGAAAAACTTAAAAAACTACGAATTTACAAATTTCTCCCCTCTGTCCCCCCAAACCCGACGCTCAAAATGGTGTGACTTTTTTCTGAACATTATGTGGACCAAATAGAACAATTTGGTGTTGGAGGATAACTTTCACTTTGGATGTCTGAGTTTGGATCTAGTTATACCATACTAATGGTAAAAAAATCAAAAATGTCACGTGGATTTTGTGAATTATTATGCTTAAGGGCACCCGAAGTCCAATTTAACGACTAGGTTAACATTATGTCACATAGCTCTGTAACAAAAGCAGACCTAATTTTTGTTTTATTTTTAAAATGGATGTATTGTTTATTGCCGCGTAGATTTTTGTAAAGTTGTAGAGTGAAGGTAACATTTATTTTAAAATTTTTGAAAATACTTTTACCAAAAACAAACCCAAAAATGTTTGGATTTTTTATTTTATTTTACTTGTTTTTGTACATTTTTCAGTAAAACTTTATGCGGATCTTGATATTATCTATCTACAACTACTGTAAAAATTTGGACCTTCCATCATTTAAGGATCCAGAGATATTTGACATCAAAGTTAAAAAACCTAGTATTCGGGAAATTTCAAAATATAAAACACTAATAGGCTATAAAGAAAGCTACCGGTATCAGTGGCGTAACCAAAAAGGGTTTTGGGAGTTATAACTCCCCATTGGGATGTACTTTGAGCTTAATCCAAACCCCCCAGAGACCCTGTAGTAGTTTTAACCCCCTCCCCCTCTTTGGATCATCCGGGTTAGGTCGTTGACAGGTACACGGTAAGTTGAGTGCGGCTATTCAAAAAACAAATAATTTTGTAGCCATGGATATTTTCTACTATAATGTGTTATATATCGTTGGAAAAAGAAGATTTCAGAGAATAGTTTTCAATCATAACCCAAAAAAACTTAAAAAATTCAATTTTCGGACTTTGGCTGCCCTTAAACAATTTGAAAATAAAATCTGTTGTAAATGGATACAATATTATTTTAGATGAAAATAAATATTTGCTAAATATATTTATTGTATAAACAAAGCATAAAAATCTATAATATAATTTATATTAAAAGGATCGGTACGTATTTTCGGCTGCAATGCAATTCAAATGGGGATTCATTTTTTTCGAATCCTGAGAAAACTAATAAGTATTTTTCAAAAAATTTAAACGCAGAATGAAAGATTACGTTATTAGCGAGGGCCGAAAATCCCTGAAAACTTCTATAATGTTTATTTTAATAAGTTACAGGGGTGAAAAACTAAGAGAAAATGTAGTGTGATTTTTAATTTCAAATATCTCATTCGAAAGAAACTTCTTATATATTCTAAGGGTCTTCGGCCCTCGATAATAATTTAGTCTTTCATTTTGTGTTTAAATTTTTTAAAAATATTTATTAGTTTTTTCAGGATTCGAAAAAATGGACACCGTGTCCGTGGAAATCGATCATTCGCTATCTTTGTCATAAAACGCACTCATTTGAATATAATGTTATGACAAGACTCAAGACAGTGACAAGTAGAGATGTGTCCGACCCGCTATTTTGATATAGCAGTTCATTCTGCTACTGCTTTTTAACGCTTTTACGATGATAATAAAATCAATCAAAGAGTTGTTTATTAAATAGTATTGATAGTGTATTTGAAAAATAATAATTGATTTAAGGCGTACAATTAATAAAAAGTTATTTATTGTTTATATATTATTTATGGACAATCCAAGTATTTCAAGTCATTAAAGTTCAAATAAGAGTATTATTTTATAAGAATTTGTTCCGATAACCGTAAATTGGTATGAGTTTAGCTATAAAGTAAAGTGCCCATGGTGGCATAAAATGTAGTAAATGCTAATGCTTCAAGTATGTACTACATTTTTGAAGATTTCACTACAATTAAAAAGCATTTGCTTTTCTCCGTATTATTTGCTAATATTTACCAGCCTACATAGAAGAATGTACGACGCTTTTGAAGTATGTGCTTGTTTAGTAGTATTTTGCTTCAGGTTAAGTGAAGTTGGTGGGTGGACGTCTTCGGCGTAGGTATTGTTTTGTTACAATATGACAGCATTTATGAATGTGTGTCATAGAAAAATTTACAAACTAAGAAGAAGATTCTTAATTTTTGGGTCATTCTTTTATCAAATAAAATTTATTGATTGTGAAGAAGATTAACAAATAACAATTGTTCATTTTTATCCTCGCGTAACTCTTTTGTCGCTTCGGATCTGAGTCACTCATTCTGGGCTTGATGAATTAAGTCATTTCCTGTTGTGTGGGTCCAATCTCTGATGTTTCGGAGCCAAGATTTTTTCTTTCTTCTTTAACCCCTTTTACCTTCGATCTTGACATGTAATATTACCTGGAGCTGCTCAAATTCCCTATGGCGCATTATGTGTCCTACATATGACGTCTATCTAATTTTGATCGTATTGACCAGATGAGGACGTGTGTTTATTATTTTCAGTAATTTTTCATTCATGGTTCTGCTGGCCCAGCTTATTCTTAACATTCGGCGGTTCATCCACATTTCGAATAAATTCAATTTATTAACGTCATACTGTTTTAATGTCCAGGTCTCGCAACCATATAGTAATAGAGACCACACATTCACACATAACACTTTAGTGTTCTCAATATTATTGTGACTGATAGCCTGGGGTTACAGAGCATTTTACGCATTTTCATGAAACCAGACCTTGCTATTTCAATGCGTCTTATGATTTCTTTTCAGTGGTCTAGTTGAGTATTTAGCTCTCTGCCCAGGTATATGAAGCTTTGGGAACTCTGAAGAATGACTTTAACAGCCTGTGACTTTCTTCTGATAATATGTTCATCCATATCTTAAGTTGGTCTTCTGTTTCCGCTTATAAACTTTTTTCTTTTTCGACTATTTATAAAGCATATAAATAATGGTAACCACTGAATATATAACCAGTGAAAAAATAATCCGATCATATATACAAGTAAAGGTTATCCAAGAACATTCAAAAACTGAACAAAACCGAAATAGCCATCTCTACGTTTCTAATGACAATGTCACTGTCAACCTAATGTTTACATCTGCAGTTTCCATACCAGTGAGAATTTTACTACACGTAATTTGCCGTGTAAAGACAGAAAAAGTAGGGATAGCCGTAAAATATTTAAGAATCATGTACCATGTACCCATAGCCTTAATATGTTATACTAAAAATATAAGGTGTTTACAATATTACTCGCTAGAAAGAATCCATAAATAAAAATTGAATTTAAATTTATAATGAGAACAAAATGCTACACATGAAGTGAGGTTAAGTCACAAGTCAGTAAATGAACGTGAAATAAGGCGATACCGTGTATTTTCCGATTTAGGTTCGTTTACACTCCACTTCACTTTAGGAAAAAAACAAACGTTCAAAATAATTCCAGAAATGGATAAAATGATAACCTAATTCTAAGCAACTTTTGTCCTGTGTATTCAGTTTTCAACTTTTGTCGATACTTTTGGAGATGTTTGCAGGTAAAAATTAAAAAAAACACACATGTTTTTACACGGTTTTTCGCAAAAAGCTCAAAAAGTAAGTGTTGTATTGAAAAATATATTCCCAGTAAAAATCTTACAGTATCTTACAAGAAAATAAAAAAACGGTGTATGAACGAAGTCTTTAGACCCAGTAAAAGTAGAGTTGTAGCTCATGAAATATAGGTTCTTATTCGTCAAATTAAAAATCGAATTAATCGTTACTAAAATAATAAATGATGGCTTTGCTTGTTTTCGATTCAGAGGGATGCACACCCGCTGGACAGGCTGGTTCTACCATTGCAGGCGTCTTCAGCAGAGTTCATTACGTGCAATCCTCTGAATCGAAAAACAGCTGGACCATCAATTTAAAGGGAATCTGAAAGATAATTCAAAATCCCCATTAGGACGCGATACAGCGACATCTCTTAACAAATTGAAGAGCCTCAGATACAGAATCCACCAAAAATGATAAATAGTTATTTAAATCTGAGACTATTCGTTTTGAAAGTTCTTTCTGGTACATCCTTAATCTGCGACTTTTTCAATTAATAAGACCGCAGACGACGAATATAGAACACGAAATGGAAACGATCACATTCCGCTTTCATTCGTCTAGCAAAAAAGGACAGACGAGGAACTTTCAGTACTCAAATCCGAGTAAAGATAGAAAAATAATAAATGATGGTTTTGCTTGTTTTCGATTCAGAGGGATGCACACCCGCTGGACAGGCTGTTTCTACCATTGCAGGCGTCATCAGCAGCGTTCGCTAGCGTGCACTCCTCTGAATCGAAAAACAGCTGGACCATCAATTTAAAGGGAATCTGAAAGATAATTCAAAATCCCCATTAGGACGCGATACAGCGACATCTCTTAGCAAATTGAAGAGCCTCAGATACAGAATCCACCAAAAATGGTAAACAGTTATTTAAATCTGAGACTATTCGTTTTGAAAATTCTTTCTGGTACATCCTTAATCTGCGACTTTTCAATTAATAAGACCGCAGATGACGAATATAGAAAACGAAAAGGAAACGATCACATTCCGCTTTCATTCGTCTAGGAAAAAAGGACAGAAGAGGAACTTTCAGTACTCAAATCCGAGTAAAGATAGAAAAATAACAAATTATGGTTTTGGAGTGCACTCAGAGGAGTGCACGCTAACGAACGCTGCTGATGACGCCTGCAATGGTAGAAACAGCCTGTCCAGCGGGTGTGCATCCCTCTGAACCGAAAACAAGCAAAACCATCATTTATTATTTTTCTATCTTTACTCGGATTTGAGTACTGAAAGTTCCTCTTCTGTCCTTTTTTCCTAGACGAATGAAAGCGGAATATGATCGTTTCCTTTTCGTTTTCTGTATTCGTCGTCTTCGGTCTTATTAATTGAAAAAGTCGCAGATTAAGGATGTACCAGAAAGAACTTTCAAAACGAATAGTCTCAGATTTAAATAACTATTTACCATTTTTGGTGTATTCTGCATCTGAGACTCCTCAATTTGTTAAGAGATGTCAGTGTGTTGCGTCCTAATGGGGATTTTGAATTATCTTTCAGATTCCCTTTAAATTGATGGTCCAGCTGTTTTTCGATTCAGAGGAGTGCACGCTAACGAACGCTGCTGATGACGCCTGCAATGGTAGAAACAGCCTGTCCAGCGGGTGTGCGTGTGCATCCCTCTGAATCGAAAACAAGCAAAGCCATCATTTATTATTTTTCTATCTTTACTCGGAGTTGAGTATTGAAAGTTCCTCTTCTGTCCTTTTTTCCTACGCGAATGAAAGCAGAATGTGATCGTTTCCTTTTCGTTTTCTATATTCGTCGTCTGCGGTCTTATTAATTGAAAAAGTCGCAGATTAAGGATGTACCAGAAAGAACTTTCAAAGCGAATAGTCTCAGATTTAAATAACTATTTACTATTTTTGGTGGATTCTGCATCTGAGACTCTTCAATTTGTAATCGTTACTACTTTAAAATTTACTTTACTTTTGTATTGTTTATATTATCTGTAAGTTTCACCGGTTCAAGGTGCTTATTTTTGAAAGAGATGTAGTTGAGAGGGCTTGAACTAGTCACTAATCACGAGTGTATGCAAATTTTAAACAGCCATATCTTAACCAATCTTTGTCTTACAGATAAATAAAAAGATGTAAAATATTCAGAAAAGCATAACCATTTTTTTTTACTTTTCGAGATTTTTCATATAACTAATACTTTCTAAGTTCTTTTGAAACAAAAAGATTTCAAAATTTAAAAAAAATTTTAAACCAAATTTTTTCAAAAATAAACAATTTGATCCGGTGAAACTTACTTATCATATATGCAGTGATGAGCGCGCTAATAACCGGCAAAATAACATAAGAGATGGAAAACATATTAAGTTGCGAGATAAAAAGAGATGACTCTAGTAGAGGTAGGAAATTTATCAATAGAAACCTATAAAACATTCTACTCATTGTTTCCCACCTTTAGCTTTAGACGAGTTGGGTAACTACCACTGTAATACTGACGGTTTTAGTTGAAATACTCCTCTGATACGTCTAGAGGTGGGAAACAATCAAGATAATGTACATTTATAGGTCTCTTTCGCCAAATTTCCACCTCTAATAGTTTAATCTCTTTTTATCTCACAACTTAATACATTTCCATCTTCTGCGTTAGTTTGCCGGTTATTAACGTGCTCTTCACTGTATAAACAATATATAAGGTAAATTGTAAGTCTAACGATTAACTTCATTTGGGATGCTAATTAAGGGGTAATTTTCACAATTTATTTTACGAAAAAAAGTGACCAACTTTATTTTGAGCGTAATTTTCTTCCTATTTTAATGCTGGAAACTTTTACAAACAAAAATAAAGCTGTTTTTAAACACTTTAAAAGTTCTGATGAGTTTTCCCCTAAAAGTGCTTCATGTTTTTGTTATTTCAGGTTAAAATATTTGATTTGGAATTTGCAGAATAAGAACATTTTTGCATATTTTTTTTTTTTTTTTGATAAAGTAGCTACTTGCTTTTTGAGAAAGCTTTTTATTTCTGAAAACCGGTCTAAAAACGTGGATTTCGTGTTAAAAAAAAGAGTGTGTGTACTTTCTACGCACGTAAGACGTTATACTTCTGTTAATATGATTTTAACGAAATAAATATATTATTTTATATATATAAACAATTTAATTGTATTTTTATTTAAATATTAAACTAATTTATAACTTCAACTAAAAATGATACCAAAAATTAAAACTAACTTTAATACGTCATTTTTTATGAACTGCAGCCTCCCCGCAATTGCTTTTCCCTTTGATGAACTGTAGACAATCCAAAAAAAGCTTGGATTTTTTACGCAAATTTTTATTTTTATTTTTATCATATTTGAATAATAACCTATTCCCAAAAGAAGACACATCCAAAGACAAAAAAAATTATATTTATTTAAAACACCAGTATATTTTTTTCAAGTTTCGTTTCACTTTACCTCATACTATCGTTTTTATAAAAATTCGCTGAACATTCAAAGTCATTCAAAATAATGTCTTGTCAAAAATTACGATGTTTTGAAAATTGCCGCCCAAAATATGTTTACCATATACTCTGGGCTAATTAGCAAAATACAAGGAAAAGCTATTTACCAGCAATTTTATTGCTGAAATCGAATCTTATTATTGTATGTATTAATAATATATATATGCAAAGTAATATATATATGCGCCCGAAAATCGTATTTTTTTCAATTTTTGCTCTATAACTCCAAAGATTTTAACTTTAGACCAAAAACACCCAAATAAAAATTCACCGCAATTAAATTCTGCATACAGACGTGTTTTTTCCGATTTACTTGGACGAAAACTTTCCCCGGAAAAAGCGGGTTTTTCCAACAAAATCTTTAATTTTCAACTAAACTTTTAGATAAGTAGTTGTTAATCAATAATTAAATAACTTGGTAACATAAAAGCCCTTTCTGTATATATTATAATTCCAGAAGTCTATCGAAATTTAATGAACAGCTTAGCAACAATTACAATGTTAATTAAAAATTTACGGTCGCTATAATAACGACAATAATTATGATGCATAAGAATAACTATGATTTTTTCATAAAAAGATACTATACCTATCTAATATACTGTACAGAATTGAAATTGGACTATTTAAGCGGCCTCAGGAATATTTTAAAATTATAAACAATTTTTTGGTTTATAAACAAATAGAATATATCGGGAAATGTTAAACTAAATATAATTGTGAAAACGGTATTCGAAAGAAAGCGGTAGGACGCTTCTTTTAAAAGAAAAAAAGTTTAATTATGATGAGTGGTTCCTGAGATACAACCGGTCAAAGTTGACCGGAATTTACGGCAAAGACATAAACAATAGGATCATAGTTTTCAAACCATCACCTTTTTATTTTTGTCCTCTTTCTCCACACCAATTTTCATATCTTTAAAATCCTCGTAACATATATTATTATAATAAAAACTATCGATAATACGTGTGAAAATTGCCAAAAATAGCAAAATTCCAATCAAAAATTAGGTTGGAGAAAATGTAACCCACAAAGTTCAAAATCGGTATACGTTAACAAAATGCATTTTCTCGGCTTCCGATGGAGCAATTTCTTTCATTCTTTTTTTGTTCCCTAATAACTCGAGTAGAGCCCTCGAACTAACGCATTACTAAATGTCAAACTTGCTTTTGTTTTGTTATAATAGATTAATTTATTTATAAGAACAGAAAATTACATATTTTTTCCAGTTGTAGGCTTTTTTTTTGATAAACTTACTACAAGTGTACCTTTTAAAGTTAAAAACATAAATATTCTCATTTGAAAGCTGTATAATTATTTAAGCAATTTTTATATAACGAAATTAAAATATTGTGTTATAACAAATAAATTAATTTATTATAACAAAACAAAAGCAAGTTTGACATTTAATAATGCGTTAGTTCGATGGCTCTACTCGAGTTACTTGGGAACAAAAAAAGAATGAAGGAAATTGCTCCATGGCAAGCCGAGAAAATGCATTTTTTTTAACGTATACCGATTTTGAACTTTGAGGGTTACATTTTCTCCAACCTAATTTTTGATTGGAATTTTGCTATTTTTGGCAATTTTCACACGTATTATCGATAGTTTTTATTATAATAATATATGTTATGAGGACTTTAAAGATATGAAAATTGGTGTGGAGAAAGAGGACAAAAATAAAAAGGTGATGGTTTAAAAATTATGATCCTGTTGTTTATATCTTTGCCGTAAATTTCGGTCAACTTTGACCGGTTGTATCTCAGGAACCACTCATCATAATTAAACGTTTTTTCTTTTAAAAGAAGCGTCCTGCCGCTGTCTTTCGAATAACGTTTTCACAATTTAATTTAGTTTAACATTTCCCGAGATATTCTATTTGTTTATAAGCCAAAAAATTGTTTATAATTTTAAAATATTCCTGATGCCGCTTAAATAGTCCAATTTCAATTCTGTAAAGTACATTAGATAGGTATAGTGTCTTTTTATGAAAAAATCATAGTTATTCTTATGCATCATAATAATTGTCGTTATTATAGCGACCGTAAATTTTTAATTAACATTTCAATTGTTGCTAAACTGTTCATTCAATTTACATCGACTTCTGGAATTATAATAGATACATACATACAGAAAGCGCTTTTACGTTACTAAGTTATTTAATTATTGATTAACAACTTATCTAAAAGTTTAGTTGAAAATTAAAGATTTTGTTGGAAAACCCCGCTTTTTCCGGGGAAAGTTTTCGTCGTAGTAAATCGAAAAAAACACGTCTCTATGCAGAATTTAATGGCGGTGAATTTTTATTTGGGTGTTTTTAGTCTAAAGCGAAAATCTTTAGAGTTATAGAGCAAAAATTGAAAAAAACACGATTTTCGGGCGCCATTTTGTTTATAAAAAAAGTAGCACAGTATCTGCGGACTTTGCATATCTATATTATTAATATATACAATCATAAGATTCTATTCCAGCAATAAAATTGCTGGTAAATAACTTTTCAAAAAAATGGCCTATTCTCCGATAATCAGCCCAGACTACATATTATTATGTAAATCAATCTTCTCATGTTACTCCTCCTATTTAAAAAACGAACCATAGATAAGGAAAAATATTCTTCTCTTTGTTTTGAATATTTAATTTGGAAAAAAGAAGAATAACTAGTTTAATGAAGTAACATTGACAGTGACGTAGTATTAGTTGATCCCAAGTGTTAATTACTTGTTATGACACCTTTGACAGTTACTGAAGTTTTTTTATCTTGTTATTTAAATTTATAACCAAATTACACTATTTTGCCATGACTTTGGATAAAAAGAGAGTTATATCCGTTAGTAACTATGTATTTACTGGAAATGTACTAGGAAAAGGGAATTTTGCTCGAGTAGAAGAAGCTGTTCATACCAAACTTAATGTAAAGGTAGCTATTAAAATTATAGACATTAATAACATTAAAGAAGATTATGTTCTAAAAAACCTTTATCGGGAAGCAAAAATAATAGCCAAATTAAATCATCCGTGTATAGTTAGTGTTTTTGAAACAATGCAGAGATCCGATAATGTGTATTATTTAGTTACTGAATTGGCAAATGGTGGAGATTTGTGCGCGTTCGTTAAGAAGCAACCAAATGGAAAACTTGGAGAAAAACAAACAAAAGCATATGCAAGGCAATTTTCATCAGCTCTGAGTCACATGCATAACCAAAAGGTAGTTCACCGAGATTTGAAAATGGAGAATGTGATGTTGAATAGTTTACAGACACAAATTAAGATCGTTGATTTTGGCTTAAGTAACTTCTGGAATATTGATAATCCTCTTAGAACACATTGCGGATCTCCAGAATACGCTGCACCGGAGTTGTTTGTTACTGGTAAGAGATATGGGACAGAAGTAGATCTATGGAGCTTTGGAATTATACTCTATGGCATGCTAGTAGGTCAGCTACCTTTCGTTACCTGTCGATCTACACAACTTTCTTCACAAGAAAAACGAAAGCAATTGATTACTCAAATTAACAAAGGTTTAAATAGTGCTCACCGCAAATCATTATCTACATTTAGTACTGACTTTAGAAGTTTAATAAGTCAGTTATTGGTGGCAGATTTTTCTAAAAGAATGACAACAAAAGAATTAATCGTTCATTCTTGGATCACAGATAAAGGTACAAAGATTATTTGCTCTAATCCAATACAAGAACTAGATACATACGAAAAGAGTAAGATTTTGGGTAAAATTAGCACTGCTCTACAACTACAACCAAAAGTTGTCAGCAGAGCCATTTCTCATGAAATGCTTGGAAAGATAGGTGGTATGTACAATATTCTTAAACGGCATTGTCAATTAAGACGTCTTCAAGGTGATGGTACGTCAAAAACAATACAATCTTTAACTATACTGGAACTAACACACTTAGCTAGGACATTAGAAAAAGATAAAGCTGCTTTTAGTAACAAGAATACAATCCTGAACTTCATTAAAAAGCCACAATCTGCTCAACCCCAAATAATAAAAGCGGAATGTGTACCTAAAATTTCAGTTGGTGACGGAGAACGTATTAAACCAACTTCAAGCTGTACATCTAAGTCACCCGAGCAGATAAAATCTACTACAGAAAAGAAAATACAAACGAAGATACGGCCCAATACAGTGCAAGAAATGATAAATCCGAGAAGAATAAATACATCTGTTGATGATAATACCAGAACTCTCCATCAAAGAAGTGCTCCAATTGATTACAGAAGTATTCAATGTCCTAGCTTAAGAAGAAAAGTTTATTCAGCAACCATCACAAACAGGATTTATTCCCAAATTAAAAATCCTGATACAAATTCAATTCCATCTGCTAAACTATACGAAAAGAAAGATAGTTCTTTGACATCAGCAAAAGCAGAACACAATTTTGATTCCGCTTTAAAAAATTGTATCCAAAAGGATTCAGTAGTTAGAGAAAAAATTAAAAAACATCTGCCGTTTTTATTGGACAGAACTAAAGACAACAAATCAAAAGATGGTTCGCATTCTCCAAAGTCTAAAGATAAAAAACTATATTCAAAAATGGAAACCAAAAGAAATGATGATTTAAAAACTGTCAAAAAGCAGCTAATAAATATTATTAAACCTTCTACAGCTAAAAAAACTCAAATGGTTACTACTTGTTTAAGTAGAGAGACATGTTTACGGCCCGACTCGAGTCCCGCAAACATACGTTCCAAATCACAACAGACCTCAAAACGACGTCCAGTTTCCAGGCCTCTGCATCAAATCCTCGAAAAATCACTTCAAAATAATGCAATTTTATCTAAAACAGTGGATTTGAAGCAAACTAAAAATCAACAGTATTCAAAAAGTGCCAGTTCAGCTTCTAAAGAACGAAATAATTTAAGTAAAATAATAAAAGATTTCAATGATCCAAATATGGCAAGTACAGCCCATGGTGATTACGATATTCGAGCAACCTCTTCAGGACATCGTAGAAAGTTACCCATTTATGATCCAATAGCGAGGTCCATAGCTGATTATGTTTCAAATAATGTTTCAGGTAGGATGTACCAGTATCCTTGGGTTAAAAAATAAACTATTGTATTCTGTTGATGTAAGATTTATTTTAAAATACGGGAACACTAAATAAAATGGTATATAAAATGTTCTGATTTATTTGTTTAAGTTCTATGTCGTCATCCTTAGCCCGTTATCCTACGTAGAAAGGTATCTACATATACATATCATGCACTCATCGTTTCCGGCACGTAGCGTAGACTCCGGAAAACCTGATTTTACAAAGAGGTGTCTGATACGATACTTTCCGGACAGTATGAATTGTTCAATTATTTTAAAACCATTAAAATCAATATTTTTCGGAAACTAAACACTACCTGCTGGAAACGATGAGTCCTTGATAATATGTAGAAACTTTTTAGTCGCGTCATGATGTTTGATGGACTGAGATGGGTCATTAAACTCCATCTTGAGCGTTGTAAGATTTATTCCTAAAGGGAGAGTATGAAGTTTGTAATTTGATTAGAATGCCGTGAAGATCTGCCTCTTGATCTTCTATTTCTACTCTATCTTCGACACTCAGTATTTCCAGGCCAAAATCCCGGCATGCAACAATCCTCACATAGGTAAAAATTCCGACCACTACATTTTGAATATTTATTGTTTCCTTTTCAAATGTAATACCATCATATATTATAGAGTATCGAAATTGAAAAACTATTACTTACTAATAAGTACGGGTACTAATTATTATGTATTTTAAAAGAAAAAATTATTAAAAATTATACTTACTGAAATGGAAGGTTGTAAGTGACATAATAATATCTATTATATATGAAAGTAAACTTGAATTCAGGATTTGATTATATTTATATATTATTGGACTATATTATATTGGCAAAAAAATAATTTAATTCATATACCCATGTTAGAAATTTTATTTAGAAAATTAGTTCATATTAAATGGTAAATACTTATGTTCAGTAACAAAAAATAAAAAACAGATGACCATATAGGGCAGTCAATGAGGATATTTGGCTCCGAATTCCATCCTACTACATCGATTAACTTGATATTTTTACAGTAAGTAGGGAATAGCTCAAGAAACAAAGTCTACCCTATGCCGATGTGCGTTTTTATCTTGGGGGTGGTTCCCACCCCTTCTCGGGGGTGAAAAATGTTTTGGTTAGAATAGCCACGGAAGAGGCTAGAGATCCTAATTTTAAGCAAAGACTATTCTATAATTATTTTTTGAAAGCTCAATACTTGTTGAGTTATTCGTGGTTGAAAATTGGCCATTTTCATTGAAAAAGACACCTTTTCGGATGGATTTTTGCGAATACCTTAAAAACTATGCATCTAACAAAAAACCGTATAAAATATTTCTGTAGGTTTTTAAAAAAACAAAGAGATTCGTTGCTTCATAAATCTTCTAGTTAAAATACAAAGAGGGATATAGTAGGTAAGAAAAGTTTGATTTTTTGCTGCATGCTCATATCGGTGTATTCAACTTGAAATAACAGAGAAACTGTCGATTCTAGGTGTACAATGATACTAATAACTTTTATAGTGCTTGAAAAGACCTTTAAAATGAGCAATAGTAATTGTCGGTTACATGCAAACTAAGCGAGGTATTCTGCAAAAAATTTTATGACTAATGTATTTTAAGAAGAAATAAGAAGTATACTTAACCCTTCATCCATCAGAATTTAAATACATCGTTTTCCTTCTACAATACTTTTTATTATAGTGTTAATTCTATATTCAAAAAGTGGAACTGGAATAAAATGAATGGTTTTTGAAAAAAATAAGATCAAATTACAGAGAGCATTTTTAAATTTTCTTAAAAATCTTCTTTTTCCTCCATGTAATTCGAAAAAGATAAGATATGTGAAAAAAAGATACCACACAAAAATGAAGGGCTTTTTCAGATAAAAATTTCCTTTTTATTTTTCTTTACTGTATCTCTTATCATTTTCAAGTTACATGGAGAAAAAGAAGATTTTTAAGAAGATGTAAAATAGAAGAAGAAGAATAAAAGGTATTGTGGAAGGAAAAGGATGCATTTACATTTTGGTGGATGGGGGTTAAAATTATTTCTCATTTTTTCTTAAAATACATTAATTATCAATTTTGTTTGCAGTATATCTCGCTTAGTTTTAATGTAGTGGACCTTTAATATAGCTCACTTTAAAGGCCTTTTCAAGCACTACAAAAGGTAATAGTAGCATTTCAAGTAGAATACACCAATTTGAGAATGTACCAAAAAACAAACTATTTTCACCTACCATATCTATTTTTGTATTATAACTAGAAGACTTATGAAGGCAAGTGTCTCTTTGTTTTTTATAACCTACAGAAATGTTTAATATCGTTTTTTTTAATTAGATGCATAGTTCTTAAGGTATTCGCAGAAAAACATTCGAAAAGGTATTGTTTCAATGAAAATGGCCAATTTTTAACCACGAATACCTCAAAAAGTATTAAGTTTTCAAAAAAAAATTACAGAACAGTTTTTGCTTAGAATTAGGTTATGTAGCAAATTCCGTGTTAATTTTAACCAAAAAATTTTCCACCACTAAGAAGGGGTGGGAACGACCCCTAAGATAAAAGCACACATCGACATAGGGTAGACTTTGAATTAGAAGATAAGTAGAGGCTAGGCCCAAAACTTTATTAAAATCCATGCAGTAGGATAGAATTCGGAGGTAATATCCTATTCTTGCTCCCATGGACTGGCGTAATAAACAAAAAACAAGAAATAAATGTAATTATATTTTAAAAAGGAAGTTATCACACCTGTCGGGATTCTGGTTTGACGGGATTTTGGCCTGTAGGGATTCTGGCGTGTCGGGATTTTGGCCGTCGGGATTGTGGCCGTCGGGATTGTGGCTTTCGGGATTTTGGCTGTTGGGATTTTGGGGTAGACCCGACTCCCACTGACGCCACCTGTAAGAAAATTGAGACTTTCGAAATGTGACTTTATTTTCAAATTCTGAAGAAACCTTAGATCAATCACGTTACTAATCAGGATGTTTCGTTGAGAATTCAAAAAGGAAAAGAGCTGTCAATTACAATAAAAACAACCAAAATTGAATACTTCGGTCACATCATGAGGAACAGCGAAATATATGGATTGCTGCAACTAACCTTACAGGGAAAAGTAGAAGAAAACGATGAACAGGAAGGCAAACGATTTCCTGGCTGAAAAATATACGTACGTGGTTTAATACAATAACCACAATTCTTTTTAGAGCAGCAGTCTGCAAAATAAATATTGACATTATAATCGCCAATAGCCGAAACGGATAAGCACTACAACAAGAAGAATAGCCTAGATTTCAAGGATGTTCTAGTTGCGCTTAAAGACATAATTCTTTAATTGTAGTTTGATAAATGCACCGACTGACAAAACAAGACCAGAAAAAATGAAAGAACAGATTTTTTTCGAAGACCTAGAGCAAGCCTCTAGACCAGGGGCCGCATCCGGACCGTGAGCTAGTTTTGTGCGGACCGTCAATAAATTCAGAATATACCTAGAGTTTGGCAATTTTGAAAATGTTTGGCCATGAAATTGTGTACTATGTTTGGCTCAACTTATGTGTGCGAAGCAACTTTATCAAGAATGAACTTTATTAAACATCGGTAAAGATCTCACTTAACAGATGAATATCTCAACTCCCTAATGAGACTCAGTTGCACTAAACTCACTCCAAACTTCAGACAGGTTGTATATAAAAAAATGTCATTTTTTTCCATGATAATTTAATTTTGTAAAGAGTTTTCCCCTTTTGCTTCTCTACTATATGTTAAGTAGGAGTACTTTTCAGATGTGCATTTAATTAAAATAATTTTCAGATTTAATAAGTTTGCAACAAACACCTGGCATTGAAACTAATGTAGTAAAGATAACATGTTAATTAGCATTTTGTACTATGATTATTTATTTTAAATTCCTCAGTTTCCTTTCTACTACAAATTTAAAGTTATACTACAAAATTAAAGATGTCTAAAAACATTAGCATTCAAAATATAAATTCCTAATTTTTAAAATATTCTCAGTAACAATTTACAATACTGCTCTTTTCAAAATATACTGATAATAACATCAAAACAATACACAATGAATTTATTTTTTATTTATTGTACCAGGAAAACTTACAGAAAAGTATACAGTTACCAAAAAACAATCAGATATTATTAGTTTTCCTTTCCATATTAGTCCATGTGTGAGGCCACTTTTGTATGAAAAATGTTTCTGACTCGATGTCTTTGAGGATTCCTGTTCAAAAATGTCCCCTTTAAACAAATCAGAAGGGTGCCGGGTGAAAAAATTTTTTAAGCAAATTCAAAATCACTTTTTTGCGTCGAAAAATGAATTTTTAGGTTTCTTGGGTAATTATAAACAATAAAGGTCTCTTGTCATATTTCTGAAAAGTTGATAGTTTTCGAGTTATAAGCGATTTAAAATCTGAAAAATGCGAAAATATGCATGTGCGATGCTTGAAAACTCTTAAGTTTTAATAAAATGACAGATCTTTTTTATTTAAGATGACCCAAAAATGCTAAAAACATATTTTCGCGGGCAAAAAAGGTGATGTTTTGAATTTTTGTTAAAAAATATATTAAACAATTTCTGCACTCTTCTGATTTGTTTATAGGGGATTTTTTTAACAAGAATCCACAAAGAAACCGAATTAGAACAGTCAGAGACAGGCAGCATAAATCCGGACCCCGGAAGTGTCATAGGCTTTCAAAACGGACCCTCAGGGAAACTAATTGGTGACCCCTGCTCTAGACTCTAGAACATGTCCCAGAAGGAAACTAAGATATTGTTGCGGGACATGAATTAAAGAATAAGACGAAAGAGGATTTATATCCACACTACAAAAAGGCATAACATACACAACGTTGGTACCGACATTGGCTTACGACTGATACACTAGCAGCACCACTAAACGTGACAGTCGATAGCACCTATTTTGAACACAATAATATACTGAAGGTAACCTGGACCTTCCCTGACAGAAAAACAATGAATCACATTAATCATAGTTTTAAGACACGGAACACAGACATAATGAACTAGAGAATTTGTAGAGGCGAAAATATAAACCTGGACCTTACCTGGCAGAAAAATTATAAATCAGATTGATCATAGTTTCAAGACACAGAACACAGACGTAATGAATTTTAGTGAATTCGTAGAGACAAAATAAACTCGTATCGGTGCCTAATGATATTATTATTGAGGGCTATAATTTAAAATGTCACCAAAGAAAATAAAATGGCTAGAATAAATGGAAGGCCAAAAGGCATTCAACATTCAAAGAGATTCAACAGTTAGTCGAGGCATTGAAGGATTGAAGTGTCGATTTTTTTGCAGTAAGACAGATTTTAATGCGGATTGGTGCGTTGGATTCGTGAGAATGTCAGGAAATTTTGTGAACTAATGTAATGAATAAGAAATCTTAAATTGCATTTGTGCATAAGAAATATGCATTTCAAAAATGCATTTCGGTAAATAGTGGGAAAAATTGACTCAATTTTCTTACTCGGGGAATCTTGGGGTCGCTGAAAACGAATATGAGGTCGGCGAGAGTGTGCAAACTACCTGCTGCCTGCAGAGGGTGTAATAAACGTCTTTCTCTGGAGTATTATGGTAATTTGTTAAATAATTGGCTCAAACTTGTAACTCGGGGGTGTTTGGGGTCGCTGAAAATAAATATGAGGTCGGCGAGAGTGTGCAAAGTACCTGGTGCCTGCAGCGTGTGTAATAAACGTCTTCCTCTGGAGTATTATGGTAAATTATCATATAATTAGTTTAAACTCGTTACTCAGGGTTTTTGGGGTAATCTATTTTCTTCGATGTAACTATAGTGATCGAAAAGGGTGGTATTTTTATTATAAATAAACATAAATTTTTATTATTATAATATATTTATGGTTAAAAAAGTTCATTATACAAAATTTATCATAATTTATTTTTAAAACTCATTTTCTTCATCATTATCATCTTCTTCTTCATTATTGCCTTCCTCTCTCGAGTCCAATGCAATATTTGTGCAATCAGAGCCTACACAATTTTTGCAGGCTAAATTACAAACTAACCCATGCTTCCTGCTCCCGCATGAGTTGTAGCAGTCTGACTTACAACTACAGAATATTAAATTTAAAATGTTTGGAGGACCAGGTGGCTGAGTCATTCTAACTGGAATTAATACCCATCCCCAATTTTGTAATTTTGTAATTCCCATCCCCAATCGGTTGGGTTCATGTTACTGTCCTCTCCATGCAGCCAAATTTGTGTTTGTAAATATACCCTTTTTAAATGCTGGGTAAATGCATCAACAGATGAAAGAATTTTTCCAATGATAATCTTTTTATTTTTGGCAATAACCATTAAGTACATTCTGTATCTAGTAATTTTCTCTCAAGGCAAAACCACATCATCCACTTGCGACTTAATTCAAACTGCTTTAAATGATATGAAATTAGAATTTAGTCGTTGCGATATTTATTTTTAGTGGTCCCAAAGACCCCCCGAGTAACAAGTTTGGGCCAATTATTTAACAAATTACCATAATAGTCCAGAGTCAGACGTCTATTACACCTGCTGCAGGCACCAGGTAGTTTGCACACTCTCGCCGACCTCATATTCATTTTCAGCGACCCCACAAAACCCCCTAGTAATGAGTTTAAGCCAATTATATGATAAATTACCACAATACTCCAGAGGAAGACCTTTATTACACCCGCTGCAGGCACCAGGTAGTTTGCACATTCTCGCCGACCTCATATTCGTTTTCAGCGACCCCAAAAACCCCCGAGTAAGAAAATTAAGTCAATTTTTCCCACTATTTACCGAAATGCATTTTTGAAATGCATTTTTCTTATGCACAAATGCAATTTGAGATTTCTTGTTCACAAAATTTACTGACATTCTCACGAATCCAACGCACCAAATTGAATTAAAATCCGTCTTACTGCGCCAAAAATCGACAGTAGGGCCTTTTTTTGTGCTTCAATGCCTCTACTAAGTTGCAGAACGGTACTCGAAAAACATCACCAACAGGTTAAATAATCCAAAACTAAAAAAAGAAATAAAGCCAGAAATATGAAGTCTACAACAACATTTTTACCTGACAAATAAGAACAAATGTAAAGAATTGTAAGACAAAGAGGAGAGAAAATAAAAAGATATACAAAAACAAAGAAATGAAACCCCTTAAGAATTGAACTTCCCTTAAGAAACATATAAACCAACATAAACAGAGAGAAAGACTACAGAGCATTCTATAAAAATAATAATTCAAGGCAAAACAAACCAATGCAGAAGTCTGAATGATGGCCAATTAAAAACAATGAAATATGTGTAGTGTATTGAATATGGATCGAATACTTTAACTGGGTATCTAATGTAGAGAAAAAATAAAAAACCTGGAAGGCGGAAAATATGGGGTATTCGAAAGAGTCGAGGGGATGGTGAAACCAACAATTCTTGTTAACAATTCAAATTAAAAACGCAGTTAAAAAACTTGCCGGAAATAAATCTCAAATCTAAAAATTCTCATGGACATCGAAAGAATTTGAACCATTACAATAATATGCCGAAACATGTAAAAAAGCTGAAATGGCAAGATACTGAATAGAAGAAAAATAAGACCAGTAGGTTAACAAAGAAAAAGCAGTTAAGGTAGCGATATACATATCTCTGATCTGATGAGTAATTAAAGTAAATTTTACAAAAGGCAATAATATGTAAACATAAAAATAGTTAAACGTACTTTATTTATTAATACACGTTCTGGTGGACACGAAATTTGTAAAATCAATGTATTGTAACAAGCAAGTCTGTCCGTATACCCGTCAATAAAGCATTAGCATATATAACTTCTTACAAATAAATCATTTTTGCTATAAACAAATAGAAAACCTGACTGAATCACTTAAATATATTTACATGTGTAATGCAACTTGTCTAAGTACTCTAAAATTCCTGCAAACAAAAATTATTAGCTTAATAAATCTACCAGTGTTTAAAGCCGTATCTAATGTTTGTTTTTGAAAGCTGTAAGTGTTCTATTTAATAATAAGTTATTGTGTGATAAAAACAAACACATACTTTTAAAATATTTACAGATTTGCCTTAGAAGATCCGAATGTAGGTCAATTTCATACATAGACAAATATTTCTAGCATGGGCCCATCAAAATCGTGTCATAGCTAACCTTAAGAGGCAACAGTAGCGCAAGGAAAACGGGGTCCAAGATTTCTGCTGTAATTTTGAATAATTTGTCGAGATATTTGGCACACATATTATTCGTAATATAATAAAGAATTGCGGTACAGAGCCCAATCTGAGAAATATGTTAGTATATGGAAATTACTCTATAACTAAATAAAATATTGCAAAAGGAGCCTGTACCGCCATTAAGAAGAACAAAAAAATACACTTTCTTCAAATAAACTTTTTTATACCAAGCCTAGATTTTGTGTCACGTTGGATCTACTAAAAATCAATTTTCTATAACAAGAAATCGAACGTGACTGACTTGGCAACAGTTAGTGCGCCTATGAGTAAAATAAATATTTTATATGGATGGTATACAATGTACAATGTATATTCTAAAATGATGCACACCGAAATATCTTTTTGAAAGATCACGGAATAATTTACAAAAGAAAACACCTGTTGACCGTTGTTCAATACGTTCAAGCGTGCTGACGCGAACCTGCTGCAAAGCGAGTCGAAGGTAGGGATCGAAGGTAGCTAGGGAGGTAGGGAGATAGTGTTGAATATCCGTACCTTCAACTCGCTTTGCAGCAAGTGCGCCTGAGCGTAGTGAGAAACAGTCAACAGCTGTTCTCATTTTCTTTTTTAAATTAATCCGCGATTCAAAAGCATATTTCGGTGTGCATCACTTTACGATTTGACAGACAAAAAGAAATTGAAAATAAAAGTTGACAATACTTTAGACGCGTTTTTCTCAAAATGGCTTTTTCAAAGGCTGTAGACATTGTAATTCAAAAACTACTTAACCCGCGAGTAGTCGCGCCGTTAGATAGAATCTCACATTTTATCCTTTTTCGCGATAACTTGATGAAAAATTTGCAATTTTGAAAAAATTTCGTAAGTGCCTCGAGGAAGGGTGTAGTAATGCGTAGGTATTTTTTTCTTCTTCTTCTTTTTGTCCAATTTATGGCTTTGGGGAGAGCCAATTAGCTTTAATAATTGTTACAAATAATATTTCTAGCATAGCAAGTAAATAAAAATACTATAAAATAAAATTTTTTTACGAATTCGTATTTACATTCGTATTGTGAGATGAAATCTAACAAGCGACTGTTCACGTTACAGAAGTGACCGCGACTACTCCCGGATTAACCGACCCACCTGCAATTTTGTATATATTTTGTTAAACATTCCTTGAGGTAACGCTGTAGAGATATTTTTTGTTTTATGCTTATTTTTTGTTTAACAATAATAAACATGTTAATTTTCACCCTTTTTGAAACAAAAATCGTTGGTTTGACTTCTGAGTGATATCAGAAAGTCAAAATTCGATAAACTAACAAACTCGACAGCGTTACCTCGAGAAACTCATGAGCTAATAAAATATTTTTGAATTTTTTGTTTATCCTGATCCAATGATGGGTTCTGATGCACACAGAAAATTCATTGTTTTTTGAGGTCTCTTTATAATTTGCCACCGTTAACATATTTTTCAATATTTTTCCTTGAATTTCTTTTTAAATAATCTATGGATTCTACTGAATATGTCTATTTAATTACAAAATAAAATAATTTTACCATACTTTAATAAAATTAATAAAAAATGGGCTTGAAATATTGATTTCAACCCCTACGGCCCCTTCCCCTTAAGGATAGCTATGACACGATTTTGATAGGCAACCCATGCCAGAAATATTTGCCTATGTATGAAATTTAATAAAAAAAAATGTTTCATCCGGAAAGCAGATGGGTGCAGGTCAACCTATATTCGGATCCCGTATTATTACAAAGACTGTTGGTCAAAAAAAATAATAGGATTTCCAGTCTACTTGGATTGATAAGATAATACAATGTAATGAATGAGAGATGAAGAATAGGCCAAATTTTAACTAGTAGTTGTCACTACTCCATTTGTTGTCATTAGGCTTATAATATGATCGTTCCATTCTGATCTCTATTTCTTACCCAGTCCTTGATGTCTCTCCGTCATATAGACCTGGATCCCACCTACCAAAAAAAGTTGATTAAAAGCAATCTGAAAATTTGTTAATAGCTTAATGGTATCTAGTCGGACAAATTTGGATGTATGGGAACACCGGAACAGGGGAAGTTTTAATTGTGGAGCATGATAAACGTGTCGTCCTGACAAGTTTATGATTGTGAAAAATAGCCAGTTGTTTTAAGTTTATTCGATAGCCAACGTTATGTAATATATGCGAAAATGTTTGTCCGACAAAAAATTTGGAACGTCAGACTACGAAAACGTTCCGTGTATTTTGTCGGACAGAACTTCCAATTGATTTGTTACCATTTCATTAAACTCTCATGAAAAACTCAGACTAGTGTTTGTCACCAACTGCGCATTCTAATGAGTGGAACTCGAAGAACATGTCAAATGACAGGAAGCATGTTGGTTAGTAATAGCAGTCTGATTTTTGCATGAGAGTTTAATGAAAGGGTAACAAATCAATTGGATGTTGTGTCCGACAAAATACATGGGATGTTTTCGTAATCTGACGTTCCAAATTTTTAATCTGTTCCACAAATAAAACTTCCCCTGTTCCAGTGTCTCTATACATCAAAGTTTGTCCGACTAGACACTGTTAAGCTATTAACAAATTTTCAGCTTGCTATTAATAAAGTTTTTTTTTTTGTACCAGCTACTTACCATCGGATTTTCTAAGAGTTTTTTCATCTCTGCTGTTTCTAGCAATCTTTTTAGCCCAGTCGGGATAGCATTTGACTTTGCATTAGGAGCTGCCCCAAATTTTATTTTTCTAGTCTTTAGGGAGGGTCAATATTAGTATAAATTTAAAATCTCCACTGAAATCCACCGTTGCGTTAGCCGCCATCTTGATTTTAAACGAGAACGGTTTTTGCTCAATATCTCCGCCATTTTCAATTTTTTGACAAGAAGTGTATAAACTGGAATTGTTTAAAATACGATTTTCTATAATTTCATTTATTATAATTTTTTTCGTGCGGTCGATATTTTCCGAGTTATGAGGGGAAAATAGTGACAGTTGTAGCATAATTATTTAATTATTGAATTATCTCGTTTATTATTAGTTTTACAACAAATATATACCTATGCAAAAATGAAAAAAAATTAAATTTTGTACAATTTTGATGCCATTCATTTTTTTGATAAAATCAATATTTAAGGTAGTGCATACGTGGTAAAAGTGCGAGCGTAAGACCTGATTGATTTTGTAGCAATCGTTTTTGTTCAATATCTCCGCCATTTTCAACTTTTCGACTAAAAGTGTAAGAACTGAAATTGTTGCAATTACGATTTACTATTTTTCGGGAGAACCAGTGGCGGGTCTACAAGGGGGGGAAATGGGAAAATTCCCCCAAGAGGGTCCAAAATTAAAAAAAAATTGTTGAAACATCACGATATATTAGCTGACATAAAACTTAAAATATCGACCGACAAATTCAACCAATAAAACCCGCTAGTTAATAAAATTAAGTGAACTTCATGCATATAATGTCTTTTTATGTCTTTTATATACTTAGTTTGGTTGACGTTTCTCAAAAATTGTATAAAATATAATTCTCTTTATTTTTGTTTATGTAGGTACAATTATGTCGTAAAGTTAATAATAAATGAGAAAATTCAATAATTATGCTTCCCCTCCGCTTCCATTATTTTCCCCCTTAACTCGGAGAATATTGATCGTATAAAAAAATTGTGCCAAAGAAATTGTAGGAAATTGCATTTCCAACAATTTTCTGTGCCACCATTTATGTCGAAAAGTTGAAAATGGCGTAGACATTGAACAAAAACAATTGCTATAAAATCAATCCGGTCTTACGCTCGCGCTATTACCGCATACGTACTACCTTAAATATTAATTTTAGCAAAAAAATTAAAGAAATCAAAATTGTGCAGAATTTAATTCTCTTCATTTTTGTATAGGTACATATTTGTTGTAAAGCTAATAATAAACGAGATAATTCAATAATTATGCTCCAACTGTCACTATTTTCCCCTCATAACTCGGAAAATATCGACCGCACAAAAAAAATTATAATGAATAAAATTATAGAAAATCACATTTTCAACAATTTCAGTTTCAACACTTTTTGTCAAAAAATTGAAAATGGCGGAGATATTGAGCAAAAACGGTTCTCGTTTAAAATCAAGATGGCGGCTAACGCAACGGTGGAATTCAGTCGAGATTTTAAATTTATACTAATATTAACCCTCCCTAAAGATTAGAAAAATAAAATTTGAGGCAGCTCCTAATGCAAGGTTAGGCCTGTTATTCGTCAAACCCAACTGGACTATTTTGTTCTCTCTGTGGCAGCTGGTGTTACTGCTGCGTATTGTTACCCGATATGTTTATTTCTCAATATTGTTTAACAAAGGCAATCTGCGGATCTGTTTGCATTATTCACTTGAACTTCCACTTCTATTTTAAGCCTTCCGTAGCTAGATAGTATGATGCTTAGATAAGCATCAGTAATGCCTAGTGAACTCCATCACTTGCTCTATTATCTGTCTCTCCAGCTCTAATTTTCATCTTAGTAGATTTGCTTTTAAATCCATACATTTTGTCTTTAGATTTTCTGGCGGTTATATTTAAATGGTGCAGCATACGTTGTAAATTACCTTTATTTTGAGACATTAGTATTGCGTCGGCGTCGTCTGTATACCAGATTATTTTAAGTTGATTTTCTTCCATTTAGTATCCCTTTTAGCTCTTAATCTTTTCATTAAATCAGGTTGAACCTATCTTTCCTATTTTTTATTGTTTAGTTTTTCCTTAGATTTTCTTTTATTGTGTTGCTATGGTAGATAGTTTTGATCATTTTGATTATTCCTAGATGTCTTGTATATAACACCCGTGTTGAACTGCCCCCACCCCACTTGCAAAATTTTAAAAACAAATAGCGCTGATTTATGAGCTACTTATGAGCTCTCATATTCCGCAAACTAAAAATTTTTAGCTCGTTCTACTGAGCAGGAATTTAATATTTTAGTGGGGGCTGAGTCAGCCCTCCCCCCCACTACCTAAAAATAGGGATATTGAATCGATCTTTGTGTCAAAATTAGGAGCTATTTATGAGCTCTCTAAGTGATATAGTTTAGCTTTTTGAGCTCATCCCCTTCACCCCCAAACAACCCTTTAATTGATTTAACTTAAGAAAAACATGCTGAGAAAAATTAAAATTTATCGTATCGCGGATATAATTCGTAGAGCTTATATATTCCAATAATAAGCACTTAAATTACGTGCATTTCGATTATTGAGCTACAACCCCTTCGCATCTTCCCGGCAAGAAAGAGTTATATTTAAAATGAATTCAATTTATTTTCTGGCGACTTCATATCGTTTACTAATTTATGAACTCCCAAAATACATGCATTTAGATCATTAAATTGCAATTTCTTTTGTATAGTGCAGTCACTGAAGGTAAAAATAAATTAATACCTTCAATTTCGGTGAATCTTCATCTATTTTTACGAAAACTGGTGAGTGGTTAGAGGATACTTCAAGAAATAAACGTGACATGGTGTTACCTTGCACTTTTACCCTGAGGGTAGATACCACCCCTTCTCAGGGGTAAAAATTATTTTATGAAAATTAACTTCAAAAATCGATAGAAGGATCAATTATAAGCAAAATTTGTTAGATAAAGTTATTAAAATAAATTAATATTTTTTGAGTTATTAATGATCAAAGAGTTTAATTTTTCGTGAAAAAATGCATGCTTTAAAGCGATTTTTCATAAATAACTCAAAAACTGTAAGTTTTTACAAAATATTTTTATTACCAAAATTGAAGCTAATAAAAAATATAATAAATTACTTACTTGAAAAACCTTTTAATATTAATTTAAAGTAAGTTGTAGGTAATTGAATTGAAGTATATTTTTTTTCTGCGAATAATTAAATCTATGGACCCAAGCCTAAATAACGGGAAAACGATGATGCATTATACAGGGTGTCCAGAAACTCTACCGACAAACGAAGACAGGAGGTTCCTCAGATAATTTTAAGACAATTTAACCCAATTCACCTAGTCCGAAAATGCTTCCTAAGGGAGCTAGGGCTCTTTGTAGATGGCGTCATGTAATTAGTTTTTCTTAAATACCTCCAGAACGCTTCTATTTAGAAAAACGGAAATTGGTATGCTTATTTACTTTCCAGAAGTGAATCTATTCCACCCATTGCGAATTTCTAGTACCGGTCATAGACGTCCGTTTTGGGTAGGTCAACAGTCATTTAATAGCATAACTTTATCGTCTTTAATTTTTAAGTATTTTTGACACTAGAGTATTCAATTATGATATATTCGAGTACTAAAAGTTACTCTTGCTTTAAGTTGGTAAAATACATCGTTTTTTTTTAAATTGTTTTCAATTTTTTTTTCAAATTCCCAAAGCTAAAAACTTTCAAACCGATTTTTCTAGAAAATGGTGTGTCCTACCGACGTAAAATAAGAGTACCTTTTAGTACTATAATATCTCACAATTTAATAATCCAGTATCAAAAATGCTTAAAAGTTGAAGACAAAAAAGTTATGCGATAAAATAACCGTTGCCCTACCCAAAACGGAAGCCTATGACCAGTATTAGAAATTCGCAATGGATGGAATCGATTCATTTCTGGAAAGTAAATATGTATACAAATTTTAGTTTTTCTAAATAGAAGCGTTCTGGAGGTATTTAAGAAAAACTAATTACAGGGCGCCATCTTCAAAGAGCTCTAGCTCCCTTAGGAAGCATTTTCGGACTAGGTGAATTGGGTTAAATTGTCTTAAAATTATCTGAGGAATCTCCTGTCTTCGTTTGTCGGTAGAGTTTCTGGACACCCTTTATAATATGTACTTACTAAACATTGTCAAAGTACTTAGAAATAACTATCAAATGAGCTCCAGAATAGGTTGATTTTTCCAAAAAAATGTTATTGTTTTTTTTTGGAATAACTCCGTTAATTTTTACGATTGATAATTAAAAGATACTTTGAGGAACTATAAAACTGAGTTACATTTAATACTTTACTTTTTCGGATATTAGGTTAAAGGGCTCCGGTTACATTGTTCTCGCAGTAAAATTTAGGCTGATGGCTGGTTTTACCAACGACAAAAAACGATAGCAGTTTATTCTATTATTAAAATTATTCAACCAAAAAAATGACATTTCTTTATTTTAGTAACGTCAAATAATACCTATTTTTTTATAAATAAATATGTACTTTTCGAATAAATAAATAGTGTTGTGTTTAATAAACCAATTCCTCTGTAATTCTGCGAAACTGATTTGACTACCTTTTTGAAGAGAGTTCTTAGAAAGCTTGATATGTATTCTTGCGGTATTTGATTTTTTTTTCTGTAATATTTTGGATTAATTTTAATAGTTGTTTGGTCAGATCTGGTGCTCCATACTTAATGAGTTTATTCTATACTCTGTTCTGTCCCGGTGATTTTCTATTTTTTAATTTCCTTATGCTTCCTTTACCTCTCCCTCTTCAGTGTCTATTTCTTCGTTTGTCATTAGTTCTGGTGTTGGTGACACTGACTGTGGTAATTGCGGGATAGATTGAGTAGTCCTGCGGTTATCACAGTCAATATGCCCGGATAAAATGTAGACGGCGATTACTAAGGACCTGCCTATCATAAAAGTGACTTTTATAGGTCCATTATGTTCCCCTTTTTCACTTAAATTTCCTCATTCTGCCCTGTCCTCTTAAGCAGATTTCACAGCCTTCAATGGGGTCTTTTGATATAGACTGGTGCTTCTGGTTTTTCTTATCCAAGTGCTAGATACCTCAGTCTTGTGGGGCATTGGTTTTGACATAAGACGTACAGAGTGGTTTCTTCTTTTTCTAGATAGCGACAAGAATCCTCTTTAATCAGATTCATATAACTCAAATGCTTATTCGGTCTAAAATGTCCATGTATCACTTCCGTTATCATCCTGACAATCTTTCGATTATTTATGGGTAAATAAGTCAACCGAAAAGTAGGCTGAATGTCTATTAATCAACTCTTTAGTCTGTTCCGTTCCTGGTAAATTGCTCCACCATTCCAGAGACTTATCTTGCACCCATTTATCAACCGTTGCTATTTGCAATTCTAAAAATAAGCTCCGGGAAAATTGGTGGCTAAACATCGCCTTCTCTCTCCCATTCATCAGCCTCCTCATTTCCTAGGTAGCCTTAATAAACTGGAATTAAGGCTTCTGTCAATCTATTCTGACTCTTAAGTTGGTAGAGTGCATGAAGTCAAGAATTTGTAAAGCTAGTACAAGGCCAATAATTACATATGTATCAGAAACAAGACCCATACAGTCACAACATAAAGACTACTGGCAGTGCCGAATTAACCAATAGGCAAAGAAGGCAGTTGCCTAGGGGCCTCGGCCCCAAAGGGGGCCTCGCAGAGCCAAAAAACGAAAAGATAATAATTAGAATTAAATAATAACTATCAATCATATTACCTATGTTGAAAAATTCAAATATAGTGCAATACCATAAAAGTGATGGTGAATGTATAAAACTACATTAGAGTGCATACTTTTGATCACATAGAAAGTCTATGTTGTGAGAATAAATCGCTAGCGAATGCGCTTTGGTAGATGGAACAGTACTAGATGGAAATAAGAAAAAAATATTCGAGAGTGGAGCCAAAAAACACAAGAAAAATCAGGAGAAAGAAAATAATCTTAAACAAAATCTAAAAGAGAGCCAGAACTTATTTATACTCCGTTTCACACTGAAATCCATAGCTAGTGAAGCTGCAACCAATGAAAATGAACGTGATGAAATAGAAATAACTGAGGGAAACATAGCTTCCGTAACTGAAGAAGATGAAAACATGTAACGGTAGCTCTATTCCAGTTCAAGAAGTTAAAGAACCAGAAACCGAAAGTAAGTTAAAGATAAATTGAATATATTTTTTTCTACGAGCGTGCAAAAATGTCTACTTTCGCGCATGCATTTTAGTTTAGAAAGTTTCACTTTTCCGCACGCGTGTTACTTTTCCGCACGCGTGTTACTTTTCCGCACGCGGTTTTTTACTTTTCCGCACGCGTGTTAATTTAGATATGTTAATATGGCCTTAACAGCCCAACACCGAAAGGTACGAATGGGCTTAACTGATTAAATAAATAAAATAAAATAATATGGCCTTAAATTAATTATAATACATGCAATAAATTAATATTTAGATATTATTTACTAATTTATTTAAAATATATCTTATTGTTTTCCTGTTTTAATGAAATTAACGCAACAATTCGATGAAATAAAATTATTTTTACATAATATTCGAAAGCCAAATCGGTAGACAATAACAGTCGTTTTAAATTATCGTCATGGAAACCAAGATCGTCGTCATGCTAATTATATTGAAAGTTTGGTTTTGACAACCTTGTCAAAGAATTAATTTGTGTATGTATTTTCATATTAATTAAATTAATTGATTAATATTTGGTAATTTTTTAAAGACTCTTAGAAAAAATATTGTTCCTAACTCTTGCAGAAAGTCTCTTTTCCGCACTCGACTGCTTGCCGAACTCCCGCTTCGCGTCGTTCGGCAAACTGCAGTCGCGTGCGGAAAAGAATGACTTTTTGCACTTGTTAGGAAAATAACTATTACGAATTGGATTACGGAATACAATAACTGAAAAAGTACGAAAATTTTGAATTGGGAAAGGTCTTTAGAATGTAAAAACCTTGATGTAAATTTTTCAGCATCAAAAGGAAATTTTGTAGGCATTACAAGATTTTTACACAATCTATGGTTTTTCGAAAACATATCAGTGGAACTAAAATTAAAGGAGATTGGCTAACGTATTCTCCCTTAAACGGAATATCGTATTTTGGGTTTATTCAGTCCGTATATAACTTTTTTTCAGCCTCTACCCACCGTTGGGAAGTTATGATCAAATGCTTAAATGAAACTCCACTAAGCGATCTCATTCACCACTATCTAGACCTTAAAAGAATAATCAGCACAAAATGGACTGCAATGACACATGCAACAAGACCTTTGTCTAAAAGTTACAACGCTTTCAAATCTGCTCTTCATACTCTTGCTGAAGACTCTAATCAGAAATCTGAAACAGTTCATGAAGCTATATAAGTGTTTGTTGACAGAAATATCAAAAAAAAAAGAAACTTTCTTAACTAATGAGTTTTGGGCAACAATTTTAGAACGTGTTAACGCTGTCTGTAAATCATTTCAGAGAGAAGATATTGAACCTAAAACTGCAGTTCAGCTTCTAAATTCACTATTGGAGTTCTTAAAATTCCAAAGAGAATATTTTGCTTACTAGGAGCAGAAGGTCTGCGATCTGCAATACTCTGCCGACGAGAGCAAACAAACGCTAGCAAGAAAACTACATTTTGATGATGCTAAGTCCAATGAAGTTTTTCTACAGGGTGGAGAAAAGTTAGAAGTTGAAACGAAAATTATTGAGCTAAGTCGTCAGGTGAAAGCGTATGTCAGTAACTCAGTATATTAGTCCAGAAAGCCACTGCGCATCCGCTAGGAAAAATATTCTAATACGGATTTTTTGCCCAATCTTACTCAAAAAGGACTCCTTTTAACAAATTTGCATGTTTCCAGGACCAAAAGGTGGTCAAAAAATTTTATTTTTTTTTTCAAAAACGTTTTTTTTTTTTTGTTTTTTTCCTAAAATTATTTTTTTTGCATGGAAGAAAGTTTTTTTAGGTTTTTTGGATCATTCCAAACAGAAAAGGTCTTTAGTGACTTTTCTCTAAAAATGATAGTTTTTGACATATAAGCGAATAAAAATTGAAAAATTGGGAAATTGGCCATTTTTAACCCTCAAAAACTATGTGAATAACTGAAAATTTAAATGTTGCCAAAGTAGGTAGATACTCTCTAAACATCGATTGATAAAATCCCGAAGAGTTTTTTGCAATACAATATTGAAAAGTCCTTTGTTTTTTAATTCTTAATCACGCGTGCGCGACACCGTTGCATGTGTATACAGTATGGTGCAAATGAAAGGAATAAATTCGTTATTTCGTAAACCGGCGACTTTAAGGAAAAAACCCGAAACAAGTCGATTTTTATTTTTAAGTTATGATATTGTGGCATATATGGTATACTAGTGACGTCATCCTTCTGGGCGTGATGACGTAATCGATGATTTTTTTAAATGAGAATAGGGGTCGTGTGGTAGCTCATCTGAAAGGTTCTTCAATTCTCTATTCAGTAGTGTAAACATTTATATAATTATTTATACAAGGTATCCAAAAAATTTTTATTAAATTAAATTATTTGACAAAAAAAGAAGTAGAAGGACACCCTGTGTAAATAATTATATAAACGTTTATTTTACTGAATAGAAAATTAAAGACCCTTTCAATGAGCTAGCACACGACCCCTATTCTTATTTAAAAAAAATCATCGATTACCTCATCACGCCCAAACGGATGACGTCACTAGTATACCATATATGCCACAATATCATAACTTAAAAATAAAAATCGACCTGTTTCGGGACTTTTCCTTAAAGTCGCCGGTTTACGAAATAACGAATTTATTCCTTTCATTTGCACCATACTGTCGATGGAAAATTGTGTCGCGCACGCTTGATTAGCAATTAAAAAACAAAGGAGTTTTGAATATTGTATTACAAAAAACTCTTCGGGATTTCATCAATCTATATTCAAAGAGTATCGACCTACTTTGGCAACATTTAAATTTTCAGTTTTTCACATAGTTTTTGAGGGTTAAAAATGGCCGATTTCGCAATTTTTCAATTTTTAATCGCTTATATGTCAAAACTATCATTTTTAGAGAAAAGTTACTAAAGACCTTTTCTGTTTGGAATGATCCAAAAAACCAAAAAAACCTTTTTCCGTGCAAAAAAAATAATTTTAGGAAAAAACAAAAAAAAAACGTTTAAAAAATTTTTGACCACCTTTTGGTCCTGGCAACATGCAAATTTGTTAAAAGGAGTCCTTTTTGAGTAAGATTGTGCAAAAAATCCGAATTAGAATATTTTTCCTGGCGGATGCGCAGTGGCTTTCTGGACTATATGGTGTTTTGTTTGTTTCCAAATAGCAAAAAAAAAATTATTCATGCTTCATAGTTTTTTGGGATCAAATCAAAGTTTTGAAATTTGTCAGTAGCTTGTAAGATTTATCTTGCGCTAATGATTACAAATGCAACAGGCGAACGATCTTTTTAAAAAATGAAAAATGAATTAATACAGGAAATTATCCGAGATTTTGGAGGGAAAAGAAAAAGTTTCCTAAGGACCTCCTTGCTTGGGTTGCCTAGAGGCCTCAACCTTCTTAATCCGGGTCTGACTACTGGAAACGGCAGAAATGAGAATATGAGACGAATTACAGGATATACGCAGAGGGATCGAAAGGGGAGTGAAGACATTACAAGAAAATTAAACGTACAGTGTATAGACTAATGGACTAGAAATAGAAAGAAAGAATGAAATAACCAGTTTCTTAATATTGTTCTGAAGCTATTTCCTTGTGGCATTTTTATAATTAAGTATTTTCTATGGGAAATAAGCCACAATTTTACTAAAAAATAAATTTATTAACGTTTCGAAGCCCAAATCGGGTTTCGTTGTCAAAATACAAAATACTATTGATACAGTTTATAAATTCATTTTTTAGTAAAATTGTGGCTTATTTCCCATAGAAAATACTTATGAAATAACCACATAAGCAGAAGGGGTGAGACATGTGTGGCCCAAATACCAAGAGACAAATCACCAATCGGTAAAAGAATATCGGCCGACCTCGTAAAAGATGGAGTGACAACCTTCCATAGAGGTATCAATCCACCAATGAACAAGCAGAATTGTTTATAAAGAGGAAGAAGAAGAAGACATTGGTACAAACTCAATAATGCCTTAGTATGTTTTAAACAGATATTTCCATTCTTATAATATAAAATCAAATATAATTATTCATGCATTTATAATTTATAAAAAAGAAAATTTGACATATACAGGGTGGTTCATCTTATTCGCCTCGGTGTCTGTACGGAAAACCACTTAATATTTTAAAAAAAGTTCTTCACAGTAATACACAGGGCCAATAATACTACAATCTAAAAATAATGTGAATTATACAGGGTGCTCCAAAAAAGAGTGGTATATCAAAGTTATATTTTTTTATGGAATGCCCTATATGTGAAGACATTATTGAATTGACTTTAAAAATAAGCTATACTTTCATAAGGGTTCCCTATACCTAAATATAGGGTGTTTTGAATTTGAATTTGAAATTGTGACATTGAATAATATGTTTATATTAAACTGCATACCCTATACTAGATGCCGTATTCTGGAAGATATTTAAATTATATTTAATGGTATATTTCATTCCGTATAAGTATTTTCCATATCTTAAACCAACGGTTATTAAGTAGATTTAAGAACACCACTTTTTGTTTGAATCTTTGAATCGCAATTACAAACAATTAAATGCAATGGCTGCTATGACGAAAACGAGACTATTGTACAAAAATATGTAAAAATGGGTATTTACAGAATAACATGTGTATTGAGAATGTTTACATGGAATTAAAGAGATTTTAAATATCTTCCATTATAAAGAATAGAATATCGAGTATGTCATTTAAAATAAGAACACTATGAGTGATTAAATGACAAAAATATGAATTTTATTAACGAAAGTATCTTGACTAAAATATTTAAGTATATTGCCGGTGTTGGTGATGTGTTGTACATAACCACGACATAGGTACTTAATTCTAATTTTTAAAGCTTACAAATTACCCATATATATATATATCGGTTTTAAAACGTTCTCCTACGTCTTCCGATGCCTAGTCGCCATTCACTTCGGTCCATCCAAAGGTCTTCATCCAATTCTCTTTCTCTCATTTCTCGATTTATGCCTTCTCTCCAACTCAGGCGGGGTCTTCCTCTTTTTCGTCTACCATGAGGGGTCCACGTTAGGATTTGTTTCGGGAGTCGTTCTTCGGACATTCTTTGTACGTGTCCATACCATCTAAGCTGTTTGGTACTAATGTCATCTACTATTGTGTGTTTCACATTCATTATTTACCTAATTCTGTTGTTGGTTACCCTTTCTAATCTTGAACAAATTACAAATTACCCATTCATTATTTAAATTAGGAAATCTTTATATATTTAAAAAATGAAGGGAGATAGTTATAGGAAACTCTAATAAGAATTGAAAGCAAAGTAAATTTTCTACGCGACAGATTAGTAAGATACAGGGTGTTCCATTTAAAATAAGTAAGTTATTACAGCTTAAATTTGTTAATAGAACAATCTAATATTTTGACCACCCTGTAAAAGATAGGTACAGGAAACTCTAATATAAATTGAAAGCTAAATAAATTTTCTACGCCATAGACTAGTAAGATACAGGGTGTTTTATTTAAAATAATTAAGTTATTACAGCTTGAATTTGTTAATTGAACAATCTCATATTTTGACCACCCTCTAATAAATTTTGTTGCAGTAATCATCTGTTTAAGTATGCTAAATAGTCTTTTATTAAAATCCAAGAAATAATTTCTTACTGATTCTTAGATTTGTAGATATTTATTTTTTTCTAAAACCTTACATTTTCATAAAAATCGAAATAAATAAAAACACCCTGTATTTAGGTGTAGGGAACCCTTATGAAAGTATAGCTTATTTTTTAAGGTCAATTCAGTAATGTCATCAGATATAGGGCATTCCATAAGAAAAAATAAAACTTTGATATACCACTCTTTTTTGGAGCACCCTGTATAAATAATTCATATTATTTTTAGATTGTAGTATTAAAAGCCCTCTATATTTCTGTGAAAATTTTTTTTTACTATCAAGTGGTTTTCCGTACAGAGACCGAGCCGAATAAGTTGAACCACCCTGTATAACTCATCTCATAATTTTACAGTTGCTACTAATATTTTATAGTATTTGGCAGAAGTATCCAAATTAAAACAAGCAGACCATTTTATTGATATCTTTCCACCACACGGATTCGTATTATAATTGACGAATTACTATTAAGCACAGTTAGCAAGCAAAAATTGATACAGTAAATTACTGCACAGATTCTATTTTCAAGAGTATTATTAATGGTTCTATAAATAAAACATCATCAGCTTTTAGTTATGAAAATAAATAAGAGTTTAGTTTTGTATCTTATTCCCCAACAGTAAATTTTAAGTTTTATCCAGTAAGTAGGTTTTGCCGAATGTTTTTTAGCTCAGTTAATCCAGTCATCAACGGTAAAAAAGGGTAAAACCGTGGAATTTTGAAAATCTACACTGATTTTAGGATTTAAGATCAGTTAACCATCTTCTTGAAAACCCATCCTATGCTGAAACGGTCTTTTGCCCTCAACAAATTTATAAAAAAAATTTGTAAAATTGATACTTTCCAAGTTATTGGCGATTAAAAATATGCAAAATTGGAGCTAACCAAATCAACGAGATGCGCGTTGGAAATAGATACCTATATAAACTCAATATATATAAAAAGTGTGAAGAACACATGACAAACACACAATTCGGCTTCAGGGATGCATTGGGTACTCGAGAGGAACTTTTTGCAATACAAGTTCTCTTTCAAAGATGTAAAGACGTGAATTGTGATTATATATATGTATGTTTTGTTGATTACCAGAAAGCGTTCGATAGAATAAAACATGACGAACTGATGAAAATATTAAATTCAATTGGTCTAGACAGCAGAGATCGCCGTATAATAAACAATATCTATTACGAGCAAACTGCAGCTGTTAGAGTAGGGGATCAGTTAACAGACGACATAAAGATAAAAAGAGGTGTGCGACAGGGATGTATATTGTCCCCATTATTGTTCAATATATATTCATAGCACATTATGAACCTAGCTCTAACGGACATAGACGAGGGAATACTTATAAATGGAGAACGATTGAACAACATGAGATACGCATCATGAACAACATGATGATACTGTCATTTTTGCAGACAGTCTTGAAGGTCTGCAGATACTTGTCTCCAGGGTGGCAGAAGTAAGTAGCAGGTATGGGCTTGATTCTAACATCAAAAAAACCAAATACATGGTTATAAGCAAAAATAGGATACCACCTGGTCAATTACTAGTTAACCAACAACCTGTAACAAAAATCACCAACTTTTGTTATTTGGGTGCAAAATTAAATGATCAGTGGGACCAATCGACGGAAATTAAAATAAGGATCGAGAAGGCAAGATCAGCTTTCGTCAAAATGAAAAAAATCTTTAACAGCCACGATATAAAATTGGAAACAAAAGTTCGTTTACTAAAATGCTCCGTATTCTCCGTTCTTTTATATGGCGTGGAGTCACGGACCTTAACTGAAGCATCACTGAAGAGACTCAAAGCATTTGAGATGTGGTGCTATAGACGCATGTTGAGGATTTCCTGGATAGACAGAGTTACCAACGAAGAAGTTCTACATAGAATGGGTAAAGAGCGCGAACTAGTCGTAACCATAAAACGTTGCAAACTCGAATACCTGGGCTATATAATGCGCAATGAACAACGATATGACCTACTTCGGACCATACTTCAAGGTAAAGTGCATGGGAAAATAGGTCCAGGACGAAGAAGAATATCCTGGCTGCATAACCTGCGAAAATTGTTTAACTTAACCACTACCGGACTTTTCAGGGCAGCATTCAACAAAGTCAGAATAGCCATGTTAGTGTCCAACATCCGTAATGGATAGGCACCATAAGAAGAAGATAAACTCAATATCGACTGAGTTATTGCTCTTTAAAGGATGGTTATTTTCGAAGAACTTCGAAATGGAGAACCTTCAATCTCAAATAACTCAGATATGATGCAATTTTTTGGGAAAACTTTTTTTTGACATCCCATTTATTTACAATTTGTAATAATGATTAAAATAAATAAATTATTTAAAAATTAAAAGAGACTTGCAGGAGACTGTCCAGTGACAATATCCTATGAAAGCATAATTTTAGTACTTAACAAAAATTATTTGTGACTCTAATAATAAATAAAACCCTAGAAATAAAACTCTAATAAATAAAATATTTTTGAAAATTTAAAATTTTCTTCTGTTTGCCTGGGGTCTCATTAGGTTCTGCTCTAGCCTGTTGTGGTGGTTTTGTAGTCGTATGTCGTATTTTTGGGCATAACTGGCAATTTCTTTTTTGACAGTCTTCATTTGAAGGTCACGATTGATGAATTCATTGGGCATGTACCACGGTGCATTTGTGATAATGCGGAAGGTCTTCGATTGGAATCTCTGCAGGATGTCGATATTGGATCTCGAAGCAGATCCCCAAAGTTGGATACCATAGCTTCATATTGGCTTAATCACTGCCTTGTATACTAAAATTTAATTGTACAAACTCAGTTGAGACCTTTTTCCTATCAGCCAGTACATTTTATTTAGTTTCAGACCCAACTGTTTTCTTTTCGTGAATATGTATTTCTTTCACGTTAATCTGCGGTCCAAGTGCATACCTAGGTATTTTACATCATCCCTTTGTTGTAGTACTTGATTATTTAATGAGACGGTTGGACACGTATCTTTTCGATTAGTGAACGTTATATGTACTGCCTTGCTTTCGTTTACTTTAATTCGCCCTGTTTGTAACCAGATTTTTATTCTATCGAGATTTGTCTGGAGCAGTTGCGAGGCGATGTACGGGTTTGAGTGAGCTGCAATGATTGCTGTGTCATCTGCATATGTGGCTGTGATGATATTTTGGTTTGTAGGAAGATCTGCTGTGTAGAGTAGGTAGAGAACTGGTCCAAGGACACTACCCTGAGGTACTCCAGCTTTGATTGGATATAAGTTGGTGCACTGATCTTTTACTTTTACAAGGAAATGGCGGATAGGTCTTGAGGATTAGAAAGTAGTTGAGAGGAAGGATTTTTCTTATTTTGTATAGAAGGCCAGTGTGCCAGACTTTGTCAAAAGCCTGCGAAACATCCAAAAATGCTGCAGAACAATATTGCTTCTCTTCTAAAGCTTTGTTTATGGAGTTGCAGACTCGGTGAATTTGCTCGGTGGTAGCATATTGTTGTCCAAATTCAAACTAGTGGTTAGGTATTAGCTGCTTTTCCACGCGGATTGGCTGTAATCTGTCTAGTAAAAGTTTTTCAAAAACCTTTGACATCACTGAAAGTAGACTGATAGGTCTATAGAACTTCTTCTACAGGCTTGCCTCGTTTGGGTATTAAGATGATTTGTGCCACTTTCCACAAAAGGGGATAGTAACCAGTTCTTAGAATTGCGTTAAAAATCTGTGTCAAATATTGCACTCCTTTCTTGGGAAGTTCTTTTAGAATTATTGCGGTGATTAAGTCGAACCCTGGGGACTTTTTCGGATTCAGATCTGTTTGGGTTTTGTTGAAAAGTTGTTTGGCTGTGAATTTCTCCAATGGTGCTTCTAGTTGGTATGGATATTCTAAATACAATTGAATATTATCTTCTGCATCAGGGTTGTTGTTTTGGGCATGAGGTTGGAAAACTTCCTCCAGGTATTTGGCAAAGACTGCAGCTTTTTCGTTGTTACTTTTAGCCCATCGTCCGTTACTGGCCCGGATAGGCGGATTAGAGAGTTGTGACCTGTTAATCTTTCGTGTTGCCTTCCATAGCGAGTATTCGGAGGTTTCCGTGGCAGATAGATTTTGTAAGTACCGTTTTATGTCGTGGTTTTTATTGTTGTTTAACAAAGATTTTAGTCGTGCTGTAGCTTGGTTTAATCTATTTTTATCCTGGGGTGCACGGGTTCTTTGCCATACTTTCCTTAGTCTTCTTTTTTCTGCGATTTTTTCTTTTATTTCGTTGGGTAAGGCTTTGTGTATGATTGCTTTTGCTTGTGTAGGTGTTGACTGCCAGCCAGCTTCCTGAATTATCCTATTTAATTGATCTACTGCTTCGTCAATTTCTCCATCACATTTTAGTGGGATGTTTAGATTCAGTCTCTCATCAAGGATAGCCCGGAATTTAATCCAATCGGTATATTTGCTACTTAGATATGGTGAAGGTTATGTTTCTAGAATATTCGTGGATATCATGACCAAGATAGGAGAGTGGTCGGATGAAAGATCGAAACAAGATTGTGCTGTCTGGGATTCAAGTAGTACTTCTTTCGTCACACAGAAACGGACCAAATCTGGAATTTTGTTTGGGTCTGTGGGCCAATATGTGTGCTCGCCAGTAGATATGTATTTAAGGTTGTTGGTTTCCATTGCCATATATAATTGCCTACCTTTCGGGGTTATTAGCCTGGATCCCCAGTGAGTGTGTTTTGCGTTATAATCGCCGCCTGCTAGAAACCTGTTTCCAAGTGTGTTGAATAATTCTTGGTATTGATTTTTGGCTATGGTATGTCGTGGTGTACTGTATATTGTAGTTACTATAAAGGGACCGTTCCAGTGTTCTATGCTAATACTTGTTGCTTGTATATAGTCTCTTTTCTTCTTCTTCTTCAAATGCAAATCCACTAATGGATGTTGGTGATCACATTTTCCATTAACTCTCTGTTTCTTGCAATGTGTATCAGAGATTGTATATCGTTAATCCCTGTCCATTGCCTTATGTTTCGGAGCCAGGACATTTTCTTACGTCCTATTCCTCTCTTGCCTTCAATTTTACCCTGGATTATAAGTTGAAGGAACTGGTATTTTTGGTTTCGCATGATGTGACCCAAATACGCCGTTTTTCTTTTCTTGATGTTTTCGAAAAGCTGACGTTCTTGGTTGATTCTTTTAAGGACATCCACATTTGTGACTTTCGCCGTCCATGGTATCTTTGGATACGGCGATAAAGCCACATTTCGAAGGCTTCTAATCTGTTTATATCCCTCGTTTTGAGTGTCCAGCCCTCTATGCCATATAGCAGCACCGACCACACGTAGCATTTAGTTAACCTTAGTCTCTTTTAAACTTATTTAATTTGTGGTGTTTCATAGATGACGTAATTATGATTGCAGTTCCTCTATGTGCAGTGCTATCTGGATGTTTGGTGTTATATATTGCATAGTTGGGGATTCTCCTATAACTTCTATTTGTAAAGTGTGTTTCAAATATTAACATTATGTCGATGTTGTGTATTAATATAAAGGCTCCAACCTCTTGAGCATGATTTGTTAGCCCGTTGGCATTCCAAATAGATATTTTTAAGAATTTGATCATTTTGTTAATATAGTGACGACGGTGGTGAGAAGATTCAACAGTGTACCCATTTGTTCCATCAGGACTTTTAACATATTCTTTAGTTCAGCCATGTCATTTGAGGCGGGAGTATTGGTAGTAGTTACTTCTGTTTAATTTGTAGTACTATTCGTAATTTGTTGTGAGTTATGAACGATTTGGGCGTAGGTAACTCCTGCTTGGACATGTTGTGCATGATTAATTTACAAGCTGAGCATAGATCTAATCGTAGGGAATTTTTTCGTCTGTAGCTCCTTGTATACCCTACAACCTTTGTAGTTTGCTGGGTGATCTCCCTCGCAGAGTACACACTTGACGTTGGCACTTCTTTCTTTTGTAGTGCATTGCTCTGTTGCATGATCCCCAGTGCACTTTACACATCGTGGTCTAAGGTGACAATATGACTTAATATGTCCGTATAGTTGACATCTAGAGCATTGTGGTATTTCTCTTTTTTTGGTACGGTGGTTCAATTTAAACCTTATGGTTTAATAGGAACTCGATGTCATATATATTTCTATTATTATCAGAAGGTTCCAGGTCGACGAAAAATAGTGATAGCTGTTTTAGGGTGTTTGATGTTTCTAACAGTGTGGCCTTTCTCTTCTATTTCCTTTTGTATAACATTTTTGTCCATCGAATAATGCATGTTCTTAAGAATAACCCTGAAACTGCCCTCGTTTTTTATCTGATAAGTATGAAACTCTGTCTTCTTTTCCGATTAGACTTTTGTTATTGTATTATAGTAATCAGCATATTTTGGCTCATGTTTAACTTGATCGGAGCTAAGAACTTTTAATTCGTAATTATTTTCAGCAATTTGGTTTAGTAGTTCGATAAGTGGGGGAGACTACGAGTACATACAAATTAAAAAAATAAAGATTAAAATCCATCAACAAGTTCCAGAGATATTAATCGCAGCATTTGTTTGAAAAATAAAATTAATTTTTTGATCTCACGGATTTTAAATTTCCCCTACACCGGCCCCGAGTCGATTTCATTAGGACTTTATTTTTAAAGGTTTACTGACCTCTCTGTTGAAGTTGAAAGTTTACTTGAACGCTTACAATTAAACTATAAACCTTGAACTTCAAAATTGCGATAGTTAGGTTGTTTAATTTTTATAAACAAAGTAGCTGTGAATTAAATAAAAAAAGTGGCTATCTTGGACTCTAATTGACCTAATCAATTTTTTTTCAGTAAATTCATACAAAAATACTAGTTTTTTGAATGTCGAAGTAGATTTAGGGCCGGTTGTTCGAATGCTAATCAACAATGATCACTATCAAATATTTAATTACTGTCAATGTCAACTTTGATTGGGTTGCTGAAAACATAATTGATTATAATTATGAGATTAGTTAATCAATTAACATAATAATTATTAATATAATTGATTAACTAATTTCATAATTGTAATCCATAATTATGTTTTCAGCAACCCAAACAAAGTTGACATTGACAGTTGGTGACAGTAATTAAATATTTGATAATGATCATTTTTGAATAGCGTTTGAACAACCGGCCCTTAGCCTACAGTCAATATGAACAAAGTTATCCAAATTGTTTATAAGCCAAAAATGACTATACTTACTATAATAAAATAATTTGGCAATGGTAAAATAGTTATTTATCTACTCTATCTCATATTATGTATAAGTTTTTAGTTTGTGAAAACTGTCATTATAGATAGCAGTGCGTGAAGGATTTAAAGTGTGCGTGAAGTAACAATGTATTTTAAATGGGATTTACTTTTTCGCACTGTTTTTTGGCACACTTTCATATAATCAAATATCCTTAACTTTCGCGTTGTCATGGTGATGACATGTGAGCAATAAATTACAACAAAATGTTTTGACAGTTTTGTCGTTTGAAAGAATTTTTAAATGTCAAAATTCTAAAAATTATTGAATAGAAATGAATTCCAGTGACGAAGAAATACAGTTTTTTTATTTGTTTATCGTAGATAAAATATTGTATGAAACTGCGCGTGAAGTACTTTTTGCGAACTTACGCGATGTATAGCACTCGCCCCGCTGTCGCTCGTGCTCTAAACATCGAGTGCGTTTGCAAGAAGCATACTTCACGAACTGAGTGAACTTTACAGCGACTGCTATACATCGCGTAATTTCGCAAAAAGTACTTCACGCACAGTTTCATACAATATTTTATCTTCGATAAACAAATAAAAAAACTGCAACTCTTCGTCACTGGAATTCATTTCTATTCTACAATTTTTAGAACTTTGACATTTAAAAATTCTAACTTCTTTCAAACCACAAAACTGTCAAAACTTTTGTTGTAATTTATTTCTCACATGTCATCACCATGACAACGCGAAAGTTAAGGATATTTGATTATATGAAAGTATGCCAAAAGACAGTGCGAAAAAGTAAAGCCCGTTTAAAATACATTGTTACTTTACGCACACTTTAGATCCTTCACGCACTGCTATCTATAATGACAGTTTTTACAAACTAAAAAACTAAAAGGTTTTCTTTAATATATTTAAAATATAAATCTTCTTGTTTCATGTGGTATAGTTGTTCCATTTTATATTTGCCCATGCGTCGTGATCCATTTTCAAACAAATTAAATCAAAACATAAAATGAAACGTACGTCAATGTGTCTAGTATATAGTATACAGTCTACACAGTATATACACATCGACGTACGTTTCACTTTATGTTTTGAATTAATTTGTTAGAAAATGAATCGTAACTCATAGGCAAATATAAAACGGAACAAGTATATCCGCAGAATCGCTGTATCGTTATTATTTTCTGAGCAATAAAATTGCAAATAATGATCTGTGGGATAAACAAATTAAATAAAATTTAAACTAATTAACAAAACTGAAATTTTGTGTGCATTACGTGCACTCCTTGACCCACCTTTTCATATAATATCAAAGTCTTAATAAGTTCATTTGTAAGTTCATTTTCGCCAAATGTATAGCAAATTTTTGATTTTCCAAATTTTAGTGTCATTTTTCAATTTCCGAAGCAACAAATGATTAAACCAAAATTCAAAATCCGTCATATTAAACCTTTGCTCATTTACTAAAAACGAAAACTCTAAGTGAGATATTTAATTACCATATGTTTCTCTGTACCGATTTAAAAGAGAACACTCACATTGTTCACCCTTATTTGTTAATAACTAAAATTCTCGTCCAAACTGTGACGGGCATCTTCGTGTTTAAAATAATATATTAGGTATATAAAACCCATTTTCAACCTGGCTGGTCCCGACAAAAACTTTATTTCTCTGGACTCCCATATCAGCATCAAACTCGCATTTTTGAAAAATAAATCATTAAAGGTCTAAGGATTTTAGTACAAAAAAATTCACTGCATATTATAATTTCAAAATATGCAATATTTTTGTCCATGAGTGTATACTAAATATCACCGTGTCAGTTAATACGCGCAAAAAAATCTATTAACAAATCTAATCTACCTCAAATAATTTCATTTTCCAACTCATTTCACGCCTGTATATTGTTTATTTTTATCGTTCTCACTAAATGTCACTAAGTTTCCGCATATCCCACGAAAAAACACGTTAGAGAATCCGGTATTGCGTTTAGCACTGTCACGCACAACACTGTACGAAACAAAATCTTAAATTTGGTGCAGGTGGTCTTGGCCTTCTTCCAAGTTATTTTCAGTTTCTATAATGTTGGTGAAGAAACCACAAAATTAAACTGTCATTTTAATAGTATTAACGCTGGGATATTACAAGACATAGCAAAGAAAATGTTATCGGGGGAGTTAGTCCAGTCGGGATAGCATTTGACCTTGCATGCCCGACTGCCCAAAATCTTATTTTTGGGGCCCCAACGCGACATGTCGAAACAAAATTCCATTCAAAAAATTGAACAAAATATTCTATACCTACTTCACTGTTAAAACGCTTTTAAACAGTGTACATAATATATTGTTGGGAGATATCGACATTTTCGTGTAATGAATTGTTTATTATAAACTATATTTATGTACTGTACAGGTACCTATCTATTTTCTGCCTCTAGCCGTTCTATAACAACAGAGATTTTTTTGTTTTCAAGCTACTTCGTATTGTCCCTTCACCGTTGGCTGTGTGAGACATTGTATAATGTATAATGCGAAATTGCAATATTTGTAATCGCTTTACCTCTGATACTTTGAAACATTGAAACACTGTGTATTGTTTGCGTATATTTTCGTGTAATCTGTTCGTGATCTATAAATTGTATTTAGGTATATCTATTTGCCGGTCGCTCGCCGTTAAAAAATAGAGCTTCTTTGTTTACGCTCCTTTGCAATGTCTATTCACCATTGGCTTGAAAAAACTGAATCTGTTTTAAAACAATGAGTCTCAATTCAAATTTGTTTTTCGACTTTGAATTACACAGGTTTACAAAAAAAAAATAAATTGTGGACTATTTGACGAAACCATATGACTAGGGGGTTTTTGGGGTCGCTGATCACGAATCCGGGGTCCGCTGATCCCTATCACGTCAGGTAAAGGTCATTTCAAGGTCAAATCAAGATAAATAGACAATCGCTCTGAAGAAGCATATTAGGGGTTTTTGGGGTTGCTGATCACGAATCCGGGGTCCGCTGACCTCTCTCACGTCTAGCTCAAGGTCATCTCAAGGTCAAGTCAAGATAAATCGACACAATCGCTGTGGAAAAGTATATTTGGGGGTTTTTGCGATCGCTGATCACAAAACTGGGTTCCGTTGAGCTATACCACTTCAGATACAAGTCATTTCAAGGTCAAATCAGTTTTGTGATCAGCAACCCCAAAAAACCCCTAATATACATTTTCAGAGCGATCGTGTCCATTTATCTTGATTTGACCTTGAGCTAGACGCGAGAGAGGTCAGCGGACCGCGGATTCGTAATCAGCGACCCCAAAAACCCCTAATATACTTTTTCAGAGCGATTGTCGTTTTATTTTGATTTGACCTTGAAATGACCTTTACCTGACGTGATGGAGATCAGCAGACCCCGGATTCTTGATCAGCGACCCCAAAAACCGCCTAATATACTTTTTCAGTGCGATTGTGTCGATTTATCTTGAACTGACCTTGAAATAACTTTGAGCTAGACGTGTGAGAGGTCAGCGGACCCCGGATTCGTGATTAGCGACCCCAAGAACCCCTAGTATACTTTTTCAGAGCGATTGTGTCGATTTATCTTGAACTGACCTTAAAATAACTTTGAGCTAGACGTGAGAGAGGTTAGCGGACCCCGGATTCGTGATTAGCGACCCCAAGAACCCCCTAGTATACTTTTTCAGAGCGATTGTGTCGATTTATCTTGAAATGACCTTGAAATAACTTTGAGCAAGACGTGAAAGAGGTCAGCGGACCCCGGATTCGTGATTAGCGACCCCAAGAACCCCATAGTATACTTTTTCAGAGCGATGGTCGATATATCTTGATTTTACCTTAAAATGACCTTTACCTGACATGATAGAGATCAATGGACCCCGGATTCGTGATCAGCGACCCCAAAAACCCCCTTGTCATATGGTTTCGTCAAATAGTTCACAATTTATTTTTTTTGTAAACCTGTGTTATTAGAGTTTATTAGATTTATTATTATTATCTATATTTGAGTGTTATACGCTGAACTTATTGGTTCCTAAGGTTGTATTATGCAATTTGCAATTTATTTAAATTTTGCAATGTACAGGGTGTTTCATTAATAATTGAAAATAATTTAACTGCAGATTCCTGGGCTCAAAATATCTATTAAAATTTAACCCAAATCACCTAGTCTGAAAATGCTTCCTACAGAAGCTAGAGAGAGCTCTTTGAAAAAGGCGTCTTGTAATTAGTTTTTTTTAATTACCTCCAGAACTCTCTATTTAGAGAAACCAAAACTGGTACGCCTATTTATCTTTCTTTTTATCTTTAACTTTTAAGCGTGTTTGACACTGGATTATTAAATTATGAGGCATTCTAGTAATGAAAGGTAGGTACTCCTGCTTTAGTCGGTAGGATACACCGTTTTCTGGAAATGTCGATTGAAAATTTTGTGTTTTTTTAATGTGAGGAAAATTAAAAAAAAACTATAAAAACAAAAAAACGAAAATTGGTAAGTTTATTCCAGAGATGAATCGATTTCATCAATTGCGAATTTCTAGTACCGGTCATATGCGTGCGTTTTGAGTAGGTTAACAGGTATTTTATCGCATTTTTTTTGTGTCTTTAATTTTGAAACATTTTTGACACTAGATTATTAAATTATGAGGTACTAAAAGTTACTCTTGCTTTAGGTCGGTAAAATCTTTTTTGAAAAAATTTTTAAATTTTGATCAAATTCAAAAAACGAAAAAATTTAAAATTGATTTTTCTAGAAAACGGTGTATCCTACCGACTTAAAGTAAAAGTAACTTTTAGTACTAGAAAACCATATAATTTAATAATCCAGCGTCAAAAATGCTTAAAAGTTAAAGACTAAAAGTTATGCGATAAAATAACCGTTGCCCTACCCAAAGAGGACGAATATGACCGGTACTAGAAATTCACAATTTATGAAATAGATTTATTTCTGGAAGATAAATAGCCGTACCAGTTTTAGTTTTTCTAAATAGATGTGGTCTAGAAGTATTTCAAAAAAACTAATATAAAAGGCACGATCTTCAAAGAGCTCCAGCTCCCTTAGGAAGCCTTTTCTGAGTAGGTGATTTGGGTTAAACAGTAACATTTTGAGCCCAGGAATGTACAGTTAAAATATTTCCAATTATTAATGAAACACCCTGTATTGTTTTGTTTTATTTCATTATCTTTTATTTTGTAATAATATTGACGATTTGTGTAATTTCAGTAAACTGTATTTGCTGTTGTTCTTTTCCTACTCTTTGTTCCTACGCTTTGCCCATAAAATTGTAAAATTTTCAGTCACAATAAAGTATATTTCTATTCTATTCTATACACCCGTTTTTGCTGCTTTTGTTTAACATTTTAGCACTATCCCATATCAGTCGTGGAAAAGGGCCTCGCGACAAACTTTGATAGGGGGCCCTGTGAAGCCAGCTACGCCACTGTTAAGAGGGTTTATTTAAGATGGCTTACAAGAGCCGTCTTATGTAAGACGGCTCTTGTTTCGATTCACAACGAAATGATTTTTTTTTTCTTTTAATTCTGGCCTTGGTTTAGAACTAGAACTTTAGCCACGTAATTGTATATCTTATCACTAACTCAGGTGTAATGTGTAGTGTGTGTGTTGAGTAAGTGTCTTGTTACTTTGCAAAGTCGACGTCATTGTCTTTGCAAAGAGACGCTAATTGTATCCGAACGTCTGCGGTCCCTCCGGTGAGTACCGATCCCACAAGGACAGAAACTATTTTCATTTATTAATTTATAATAAATGAAAAAATTCCTGACCCTGGTGGGATTCGAACTCACTACCATTCGGAACTTTTGATCCAAAGGTTAGGCGCTCTTACCACTGAGCCACAGAGGGGGTTATTATTTATTAATGTATAAACATTTTCAATCTCTTTGCAACACGAAAATGCACCAACATTATATTCTAGTCAAATCGTAGAGTGCATGAAGAGTATATACCGGTTTCGGGGCTTTTTTGCCCCATCATCAGTTGTCCCATATCCTCTTCTCTAAGATTCACGTCCCATCTGCTCCGCGTACTAAAGTTCCAACGAGAAGATTTCCTAAGTACTCCACAACAGAGTAAAAATAAATTAAAAATGTATAAACATTTTCAATTTCTTTGCAACCCAAAAACGGAGCAGCATTATTTTCTAGTCAAATCGGAGAGTGCAGGAAGAGTATATACCGGTTTCGGTGCTTTTTTGCCCCATCATCATCGTTCGTCAACATCATAATGTTGGCGAAGATGTGGCGCTTATAATGTTGTTCGGCGGAACCATTCAATTTTTGTTGGAATTTTACCGTACTGAACAGGCGGGTAGTGAGATGCAACTTGATAGATCTTCCTCGACCTTCTTTGCTCCGGCGATTCGTTGGCTTGCAAATTTTAGAAGCCACGAATGATGTAACCAGAAGATTACTTCTGATTAAATTTTGCTTTAATATTGTTAATATTAAAAGTAAAATGTTGTTCTAAAGCTGTTTGCTTGTGGCATTTTTATGAATAACTATTTAGTGGGAAATTAGCCAGAATTAAATTGAAAAAATAATTTTATTAACGTTTCGAAGCCCAAATCGGGTTTCGTTGTCAAAATACAAAATACTACTAAAATAAACACAAATGTTGTTGCTAAGTAAAAAAATTCTTCTAATAATTTATTTAATCTGACTCATTTATATTGGCAATTCAGACGTATATTATACATTTTATCGTAGAAGACTTTAAAACGATATCGATAATATTTATGAGTTGCGTTCCTGGGACGACTTTACTAAAAGATAGTTCATTCGATTACATGAAATCCATCCTAACTCAAGAATATCCCTCACAAAAAAATCATAGCATGTGATCTGTCTTTAAAAAGACAACCAAATGCAACGATGACAGTAAAATTCCCGCGTTAGAGATTCCATAGTAAATCACGAGAATTTTACTGTCATCATTGCATTTGGTTGTCTTTTTAAAACAGATCACATGTTATGATTTTTTTGTGACGGATATTCTTGAGTTAGGATTGATTTCATGTAATCGAATGAACTATCTTTTAGTAAAGTCGTCCCAGGAACGCAACTCATAAATATTGGCGATATCATTTTAAAGTTTTCTACTTTAAAATTTATAATATATGTCTGAATTGCCAATATAAATGAGTCAGATTAAATAGATTAGGTATTAGAAGAATTTTTTACTTAGTAACAACATTTGTGTTTATTTTAGTAGTATTTTGTATTTTGACAACGAAACCCGATTTCGGCACCGAAACGTTAATAAAATTATTTTTTCAATTTAATTGTGGCTTATTTCCCACTAAATAATTAATCATTAAAAGTAAAACTTTTGTTCGTCTTTAGCAGATGTCGCCACGGCATTCATGTTGTCACATTTTTTCGTTTAAAAATCGAGGCTGATGGCCAGAATTTTAGTGGTTCAGAGTGAATTCAATATGTGCTCTCTTTAGAGACTAACAAGAGCCGAAACTAGTTAGAGCACTTTTGGCGCTCTCTTAGTAGTGATTTAGAATAGTGATCATGCATGATTATTGAATTATCTCGTTTAATATTAGTATTATGCAATTCATAAAAGAGAAAAAAATAAATATGGAAAGAGCAATGTTGGGAATAACAAAAAGAGATATGGTACCAAATAGGATAGTGAAAGAAAGGACCAAAGTGATAGATGTCATAGAAAAAATTGCGCAAGCCAAATGTAGATTGGCTGGACATGTAGTACGTTTTAATGATAATAGGTGGACCAAAAGACTCGTAGAGTAGAGACTCAGAAAAGATAAAAGACACCGAGGTATACCATCAAAAAACTTTTTTGTGCAAAAGATGACATTTAAAGAAATGAAATATTTTTGTATCGTCACACAATTTATCATGAGTTTTTTTAAATCTGCGACATGATGGTCAACAAGATCGAGCAAACGAAGAAGTAAGGGTGCGGTCAAATTAATAATTTGGATCACAATTAAGACACTGATATGGATTAATCATAACCTATTGGCAAAAATAGCTGCAAAATGGCTATTAAGAATATGATTTTATAATATTATATTTTGAAGATATAAAATTAGGATTTTTGGTTACAAATTTATGATCAATCACTAAAGCTACTAATCTAGAAAGAAAAACTGTAAGAAAAAAATCTTAAATTTGATGCATGTGATCTTGGCCTTCTTCCAAGTGATTTTCAGTTTTTATAATGTTGGTGAAGACACCAAAAAATTAAACTGTCATCTTAATAGTACTAACGATGGGATATTACAAGAAATAGCAATAGCAAAGGAAATGTTATCGGGGGAGTTAGTTCAGTCGAGATAGCATTTGACCTTGCATGACGAGCTGCCCAAAATTTTATGTTTTTTTTCTTTAGGACAAGTCAATATAGTAGTGCAAATTTAAAATCGCGACTGAAATCCGCTGTTGCGTTAGCCGCTTTCTTGATTTTAAAGGAGGACCGTTTTTCTTCAATATCTCCGCCATTTGCAACTTTTCGAAAAAGTGTAAGTACTGAAACTGTTGGACGGGCGAATTTCTATAATTTCTTTTATTACAAATTTTTTCATGCGATTGATATTTTCCGAGTTAACGGGTCAAATATTGACAGTTAGAGCATAATTAACGAATTATCTCGTTTATTATCTATTTTACAAAAAAACTGTACCTATAGAAAAATGGTGACAATTAAATTTTATACAATTTTAATTTCTTTATTTTTTCTAAAATTAATATAAAGTAGGTAGGTATACATACAATATGATTTAAAGCGCGAGCTCAAGACCTGATTGTTTTTATAGCAATGGGTTTTGTTCAATATCTCCGCCATTCTCAACTTTTTGACAAAAAGTGTAAAAACTGTAATTGTTGTTATTATGATTTCCTACAACTTTTTTTTAACAAATTGAACAAATTTAGAGCACAATCCTATGTTAGATTAAATATTGCAAAGAAAACAGTTGGGAAACGAAATTTCGAGTGAACTGAAAAGTCTCAGATACAAAATCCACCATTATAATAAAAATTAAAATGGTAAATAATTACTTAAATCTGAAACTTTCTTCTTCTTCTTTAAGTGCAATCTCCGCGACGGTGGTCGACAATCATCATAGCTATTCGAATTGTGGAGACGGCTGCTCTGAAAAGTTCATTTGATGTACATCCTAACCAAACTCTCAGGTTGCGCAGCCACGATATTCTGCGTCTTCCTATGCTTCTTTTTCCTTGAATCTTTTCCTGCATAATCAATTGGAGCAAGTTGAATCTCTCTCCACGTGTAATATGTCCGAGATATTCCAATTTTCTTGTTTTGATGGTATTTAAGATTTCCATTTCTTTATTCATCTTTCTCGGAACCTCTTTGTTTGTGACGTGTCCTGTCGACGATATTTTCAGAATTCTTCTGTACACCCACAGCTCGAATGATTCTAGTTTTTTATTGATCCCGCATTCAAAGTCCAAACTTCCATTCCATAAAACAGGGTCGAGAATACGTAGCACCTAGCCAACCTAACTCTTGGTTCAAATCCCTTGTGCAGAGCACTTTACTCATTTTGTTAAAATTTTCTATATTCTTTTCTATTCTAATTCTGATTTTGATTTCCTGTAAGTAATATCCTGTGGAGTTGATCATTGCTCTAAGGTATGCATATTGGTCGACTCGTTCGATACTGGATCCGTTTATGAAGAGATTCTCGTTATTTCTTTGAGCTTTTGATATTTTCATAAACTTTGTCTTCTTGACGTTCATTGTTAGACCGTACCTATTCTTGTCCAAACTCCGCTATCCTGGTCATCAGCCTCTGAAGATCCCCAATATTTTCAGCTAAGATGACAGTGTCATTCGCATAGCTAATGTTGTTAATGAGAACTCCATTTACCTTTCTTCCAGCTGTTTTACCCTTAAGAGCTGTTTTCAAGATCTCTTCCGAGTAGGTATTAAAAAGAATTGGCGAGACCACGCATCCCTGTCTCACTCCACGTCTGATTTCAATGTCGTCTGATAGCTGATCATTAACGCATACTACTGCTCTTTGTTTATAATATATATTAAATATAATCCTGAGGTCATTGTAGTCGATCTTCTTTGATTCCAGAACATGCATTATTTTTCATGTCGTACTTTGTCGAATGCTTTATTATAGTCAATAAAACACGCATATATATCTTGATTGACGTCCAGGCACCTTTGTATAAGTATGTTAAATGAAAAAAGAGCTTCATGAATTCCTAGGCCTTTGCGAAACCCAAATTGCGTATCATTAATGTTTATGTCCAATTTATGATATATTCGCTTATGGATAACTTTCAGTCGAAACTTTAGCACATGGGACATCAAGCTAATGGTGCGGTAGTAGCCGCATTCTCTGGCGTTTTTCTTTTTTAGGGAGACAAATAATGTCTTGAAATTTAGTTTGAAATTTGAGTCAAGTGTTTACCACACACCCCAAATCTCACATCAGTTTTCTGTGAGAACAGACATCTGTTAAAATGTCGAGTTCAAGTGATAAAGAACTTGTGATTATGTATTTATATCTTCGACAAAGAAGAAGGTGTAAAAGAAGAACTATGTATGTGGATACAACCCTATTTTGAAAAGAATATCAATTGTCGTATGTTTGTGGCTGCCAAAGAATTACAAGAAACTGATAGAAAGTTCATGAATTGTTATCGTATGAGCAAAACTACATACCTTGAACTTGTTCCAAATCTGTAATAAAAATTTGGGGCTCCTATTTAAGATTTTAAAGCAACCCCCACCCCACCTCCGCGGGAGGCGTGTTTGGTACCATTCGATAGATTTTTCAAAAATATTGAATAACTGTATTTTGCAGTTTTTCGATCTGATTTTTATTTTGCGAAATATCGCGGGATTTGTATTTAAAATTTTAAAACTTTAAAAAGGTATACCCTGTAGTTGGCTGTATACCTTTGATAAAACAACGTGGAATGAAGTAAACACTTCTGTTTTATATAGGTATATGAATTTATTAAAGTTCTTAAAATTTATCCACAAGGGAGTGGAAGTACAAAACGTTTTCGGTCAAACTGACCATCATCAGTGTAAACGTCCAGTGTACAAGTAATTGTAACTAGCCACTTCAATAGGTGTAAAAATCTCTAAATAACATTATTGTTACATTGCATGTTATAAAGTAAGTCGATATCTTAAGATTATAAATATCAAATGTGGATGTATATCATCCTTGCTCGAAATTGCACAAGGTTGTTGTGTTCTGGTAAGAGGTTTCAGGCCAACTAGTTGGCCTGTTGGTAAGAGTTGGCCTGAAACCTCTTACCAGAACACAACAACCTTGTGCAATTCCGAGCAAGGATGATAAACATCCACATTTGATATTTATAATCTTAAGACATTGACTTACTTTATAACATACAATGTAGCAATAATGTTATTTACAGGTTTTTAAACCTATCGAAGTGGTTAGTTACAATTACTTGTACACTGGACGTTTACACTGATGATGGTCAGTTTGACCGAAAACGTTTTGTACTTCCACTCCCTTGTGGATAAATTTTAAGAATTTTAATAAATTCATGTACCTATATAAAATAGAAGTGTTTAGTTCATTCCACGTTGTTAAAATTTTAAATTTACCCCTCACCCCTCTCCATGGGGGTCATGCTTGGTGTCATTCGATATATTTTTGAAAAATATTGAAGACCTATTTTTTAGTTTTTCCATATGACGTTTATTTCGTGAAATATTTGCTTTTTTTGCAATTTTTTGACCCTCCCATTTTTTTTACTCAATTCTGCTCAATTCGTCAGATTTTTGAAATATACACTATTTTGCATGTACTTGACTTACCTTATCTTAATCTGACAATTTCGAGTATTTTTAAGGATAGATTTTTTTCGGGTCCCCCTTAACGAACGCCCCTGTGTTAAGAGCCAATATGGTAGAGGTACATCTGAAGGGTACCAGGTTTCTCCCCATGTGATAATCTGACACGCTCGAGTAACTGCAAAAATCCCCGCTTGGGCTCCCCTGCCCTTATCAGTTTCAGTCCTCCGAGAGTAGTAGTTAGATAATGTGGTATTATAAAAACAAGGATGTTTTTCTACTTCTAACACAAATTGAATGTCTTTATTTTCGTCATCAGCCATTTTAACGTGCCCACAACGACACAAAAACACGAAACCCGATAAAAATGCAATCACAAGTTTCCTGCATACCGGTTTCAATGAAACTGATATATACGCGTTTCAAACGGCCGCGGCCGGTCTGAAACGGTCCATATGGTTTCATCATACGTGTGGTCTCCCATAGGCGTCTACAGCATAAACTTAAATGAAATTAAAAAGTAACTGGCAGTTTCAGTTTCGTTACCTCTGCGTTTCACCGTATGTGGTGGGCCTGAATCGAAAGCAAGCAAAAACCGTCTTTTACTTTTGAAATTTTGAGTATTTACAAGGAAGAATCTACAATTTGATCCCTAAAATTTACAAAACATACCTAATCACTATAAATTATGTGAAAATGATTAAGCAATAATTGTTTAGTGGGTATTTGAAACAAAATCACAGGCAAATTTTCACCCACCTTTTTGAAACCAATTAATAACAACCTTCATACAGTCAGATAAAAAATAGATTACTAAATCTAAAAAATTTATATATGCATCAGTTGTTATCTGCATTGCCTGTATGCATGAATTTCTCTCTCTTGAAATTTTTTGGCAATTTTTTTTAATAGAATTGCTAACAAATTAATTAAATCGTTTTTCTACAATCACTTGATAATGAAGACTTGTTTGCTTACTGTTATAAATTATAACTATTACTCTCAAGCAATAACGTATAACGTCTCGCTTTTAATACATAAATAGCTATTAATGTAAGCTCAATATAAATATACAATATAAAAAATTGCCCATGCTCAACTCAGTCTTTTAATTGGCACTATTGTTTATTTACCTTGAACAAATCAGAGAATAATTAAATAAATATAATATTTTAACTATTGTATTGTATCCAGATTTAGCCATACGGCTCACACTCCCTCTAAGGGAAAAATTTACTCATCCCAGATACCTACGGTATCAAAAGAATTGAGCTCTGGTATGGCTCTTTCTGTGTTATCGACGCTTGGTGACCTGGTATGCTGGAGTATCTCCCAAAAATTTTCGTACACATCTGGACGTTGCGAGTAGTACAGCTTTCTGCATGGTCTTGTAAATATGTTCATTTAGACCAGGGGTGTCCAACTTGCAATGCCTCAAGGGCCAAAACTAAAACCTTTGATGTTGTCGCGGGCCATATAATAATTTTGTTACAAGTAATAACAAAATAAAGTGAGGTATAAAAATAATTAAAACAAAAAAGATTATTATTTCTTTTATTGCTCAACAACTACATTTTTTTATAAACGGAAAATTTATTGATAACACTTTTCAATAATCAAGACAAACATTGCAAAAGCAACGAAAAAGATGTATCCAATTAGTGTGAGGACTGTGGTCGATCGGCTTCATCCACCAATGAAGAAATGTCCACCTCCAGTTCAGTTGTAGACAGTCTCATAAGATGACGTAAGGAAGAATCGGTAAGGTTGCTTCTGTTTTTGTTTTTTATGTATTTCATGGAGGAAAAGGCACTTTCACATGTATATGTGCTTCCGGACATTGACGTCATTTTCAGTCCAAAATCTCGTAGGTTTGGGAATTTCTCCTTTGACAGTAATTTGAAAAATTCAGGTCCCTTTTCTTGTCTGGTGATTATGAACATGTCTGCTTGAAGATCACATAACTCAAGCTGTAAGTTGGGTGGTTGATCATCAATGGTTGCTCCAAGAGGGTTATTATAAAGTAGTACCATTGTAGTACACTGCTTTTGAGACTTTCAATTTCTTCAAATCTTGTATTGAATTTATCAATAACTTGTTCAATTTGTGAAATGCAGGATGAAAACTCAATATTTTCCTCACCGTTGAATTCTTCTGCTATTTGCAGACAGCTAGGGAAGTGTGTCAGGTTGTTCTTTTCCAAAGCACGTTTAAACACGTTCAGCTTATTCCGGAATCTGTTTATCATTCCGATCAAATCTGAAACCGTCTGGTTTCTTCCTTGAAGACTCAAGTTTAACATGTTAAGATGATTAGTCAGATCTGTTATAAAAACTAACTGTCTTAAGAATTCTGGATCCTTAAACTTCTCTTCCAGTTCAGTTGTGTGTGTGTGGTTGGGATATTGACTGCGAAACCTAAGGCTTCATTCGCCTAATCATATTTACCTTTGATTCTTGTAACAAAAAATAAAATTTATTAACATTTTATATCAATAATATTAATGTTTTTAAACAATATCAGTATGGTAAAAAATTCTACATTCTACAATTGGCAAACTTGCAAATCACATAATATTAATGTTCGTACACAGTTTTCTAATACTATCCAGTTCCATATCTAGTTCCGAATCCAGTGGTTATATTTCTCCCGTATTGTCCAGTGTCGCTCCCAGTGATTGATTTTTTTTTTTTTTTTTTTTGGTTTGGTTTTTTTTTTTGAAATATTTTTTTTATTATTTTATTATTATATTTTTTTTTATTGTGCTCATAATTCTTTTTTTTTTGTTTATTGATTTTTTGGTCTTTTTTTTTTGTCTTATTTTTTTTATTTATTTTTTTTTTTTTTTATCTTTTTTAACCAATATTTTTTTTGTATTAAAATGATTTTTTCTTTTATTTTTTGTTTACTTTTTTTTTTTCTATCTTTTCCAATTATGTACAATTTTGGTATACATTTTATTTATAAACTAATACTTCAAATTCTTATATTTAAACTGCTTATGTGTTGATATAACAACTTATAAACTTCTAAATTGTTAGACACTATTAATTCATAAAGATTGATTGGTTTTACTAAAAATTTCATTTTCATAATTAATTCCATAAACATATTGATCTTCGTTCTATTTTTATTACAATTTAATATCATATGTTCTAGTGTGCTATATTCTCCACATTCGCAGTTTGGGGAATTTACCATTTTTAATTTAAATAAGTGTGAAGGTGCTAGTGAATGATTAAATCTGATTCTACAAATAATTCTAATTACATCTTTTTTTACAATGCCATTAGAGAACCATGGTTTAGTAGGAATTTTCGGCTGAATACTTTTATAAAAAAGTCCTTTGGTGGAATGACTATATATATCCATCCATTCCTGCCTAATTATATTTTTGGAAATAGTATATAGGTCTTCTGGAATGAACGAATATTTCACAAAATTATCAGAATCTAATGCTTCCTTGGCGAGCATGTCTACTTTTTCATTATGGATAATCCCACAGTGAGCTTTAACCCAAACAAACTTAACTATTTTTCCTTCTTCGTGCAAGTTTTTAACATTAACTAAAATATTTAGTAAGAGATAATTAATATTACAATTAGTTGATATGTTTTTAAGTTTATCTAAAATACTTTTACAATCTGATATTATTAAAAAATTTTGCTTACTAAATAAGCTATTTTTTATATATTTTAAGGCTTCTAATATACCGATTTGCTCAGCTGAATAACTTGAAAATACACTCGGAAGTTTTTTTGCCTCGAAATAGTTTTCTATAGGGTCCCAAAATGCACAAGACGTTTTATCGTCTTTTTTAGATGCGTCTGTAAATACGATATGATGATTTTTAAAATAATTTTCTATGTCTGAGTTAAACATCATATTTCTCAACGAATTCGGATACATGGAATAATCTCTTAGAAATCGTATTTCTAACTCAGGCACATCAGTTAAGTTTGTTTGGTATATTGGTAACATTTCGTTTCTATACATTGTGTCTTTATATTCTAAACAGTCTTTATATGATTCACATAAAATAAGTGATTCCTTTTTCTTCCAGTACTTATTAGTCAAATCCATTATAAATAGGTTGTGAAGTTTACTAAGTAGACTACTATTTTTAGATAAAATTTTCCACAAAAATTTATTACAGAGATATTTTCTTCTTAACTGTAAAGGCATTTCGCAGCATTCCACGTGAAGATTTGAAACTGGTGTACTTTTAAAGGCTCCAATGGACAATCTTAGGCATTTATTTACTAAATTATCTATCTTTTTTAAGTTACTGGAGGCTGCTTGGGAGTACAGAAAGCTTCCGTAATCAAGAATTGATCTAATAAATGATCTATATAATAACAGGGACATTTCTGGATCGGCTCCCCAGCTGTAAGAACTTACAGCCCTTAATATATTTAGTCCTTTTTCGGCTTTTTTTAATATTCTTTCTATGTGTTCTTTCCAGAGTAATTTTCTATCAATAGTTACTCCTAGGTATGTTACGTGAGAAGTAACGGGAAAGCTATGCTCTTGTAGTACAATCTGGTTGGGAACTGCGCGTTTTCGTGTGAATATACATGATTTTGATTTTTTTAGTGAAATATTTAAGCCTTTCTCATGACACCATTCGTTAAATTGAAGAAAAAATTGGTTTAAAGAACTGTAACCAGATTCAAGATCACAATTATCAATGTAAATGCATATATCGTCCGCATACTCCAGTATCTTAATGTCCCTAAATTCGTCTGACAGCCTTTCTAGGTCAAAAGTGTAGATTGTGTATAAGAGAGGACTTAAAACGCTGCCCTGAGGTAATCCCAGACTTGTTGTTCTTGTATCTAAAATTTCCTCGTTTACTTTAAAGTTAATTATTCGATTCCGGTATAATTTTATTATTTTTGTAGAGAATTCATAACTAAATCCAATTCGTGTCATTTGTCGATGTAGAATTTCAAGATTTACTTTATTGTAGGCTGCCTCTATATCCATAAATAACGCTATAGTGGAACGATTTAAAGAGAACGAAATATTAATGTCAGCTACTAAATGAGTAATATTTTCTATTGTGGAATGAGCTTTTCTAAACCCAAACTGATATTTTGGTAGCTTGAGGTTGGATTCTAGCCAATATTCCATTCTTGTTTTGATCATTCGCTCGAATGTTTTTAGAACACAGGAAGCCAGTGATATACCTCTGTAGGATTCTGCTAAATTTGGATCTTTTTGTGGTTTCAACATTGGGATCATAATGTACTTCTTCCAATCTTCTGGATACTGCGTAGTTTCCCATATATTATTTAGTATTTCCAACAAAGTAATTTTGCAGGACAATGGAAGGTTGTATAACATTACATAATGAATGTTGTCCATACCAAGAGCTGTATTTTTGTGTTTTTTAATACTGTTCTGCAACTCTTTTAGACTAAATTTCTTTAGCAGACTGCCCATTTCAATTGTATTGATGTTTTCTACTTGACGAGGATAAGCTTCTTCTTCTTCTGCAACCCATGGCGGCGTGACTTGGTTTATAAAAATTGTTGTCCACTCCCCTGCTACTACTTTACTGACTGGTTCTTTATAAATATTTTTTAACTTTCTAACCTCTGTCCATATTTGTGTTATTGGAGTATTTTTATTTATAGAAGTACAAAAATTCTTCCAAGATTCTTTTTTGCGCTTTTTTATTAGTCTTTTACATAGAGCCATTGCTCTTTGTAGGCAAATATAATTTACTGCATTTGAATTTTGTTTAAATCGCAAAAGAGCATCTTTTTGATTTTTCATTAATATGTCACATTCTTCATTCCACCAATGTTTATTAAATTTCGAATTGATCACTTTTTTCTTTTTGGGTATTGAATTGCCTGCAGCTTTGTTTACTTCTGCTATAAACTTGTCATATCCTTTTATATTATTTTGATTAATACCTTGTTCAATACTTTCAGAAAAAAGCGACCAATTTGCCTTGTTTAAATTCCATCTGTTTTTATTTGTGTTTATAATATCATTATCACTTTTAATTTCTATTAATATGGGAAAATGATTAGATCCTAAACTAGTTATTTTTGTTTGCCAATTGCACAATGTAGCCAAATCAGGGGATACAATAGAAATATCTATTGCCGATTTATTCTTTTGATTTAATGTAGGAATGAGAGTTTCTGCACCGTTATTAAGAAAAACTAAGTTGCAATTTTCAATTGCTGAAAGTAAATTAATTCCTGCTCTATCAGTAATATCACAACCCCACACTTGATGGTGACAATTAAAGTCTCCCGCCAAAATAAAAGGTTTTTCCAAGCTTTCAAAAAACAATGTCCAATTTCTTTCAGATATATTTAATTTCGGTTTAGCATATATCGAATAAACATTTAGCGTAAATGAGTTACTTACTTTAACACTTAGAGAAACAGTCATTAAATTTTCAATACTCTTAAAAATCTTTGTATTATTAAAAGCAATATTTTTCTTTAGAAGAATACCAACGCCACCGAAACCGTCCTGGCGATCAGAACGAAACAAATGATACCCATTGAAGTTTGGTCTCAAATGTTTCTTCAACCAAGTTTCACTTAAAATACTCAAATGTATATTATTATCAAACAAAAATTTTTCTAGTAACCCTTTATTGTGTATTAATGACCTTATATTATACTGAAGGATATTGAATTTACCTATTTATTGTTTTGTTTAACTCTTTTATTAATGTATCTACTAACATTGAATCCTCTGCGGATTGTAAATTCTTATTTGTTAAAAGTTCTTTAAATGAGGTTAAGATAATAGAGCACAACTCTTCTATTTTTGACTTTTGTTGGTGTATATTATTTTGAAATTGTGTAAAATTTTGTTCACTATATTGTGGAATATTCGGATATTTTTCATATACAGGGTGAGATGTTATTTTAGGAGTTTCCAAAATTGATTTGTGTTGCTGGGAATATCCCGACGATTCTGCATTAGATGTGATATTTTTATATCTATATTGCGATTTGTAGGAAGTAAATCGATGTCCTACGTTTGAAGTTCGGTCTAATACTACATTAGCATAACTTTTTTCAACTTTCTCTTTTGCTTCATTATATGGTATGGTTTCCGTTACCATAATCTTTTTTATTTTTTTTTGGGTATCGAATTCTGGGCAATTTTTACGATCTGTTGCTGAATGATCGCCTCCGCATAAAATACAAATTGGTTCACTTGTTTTTTCACATACATCCGTTTCATGATTTTCTCCACAGTGTCTGCAACGCAGAGTTCCTCTACAGTTGTCCATTACGTGTCCGTATCTCATACATTTGATGCATTGAATGACTCTTGGAACATATAGTTCAACGTTGTAAATCAATTTTTCTATTATTACCTGATTTGGAACGATTTGACCTCTGAATGTCACAATTATAGTAGAAGTTGGGACCAATTCGTTATCTTTCTTTCGTACCATTCTTTTTACATTTAGAATTTCTAAATTATTTCCATATCGAGATTCAATAATTTTTGCTAGTTCTTTTTCAGATAGCTCAAGGTCAACCTCCTTAATAACACCTTTACGTTGGGTTAAAAAAGTTGGTATGTAAGCCTCGTATTTTTTTTCTTTCAAAATTTGTGAATTGACTAAAATGTTTGCGCTTTTAGAAGAGTTTAACTCTACCTTAACCCTATTTTTTCCTACGACTGTCATATTAATGATGTTATTTTTAATTTCTGGAGCTGAATTAATAATCAAACGAGCAGTCCCTACCTTGTGCAGCCTCCCGATGTTCCCCTCCAGGTTTTGTATAAATACAAAATAAGGTCCTTGGTCTGTCTCAGCATATTTATTTTTTTCTTCATTTTTTTCAATACTTACCGATGCCTCATTATTTGGATTTTCTATTAGTTTTCTTCTTTTTAGTCTCTCGTTTTCCTCTTCGGTTTCCTTATTTCTTTTTCCATTGATCTCCGTCTCCATAATTTCCTCATCCTGTTCACTCCTTTTTGATTTACCCCGATCTGGCGGGATACTTTCTTTTTCCATTGTCACTTACTTCACAAAAATGCACATAAACCAAACCACTGTTATTATTTTTTCAAACTATACACTAAAACTATTATTAAAAATATAACTTATACACTAAAATTTACTTATTTTAAAGGTACGTATTTGTTTTTGTAATCCTCAAACTACGGCGACCGTAAAAACTTGAAACACTATAGTCGTTAGCAATTTTTACCGTACATCCGAATCGATTGGGTTCCAACACATTACCCCAGTTCAGTTGTGTCAGATGAAACGTATTTGTTGAGGAATGCAGGGATTTCCTTTCTTATGGCAAAAAATCGTTCCATGCACTTTCCTGCACTCAGCCACCTTACATGGTTGTACATTAGCAAGTCTCCATACTCAGCCTCTGTTTCCACTAAAAACTGCTTAAGTTGACTGTGTAAAAGAGATCGATTTCCACCTCTAATCATATTTATAATCTTAATCACGGTTTGGAAAACTTCATCTTCCTTGACTGATTTTCCACATAAAGCTCCCTGATGTATAGTAAAATGAATTATTGGGCAAGTGACACCATTCTCTCGAAGCAGACCCACTAATTCAATTTTTTTACCTGTCATTGATGGGGCCCCGTCTGTTGCTATGGCTGAACATTTATCAAAGCCTCCAATTCTGCCAACTGTTTTCTTCACAGCCTCATAGATGTCTTTTCCTTTTGTTGTTCTATAAAGAGGACAAATATCAAATAACTCCTCTTTACTGGTAAAATCATCAAAAGTAGTGCGCACAAATATTAACAGCTGACTAACATCGGTTTGATCAGTGCTTTCATCCAAACAAAGTAAGAAATATGAACTTTTCTTAACCAGGCTAAGCATAGATTTTTCTACTTGCTCACCCATAGCAACAATCCTTCTTTGTATGGTTTGATGTGAAAGTGGCACTGATTCAAATTTCTCCGCCATTTTAGAATCACCGAAAGCTTTGGCCATTTCAACAGCACATTTTTTTATCAAATTGCCATAAGTGATAGGTTTTTTTGCCTTTACCAGCTCAAGCGACACGGCATAAGATGCATGCAAAGAATGCGTTTGAGAGTGTAATATTTTACTGAACATACCAGTTTGCTGTTTAAGCTTTTTCTTCAAATCTGCAACTAGGGCACGCCGACTTTCATTTGTGTACGTAGCATACTTATTTTCATGCACTGTTGTGTAATGTCTTCTCACATTATATTCTTTAGGCACTGAAACGACATTCATGCACACTAAGCACTGCAACTTTCCATTATTGTTAGCAATCAAGTAATCACTCTCCCAACTTTCTTTGTAAATTCTGTTCTCACTATCAATTTTCCGTTTTACACTCATTATTGTATAAGAGGAATCAAGACAAAGAATTAATCAAGTTCACTGTTCACTAGCAACGTAATAGATTAGCCGACTAGCCTACGTATCAGTAGCACACTGGCACGATGGCGGCTGGCGACGGATGGTAAGCAGTGGGAGGTGTGGCCTGCGTGAACTGTGATGCGCAGTAATCAGTGCAGTTCTCATAGTGGTGGAGGACGAAATACCATTGCGAATATCATAAAGTCGATTAGACCTGCACTTAACATTATTCGTGACTATTTTTAGATGAATAGTGCTGGCATTTCTCATCTGAGAATGAGAAATGGGAGCACTTTTATAAAAATTATATGTTCAAAAAAAAAGTAATAATTTATCTTTTGTTTATTAGTTTTTGTTTATTTGTTATTATTTGTTCATTAGAATTGTTTATTAGAATTGTTTACAATTTGTCGTTTTCATAATTAGTAGTAGATTAGCCAGATTAGGGCTATTGTTAATTAGTCAAATAGAAAAAATTCTTAAAGTAATAATATTGTAATAAACCACTGTAATCCCATCAGGAAACGACCTGGATTAGTCACAAGAGGCCAGGTCATTTTCATAGTACTATAAATAAGTAAAAAAAAAAAGTGGTGGAGGACGATTGTGTTCGTTACACGTCCGCGAAGCGGCACGCGGTACAGTACTTGTGATGTAAAAACACTGCTAAACCATAAAATATAAATTAAAAAATCTTTTGTCACAGTGGCAGCATTTAAAGAAAATATATGCTTTTCGAAAATCTTACGTGGGCCACAACAAATAGCCTCGCGGGCCGCCAGTTGGACAACCCTGATTTAGACCCAGCTTTTTTATGCTTTCGAGGAGGGTCGTCGGAATGACTCCAGTAGTATACATAATAATCGGTATCGTCTGGGTACTTTGCATTCTCTATTGCCTTCGTATTTCAATTTCCAGATCTCTGTACTTGGCGATCTTTTCGGTAAATTTAGTACGTAGATTATTGTTGTTAGGTATCGCCAGATCAAGCAGTGTTGTTTGCTTTGTTAATTTATTACCTAACACGAGATCTGGTCTATTATGTGTCACTGTTTGGTCCGTGAGCACAGTGCGGTCCCAGTATAGCTTGTAATTGTCATTCTCAAGCACACTCTCAGGAACGTATTGATAATATAGGAGATGGTCCGTTTGGAAAAGTCCCAGCTTGATAGCTATGATTTGATGAAGGATCTGTTCTATTGAATCATGCCGTTCCCTGTATTCAGTTGCAGCAAACACCTGGCATCCCCCTGTAAGATGTTTGATGATTTCTTGGGGTTGAAATCCATATCAGCATTTGTTGTTTTAGACTTGAGGGTCTTTGACGATATATTTAAGGTAATTTTTGGTTAATATAACCTGATCCTGAATAGCTAGTAATGAACCTTCTGTTTCGAGCAACATCTTTCCTGATTTCAACCAATATTTCGACGCTGTATTGTCGACATAGTCTTGGCTGACTTCATTGGGATATCGCCCGTGCAGAGGTTTACCCATCCATGTGCTCATTTTTTCGTAATTTGTAAGGTGGTTCCCTCAGTTTGATCGGTGTTGTGTCATCTACTGCGCAAATAGCTCGATGCAGAGTAGATGTCTCAGCCTGCATCTGAAAATAAGTTCGTAAATTAGCAATCTGTTTATCTAATTGCTCACCTTACTGCACTTCGAGGATTTTGTTTTTGTGCCTTTGTGAGGTGGGTTCGTGCTAGATTTTGTATATCCGTTTTTGTCCACTTCAAAATACCAAATGAATAGCTGAGCGGTCTTGTATTATTAATAATTGTATACTTTCATGGAAAATAAACATTATTATTATTATTATTATTACTTTAGGGTATGTGTAGTTTTAAGTTTTTAAACACCATTTATTAATAACCTAAAAATTCGATTAAAACACATAAAAATAAAGAGGTACCTAAAAATGATTTTATATCTTTGTTGTTGTAAACTCAATTTTCCATTTTAACGTGATTTTTGTGGTGGATTTTTTAATTCGCAACGTATAATACAATTTACTACGAAAAATTTTAACACCATAGCCACCATATAAGTACCTACTGATCAATTTTCTTATTTCAATTGTGTAGACTTCATGTTTATCTGCATCACAACATATTAATTGTAAGTATTTGTTTTTCTCTAGTTCATTATTTACTGCGTATAAAAAGTAATGTAAGTTGCTAATGCTTGGTAATAGATTGATAAAAGTTTTTAACAAGAGTTTTCTTAAATCTTATCTATTAAGTTATCTATTTTATTAGAAAAGTCAACAGTTACAAATTTCAAAATCAGCTAATATCCATTACTCGGGGGTTTTGGGGGTCACTGAGCACTAATTTCATGACGGCAATGGTCTCCAACGGCGGGTGTAATTTCCTCACCAAAATAATTTTTGCCTGAGTTTGGAAGGGTATGTTATAATCCCACAGGTATTTTCCTCACCAAAACCGAAATGGTTATTTCAGGTAGGCATTACTACCAAATTATTATACATAGTACTAATACTAAAAGTGATTCAAGGGAGTTATTTATCTGCTATAAAATTAGAGTAGTTACCTATAATAATTAATTAATTATAGTATATTATTTTTAGTAACAATTGGAGTTTTGACAAAAATGGCATGTTTTAGAAAGTAATCGCGGTAAACCTTTACTGGTATTTGAAAAGTTTATTTTCTTTAAGTGAAAGTTTTAAAAAGTGACGAAGTATTCTTGAGTGTGCTCAAAAAACAACCAGGGGGAAATTTTCTCTTGATACACTGTGTCAAAAGTAATATAATGGCGTTTAGTTGTTAAACAAATATAAGACTTTTAGCCACATTGAATTTATTATATCGATGGCACATTTTCTTACTGTACTTCTTATTATTTGCAATTATTGACTATTCATGTGCTTATTAATGGGCATTATATTTCTTTATTATACTGTTAACTGTCAAACAAAAAAAAAACATAGAACAATTTTTTTTAATTTGTTAAATCAGAAATTTTCAAAACTTTCAAAATTGAGTTTAACCCTAGTAACATTTTTGTAGATTTTAAAAAGGCTGTAGATAATGCAATAATCATTCAAATGTGTCCGAACACTGAAATACATGGTTGTAGATTTCACCTACACCAAGATTGTTATAGAAATATTCAGTCTCTTGATTTAACATCAGAATATACAAAAATGATTCTGAAATAGGTAAGTGGCTCAAACATAATTTTGGTCTTACATATATAAAAATAGAAGAAGTATCAGATTGTTTTGTGTCTGATTTAATGTCATGCAAACCAGAAAATGAAATTTTAGATAGATCTGTTGATTATTTAGTTGAAACATATATATAGACAAAAATGCCATATTTATTCTTCCCATATTTGTGGGTAGAGGCAAATTCTTCTGTTATTCGTACTATGACTGCTTGCGAATCTTTTTATTCGCATTTTAATTCCTCGTTTTATAATACGCATCCATCTATATATTTTTACTTAGAAAAAATTGAAAGATTTTCAGGTAGATACGTGTGTTAAAATTTAAAGTTTGCATATTGCAAAACCTATCAAATATAAACAAGTTAAACTGAAATTGCAAAATGTAGAAAATTTTAAGACATCAGTCTAATCAAATGACTAGAATGGATTTTGTAAAATGTATCTCTTATTATATGTAGTAAATATTAAATAAGAATGTATACGTTTTGCATAATGCAAGGAAATTAACGTTTTATATTCGGATTTCGAATGCTTTCATATAAATAATCTTAAATTATATCTATATTTTTTATTTTATTTCCTGAGTGAGTTGGTGAGGAAAATACCTACCGGATTAATAGGAACCCTTAAGTTTGGTGAGGAAAATACCTGTGTGATTATATGGTTTTACTGGTTGGTGAGGAATTTACCTCCGCCCGTCTCCAAGGTACCTGGTGCCCAGGGTAGAACTCGTCGCCTGGAGTTTTATGTTATAATCAAAATCAGTCAAAAACCATTACTCGGGGAATTTTGGGAGTCGCTGAGGACGAATTTCATGCCGGCATCAGGTATCCTCGTCTACGAGGTACCTGATGCCCCTGGTGGAATCCGTCACCTGGAGTTTTATGTTATAATCATTAAAAATCTGTCAATAACCATTACTCGAATGTTTTGGGGGCCGCTGAGCAAATTTCATGAGGCGATGATCTCCGAGGTACCTGATACTCAGGGTGGAACTCGTCGCCCTATTCAAATTTGAAATTTAAATTCAAAGATGTCAATTTGACTGATGATATGTTACTTAAACACGGTTGTCAACTACTTTTAACCATGTATGGTGCTTCAATTTCATCCAGAAATCCAAATATCCCTGATCACTTGAAACCAACAAATATTCAGTTATGTGGAACATAGAGGTGTAGAATATATTTAATGACTATAACAAAAAAATAAAAAGGTATCCATCGGTAACATTTTTCCAACGGTAGATGGACTCATGCAGCATCTGAAAATAATATATTTGCAAGTACACAATTGGTCGTATGGAGAAGGACTTTTAGATCCTGGTGATTAGCGATGGGAAATTAAAGAAAATACTTATGTTCCAGTGAAGATACTTTATCGTACTACATACGTAGTATAATAGATAAAGTTATAGGATCGTGCAAAAAAAAATTTTTCAGATTTCACTTTTTTCAACGTTTTGAGTCCCCTGAGTCTAAAAAGCAAATAAAAAAAACATGTCGGAAGTATGTACGTACGCACGTACGTATGTCGCCACCGCCCAGCAAAAACTACTGGACCGATTTCGATGACATTCGGTATGAGTAAATTTAAGAGAATTTTGTCGAGAAACTAAGCTTTTAAAAACAACCTCTCAAAGGGGGGCCGAAATAGGGGGCTTATTTGGGCCCCATTTTTGCAAATTTTGACCGAAACGAATTAAATTTAACTGAAAGTTAGCTTTTCGATAGGTAAATAGAAATACGGAATTTGACATTTCCAAATTCAAAATGGCGGCCAACATGGCCGACCGCACACCCGATACATTTCCTTACCTACCGAAATACTTGTTTAAGATAAGTTTAATTTGAAAAAGCTGTTATATAGCCTAAAGATAGGGCTATAAGAATAATATTATCGTTTTTTAGAAAAGGTTATGGGTTGCCTATATTTAAGGGGTGAAATTTTGACATAACTTTGAACTAGATTTCCTCAAAAATGGCTCCAAGGAATTTGTTAATTTTTTAATAAATTGTTGAGATTCTATCGTTAAATTGATTGACATTAGTTAGATTTTTTAACCCCCAATAGGAGGTGAGTTATGAATTTTTTATAAAAAAATATTCTAGTGCCCGTAACTTCCTCTGAAATAGAAACTTAAATTTGAAATTTGGCACACATATATAGTACTTTATTATCTATTATCACAATAAATTTTTCTCAAAATATGGCTTCCGGTTGAACCGCAAATGAAAAAAAGCTCTTAATTTTTTAGATTCGCCCTATGTATTTTTATACATTTTGAAAGAATGCAAAATTACGTTTCCAATGACATAAAACTTGTTGCCGTAGCTTAAAAACTTGAAATTTTGCTATAATCTTGTGTGTGTCCTCTCTCACGCGATCATAGCAGAGCATTATTATGGGGCAGTCATGGAGGATATTTGGCTCTGAATTCCATCCTACTACATCGATGTACTTGATATTTTCACAGTAAGTAGGGAATAGCTTAAGAAACAAAATCTACCTTATATACTATGGCTCTTTTATCTTGGGGCGGTTCCCACCCCTTCAAGAGGGTGGAAAATTTGTTGGTCAAAATAACCACGGAAGTGGCTAGACAACCTATTTCTAAGCAAAAACTGGTCCATACTTTTTTTTGAGAACTCAATACTTTTTGAGTTATGCGTAGTTGAAAACTGGCCATTTTCATTGAAGAATGACACCTTTTCGGGCGGTTTTTTGTGAATACCTTAAAAACTATGCATCGAACTAAAAACACTTTATAAAACATTTTTTAGATTATAAATAACAAAGAGATTCGTTCCTTCGTAAATCTTCTATCTATAATATAAAAAGAGATAAGGTAGGTGAAAAGAGTTTGTTTTTTGGTGCATGCTCAATTGGTTTATTCAACTTGATATAACAGAGGAACGGCAGGTTTTAGGTGCTACCAACGCCTTTTGTAGTGATTGAAAAGGCCTTTAAAACGAGCACCGTTAAATGTCGGTTACATTCAAACTAAGCTAGATATGGTGCAAAAAAATATATATGACTAATGTACTTTAAGGAAAAATACCTACGTACATATTAAGTACATATATTTAACCCCTCATCCACCAGAATTTAAATGCATCATTTTTCTTCTGCAATACCTTTTAATAGTGTTATTTCTACTTTCAAAATTTGGACGGGTTTAAAATGAAAGGTTTTTTAAAAAAATAAGATCAAATTTTAGAGCGCATTTTTAAATTTTCTTAAAAATCTTCCTTTTTCTCCATGTAATTCGAAAATAAAAATGTTCCACTCCCGAGAAGGGGTGGGAACCGCCCCATGATAAAACGCCATAGTATATAGGATAGACTTAGAATTAGTAGATTAGGCTACTCCCAAAATTTAATTAAAACCGATGCAGTAGGATAGAATTTGGAGGTCATATCTTGTACTTACTCTCGCGCATTGACTGGCGTAATAGAAATAGAATGAAAATGCAAATATTGTAAACTATTAATTTTTCTGAAAAATTAACTAATTTGAGATGAAAGTATGACTAATATTCTATTGATTTATGCAATAATCTATAGTATGTCCCCGAAATATGCCATCGAACATTTTCTCAAATGCAGGAATTAATGATGAGTAGAACCATAAAATATTTTCAAGTATACAAGGTATCTCTAAAATATCAAAATAACGATTAACTTTGTTATTTTTATAGAATGCCAGAGACAGCATTCTCGGGCGGCCCTTCCGTTCAGCGTTTTTTCTTTATTGATTTCAATTATAAAAAAACTCCAGGCAACAAGTACCACACTGTGCATCAGGTGCCTCGGCGCCATCGCCGTATAGAAATTCGTGCTCAGCGACCACCAGAACCCCCGAGTAATGGTTACTAATGGTTATAAAACATAAAACTCTAGGCGACTAGTTCCACCCTGGGCACCAGGTACCTTGAAGATCATCGCCTTATATATACTACTCTGACTAAAAGGTATAAAATTCTTTTATTTTAGGTAAAAATATATTACTAGACTTTATTTAACTCATATCAATGATGATATCATTCCCGAATGCAGTACCTCGGCTACTCGCTCACAAACCAACCAAACCAAGATGGTGGCAAAAACCATGTGGTGATCAGCATGGAGAATATGAATCGCCATTCAACCCAGACGACTTCCAACATTGGCACTTAATTGAGCTTCACCATTCAGTGTCCTATAAATTAAAGCAATTTTTGAATTTGGATAAACGACTCGTAAGTTTTATTTTCATTAACTTGTCATCTAAGACGACGTTTATACTCGGGCGATAGACGATAATGCGACATTTTATCGCCACGATATATTGCTAGCAAGGTTCAAAGAGAACGGATCATTGTAGTGGCTTATTGGTTTGGCGTAGACTGAGAAGAAAAAGAAAATACTGGGTACATCCTGTCCGAGCTCGGAAGCCCGGAGGCTGGAGTACCACAGGAAGCGGTCCTGTCACCTCTGCTGTACACAATATACACCGCTGACGTACCTAGAACACCGGGTAACCTTATGAGCCTTTACGCCAACGATACAGCGATAGCGGCCAAACATAGAAACGGAGATATAGCAGTGACCAACCTGCAAACAGCGTTAGAAGACATCGAGGAATGTAGTATAAAGTTGAAGATAGCCATCAACTCCGAAAATACGCAAGAGGAACTATATAAAAAAGGAAGACAACAGCCAGAAGAACAGCTGACGGTGCAGAACAACCCCATCGAGTGGAAAAATGAAGCTAAATACCTGGGAGTCATCATTGACAAAGGAATAACCTTCCAAAAACACGTAGAAGCCACAGTCCAGAAGGCCAACATGGCAAGACCAACATTAAGAGGACTCACAGGCAGAAAAAGTAAACTAAGACTAAATACGAGGTTAAGACTAATAAACAGCATAATATTACCGGTATTAACATACACATCTCTCACATGAGGACAAGTATGTAAAACTCACAAAAAGAAGATACAAGCGGTTCACAACAGCAGCCTAAGAGAAGCAGCCACAGTCCCGAAATATGTCGCTCAAAGGTTCCTGTTCAGAGAACTACAACAGGTGAGAGTCACCGAAATAATGACAGACAAGGCGAGGGTCACATTCGCGGAACTAGAGCACCACCCAAGTCCCATACTGCGAGAGATGTTAGGGTATGACGCTTTCCACCGATGGAAGCATAAACGTCCTAAGCAACAAATAGTGGAATAAAGTAAAGTAAATAAAGTAAATAAAGAGAGACATAAAGAGAAAGAGAAAGAAAAGTGATAAAGAATATAAATAAGTAATAGTAGATAGTTCGTAGCTCGAAAACACCAATACAAGTGCTGAGGAAACACGTAACCAAAGCGTAGGTCCAACATTACGATCAGGTAAAGTCAGCCCTTAGAAAAATAGAAGGCGCAAGCCCCAAAAAAATATAAAAAACAAAAAAAAAGGCGCAAGCCACCAAAAAAAAACATAGAAAACATAAAAACAAAAAATACTTGAGCACCAAGCCATTGGACTGAGCTCAGTGGGGCTTGGTACAATGACTTGGGGCCCAAGCAAGCAATTTTAGTTCCGCGGATAAGTAATCAGAAGATAAAGGCATGGAGCGCTTCACGTTGGCCTAGTTTTGAATTCGATTATGGCACCACATTGGTCTCTTATTACCCAGGATTCCATTGTGAAGAACATTTGGCTACGATAGTTGTGCCCCCATCGCGCATCAGCGTACTATGGGGGGAAAGGGATGGCCTGGGGCACTGTAGCGAGGTGGGGTGATCCCTGTTTTCACTCGGGTCAAACCACCTCGCCCCAATGAATTGTTACACCCGAATGTACTTTTTCGATAGGGTGGACATCTCCCACAAGTAGGGTTGGATTTAGACTTTGTTCGTGCGTATCGCCTATCGCATATTGTTAACGATGTATCGCCTATCTTTTATCGCCCGAGTATGAACGCCGCCTAAAAGGAATCAAATAAATTAACAGTAACATTGGTAGCTATATGATAGCAATCATTTCGCTATAAAAATAACTACAATCACAGTAATACAGGAATCGAAGGTTCTCACCTCGCAATTTTTACGGAACAGATCGATTTGCTTGAAAATTTAAGAATAAGTAGTGGATAGTCCAAGGATCAAAATTTATATGATACCGAAAGGTGCTTTTACCATGGTGGTGGTGATAATTTTAAGCAAAAAGTTTTCTATACATTTTTTTGGTAAAATAAATAGTTTACGATTTATTCGTTATCGAAAGTGTTAGTTTTATATCGAAAAAGTCAATGCTTTTAATCAGTTTTTTGCTAATAGCTAAAAAATTATTCGTTTTATTAGAACAACCGTAATTAATAAAAATATAACTTTTGAAAAAACAAACCAAATGGTTTACATTAATTTTCTTTATGACGAATAGTAACCGAGGTATACTTTATTTTTAGGTCTGGATCCCGCGTATGAAAAAAAAGTTGATTAATAGCAAGCTGAAAATTTGTTAATAGCTTAAGGGTGTCTAGTCGGATAAACTTTGATATATGGGAACTCTGGAACAGGGGCAGTTTTAATTGTGGAGCAGGTTAAAAATTTGGAACGGTCAGACCACGAAAACGGCACATTTATTTTGTTCGACAGAATAGACTTAAACTCTCCAAACAGAGATTAAACTCTCATGCAAAAATCAGACTGCTATTTATCACCTGTCATAATTCCTGTCATTTGATATATTCTACATGTTCCACTCATTAAAACGCCCATTTGGTGCTAAATAGCAGTGTGATTTTTGCATGAGAGTTTAATCTCTGTTCGGAGAGTTTAAGTCTTTTCTGTCGGACAAAATACATGTGCCGTTTTCGTGGTCTGACCGCCCCAAATTTTTAACCTGTTCCATAATTAAAACTTCCCCTGTTCCAGTGTTCCCATATATCAAAGTTTGTCCGACTAGACTCCCTTAAGCAATTAACAAATTTTCAGCTTGCTATTAATCAACTTTTTTTTCATACGAGGGATCCACACCTATATAGGTTAGCCGTTTTTCGTCAAATGTCAAATTTTGTAGTTTTAAAGTTAAAAGACGGGAAAACTATACATTTTTCGATGATAACTTACTAAAACTAATTTAAAAAGTATTTAAAAATGTCTAAATTAAAAAATACAAATAGTCTTTAGCTCAAATATTGAGTAACTTATGATGAAAAGAAAGTCAGTGCTTATTTTTTTCAGCGGGAAAGTGAGCGGTAAAAACCCCCTAATTATCACCCTAATTAAAATTAGTCATTAACCTTGTTCAGTCCTCTTTATTTATGTATTGTTAAATAAATTGTAAAAGTTTGACTGGCTTAGAATAATGGAATTACGAATTTTTGTAGTTTGATAAAAAATGCCCTTTTCTTCAGAATAGAAAGATTAGCATCAGAGATACGAAAAAAAAATTTTATAAATGAAATTGTAGATTTTTTTATTCCTAAGAGTCTGGCTTGCAAAAAAATTTTTATACGACAAACACTGAGTGAGATATTTATAATTAAAACTTGTACTAACATGCAAAAACTGCCTCTACCAACCCTTTCAAAGTCACCCTATTTTAAAACTGAGTGTTTTAAAAGGATTTGATACTAATATGCTTTTTTACCAAACTTTCTAAAGTAAAAAATGAAAAAGTTATGGGTAAAAAAGCCAATATATTTTTTTAGAAAAGAAATGGAAAAATCGAACTGGAAGCATAATAATGTAAATTAGCCGTGTTTTTTTTGTGTATTGTGCACGTTAGAAACTGATATACATGCATACATTGATTCATACTCGATTCATGGAACCATAGAATACATATTACGAATACGTACACAGCGAGGCATAAGTTAAGGATATAGAAAATGTATGCTCATTTTCATAGTTGATTTTTTCATGAACGGATTAACGGATTTTGATTTAGTATATACACAGTTGTGCAAAGATTTGCATAAAACTTATTTTTTGTACTTATAGCGGGTGAAAAAAAGAAACGTTTTTCTTATGTTAAGTTTGAAACAGCTTGTAGGGAGAACGGGGTACAAATGTGAGTTTAGCTCAGAATAATATTGTATTCTTATATATTGTAAATATTTTGTTTTTTAAATCACCCTGATATCTTTAGAAACAAAGAAAATAGGTGGTTTTACTCCTTAAAATGTGTTTTAACTGAAACAAAACTAAATTTAAAATAAAAAATAACACTTAACAAAACTTTAAAAATAGAACGTCACATAACGTAAACAGTTCTTATCGATACCTATAAGAGCTATTTGTCGACTCGGTAAGCGGTATGGACAGCGCAACATAAGAGAGACAAAAATGTTTAATGGAGGCTCTGTGATGTTTTGGGGTGGAATTTCCCTGCAAGTAATACGGATTTGGTGTCTACGTGGAGGCTCTTTAAATAGCAAGAGGTACATTACACATATCTTTTCTTTGAACACTCGTTTCCTTTCGCACTATGTATATACAGGGTGGTTCATCTTATCCGCCTCGGTGTTTGTACGGAAAACCACTTGATATTTAAAAAAAATTCTTCACAGAAATATACAGGGCCATTAATACTACAATCTAAAAATAATGTGAATTATACAGGGTGCTCCAAAAAAGTCTGGTATATCAAATTTATATTTTTTCTAATGGAATGCCCTATATCTGATGACATTATTGAATCGACCTTGAAAAATAAGCTATACATTCATAAGGGTTCCCTATACCTAAATACAGGGTATTTTGATTTATATCGATTTTTATAATAATGTAAGGTTTTAGAAAAAAATAAATATCTACGAATCTAAGAATCAGTAACAAATTCTTTCTTGGATCTTAATAAGTAACTATTTAACATACTTAAGCAGATGCTTATTGAAGCAAAGTTTCTTACAGAGTGGTCAAAATATGAGATTGTTCTATTAACAAATTCAAGCTGTAATAATTTATTTATTTTAAATAGAACACCCTGTACCTGAATAGTCTATCACGTAGAAAATATACTTATCTTTCAATTTATATTAGGGTTTCCTATACCTATCTTTTACAGAGTGGTCAAAATACTAGATTGTTCTATTAACAAATTCAAGCTGTAATAAATTACTTATTTTAAATAGAACAACCTATAGTCCTGTCGCCAGGGGGGGTACAACGGCCTCGTTAATTCAGATGGACTTACTCAAGTTTTTTTTATGTATTTTGACCCGTAGAACACGAATTTTTTGGGTAACAGTTGATCCGGATGTCGATAAGATTGTTATAGACCAAGAACTTGAGGAATCAAATAACAGCGATTTTTGGCAAAACAAAACAATATTTTGTATTTTTTGGGCCATTTTAAGTAAAAAATATTTCTACAAGTTTTTTCGTAGGATGCACAGTTTTCGAGATAAACGCGGTTGAACTTTAAAAAAATCGAAAAATTGCAATTTTTGAACCCGAATAACTTTTGATTAAAAAATAAAATAGCAAGTCTGCTTACCGCATTTGAAAGTTTAAGTCAAATTATATCGGTTTTGATTATTTGCATTGGTAAAAATTTATTTTTTTATTGTTTAACAAAGCTATAAACACGTAGGGTTTCCCGTGCTTTTACATGCGTTTTAACGCATGTAACGTAGAAATAGTCTTGATTGCACTAGTACCTATTCTACCTACTCGTTCGATTTTAAATGAGAAATCATAGAAACATCACTCACGCACTAGTTGTTTGTAGCTTTGTTTAACAATAACACAATAAATTTTTAGCAATGCAAATAATCAAAACCGACATAATTTGACTTGAACTTTCAAAGGCGCTAAGCAGAATTGCTATTTTATTTTTTAATCAAAAGTTATTCGGGTTTAAAAATTGCAGTTTTTCGATTTTTTGAAAGTTCAACCGCGTTTATCTCGAAAACTGTGCATCCTACTAAAAAACTTGTAGAAATATTTTTTGCTTAAAATGACCCAAAAAATACAAAATATTGTTTTGTTTTGCCAAAAATCGCTGTTATTTGATTCCTCAAGTTCTTGGTCTATAACAATCTTATCGACATCCGGATCAACTGTTACCCAAAAAATTCGTGTTCTACGGGTCAAAATACATAAAAAAAACTTGGGTAAGTCCATCTGAATTAACGAGGCCGTTGTACCCCCCCTGGCGACAGGACTACTATATCTTACTAGTCTATCGCGTAGAAAATTTATTTAGCTTTCAATTCTTATTCGAGTTTCCTATACATATCTCCCTTAATTTGTTAAATATTTAAAGATTTCCTAATCTGTAAGCTTTAAAAATTAGAATTAAGTAAATATGTCGTGATTATGTAAAACACATCACCAACACCGGCAATATACTTAGACAAGACACTGTCATTAATAAAATGTTTATTGTTATCATGTAATCACACCGAGTGTTGTATTATTTTAGTTGATTTTGGCCTACATGTGACATTGAATAATATGTTTATATTAAACTGCATACCATATCCTATATTAGATGCCGTATTCTGGAAGATATTTAAATTGTATTTCATTCCGTATAAGCATTTTCCATATCTTACACCGACGGTTATTAAGTAAATTTAAGAACACCACTTTTTGTTTGAATCTTTGAATCGCAATTAAAAAACAGTTAAATGCAATGGCTACTATGACGAAAACGAACTTATTGTACAAAAATATGTAAAAATTGGTATTTACAGAATAACATAGGAATTTATATTTACAGAATAACATGTGTATTGAGAATGTTTACATGGAATTGAAGAGATTTTAAATATCTTCCATTATAAAGAATATAATATCGAGTATGTCATTTAAAATAAGAACAAAAGAAAATGATGAAAATATGAATTTTATTAACGAAAGTTTCTTGACCAAGATATTTAAGTGTATTGCCGGTGTTGGTGATGTGTTGTACATAACCAAGACATAGGTACCTACTTAATTCTAATTTTTAAAGCTTACAAATTAGGAAATCTTTATATATTAAAAAAAAGGAGGGAGACAGGTAGATAAAACCCTAATAAGAATTGAAAGCTCAGTAAATTTTCTACGCGATAGACTAGCAAGATATAGGGTGTTCTATTTAAAATAAGTAAGTTATTACAGCTTGAATTTGTTAATAGAACAATCTCATATTTTGACCACCCTGTATGAAATTTTGTTGCAGTAAGCATCTGTTCAAGTATGCTAAATAGTCTATTATTAAGATCCAAGAAAGAATTTGTTAGTGATTCTTAGATTCGTAGATATTTATTTTTTTCTAAAATCTTACATTCTCATAAAAATCGAAATAAATCAAAACACCCTGTATTTAGGTATAGGGAGCCCTTATGAAAGTATAGCTTATTCTTTAAGGTTAATTCAGAAATGTCATCAGATATAGGGCATTCCGTAAGAAAAAATAAAACTTTGATATATCACTCTTTTTTGGAGCACTCTGTATAATTCACATTTTTTTTTTTAGATTGTAGTATTAGAGGCCCTGTATATTTCTGTGAAGAAATTTTTTTAAAATATCAAGTGGTTTTCCGTACAGACTCCGAGGCGAATAAGCTGAACCACCCTGTATAGAAAATAATTTCATCTTAGTGGTATGATAAGACATGGCCTGCTCACGTATCGCAGTCGTCAGTTAAAACACATATTAAAAAATTAAAGACTAAAAGCGTCTATAGTTTCTTTGTTGTTAAAGATATTAGAGAAATGAAAAAAATAAAAGGTTCACAAAATATGAGAATACAACATAGTATTGATGCATAAGCACCTTTTTACCTTTTTCTCCCCACAGGGTGTCGCAAACTTTTGTTTCAGTTTAAACACATGTTAAACTACAAAACCGTATATTTTATTTGTTTCTAAAGATATAAGCATAAGAAACATAAGACTACAATAAGACTTTCACTTATATTCATAAAAAGACATTTCTTTTCTTCCACCCGGTATAAGTACAAAAAAGAAGTTTGAGTAAATCTTGACACAGCTGTGTAAATACTAAAGAAATATCTAAAATAATAAAACAAAATAGCGGAATCCGGTCAAGAAAAATTCAACTATGAAAATGAGCATAAATTTTCTATATCGCTAACTTATGCCTCGCAGTATATTACTCATGTTTGTGTATGCCTTTAACCTAAATTTTTAGACGAATCTACACCTGCAGCGCCAGATGAAAGTAGAAACATCATCTGATGTGTTTATTTGTTTAAGTAACGATCTTTTTTATTTTGGAGGTGCTCAGCAATTTTTTTCAAATATCTTTGCATATATTTTTTACAAATCATGAAATACGAGTATAGTCGGTTCGCTAAACTCAGACACAACTAGCTAGTGATTTTAGTAGGATTTTTTTTTTGTTTTTGCCAAAATTGGCAACATTACTAACTATTTAGTAATTATTATTAACTATTTAGTAATTATTTTTCTGCCAATTTTACCAAATTGGCAAAATTACTCACTAAAATAACTAGCCAGCTGTGTCTGAGTTTAGCGAACCGACTATATGTTATTATACAGGGTGTAACAAAAATACAGATCATAAATTAAATCACATATTCTGAGACCAAAAATAGTTCGAATGAACCTAACTTACTTTAGTACAAATATGCACTTAAAAAAAGTTATAGCCCTTTGAAGTTACAAAATGAAAATCGATTTTTTCGAATATATCGAAAACTATTAGAGATTTTTTATTGAAAATGGATATGTGGCATTCTTATGGTAGGAGCATCTTAAAGAAAAAATTATAGTGAAATTTGTGCTCCCCATAAAAATTTTATGGGGGTTTGGTTCCCTTAAATCCCCAAAACTTTTCTGTACGTTCCAATTAAGTTATTATTGTGGGACCATTAGTTAACTTCAATATTTTTAAAACTTTATTGGCTCTTAGTATTTTTTCGATAAGGCAGTTTTTATCGAGTTGCGTCTTTTTTTTTAATATGTTTACATAAAAATTGTATAGGGGTTTTGTTCCTTTAAACCCCCCAAATATTTGTGTACGCTCCAATTAAACTATTACTGCGACACCATTAGTTAAACACAATATTTTTAAAACTTTTTTCCCTCTTTGTATTTTTTCGAGAAGGCACCTTTTATCGAGGTATGGCTTCTTTTTTAATACGGTTCGAAATATACCTAAAAATGTAAATCATACATAAATTTTCATATTATTACCAAGTCTCTATAATCGTACTTACCCATATACAAATATGTGGTGGATTTGACAATTATTCAAAATATCTCGATAAAAACTGACTTTTCGAAAAAGTACTAAGAGCCATAAAAGTTTTAAAAATAATGTGTTTAAGTAACGGTACTACAATAATAATTTAGTTGGAACGTACACAAAAGTTTGGGAGGGTTAAAAGGAACTAAACCCCCATAAAATTTTTATAGGGTGTTCAAATTTCACTATAACTTTTTCTTAAAATGCTACTGTCATAAGAATTCCATATCTCCATTTTCAATAAAAAATCTTTAATAGTTTTTGATATATTGGAAAAAATCGATTTTCATTTTGTAACTTCAAAGGGTTGTAACTTTTTTTATATGCACATTTGTACTAAGGTAAGTTAGGTTCAATCAAACTATTGTTGGTCCCAGAATATTTGATTAAATTTATGACCTGTATTTTCGTTACACCCTGTATACAGGGTGTCCAGAAACTCTACCGATAAACGAAGACAGGAGATTCCTCAGATAATTTTAAGACAATTTAACCCAATTCACCTAGTCCGAAAATGCTTCATAAGGGAGCTAGAGCTCTTTGAAGATGGCGTCTTGTAATTAGTTTTTCTTAAATACCTCCAGAACGCTTCTATTTAGAAAAACAAAAATTTGTATACATATTTACTTTTCAGAAATGAATCGATTCCATCCATTGCGAATTTCTAGTACCGGTCATAGGCGTCCGTTTTGGGTAGGGCAACGGTTATTTTATCGCATAACTTTTTTGTCTTCAATTTTTAACCATTTTTGATACTGGATTATTAAATTGTGAGGTATTCTAGTACTAAAAGGTACTTTTACTTTAAGTCGATAGGACACACCGTTTTATAGAAAAATCGATTAGAAAGTTTTTAGTTCTGGGAATTTGAAAAAAAAATTGAAAAAAATTAAAAAATGCGATGTGTTTTACCAACTTAAAGCAAAAGTAACTTTTAGTACTCGAATATCTTATAATTAAATAATCTAGTGTCAAAAATACTTACAAATTAAAGACAATAGAATTATGCTATAAAATAACTGTTGACCTACCCAAAACGGACGCCTATGACCGGTATTAGAAATTCGCCATTAATGAAATCGATTAATCTCTGGAATATAAATAAATGTACCAATTTTCATCTTTATGGATAGTTTTTTTTTAATCTTTTTTTTTTAATTCAAAGAACGAAAAATTTTCAAACGATTTTTCTAGAAAACGGTGTACCCTATCGACTTAAAGCAAGAGTACCTTTCAGTACTATAATACCTCACAATTTAATAATTCAGAGTCAAAAATGCTTAAAAACTAAAGACAAAAAAGTTAGGCGATAAAATAACCGTTGCTCTACCCAAAACGGACGCCCATGACCGGTACTAGAAATTCGCAATGGATAGAATCGATTCATTTCGGGAAAGTAAATACACATACCAATTTTCGTTTTTCTAAATAGAAGCGTTCTGGAGGTATTTAAGAAAAACTGATTACATGACGCCATCTTCAAAGAGCTCTAGCTCCCATTTTCGGACTAAGTGAATCGGGTTAAATTGTCTTAAAATTATCTGAGGAATCTCTGTCTTCGTTTGTCGGTAGAATTTCTGGACACCCTGTATAATGTATTTAAGATATTTACGGTATCAAATGATTGAAAGATGTGTGTATGTAGATTGGACATGTCTACTTGTTGAAGGACTTTGAAAATAAAGAAAAATTTACTACAAGAGTTTATACCATGTAAATCAGTTACTTACAATAAATGTACACTCCAGAGCAGCGATACTCAACCTTTTTCTTTTCTGGGCCACATAGTAGCCATTGCAACAGCTTGCGGGCCGCAATCAAGGTGAAGTAGTATACAGTGTGTTTCATTGGGAAAGGGGAATGCTTAAATAGTGAATAGAGGTAAATGAGGCGGTTCTAGACATACTGAATTTATTGCCACACCGATTTTTATAACCGAATTAAAGGGTGTTTTACCGATTTTGCCCATTTTTTCTGGACCCATAACTTTGGAACAGCCTTGTATATTTTTTTGAGATTTAGTACACATAATATGTCACATTTAGAACCCAAACCACCCAACTACTAATCACAAGAAAATTCCAGACCCGGATTAAACATAATTATAAATTCATTGTGACCTTGAAATAACATCCTGTATATTGAAATTTTCAAAACCCGTTTGCACATTTAAAAAAGCACAAAAAACTAATTTTAATGGTTCGCTTCTATTTTTTGTGCAGAAAATTTAATGTCAGAATTTTTAAGAACTCGATACTCGAACTTGCAAAACAAAAATATCGATATAATTTCAAAATTAATGTCATTAAATTGTCTGCGCAAAAAATTGAAGCGAGCAATTACACTTAGTTTTTGTGCTCTTTTCAAACGTGCTAACGAATTTTGAAAATTTTAATATACAGATTACTAAATGAGTCGTTGCAATGTAGTAAATAAGTATTGATTATTTTTAAAATAGGTATGTGTTCACTCACTTTAATAATTTATTATTAAAAGTTAATAATGCCTGCTTTTTAATCAGATTTCTTAAAAATTTCAATATAATTTCAAAATTAAAGTCATTGAATTGTCTGCCTCACGCACAAACACGCCTCAAACACATCGGCACACTATCAAATAATTTGAAAAACACGTGAAATTTAATAAATAATATGATCGTTTACAGTGCCCTTTAGTTAGCCTTCGGGCCGTATAAAAAACGCTAGAGGGCCGCAGGTTGAGTATCACTGCTCCAGAGGATGTAAGGTTATGAAACTGTTTTCTTGTGGCATGTTTTAATTTATTATGACTATATGAGATTAAGCCACAATTGTTTGTGTAATGAAAATTACACTTCTTGGTTAACTATTTATGAATTTTTAAAGAGTTGAAATTGTACTTAGAGCACCAAAAAATCATTATTAAATTCATCTTAACTAAATTTCACCGTATAAGTATAAACTTTTTTGTAGATTTATGAATAAAGAGTAGTTTTCACCCTAAAAAAAATGAATTATTAAGGGTTGAAATACTCAGAAATTATGTTAAGTATATCAAACCCTTCTTACCTAAATCATCCGATCCAAATTTTATGCTCCTTGCTTTTTTGAGCAATTTTGAGCAAATTTGAGAAGTTAGGGCACCCTTAAAAATAAAATTTTAAAGGGTTTAAATAGTTAATAATTAAAGTTAGAGTATTAGATAATAGTAATTAATGCATCAGAACAAATTTTACTCTTTTTAAGCTTTTTTATAGATTTTGGCAATTAGGGGCAGGGGGCAGTTTTCACCCTTAAAAAATAAAAAGATCCTTTCAGCACAATATAGATTTTGAAGTAGATAGTAGTATGAACTTGATTACAAATTTTGATGCAAATCGGTCCATTCTGTAAAAATTACGAGGTTTTGTCCTTTAGTATCCTTGGGAACTTCAATTTATATTTCAATGTTAGGTACACTTCGCGTCAAAAAAAACTGGTACAACTCTTATACGCTGTGAGCTCGTACGTAGAGTGGATATTTATAAATTCGTGAGCGCCAGTAGTGGCAAGTCTGTAAACGTTTACCGGAAATTTGACATAAATATCAAAGTGATTAATTTAAAATTAAAATTAAAAACATTAATTATACACAATATTAGTTGGTCAAAGCTGTGGTATATATTTTTACCTTAAATATACTTACGTTTTAAATACTGAATTTACGTTTTTTTAATGTTCCGTAATATGTAATTATAAATTAATCAGCGCCATCTACACGATAATTGTGAAAGTATCCGAAGTAAGAAATTAATATTTCATCAATAGAACGTCAAAATGATTAGCAAAATCTTAAAAAAATCTGTTACAATTTATTTACTTTTTAGCGTTGTAAATATTAAGCGATAAAAATTAAATAATAAATTTAAAAATTACCAGTGAAAGTTGAATTAGTAATCCGCCAGGAGCGACACCAGCGAAGCTCAGAGCGTATACGCTCTGAGCTTCGCTGGTGGCGCTCCTAGCGGATTACTAATTCAACTTTCACCGGTAATTTTTAAATGTATTATTTAATTGTTATCGCTTAATATTTACAACGCAAAAAAGTAATTAAATTGTAATCGATTTTTTTTAAATTTTGCTAATCATTTTGACGTTCTATTGATAAAATATGAATTTCTTACTTCGGATACTTTCACAATTATCGTGTAGATGGCGCTAAGATTAATATATTAATGTATAATTACATATTACGGAACATTAAAAAAACTTAAATTCAGTATTTAAAACGTAAGTATATTTAAGGTAAAAATATATACCACAGCTTTGACCAACTAATATTTTTTATAATTAATGTTTTTAATTTTAATTTTAAATTAATCACTTTGACATTTATGTCAAAGTGATTAATTTAAAATTAAAAGTAAAACCATTAATTATAAAAAAATATTAGTTGGTCAAAGCTGTGGTATATATTTTTACCTTAAATATACTTACGTTTTAAATACTGAATTTAAGTTTTTTAATGTTCCGTAATATGTAATTATAAATTAATCTTAGCGCCATCTACACGATAATTGTGAAAGTATCCAAAGTAAGAAATTCATATTTTATCAATAGAACGTCAAAATGATTAGCAAAATCTTAAAAAAATCGATTACACTTTAATTAATTTTTTGCGTTGTAAATATTAAGCGATAGCAATTAAATAATAAATTTAAAAATTACCGGTAAAAGTTGAATTAGTAATCCGCCAGGACGCGCCACCAGCGAAGCTCAGGGCGTATAACCGAAAATCATGTTTTTCAAGTCGTGTAAGTTGATCTTGTCACAAGTGTCATTCCCATTTCTAGGGCAACGTTGCCAGTTCAACGAAAATATTATATTATCAAACTAAGTAAAAACGGTGCTGTGCGACAGACCGCATTTTTTAATATAGGTACTAAAAACTAAAACAATTGTAATTTTCCGTCATCTCAATTAAGTATCCGAACATTGATTCGTGTTTTATTATAATTTATGAAAATATTCCAATTCAAAAATAATGATAGATAATAAATCTTGACATGACTTTAAATTATTATTTTTAATGCCAAATCGAGAAGTGTGATTGGTTTCTCGTAAATTGTAGGACAAAACTGCATTAAGTTGTGTAGAATAAATAAAACACACTGGAAAAATTAAAAATTTAATTTGAAATTAATACAAAATGAATAACTTTTAAAGTGAACAAGTGTGTAATTTAAATATATTATGTATTACAAATCGAATTCGAAATATGTATACATTTTAAACGTTATTTTTTTTTAAATGAATAACCATTTTCAATTTGGTTGCAAAACGAAAATACAGCCGAACCATATTCTAGTCCAATCAGAGAGTGCCGCAAGCACCCCTACCGGTTTCGAAACTTATTAATCTCTCATCAGGAGGCACATATGCTGCTCTCCCTGATCCAACAAAAACAAACCCCAGCGTGCAGTCCCGGATTGCAACGAACGAAATGGCATAGATGCCCTAGCGGCAACTGCTAGCAAAAAGACTAAGTTTTCACTCTAATGGAATATAAAACAACATAATGCTATTCTACATCCCACCAGAATGAAAACAATGGGAACCTTCTCTGGTTACACATCCGAGGCTTCTACAATTTGCAAGCCATACGGATGCTGAGACTAAGGAAGATGAGGGAATTCTACAATTTGCAATTCACGTCCCATCTGCTCAGCGCGGTAAAGTTCCAACGAGAATGATTCCCTTCATACTCCACACAGAGTAAATGTAAATCAAAAATGAATAACCATTTTCAATTTCGTTGCAAAACGAAAATACAGCCGAACCATATTCTAGTCCAATCAGAGAGTGCCGCAAGCACCCCTACCGGTTTCGAAACTTATTAGTCTCTCATCAGGAGGCACATATGCTGCTCTCCCTGATCCAACCAAAACAAACCCCAGCGTGCAGTCCCGGATTGCAACGAACGAAATGGCATAGATGCCCTAGCGGCAACTGCTAGCAAAAAGACTAAGTTTTCACTCTAATGGAATATAAAATTTCCATTAGATATGATAAAATATAATATTTCCATTAGAGTGAAAACTTAGTCTTTTTGCTAGCAGTTGCCGCTAGGGCATCTATGCCATTTCGTTCGTTGCAATCCGGGACTGCACGCTGGGGTTTGTTTTGGTTGGATCAGGGAGAGCAGCATATGTGCCTCCTGATGAGAGACTAATAAGTTTCAAAACCGGTAGGGGTGCTTGCGGCACTCTCTGATTGGACTAGTATATGGTTCGGCTGTATTTTCGTTTTGCAACGAAATTGAAAATGGTTATTCATTTTTGATTTACATTTACTCTGTGTGGAGTATGAAGGGAATCATTCTCGTTGGAACTTTACCGAGCTGAGCAGATGGGACGTGAATTGCAAATTGTAGAATTCCCTCATCTTCCTTAGTCTCAGCATCCGTATGGCTTGCAAATTGTAGAAGCCTCGAAGGTGTAACCAGAGAAGTTTCCCATTGTTTTCATTCTGGTGGGATGTAGAATAGCATTATGTTGTTTTATATTCCATTAGAGTGAAAACTTAGTCTTTTTGTTATTTTTGTGTATTTAGATTTAGTACAATTCCGTGATCTGTGCTGGCAACAACGAAGTGATTCACGAACAATAATTGTCAGTCTGAACTAGGGCTTACAATACCGGGATTCCGGGATCCCGAATACCGGGATCCCGGACGATATTTTTCGGTATTCGATACCGGTATTTATAATAAAAATACCGGTATTTCGGTATTAGCTTAATTTATAAAAATGGAATTGATGCACAATAAACTTCCTTCCAAGATATTTTTTGCTATTAGAAGAAATTATTTTTGAAGATAAACTACCAATATCAAATATCATTGTAAAAAATATTTATTAAACATATTCATTACACATACAAGTCAAGTATATCGCTTTCTAAAAGCGTGAATGTCGTTAATTTAAGGCGAACGGTGATACATATCAGCTTCTACAACCAAATTATTAAATCTCGCGTATCGAGGGGTTCATGCGAAAACCCGATAACTAAAAATAACATTGTTTCGAGATAATCGCGATTAAAGATTTTAGGAAGTTTGAAGAAGATTTCAAATCGTCATAGGAAGTTCAATCAAATCTTCATTAAACTTTCTATGACGATTTGAAATCTTCTTCAACCTTCCTAAAATCTTTAATCGCGATTATATCGAAACAATGTTATTTTTAGTTATCGGGTTTTCGCATGAACCCCTCGGTATACAAATATATAAAATAAGTTCTTAAAATTGAGTTCAAAAATTCTTAAATATTTAAAATTATACTACTTTATTTTAAAAATAAGCCGAAAGATTTATTAATCAGAATTGTTTTTACATTTTCAGATCTATTTTTCATTTTTTTGTGTATTGTGGTGTATAAATTAGGCTCACTTATTTTCTGAATTATTAATAATAATTGAAAATATATAGCGGTCTAAATACAGAGTAATCCATATAAAATATTTCTCTACGAGCGTGCAAAAATGTCTACTTTCGCGCACGCATTTTAGTTTAGAAAGTTTCACTTTTCCGCACGCGTGTTACTTTTCCGCACGCGTGTTACTTTTCCGCACACGGTTTTTACTTTTCCGCACGCGTGTTAATTTAGATATGTTAATATGGCCTTAAAGTAATTATAATACATGTAATAAACTAATATTTAGATATTATTTACTAATTTATTTCAAATATATCTTATTGTGTTCCTGTTTTAATGAAACTAACGAGACAATTCGATGAAATAAAATTATTTGGACATAATATTCGAAAGTCAAATCGGTAGACAATAACAGTCGTTTTGAGTCATCGTCATGGAAACCAAGATCCTTGTCAAAGAATCAATTTGTGTATGTATTTTAATATTAATTAAACTAATTGATTAAGATTTGGTAATTTTTTAAAGACTCTTAGAAAAAATATTGTTCCTAACTCTTGCAGAAAGTCTCTTTTCCGCACTCGACTGCTTGCCGAATTCCCGCTTCGCGTCGTTCGGCAAACTTCAGTCGCGTGCGGAAAAGAATGACTTTCTGCACTTGTTAGGAAAATAACTATTGTCACAGTAAGTTAATCTTTGTATTAGTATATTTTAAAGTTAAATTAATTTACAAATAGCAAATTTCATGAGTAAAAGTACTATCCTATTATATGCAAAATTTATTCTAGAACCAAATATATAGTTTTTCTATTTGCACATTTTTTGTATATATCTATTCCTACTCTCTAGATCTAAGATTTAATAGGTTTCATATATTATTTAATAACAAGTCGATATACGCTGTGAGCTCGTACGTAGAGGGGATATTTACAAATTCGCGAGCGCCAGGAGTGGCAACTCTGTAAACGTTTACCGGAAATTTGACATAAATGTCAAAGTGATTAATTTAAAATTAAAAGTAAAAACATTAATTATAAAAAATATTAGTTGGGCAAAGCTGTGGTATATATTTTTACCTGAAATATAATACTGAATTTAAGTTTTTTTTAATGGTCCGTAATATGTAATTTTAAATTAATGTATTAATCTTGGCGCCATCTACACGATAATTGTGAAAGTATCCGAAGTAAGAAATTCATATTTTATCAATAGAACGTCAAAATGATTAGCAAAATATTAAAAAAATCGATTACAATTTAATTTCTTTTTTGGGTTGTAAATATTAAGCGATAACAATTAGATAATAAATTTAAAAATTACCTGTGAAAGTTGAATTAGTAATCCGCCAGGAGCGACACCAGCGAAGCTCAGAGCGTATAACAACTGAGGATAGTATAAATATAACGCGTAAATATATTTTTTATTCATAATACCGGTTTTAATACCGGGATCCCGGTATTTGAAATTTTAAATACCAAATACCGGTATTGAGATTTTGGCTCGGTATTGTAAGCCCTAGTCTGAACACAGGTTTACATTGGGAAAAAAAGTGTACCAGTTTTATATGAGGCGAAGTGTACCAATAGGCCAAGAAATGAAGCATTTTGGCTCGCAATTTTTTCGTCCGGCATGGATTTACTTGATATATACACGGAAGATAGAGAAGTGCCCAAAGATCATTTTCCATATCATGCCGCTGTACGCCAATCCCTTGGTGGTGGTTGCCACCCCATCTCAGGGGTGGGAATTTTTTGTTACATTTTAACCATGGAAATCCATGGAAAAAGTAATTCAAAGAAAAAAATGTTCTTTACGCTTTCTTCGTAAAACTAATGTTTTTCGAGTTATTCGCGGTTGAAAGTAACAGTTTTTCGACGAGGAAATCGACATTTTTAGACGGTTTATTGAGAATAACTCCAAAAATATGCCTTTAACAAAAAAACTGTAGATACCAAAATTTTATCTTTTATAGGATATTGATTATGTATTTTAGAAAGGAACTACAACGTTAACAGGGTTTTATTGTTGCATATAGTCAATAGACCTCTATATTTGAAAAAAACTGCGGAGTGCTACCATTTAAACGGGTGCGTTTTTGATAAAGGGGTGAATTAGACCCTAGGCACAGGGCGAATTAGGGTGAGTTCTATGCACATTTAGTGCAAACACGTCTATAGGAAAATTGTTCCAGGTTAAATTTGCTGTCGAAATACCACATTTTAAAGTCAAAAACATGTTTTTTTACAAAAATATATCCAAAAGAAAATCAAGAAAAAAACATGAAAGATAGCAATTTTGTTTTTAGCCCCATAACTTTTTTCCACGGGGATATAGGTATAGGCATTGCTTCACAGAAAAAACTTCTATCCTTCCTCTTTAAAATGACGTTTGGTAGAAATCCATGTGATTTATAATTTCCAAAATATGATTTTTCAAATTTTGTGACACAGCGATTTTGGGATGTTTCCCTTGTTACTTCGCAAACATTGTTCTGTAGCTTTTTTCTACGCATTTCTAGGTATACGCACATTTACATGGTACATTTAGTAGAAAGTGAAGTCAATTACCTTTAAAACGTTTTATCGTAGAAGGCTGTATGGCTACATTTAAGCAAGATATGGTTTTTCAAAATATTATACTTTTAATGATTTTTGATATATTTTATGATGATTTTTAAATTTCTCATTATAACTTTTTTTATTGTATATTTTGGTTAATAAATTATGTAATAAAAAGGAAAGCTCATTTTGTAATGGTGTACTGAAAAAAATTCTGGGACTATTTTTAAACAAGTTATGCTTTTTCAAAGTGTGACATATTATACACATGCAATAGTTGGAGCCATATGGAAAACTTTTTTAGTATTAATTTTATGAAAAAAAGTTATTCTTTATAAAATTGTCTGCCTAGTCTAAAACCTAAAATGCAATCATCAGATATAAAATTTTATTAATAGTGTACGAGGTATGTTGAAAAATATGAATTTGCTTAGGAGTAAAGTAACTTTTTATCTCATAATATCGAAAAGTGTTATTAAGAAAAATTATTTGGAATTAAAAATTATATTACAATATGGCATTACATCCTTTTAATTGAAAAAAAAATTAAAAAATTTAAAATTTTTTCAAATTACGGATACTCTTGGATATCCTACGAATATCTTGTTTAAAAATAGTCCTAGATTTTTTTAGAATACACGATTTTGAAGTAAAGAAAATATGCTGTTTTGTATTATACGATGTATAATCCTAAATGTAAAAGAAAAAAAGTCATAATGAAAAATTTAAAAAGTAATCATAAAAAATATCAAAAATCATTAAAAGTATAAAATCTTGAAAAGCAGAGCTTCAAAATAGTCAAACGACCTAATACAATGGACCATTTTAAAGGTAATTTCTCTTTCTAATAAATTTACCATTCCATATACCTAGAAATGCGTAAAAAAAGTTACAGATCAATGTTTGCGAAATAATGGGAAAATGGCCCAAAAATGCTGTGAGCGGCGAATTTTGAAAAATTATATTTCGGAAAATATAAATCTTAGTGACTTTAGCTAAACGCCGTTTCAAAAAAGATAAAGAATTTAAGTTATTTTTTGCTGAAGCAATGTCTATACCTATATCCCCGTGGTAAAAAGTTATGGGGCAAAAAACAAAATTACTTTCTTTCGTGTTGTTTTTTTGCTTTTATTTATTTTTGTAAATAAAAATATTTTTGACTTATAAATGTAATATTTCGATAGTAAATTTAACCTGGAACAATTTTGCTGTAGACGTCTTTGTACCAAAAGTACATAGCACTCACCCTTATTCACCCTGTGTCTAGGGACTAATTCACCCATTTCTCAAAAAGGCACCCATTTAAATGGTAGCACTCCGGGGTTTGTTCAAATTTAGAGGTCCATTGACTATATGAGACAATAAAATCCCGTTAACGTTGTAGTTCCTTTTAGCTCTTATTTCGAACATAATCAATAGCCTATTAGCATCATAAAAAAATACTTTTTTTATAATTTTTCTACGACCAACACAAACCGAGATACGGCATGGTAAGCTTTTTCGTCAAATGCATAACTTGAAATATTCAAACTCAAATAATGGGAAAACTGTGCATGTTTCGAGAAAAACTTACAAAATATTTTTCAAGTATTCAATAAGATGTTTAAAAAAACAAAAAAAAAAGTTGTCGATACCTACTTTTTTCCACGAAACAATCAGTGAATACAACCCCCTAACTATCCTCCTAATTAAAATTGATCTCTATTCTTTTGCAATTCTTTTTATATATGTATTATCAATACACCTAAGAAATTTGACCTATTTAAAAGGCCTAATTTTAGAAAAATTGGAGTTTAAAGATAAATTGATTTTGTGCAATTTCGTATTTTTTACCATTTTCTTCGGGATATCTCCGAAAATACTGGAGATACGGAAAAAATAATGCAGTACTAAATTGCACCTTTTTTAATATCTAACATTGTACTGTACATAGATTTTCTATACAGTGAATATTAAGCGAGGTATAGCTGTTTAAAACCTATATTTACGAGCAAACACCTATTTATTCGAGCCATTTAAACTCACCTTACTTAAAAACTAAGGGATATTACGGAATTTAATTTACATATTCTTATAGCTCTTCAAAAAACCCTACAAAATCATTTGTAAAAAAACTTTTTATCGCCAAAAAATGAAGGAGCTATACATATTATATTTGTAACACGAATTTTATTTTCAAGAAATTCGAATAGCCCGAAAATTCGAAAGAAGACGAAGATGATATCGATCTCTATGAAGATGACTAAAAAACTATTTGTATTTTTATTTGTATTTGTAATTGTGTAAATAAATGTTTTTGTATCTATTAAATTACTTATAAAAATTGAAATGTTATTAAGAGAGGTTTTACCTAAGGGTTGAAATAATATGATATTTATATCTAAAGCATAAAACGATCATTATTTAACCAATAAAAACCAAATTTTACCCATATTACGGTTTAAAATGTTTTTATATAATTTTTGAGAATTATAGGGGTAGTTTACAACCCTAAAATTAATCAACACCCTTAAGCATGATATAGAATATGAAGTACAGGCTGATATTATCCTAATTACAAATTTTTATGCAAATCGATGCAAGACAAAATCATTATTTTAGGATAAATAAATTCTTTATATATAGCTCCAACAAGGGTGGTTTTAAGGGTTGAAATATTATGATATTATATCCTAAAACATAAAACAATCATTATATAACTAATTAAAACAAATGTTGACAATATTGGAGTTTAAAATATTATTTTATAATTTTTTAAGATTAGGGGTAACTTTTACCCTTAAAAAACCACAAGCGTACAACGGCTCAATATAGAAAATGAACTAGAGGTTGAAATGAGCCTAATCCCAAATTTTTGTACAAATCAATTCTGGAGGAAAAATTGCGAGGTTTTGCTATTTTTTCAGCTTTGCTTTATTTTCTTGCCTACAATCAATTAGAATAATTTTAGTTTTCTGTAGAATACCATTGTTGTTTTAGTCCGCGATTCATCATGACTTGATTAATCAGAAACTTGATTTTATGAGACCAATAACCAAATGGAAGGAAGCATATGACAGACTTATGAATGTAGGTATTTTTTTATTTTCTGAAAAATTTGTTGATGATAGATTCATTTTTATTTGTGGTTAGTCCGATAAGTTAGACTTTAAGATGATAACGGTAAACTCATCGCAGACATCAAAGATAAATTAAGGTTTTGGCAGGAATACATAATGAAACTATTCGACGATGATATAATGATACGAGAAGAGCCACAGGAAAAAACAGGACCGAAAATAATAATGTGCGAATTAGAACAGGCAATTAGAAATGCAAAGACCGAAAAAGCAGTAGGCCAAGATCAGATACCCACTGAGCTAATTAAATGCATTGACGAAGAAACACTGCATATACTTTTAGATCTGTTCAACAAGGTATATACAACAGGAGTAATACCCCAGGATTGGTTGCTGTCCACATTTGTAACACTACCAAAGTCAATATATGCGACAGAAAGCTCCCAGTACAGAACAATTTCTTTAATAAGTCACACACTTAAGATATTCCTCAAAATAATACATAGAAGACTATACAAAAAAATAGAGGAAGACACAGATGACACCCAGTTTGGTTTCAGAGGAGGACTAGGAACGAGAGAGGCTCTGTTCGCTTTTAACGTTCTCGCGCAAAGACGACTAGATATGAACCAAGATCTCTATGTCTGCTTTATAGATTATCAAAAGGCTTTTGATAGAGTACGTCATCAGAAACTCATAAAACTTTTAAAAGAGAAGAATGTGGACAGTCGAGATATACGGGTTATATTCAATCTGTACTGGAATCAAAAAGCAACGGTTAAAATCGAAAAGGTCGAAACAGAGGCCATAAAAATCAAGAGAGGTGGTAGACAGGGTTGCGTGTTGTCTCCATTGTTATTCAATCTGTACAGCGAAGCTATTTTTAAGGAAGCAATATCAGAGGAAGAACAGGGTATATCAATAAACGGAAAAATCTTGAACAACATAAGATTCGCAGACGACACCGCTATTTTTGCAGACAGTCTAGATGCACTGCAACTATTAGTAAATAGATTACGTCAAGTCAGTATGGACTATGGACTACAAATGAACGTTGAGAAAACCAAGTTCATGATTATTTCTAAGCAACATACAGTAGGAAGGTTGGATATCGATTGAAAACAAGTAGAAAGAGTGAATAACTAACAATGACCAGGGTAGAGAAATCAGGACACGCATTGAAATTGCAAGACAAGCATTTATAAAAATGAAAAAGATATTTGTTAGTCGAGACCATTCTCTGGAGCTGAGGATAAGAGCCTTAAGATACTAGGTGTTCTTGACTTTGTTGTATGGAGTGGAAAGCTGGACAATAAAAGTGGAAAATATAAAGAAGTTGGAAGCCTTTGAGATGTGGTGCTATAGAAGGATTTTGAAAATACCATGGATCCAACGAGTTACAAATGCAGAAGTGTTAAGAAGGCTGCAAAAGGATTGCGAGGTGATAAAGAACATCAAAACAAGAAAGCTAGAATATTTAGGCCACATTACCAGAGGTGCGAAACATGAGATATTAAGGCTCATAATGTAAGGTAAAATAAAGGGTAAAATATCTATAAGTACAAGAAGAATTTCCTGGCTGAGAAACTTAAGAGAGTGGTATAGTTGTAGCTCAGTAGATCTTTTCAGAGCAGCGCCAATAAGGTACGGATAGCTATGATGATAGCCAACCTCCGATAGGAGAAGGAACTACAAGAAGAAAAAGTCCGATAAGTACTTAGCCTCTCCGCTCGCTGGCGCCACTGTCTCAGAGAAATCTAACATCGTGTAACACATTCTTATAGACGGCTTATGTCAAAATACCAGCCAAATTGGATTCGTAGTTCTATTTTGACCGCTTGTGTTAGCGGGCGTGTTTGGGGATTTTTTTTTTTTATTAAGTAAACCGCGTCAACCATGAAAGGTTATTGGCGGGGAAGAGTTGTACATAATATCAGATGTTTGCTTATAACAACTAATTACAATTGAGAACTTAAGCTTATTTTTATACTAGATTGTACAATTTAGTTAGTTTTAGAAACTTAGTCACTTTATCACATTTACTAAATTTCAGAGCACTTTTCAGATCACTTGGTAAATCACTTTGAAGTCGTTCCAGGTGATAGAGTGGGCAACTAACAATAATGTGTTCGATTGTCAGAGGAATATCACAAACATAACACAGTTTCTGTTGTTCTTTCTTCATTAGGTACTGGTGGGTTAACCTGGTATGTCCTATTCTCAAGCGGTGTTGTATGACTTGATCTCGTCGTTTTTGTGGCATTATCCCTTTTGGTGACAAATTTGGGTTGATGCGTTGTAGTTTGTTGTCGTCAAGTTTTTTCCATCTTTTTTTTATTTATCGTTGGAAGGAGTATTTTCTTGTGATGCGTCAGTATCTTCAGAGGTGTCATCCTGAGTACTAAAATCTTGGTTTATTTTACTAAGTAGTTTTTTCTTGATTCTTGTAATTCTAGATTTAATTGCTCTTTCGTTCAACATGGGATATATTTCAGTTAGCATATGTCCCAACCCGTGTATATTTTTTGTGTATTCTAGGGCCAGTTTTACTGGGGTGGAATAACCGTGAACGTCTTCTAAGAATGCTAGTAATTGGGTGTAATTTAGTACATATGGTGGTGATGCATCGTGGATAAATTGTTTGACTGGTTGTAATAATGACTCAATATTAGTAGTTTCTGAAGTGGATTTGTCTAATTTTATAATTTTTTTCTTCTTTTTAATTTGCACTGGTTTTGGTTTCGTGAATTCTGTTGGTATATTTTCTGTAGGAGTGGAGCAAGTAGGGGATGACACTTCCGAGTGAGATCGCTTATTTTTATTATCGGTATCAGTGCTGACTTGAGCATCCATATCTTCTCGAGATTCGTCATTTACATGTGTTATTTGATTTTGTTCGGGGCTAGTAGATGGTATTTGTGGAAGAAAATTTTCCTCCGTTTGGGGCTTTTGAGTATTTTGAAGATAAGAGGGATTTGAGGTACAGTACGAGGAAACGTGACCAGTTTGGTGGCATTTGTAACAGGTAAGTTTATCGGAAAGAAAAATTCGGTACGAAATATTTTCAAAATCAATTAGGACGGAGTCGGGTAGAGTAAAATTGTCTGTAGGTGCAAAGTAAACTTGTCTTCGAAAACTAAGTACATGGCTGTATTGCGGGTCTTGTATTCCAGCTCTAAGGAACGAAATCGGAGACATTAATTTAAAACCAAGATTGATTAAAGACTGTTCGATTATGTTATGGGGTATAGATGGACATATTTGGGATAGAACTAATCTATTAGCGGGTGTAATTAGTTTACGTGCTTTGATTGTATGTTCTCTAATTTTAATTTCACCATGTTGACTTAGAAAATCATCTACAATCTGCATGCTTGAAAGGTAGATGCATATTCTTTCGTTTGACATTTTGGATGAGAACAGTACATTTTTTGGATGGACTATAGTTCCTACTGCAATGGTGTACTCTTCTGTTCTTATTCCGTCCACTGCCGGTAAAATTAGGGCCTGGATTTTTGTTGGGAATTTTGTTATTGGTTGTTGCTTAGTGATGGTAGAATAAGTACTGTTTTGCTGATCGAGATTAATTGATGGACCCCTGTAGTCAGAAGTACCATCTGCCATTTTGTCAAATTTAATCTTCTATCTTTTTTTAAATTTAAATTGAACTGTCATTTCAATAATTTTACTTTGGGTAGGTCCGACTCTGTCTATTTAAAAGTAAATAGTCGATCTAGCCATTAGCAAGATAATGCCAATAGTTGAAACTAGTTTTTAAATAATTAATAAATACGAAATATAAATAATGTTCTTCGTATGTATATAAAAACAATGCTTGTAATCAAAATACTGCAAATTTGGAAACTGTACTTACAGCTATTAACAGATCACTGTACACTGCTTCTACATATTTCGGTTTATTATTTAAATTTTGATTTGGGGATTTAAGAAAAATGAAAAAGAGCAATATCAATCGGTGATTTGACTCTTGCTTTTAGAAGGGAAATACCGCAGCGAAATCAAAAAGCACTTAAATTCTGCAAACGCTGACTCATATCCTTCACTGGAAACCGTCAAAAATTGGTATAACAAGTTTCAACATGCTTAGTGTCACTTTTTTTGTGATGTAACAGATTGTATTTAAAAACAAATAAAAAAAACAAGTTGCAAAATAGTTGCACGAGGCACGTTGGTTTTTGATAAGTCATTTCGGGCGCTCCGAAAACGGCTACAACTGAGGATAACATGAAAGAAATCCACAACCTCGTATTATTTAGACCGTTCATACAGTGCCGGCTTAAGAATCCTGAGGCCCCTAGGCAACCCAAACTGTGAGGCGCCTTAAGAAACCTAGGTTTCTCCGTTTTTAATAATTTTTATTTTTGAAAATGTCCGTTCGCCTGTTGCGAAATAACCCAAAATGACTGTGAAGCAGGAATAAATTGTTTTCCCTGCGCAAGTTTGAAGCTGGGCTATAAAATATTTGAACTATTCTATGTAGTTCAGATTCAATATCATCGTTATAGTTGTCATGTGGTTTTGAAGCACACTCCTGTATTTGAGTATCACTAAATTTTGGAAAAACACAAAAGACCACATACTGAGTTCATTGACCCGTACACTGTCAACCGACGACTCAGCTCAGTAATTAGAGTATTAGTAGAGAATATTCAGAGTATTGTAGGTCGCAGGCCCTCTGCTTGTAATAAGCAAAATTATCTTTTTGGAATTTTAAGAACTCCAAAAGTGAATTTAGAAGTTGTACTGCAGTTTGAAGTTCAATCTCTTTTCTCTGCAATGATTTACTGATAGCGTTGATGCGTTCTAAAATTGTTACCCAAAACTCATTCATTATGAATGTTTCTTTTATTGACATTTTTTTCAACAAATACTTAGCCTCATGAACTGTTTCAGCTTGCTGATTAGTGTCTTCAGCAAGAGTATGGAGAGCAGATTTGAAAGCGTTTTAACTTTTAGGCAAAGGTCTTATGGCATGTGCTGCTTGTTCGTATAAGGACTAGATCGTGGCGAATGAGATCGCTTAGGGGAATTTCATTTAAGCATTTGATCATAACTTCCCAAAGGTGGGTAGAGGATGAAAAAAGTTATACACAGACTGAACAAACCCAAAATATGATATTCTATTTGAGGGAAAATACGTCTACCAATCTCTTTTAATTTTTGTGCCGCTGATATAACCATAGATTGTATACTAATCTTGTACTGTCTTCAAAATTTCTTTTTGACGCTGAAACACTTCCATCAAGGTTTTTACATTCTGAAGACTTTCCCAACCCAAAATGTCCTTACTTCTTTAGTTACTGTATTCCGTAATCCTATGCCGTTTTCCGAACTTAGGACCCAATTTATCTTTGACTTCAATTTTTAACTTAGTTTCAGTTTCTGGTTCTTTAACTTCTTGAACTGGAATAGAACTGTCGTTACATGTTTTTCATCTTCTTCAGTAAGGGGAGCTATATGTTTCCCCCAGTTATTTCTATTCCATCACGTGCATTTTCATTAGTTGCTGCTTTACTAGCTATGGATTTCCGTGTGAAACTGAGTTTAAATAAGTTTTGCTTCTGTTTTGGATTTTGATTAAGGATCTTTTCTTTCTCCTGATTTTTCTTGTGTTTTTTTTTCTCACTTTCGATTCTTGTTTCCATCTGTAGTACTAGTCCTTCTACCAAAGGGTTATTACAAAGTACCATTAGCGATCTATTCCCACAGCATATACTTTCTATGTGAACAAAAGTATGCATTGTACTGTAGCTTTATACGTCCACCATAACTTTTATGCGCGTATTGCGCGATATTTGAATTTTTCAACATTTTTTCGTTTTGGTCCCCGCGACACCCCCTTTGGGGCCGAAGCTCCTAGGCAACTGCCTACTTTGCCTAATGGTTAATTCGGCACTGCCGAGCACGTGCATAAGATACCTGAGACAGTGGGCATCTGAAAAATTCTCGGTCATACCCTTCATGAAATTTTGAGCATAAAAAGCTGTCGGCGTGATGGCTGCCACATTTTCTAACTCCGAACAATGAACAATCATGGGTCCACTTCAGAGCAGTGTCTAATGCTGTTTAAGCATAATCCAAATGAGTTTTTACGTTATTTCATAACCGTCGAAATAACATGGTTCCACTGGTATACACTGGAGACTAAAGAATAGTTGATACAGTGGACGTCACGTCGGGGTAGGCAAGGTAGGCGCCGCCTAACCTCTTCAAATGTACAATACAATAATATATTATTTATTAATATAAATTACTTATTTCAAAATTGTAATTTATAAATTTTGACACAATATGTAAGTATGTAAAATAAAAGATCTACTTTTTAATATCTCTTCGAAGTAATTATTGTACGCTCCTCGTAGTAGTGCTACTCACTTCTACACATAGTTTCAAAAGTTATGCATCACCCCTCGTATTCACGATGTTTACGCTATTATAAATCCGTATCTTTATCACATATTTAATGGGCTTTTTTATAAAAAATATACAAAATGAAGTAAAAGTCAGACTTACTCTCAATCTTTATTATAACTTCCGACGACCGGTTTCGCTCTTTACACTTTGTAGAGCATCTTCAGGTCAAAGGTAACAAGTTACAAAATGCTACAAATAAAAACCAGAATTAGAACATTGTCTGGTTTTAAAAGATGCTAAAGATCCATATGATCAAGCCAATGTTGAATAACATACATAAAAGTAGCGAAATAGCATACCCATGCACATGCAAGCATTCTTGGGGGTGGTGATACAAAACCACCCTCAAACGCTACAACATGCGCAGAAGTATGCTATACATAATCATGCAATCATAACGTGTCGTACTTACATTCGGATACAAGGTGCCATCAACTCAGTTTTCATTATCATGATGTTTCTTTTAAAGTTATGTTAACGGGATATGGTGGAATAGACGGGCGATGCAGCAAAGGTAAGCAAATCTATGGGAATTAGGAGTTCTTGAGGGTGATGAGATAGTTGGTGCAAGTTAACCAGCAAATCTATGTCTGTTGTTATGTTTGTGGAAATCAAATTAGTGAATGACTTTTTACAATTTTTAATGTGTGTTGATTTTAAAGGTTTTATTTTATTTTATTTTATTTTAATTTTATCTATATTTATATGTATATTAAAGAATTCTATTTATTATTAATGTAAGATTGACAACGTTTGGATCGTAAATGTATTGAGTAATTATTGTGTATGTTAGAATTTGATTATGCAGTTGTAAAAAGATTATTTTAAGGTCAAAACCAGATCTGTGACGGGTACTGCTCGTGTGGGACTATTGTTCTAATAAGAGGAGTAGGGTGATCGAAAGTTTATTAATTGTGGTTAAAATGCCATATTGGCAGTCAAACAATAAAATAATAAATAGCAATACAAAAGGTGGATTTAAATTAAATTAACAATTAAAAACAGCAATGTAGGCAAACAAAATATTACAATTTAATGGTGGAGAATTGGAATAGAAATTAAATTGAAATATAATTGTAATAGGAAGTAATTGTTTGTGAACAGCAAATATGTTATAAGGGATATAAGCTATGGATAGATATTAATAAACTATTGAACTAGATAATGGAAATTGGTAGTAAATTATACTTTCTTGGTATACCTACATTGTGCTATAAATTTTGTCAATAAATAAATACTTGCTAGTTATGTAAATTCACCTCACATAGAAACACACAGGACAAAGGACGATACAACAAAAAGAGGGATTGTTTAGTTCTGGAGCACTACATTTGATTATTTTACTACATTTACTTTTTAATTTCTTAAAATCTTTCTTCAGGTGTCAGTTTTTTAAATTTGTGTTTTTTATTTATAAATTATTGAGGGAATTATGAAGTATGAAGTGTCAGAACAAGCTAGGTTAGTTGTCTAATTCTTCTTCTCCATCATGTGTTGAGGGTTGCCAACATTCTGTTTCAAATATTCATGAAGTAATACATTATACAACCACGTTAGTATTGCTGATTGGCAACCCTCAACACATGATGGAGAAGAAGAATTAGACAACTAACCTAGCTTGTTCTGACACTTCATACTTCATAATTCCCTCAATAATTTATAAATAAAAAACACAAATTTAAAAAACTGACACCTGAAGAAAGATTTTAAGAAATTAAAAAGTAAATGTAGTAAAATAATCAAATGTAGTGCTCCAGAACTAAACAATCCCTCTTTTTGTTGTATCGTCCTTTGTCCTGTGTGTTTCTATGTGAGGTGAATTTACATAACTAGCAAGTATTTATTTATTGACAAAATTTATAGCACAATGTAGGTATACCAAGAAAGTATAATTTACTACCAATTTCCATTATCTAGTTCAATAGTTTATTAACTATCTATCCATAGCTTATATCCCTTATAACATATTTGCTGTTCACAAACAATTACTTCCTATTACAATTATATTTCAATTTAATTTCTATTCCAATTCTCCACCATTAAATTGTAATGTTTTGTTTGCCTACATTGCTGTTTTTAATTGTTAATTTAATTTAAATCCACCTTTTGTATTGCTATTTATTATTTTATTATTTGACTGCCAATATGGCATTTTAACTACAATTAATAAACTTTCGATCACCCTACTCCTCTTATTAGAACAATAGTCCCACACGAGCAGTACACGTCACAGATCTGGTTTTGACCTTAAAATAATCTTTTTACAACTGCACAATCAAATTCTAACATACACAATAATTACTCAATACATTTACGATCCAAACGTTGTCAATCTTACATTAATAATAAATAGAATTCTTTAATATACATATAAATATAGATAAAATTAAAATAAAATAAAATAAAATAAAACCTTTAAAATCAACACACATTAAAAATTGTAAAAAGTCATTCACTAATTTGATTTCCACAAACATAACAACAGACATAGATTTGCTGGTTAACTTGCACCAACTATCTCATCACCCTCAAGAACTCCTAATTCCCATAGATTTGCTTACCTTTGCTGCATCGCCCGTCTATTCCACCATATCCCGTTAACATAACTTTAAAAGAAACATCATGATAATGAAAACTGAGTTGATGGCACCTTGTATCCGAATGTAAGTACGACACGTTATGATTGCATGATTATGTATAGCATACTTCTGCGCATGTTGTAGCGTTTGAGGGTGGTTTTGTATCACCACCCCCAAGAATGCTTGCATGTGCATGGGTATGCTATTTCGCTACTTTTATGTATGTTATTCAACATTGGCTTGATCATATGGATCTTTAGCATCTTTTAAAACCAGACAATGTTCTAATTCTGGTTTTTATTTGTAGCATTTTGTAACTTGTTACCTTTGACCTGAAGATGCTCTACAATGTGTAAAGAGCGAAACCGGTCGTCGGAAGTTATAATAAAGATTGAGAGTAAGTCTGACTTTTACTTCATTTAAAATGAACTCTCACATGCAACCCATTCAAGATTTAAAAAATATACAATTTTTGGTTTTTTATTTTATTTGATTACCCATTTAATTGACCTGGTTTTGCCAAGGTGTAAACATTTGAAAAATTTATTCTGGTGAAATTTTTGAAAACATGATTAAAAATAAATCATAATTTAATTTCTGAGTTGGACCGTATAAGAATTATCGATTTAGTTGAAGAAGGCCATTCGCAGCGGTTCGTGGCGGAAAGGGTTGGTGTTTCTCAGAGTGATGTCTCAGGTTCCTGGAGACAAACTCGATACGGAATAGAGCCCGGTCTGGTAGACCCCGAGTTACCAATGATCGACAGAATAGATATATCAGAATTTCCATCTGTAGAAATTCTTCTATATCTGTGCCAGCCCTCCAAGGAGAATTCAGGCATGCTACAGGAGTCAGAATATCGTTGGCTCCAATAAGAAGAAGAATTTTAGACTCAGGTTTGAGGAGTCTTCGACCAATAAGAGTTCCTCAGCTACAACCTAGACATGTTTTGGACCGCATCCAGTGGGCTCAAGAACACATACAGCTCCCCCAACTATTTTGGAATTTTGCGCTTTTTTCAGACGAGACCAGAATCTGTTTAAATAATGATAACCGGCGAATTCGTGTGTGGCTAGTTGTGCAGCTCTTGTTGGCTCTCGCCACACACAAATTCGCCGGTTATCACTGTTTAAACAGATTCTGGTCTCGTCTGGAAAAAGCACAAAATTCCAAAATTTTTGGGGAAGCTGTATGTGTTCTTGAGCCCACTGGAGGCGGTCCAAAACATGTCTAGATTGTAGCTGAGGGACTCTTATTGATCGAAGACTCCTCACATCTGAGTCTAAAATGCTTCTTCTTATTGTAGCCAACGATACTCTGACTCCTGTAGCATGCCTGAATTCTCTTTGGAGGGCTGGCACAGACATAGAAGAATTTTTACAGATGGAAATTCTGATATATCTATTCTGTCGATCATTGGTAACTCGGGGTCGACTAGACCGAGCTCTATTTCATATCGAGTTTGTCTCCAGTAACCTATTCCATATCCGTGAGACATCACTTTAAGAAACATCCACTCTTTCCGCCACTAACCGCTGTGAATGGCCTTCTTCAACTAGAAATTACTACTCCAACTCAGAAATTAAAGTATAATTCATTTTTAATCACGTTTTCAAAAATTTCACAGAATAAATTTTTCAAATATTTACACCTTGGCAAAACCAGGTCCATTAAATGGGTAATCAAATAAAATAAAAAACCAAAAATGGTATATTTTTTATAAAAAAAGACCCATTAAATATGTGATAAAGATACGGATTCGGAATACGAGGGGTGATGCATAACTTTTGAAACTATGTGTATTATGTATTATCCTAAAGTCAGGCGCTTTTCAAATCCGCCCAAAGAACAGAACAGAATGATCAATATGCGTCTCTCGTAGCCTAGGTTAGGCTACATTTTTTTGCGCCTTCGACAATGGTTGTCCCGAGATGCATCTCGGGATAGACAAATTGTATGTTTTAGGATCCTGACTACAAATATTGAAAAAACTAAAAGTACGAATTTTGTCATTAAATTTGGTTTCGTGGGGTTAGAATAATATTTGGAACGACTTTTCCAAATAACTTTTTCCGATATCTCTAACGAAATATCGAAAATTCGCCCTGTTTGTAGATTCGCAGTAGATAGCGTTTAAAATTTAACTTTTTGACTATAATATAAAACCGAGTCCGGTTCTGGCATTGTTTACAACAGTAGCATCGAAGTTACACTCGTAATAAATTGGCTATTTTTAGCGAAAACAAAGTCATTTAATTGAAGTGATTAACACCAATGCTTAAGTGAACAAACAGGCTTCTGATTACCAAAGTAAGTTCTGAAAATTAATAGACTATTTAATTAATTTCCATATATTGTCCATTTTTACAATAAGGATATACCATTTATTTACATCTATATTTTATTTAATTCGAGAACAAAAACAAGTTCTGATAAGAACTGTCGCTGACAAGGCAAACGCCAAAATACAGAGGCGGCTCCAGAATTATTCGAAATAAAGAAAAGTGAGAAAGAAGCAAGGTAAGCTAGCTCTCGTACGGGTTGGGGCTGGATTGAGCAGGTCTTTAACACGAACTGTACGGGAGACGCGGAACTTGTGGAAACTCTCACTAAGAAGAAATGGAGGAATTTATAAAGGAACTGCGGGAAAAACTAGATAGAATAGAAGATAGAGGAATGAGAATAGAAGAAAAATTAGATGGGATCCAAAGTGAGCTGGAACAACTAAAAAATACGAATCAGGAACTTAAAAAGGAAAATGAACTTCTCAAACAAGAGCTGCATCAACATAAAAATAGAATAGAACAAATAGAAAGGGATATGAAGAGAAAAAACCTGATAATACACGGCATTGAAGAAACAAGCGATGAGGACACACAAATACTGGTAAACAAAGTACAAGACATCATCAACAAAATGGAAATACCTTGCAAAGCCAACCAAGAGGTCACAGAAATTAGAAGAATAGGAGACAAAACTAGAAATTCTGAAAGACCAGTCCTGGTAGAGCTAAGAAGTGGGAATACAAGAACGGAAATTCTTAAAGCTACATGGAAATTAAAAGGCTCGAAATGGTTTGTTAACGAAGACTATCCAAAAACCATAATCGAACAATGCAAAACACTTATAAAACACATGAAAGAGGCAAGGATGAAAGGGTACAACGCAAAGATAAAATATAATAAGTTAATAATTAACGGAGACGAGTACGATACAGACCAGGTCAAAAGATGGAACAGCGATTCCGAAGATTTTATAGATGATAATATGGCAGAAACTACAAAGAATAAAACTGGAACGAGAACAGTGAGTGAAAGATCACCAAACGGAGACACAGAACTAGATCCAAGAGAAAAAATAAAGAAAGTAAACGAAAATCAAACATTAAAAAACTAGAATTGGAACGGAAACACATTATGACGACAACGGCACGAAAAATGGACAAGGCAATGATACAAAAGAATATGAGAACAAGCAAGATTAGCAAAAAGAAAGAAAGAAAGGGTAATACAAAAAAGAAAAAATGAGAGGGAGGTGTTATAAGAATAGCGTCATGGAATATAAGAACATTACTTAGAGCAGGAAAATCAAGAGACAGAAGGAGCTGGAACCGGATATGTAATGCAGTTTAAGAAAGAGAAGAACGGAGGACTGATCCACCTCGAAAACATGGATCTAGAGAGCCTGTAAAGGCGGCGCTACCCCCACGGGGGTGTTTTAGCGACTATATATATAATATAAATTATTACAATCACTGAATATATAGTTTTATAGTAAAAAATTATCACATTTATTAACTGAATTAATAATATTTGCAATTATACAAAAAATAATAACAGTTATCCAAGAACATTCAAAAGCCATCTCTTTAAGTTAATGATGATATTTGCAAGTAGAATGACATTCTAGTAATGATTACGTTATCAGAGAACGGCAGTTCTCGCCAGTGGCGCACACCTACACCCCCTACACGCGACACTATTTATACACGAAATTTTCGATTTTCTAAATCTGACTGAATTGAAAATTGGGCCAACTCCCATCTTAAATTTTAGAAAAAGACTCACCCATTCATATGTCAACCATCCAATTTGGTCCAAGGGTGTGGATTTTACGGCCCTTCCTATTTAGGGTCTGCTTTTCGTTCTCGTCCCCAAAACTCCCAAAAACTTAACTCCGACCTATACGGCTTCTAATAAAAGCGATTATTACCTTTCCAACACACGTCTAATTTTGAAAATCGGTTATACCGTTCAAAAGTTACCGAGCTCAGACATATAGGGTGTCAATTTAAAAAGTTGCCAGCCCTATAATTTGGTCCCTATAGAAAATCTAAAAATATACAAAAACACGTCAAATTTATTTGTGAGGGGGACATTTTATAGACCACTTTTCAACTAAATTACACTAACCCTCTAGCTGGGGCAGACACAACCCCCAAAATGTTTAATGGAAAGGGGGGTTGAGTGATACCTGATTTTAAAGGTCGTTAGATTACCTTTTCAAAAATACCATATACATTATATTTCTTTTCAGTAATTTTAATTTTTTTATAATTAATTTTAATTAAATATCGAATTCAGAACTCCAAAAATTTTTTTGGAGTATTGAACTCCAAATTGAAATTTTTTTGGGGTTTTGAAGTATTTAGAGTATTTTTTTAAAGTTTTTTTTAGAAACATCAAGTAAAACCTTAAAGATATTAAGTATAGAGTTCAGAGCTCCAAAATTTTTTAGAGTCTTGAGTCCAAGATTTTTCCAAAAGTACTGAAAAGAAATATAAGGCATGTGGTATTTTTAAAAAGGTAATTTAATGACCTTTAAAATGAGGTATCACTCAACCCCCTTTCCATTAAAGATTTTGTGGGTTGTTTCCGCCGCCGCTATAGGGTTGATGTAATTTAGTTGAAAACATGTCAACAAAATGTCCCCCTCACAAATAAATTTCACGTGTTTTTGCATGTTTTTAGATTTTCTGTAGGGACCAAATGATAGGGGGTGGCAACTTTTCAAATTGACACACTGTATGAGTCAATTTTTATTTAAAAAATGGAAAATGTTTGTGGATATGTATGTATGTATGTGTGTAGAAAAGTTAAACCGATCTAAATTTTTTTTCTGTGTTTGAAAAGGGTGTGAGGGCCGATTCAGAACCGGTGTAGCTTGTGAGTTTTGACTACCCATAAACCAGCTATAAGATTTGGTAGGTACATAACGGCATATTTTTTGGCGGCATTTATCTTCGGTTCAAGAAGAGAGATAGGAACAGTAAATACACCAAATCAATAGCGTTGACTTAAGCTTTCAACTGGTGTCTAAGTTGTCAGGATCAGACATACTCAGTATAGCTGATAGTAGCTCAGTGTAGGCTCAGTATAGCCGAAAAACTGAAAAACTAAACTTTGAAAATTTAGGTTTTTCGACAATTACTCAAAATTTCAACCTACGAATTACGCCAATAACTGAGCGTTTGTAGAAGGACTCTAGACGAATCTAAAGGAGTATACCTAATATTCGGAAAAATTCGAATTTTTAAGTTATAGGCTTCATAAATATGATCAAATCTATTCCTTATGAGAAAAACGGTTTTTCAAGCTCAATAATTCCTATAATAGCTTCAGTTATCATACTTGACCTTAGATGTATAAGATACTACTTGTCAATACGTTTCAAACTCATGTTTAGTGAACAAAATCGGTTAAGCCGTTTAGAAGTTATTAAGCTACAAAATTAAAATCCAATTAACGATTATTCCCTAAATTGTTTATGTAGATGTAGTGGTTAAATGGAAATGGAAGAGGCTTATGTCCAGCAGTGGACGAACACAGGCTGAAGAAGAAGAAGAAGAAGTGGTTACGACGCTAATTTGATCTGGCAACGGGCAATCCGAGTTCATTTACCGGCCATCCCAATATTTTTTCAATGTATTTCGAATAGAAAAAAAAATCTAGTGTACATTCGATGGACACTAGATCATTTGGGAGATAATGCGACAAAGGCGACCATTTATAAAGCTTAACGTGTAATCGAGAAACATTGCATTTAACTTTATACAATTAATTTATAAATAACTTTGAAAAACTCCTGCTGATACAAGAATAAAAAACCGCTAAGCGCCGTAAAAATGAATGGCGCATACAATATTCCAGCTACAAAAGATCTGATATAAATATTACGTGGCGCGAAAATGTATTTTCATTTTGATGCAAAACAAAATTCAAGTTTTATTTTAAAAGATTTTTTCAGATTTGCTAAATTTGAAGTAAACGCGCCATAAAAGAGTTTCAAAATTCAAACTGTATCAAAGTTACTCTTTTGTGGCGCGTTTTACTTCAAATTGGGCAAATATTATGAAAAAATCTTTTAAAATAAAACTAGAATTTTGTTTTGCATCAAAATGAAAATACAAATTTTCGCGCCACGTAATATTCATATCAGACCTCTTGTAGCTGGAATATTGTATGCGCCACTCATTTTTACGGCGTTTAGCGGTTTTTTATTCCTGTATCCATAATACCAGCGTGAATTTTACTACACGTAATTTGTCGAGTAAAGACAGAAAAAGTAGGGATAGCCGTAAAATATTTGCGAATTATGTACCAATGGCCTTAATCAACTTCTTTTGGTACGCGGGATCCAGGTCTACTATTATTTTATTGAAATTACCCCTAGCTGTGGGTAAAAAAACGTGTTATAATTCAGGAATTTTTGAAACTTATCAGGTATTGTGAAGGAAAATGCCAGGAACCACTAAAATGTAGCCAAGCATTTTGGGAGCTCATTAGTTATGATGTTTGTTATTTATTTATTTTGCTTTTAAATATTTTAAATTTTACAGCTTAGGATATTTGTTTTACTTTTTGAGTTATTTGCAAAAAACCGCCTAAAAACTTGTTTTTTGTTGTTAAAAAATGAACATATTTACTCGCAAATAACTCGAAAGGTATTAACTTGTGAAAAAATGGTATAGAACAAAAGTTAATTGGAATTAGTCATTTTATCCCTTTCCGTGCTTATTTTGAACATATATTTTTTTACCTACCATAAGGGGTGAAACTCACCCCCAGGGCAAAAGCACACATCGGACCAATATCATTTTTCTTCGTTGACATGTTATCTATGTGTATGCCAAAATTCATGCCAATCTAAGCGGTTCTTTAAAATTTGGTGCAAAAAACGTGTTCAGTGTACAAAGTTGTTACCGAGCGACCGATACAATAAATCACAATCGTAAAGCAAAATAAATCTTCATTCAACTTTAAAAATCATTTTTAATAATTAAATGTAATTTTCTCTTAAAATAACTTTTATTTTAAGATAATACAGGTCTTTCTTTAGTGAATGACTGTAAAATAATTCCTTAATTGTTTTAAATAGTCATTACGATTTAAGAAAACAAAAACAATTATCTCCGCTTCAGTTGGTCGTAGAAAATTTTTATTTTATTTTAAATCTTCGTTTTGTCTTCAGCAACAACAATCTGCAAGTTAAAAACTCATAGAATGTATAGGGTCCGCTTCAGTTCTAAATGTTTATAACGAAATTTGCCCCCTTATTTTCAAACCCAAAATAAGAAGTTGAAAAATACTTTACGCATTTATTTACATCAGATTATGAAAATATAAGTCATTAGAAGGAGAATGGATCTAGAATTAACTCTCTACGATTTTTTTTAAATGTTACAGCCTTCGACGTTTGACCTCTCGTGATAAATAATTTATAATATCCAAGCAACAAGTTCACTAATCGGGGTTCACAATTTTTATGTTTAGAATATTCATTTTAAAGCCTTAAAGAATAAAAAGAAGTTATTTTTACAATAAATAATGCATTTCCACAAAACGGCCATTTTTGATTTTCGTAAGCTGTTTTGCAATAACAAATTAACAAAATTAAACTTGCCGCAGCTCAAATTGTAGGTTTTTTAATTTACTACAACTTTCTACTACAAAGTTTTTCTCTAAAATTAATATCCTAAGTTGCAAAATTAAAAATCTTTAAAAATTGCAAATTTAACAAATGAAAAACGTCATAATTAAAAAAGCTCCCAAAATTTTTGGTTACATTTTAGTAGATGTTATTCCTGGCATGGTCCTTTACAACCCCTGATAGGTTTCAAAAATTCCTAAATTATATCCCGAAATCGACCTATTTTTCACCCACAGCTTGGACTAAATAATTTAAAATTTATGGTAGGGGAGCCCAAGCGGGGATTTTTGCTGTTATCGAGCGCTTTAGATTATCATATGGCGAGAAACCTGGCGCCCTGCAGATGTACCTCTACCATATATTGGCTCTTAACACAAGGGAGTTCGTTAAGGGGGGCCGGAAAAAAAATCTATCCTTAAAAATACTTGAAATTGTCAGATTAAGATAAGGTAAGTTAAGGACATGCAAAACAGTGTACATTTCAAAAATCTGACGATTTGATCGGGGCGTAAGGAACTGGACGAGTTAAAAAGTTTCACAAAAAATAACCAAATAATTCGCGAAATGAACGTTAGATCGAAAAACTTAAAAATACGTGTTCAATATTTTTTAAAAATCTATCGAATGATACCAAACATGACCCCCCACGGAGAGGGTTGGGGGTAAATTTAAAATTTTAAATACAAATCCCGCGATATTTCGCAAAATAAACATTAGATCGAAAAACTGCAAAATACACTTAATCAATATTTAATTTAGAAAAATCTATCGAATGGTATCAAACACAACCCCCCACGGAGGTGGGGTGGGGGTTACTTTAAAATCTTAAATAGGAGCCCCAAATTTTTATTCCAGATTTGGATTCTTTACGTAAAAATAAGCATCTTTCATTCGAAACATTTTTTCAAATTATGGATAGTTAGCGCTATAATCGGAAAAAAACATTGTTGGAAATGGAAAATTAAATTAGAAAATGGCAAGCGCCCACTAAAATGGAAAACTTTACTTAACTTGTTTTGGTTTTAGGATCTACTCTTCACAACCCAATATGTCCCCAAAGCGCAAGAGTGACTGCACATTTAGCATACTTCGCTCCCCTACTATTAGTAAAACGTATAAAAATATTTGACAATTGCATTACAGAGAATGTAATACTGAGTCAAATTTTGCTCATTGTAACCCTAGGATATTCTCAAGAAGATGGTTTTACACAGACATTTTATAAATACCATTAATCGGCTGAACCTATGAATCAAGATTCAGAGGATATTCCCGAGATAACAACGGCTGAAATCTATCATACTTTAAAGAAAATGAAAAATAACAAAGCACCAGGAGAGGATGGAGTAGTGGCAGACGCGCTAAAAATCGGAGGCTCTGCTCTCATCAGGGCAATCAAACACCGTTTCAATATATGCTTAGGAAACCAAGCCATACCAGCTGAATGGAATAATTCTATAACGCTCCTCATACATAAGAAAGGAGATAAAACAGGCCTCAAAAACTATAGGCCAATTAGTCTTCTAAACCACCTGTATAAATTGTTTGCTCGAATAATCACTGCCAGAATTGAGAACAAGCTAGAAACATGCCAACCTAGAGAACAGGCAGGTTTCCGCCCTGGGTATGGTACAAATGACCATCTAACTTGCCTAAAGGTCCTAATCGAAAAAACTGTGGAGTACAACCGGCCGCTAGTTCTAGTATTTGTTGACTACAAAAAAGCCTTTGACACTATCAAAATGGTAGCCATCTTAAGAGCTTTGAGAGATTGTAGAATCGACTACCGATATTCCAACATTATTCAACATATATATGCAAATGCCACAACAGCAATAAACCTCTATACCCAAACTCAAAAAATAAAACTAAAAAGGGGAGTTAGACAAGGAGACAACATGTCATCAAAACTATTCAATGCCGTAATGCAGCATGCATTCCAGATGTTAGAATGGGAAAACAGAGGTTTGAATGTCGATGGCGAAAGGCTGAACCACCTACGATTTGCAGATGATATAGATTTAATAACCGACTACTTAAAGGAAGCCTACGAAATGCTGCAAGAACTACAACGAGTTTCTCAAAAAGTAGGGTTGGAAATAAACTTTGGTAAAACTAAAATGATGACCAATTTAGCACCTAGCGGACCATTGAAACTAGAAAACTGCCATATCAAAACAGTTGACAAATACATCTATCTGGGCCTAAAATAAGTAGAGACAACCAAACATGCGAATTATCTCGAAGAATAGCTTTAGGATGGGCAGCGTATGGCAAACTAAGAGACGTGTTCAAGGAAAATATCCCAATAAAGCTAAAAAGAAAAGCATTTAACCAGTGCGTACTTCCGGTGCTTACTTATAGAGCTGAAACACTGGCATTGACTAAAACATCAATAAGAAAATTATTACAATTAGCACAACGAAAAATGGAAAGATCCATGCTTGGCCTAACTTTGAGAGACAGAATACGAAATGATGATTTACGGCGAGGAACTGGAGTGGAAGACATCATAAAGCGTATTACGAAGTTGAAGTGGAAATGGTCAGGACACGTCGCAAGACAGAGAGACAACAGATGGACAAAGAAGATCTTAGAGTGGCGGCCAAGGGCGGACAAACGAAGTCGTGGAAGACCACCTACCAGATGGACCGACGATATTAAGAGAATAGCGACAAACTGGATTGCAGCTGCCCAGGACAGAGAAGGGTGGAGACATCTTGAGGAGGCCTATGTCCGACAGTGGACAAATTTGGCTGTGTGATGATGATGATTAATCGGCTGAGAGCCAATCATGCTCTTACACCCATGATTGGCTCTCAGCCGATTAATGGTATTTATAAAATGTCTGTGTAAAACCATCTTCTTGAGAATATGCCCGTTGAGAACCGTATAGATATGCGCGCCGCGCACTTCGCGCCGTGTGTGCGAGACGCGTTTGTGCCGGGTTCGTTAAATTAGTAATGATAAGTACGCGTTAGTACGTGTTTTCAAGCGGCACACAAACTGTGCGCACATGATCCAACTTTTGCCGGCGCCACGAACGCAAGCGGCACACACGGCGCGAAGTGCGCGACGCGCATATCTATACATACCCTTACATACGTAGAATCGGCTTGTGACATACTCCCAATTGTACTTTTGGCAAAATCGGAGATCTAATAGTATGGTATAGTTAGACCCAAACCCAGACATCCAAAGTGAAAGTTATCCTCCAACACCAAATTGTTCTATATGGTCCGCATAATGTTCAGAAAAAAGTCACACAATTTTGAGCGTCGGGTTTGGGGGAGAGGGGGAAAAATCTGCAAATTCGTAGTTTTTTACGTTGCTCGTCAATATTTCTAAAACTAAGCGGTTTAGCATGAACAACCTTCTACACAAAATTGTTCTACATTAAATTTGAAATAAAAAAGGCCCTATGCATAAACCTTCTAAAATGAACGGTTCCAAAGTTACGGAGGTAGTATAATATAATTGGTCCAAAAAAAAGGCCTAACCCAGACATCCAAAGTAAAAGTTTTCCTTCAACACCAAATTGTTCTATATGCTCCACATATTGTTCAGTAAAAAGTTACACCATTTTGAGCGTCCGGTTTGGGGGGAGATGGGGGAAAAGTCGGTAAATTAGTAGTTTTTTTACGTTTTTCGTCAATATTTCTAAAGCTATGCTTTAGCGTATACAATGGTCTATACAAAAATATTCTACATAAAATTTAAAACCAAAAATGTTGTATACATAATTGTTATAAAATCAGCGGTTCCAGAGTTACGGAGGGTGAAATGTGGAGGTTTTCGATACTTTTTATATATACCGATTTCTCCCCCCTCTCCCCCCAAATCGTGAAACAAACAAGTATGATATAATTGATCCAAATAATGGCACAACCCGGACATCCAAAGTGAAAGTTATCCTCCAACACCAAATTGTTCTATATGGTCCACATAATGTTCAGAAAAAAGTCACACCATTTTGAGCGTCGGGTTTGGTTGGGAGAGGGGGGAGAAATCGGTAAATTCGTAGTTTTTTAGGTTTCTCGTCAATATTTCTAAAACTATGCGGTTTAGCATGAACAACTTTCTATACAAAAACGTTCTACATTAAATTTACAATTTGTAAAAGGTCGTATGCATAATCCTTCTAAAATGAACGGTTCCAAAGTTACGGAGATAGTATAGTATAATTGGTCCAAAAAAGGCCTAACCCAGACATCTAAAGTAAAAGTTTTCCTCCAACATCAAATGGTTCTATATTGTCCACATATTATTCAGTAAAAAGTTACACCATTTTAAGCGTCCGGTTTGGGGGGGAGAAGGGGGAAAAGCCGGTAAATTAGTAGTTTTTTTTAAGTTTTTCGTCAATATTTCTAAAACTGTGCTTTAGCGTAAGGAATGTTCTATAGAAAAATGTTCTACATAAAATTTAAAACCAAAAAGGTTCTATACATAATTGTTATAAAATCAACGGTTCCAGAGTTACGGAGGGTGAAATATGGAGGTTTTCGATACTTTTTATATTTACCGATTTCTCCCCCTCTTCCCCCCAAACCCGACGCTCAAAATGGTGTGACTTTTTTCTGAACATTATGTGGACCATATAGAAAAATTTGGTGTTGGAGGATAACTTTCACTTTGGATGTCTGGGTTTTTGGTTTAATTATATTATAAATATTGCCCAAAAAATACAAAAAGTATCGAAAACCTCGACTTTTCACCCTCCGTAACTCTGGAACCGTTGATTTTATAACAATTATATATGGAACATTTTTTGTTTTAAATTTCACATTATAGAACATTTTTGTATACAACATGGTTTACGCTAAAGCATAGTTTTAGAAATATTGTCGAAAAACCTAAAAAAACTACCAATTTACCGGCTTCTCTCCCATCTCCCTCCCAAACCGGAAGCTCAAAATAGTGTAACTTTTTACTGAACAATATGTGGGCCATATAGAACATTTTGGTGTTGGAGGAAAACTTTTACTTTGGATGTTTGGGTTAGGCCTTTTTTGGACCAGTTATACTGTACTACCTCCGTAACTTTGGAACCATTTATTCTAGAAAGATTATGCATAGGGCCTTTTTTATTTCAAATTTAATGTAGAACAGTTTTGTACACAAGGTTGTTCATGCTAAACCGCATAGTTTTAGAAATATTGGCGAAAAACTTAAAAAACTACGAATTTACCGATTTCTCCCCCCTCTCCCCCCCAAACCCGACGCTCAAAATGGTGTGACTTTTTTCTGGACATTGTGTGGACCATATAGAACAATTTGGTGTTAAAGGATAACTTTCACTTTGGATGTCTGGGTTATGCCATCTTTTGGATCAACTATACTATACTACAACACATGTCATATTAGAATGTCATTTGCACATAAATAACACACACGACCTTTATAATGAATTAAAAAATTTAAAGTATTGCTTCCCAATATTTACAAATGATATGGAAATTTTTCATCTTCTTTATAAACATGTTAAATTATGTAAACACAAGTTGTAAACGTAATATGTACTAACTGGGCATAATTTGTAAAGAAGTAAAAAATTGTTTTCCACCTACCTCTACCGAAAGTATACTTTTCAGGACCTGATTATAGGGAGCAAAGTTGTACTTTTCCTCCCTAGGGAGGAAAATATTTTTCCTCCCTAGGGAGGAAAAGTAAAAGTGACCTCATGGTATTTCATTCATGAAATATAACTTATTGACGCCCTGTACAATATTTATTTTCCATTAGGTAAGTATCTATATATTTTAACGTTTATTTATAAAACACCCTGTATTTTGCAGAATGGTAAAAAACAGTAAATTGTTATTTTGATTTAACAATGTTTACATTAATAATTTGACTTATATTTGACAGTTGACAGTTATATTGTACCTACTTGTTGGTTTTAGTTTTAATAAATTTTGTTGGTTAGTTACATAAATAAATTAAGTAAAAATGAAAAAAGACTTGTTATTTAAGGAAGGTGGAAAAACCATATGTATAACATGGGAGTAAAGTGCCTTTTCCTCCCTTGAATGATTACTGCCCTCCGCTACGCGTCGGGCAGTAAACTTCATTCTCGGGAGGAAAAGTAGCACTTTCCTCCCTTGTTATACAAATAGCTATTACCACAAATTAAAATATATATTTAAAAAAGCACAGTAAACTAATTAAAAAACAAAATAAAAAGCAACACAAGGTATATTATCTATAAATATAATATTGTAGTATGTACTTGTTATGAAATAAGAAATTTATGACTATAAATCTGCAATCAATCACAAACAAGTCTGGCTAATTTGGCTCTGCCAAAGCCATTGTTCGGAAAAAAACATGATTAACCGAATATTTTAATTTTAGCCAGAAAAATGCCTAAGAGATTTAAACGACGATTTAACAAGATGCCTTGGAGCACTTCAAATAACATACTCCTACCAGGAAGGCCGGGAAGATACCTTAGAATATGATGGTTTATTCAAGTGGGCGGTACGCGATTTAAAAATATTTATGTGTAGACTTAAACTTCTATTCAAGATCACACTAAAAAAGGAGTTAATATATCCAAATCCATATGCTGAGGCACCAAAGGAGGACTTAGCCAATCTCGATGGTAAATCTCGTCGGACTAAAAGAGTACAAAGAGACTATGCCTTCTACCATCACTACCTTAAAACAATGGAAACTGCTGTCGAATTGCTAAAATTCTATGTTACTTGTAAAGCTTCTAACTTTGATCCAGCCCCAACAGTTAAACCGTCAGTTGCAAGAGAAATCATGAGATAGAACAATAAAGCAACCTAGTTACATTTTGTTTAACCCTCTAACTGGTTAGAGATCCCTGAGGGCTCCATCGCTTAATTATTTATCGAAGCCACAGTAAAATTAACCCGTGTTGACCTGTCCCCCTCCCCCACTTGCAAAAATTAAAAAACAAATAGCCCTGATTTATGAGCTACTTATGAGCTCTCATATTCCGCAAATTAAAAATTTTGAGCTCGTTCCGCTGAGGAATTCCAACAGAAATTTAATATTTTAGTGGGGGTACACTACTTAAAAATAGGAATATTGAATCGATTTTTGCGGCAGAATTACGAGCTATCTATGAGCTCTTAAATTGATATAGTTTAGATTTTTGAGCTCATCCCCTTCACCCCCAAGCAACCCTTTAATTGATTTAACTTAAGAGAAAAATGCTGAGAAAACTTAAAATATATCGTATTGCAAATATAATTCCCATAGCTTATATATTCTAAGAATAAACTATTAAATCACGTGCATTTCGATTATTGAGCTACAACCCCTTCGCAAGAAAACTACCCCATCTTTCCGGCTTCAGAGGAAATTGTACTTAAAATGCATTAAATTAATTATTTGGCGAATACATATTTTTAATAATTTATGAGCTCCCAAATTACGCGCATTTAGATCAGTAAATTGCAATTTATTTTGTACAGTGCAGTCACTCAAGGTAAAAATCAACAATTACCTTCAATTTCGGTGAACCTTCATCGATTTTCACGAAAATTGGTCAGTGGTTAGAGGATACCTCAAGACACAAAGATGACATGGTGCCACCTTGCGCCTTTACCCTGAGGGTGGATACCGCCCCTTTTTAGGGTAAAAATTAATTTATAAAAAATAACTGCACAAATCAATAAAAGGACAAATTATAAGCAAAATTTGTTATATAAAGTTATTAAAATAAGTCAATACTTTTTAAGTTATTAAAGATCAAAGATTTTAATTATTCGCGAAAAAAAATGCATGTTTTGAAGCGGTTTTTCGTAAATCACTGAAAAACTGTAAGTTTTTACAAAAAAGTTAATAGCAGTTTAATTCGTATATCTTATATTCTAAGAATAAACTCTTAAATCACGCCCATTTCGACTATTGAGCTACAACCCCTTCGCAAGAAAACCATCCCATATTCCTGGCTTGAGAGAGTTGTACTTAAAGTAAAGTTAAGTATTGTTGGAGTTATTATTTTAAATATGATTTAAAAAAATCAAAATTTTTCAAATTTTCGTAAATTATTTGCTTTTGATAATAACTCCGACAATACTCGATACACGTAAAAAATTATAGGTAACGAAATTTGAGTTTTTTTTGTTAGCAAAAATTTTACTTGTCTTTTGATTTGTGTATGAATCAAAATAACGAAGATAGAAACGTTTAGGCCTAAATTTTACTACCAGAACAATGTAACACGAGCCCTTTACTATGAATACAATGCTATTATCCTAAAAAAATAAAGTATTTGAAAGATTAAATGTAAAACAGTTTTATAGCTCTTAAGCCAACCTGTGAAACCTTTTAAATAGTTGGATGTGCCTAATATCATAAAAATTGACAGTTATTAAAAAAATTAATTTTTTTTCAAAAAATTTTTGGAGTATAAATTTTGATGCTATCAACTTTTTCTGGAGCTCATTTGATTCCTAGGTATTTCTAAGCATGTACTTTGACAAGTATTTAGTAAGTGTTACATAAAATGCATTTCTTTCACGTTATTTAAGCTTGAATCCTTAGATTTGAATAGTCGCCGAAAAAATATACATTTAATTACCTATAACTTACTTTAAATTTACATTATTTTTAAGTAAGCAATTTATTATATTTTTTATTAGCTTCAATTTTAGTGATGAAAGCTTTTTTGTAAAAACTTACAGTATTGGAGTTATTTATGAAAAATCGCTTTAAAGCATGCATTTTCTTTCACAAAAATTAAAATATTTGATCTTTAATAACTCAAAAAGTATTGATTTATTTTAATTACATTATATAACAAATTTTGCTTAGAATTTGTCCTTCTCTCGGTTTGTGGGGTTATTTTTAATAAAGTAATTTTAACCCCCGAGAAGGGGTGACATATACCCCAGGCTAAAACCGCAAGTTGTTATTGTTAATTTTGTTTCTTGAGGTATCCTTTATCCGCTCACCAATTTTCGTGAAAATGAATGGAGATTTACCGAAATCGAAGGCCATAGTTGATGTTTACCTTCAGTGACTGCACTATAGAAAGAAAATTGCAATTCAATAATTGAGATGCGTATATTTTGCAATCTCATAAATCATTAAACGATATGTAGTCGCCAAATAATTAATTTAAATTATTTTAAGTACATACTACTCTCTCTTAAGCCGGGAATATGGGATGGTTTTCTTGCGAAGGGGATGTAGCTCAATAGTCGAAATGCGCGTGATTTAAGAGTTTATTCTTAGAATATAAGCTATACGAATTAAACAACTATTAACTTTTTTGTAAAAACTTACAGTTTTTCAGTGATTTACGAAAAATCGCTTTAAAACATGCATTTTTTTCACGAATAATTAAAATCTTTGATCTATAATAACTTAAAAAGTATTGACTTATTTTAATAACTTTACGTAACAAATGTTGCTTATAATTTATCCTTTTATTTATTTATGCAGTTATTTTTTATAAAATAATTTTCACCCCCGAGAAGGGGCGGTATCCACCCTCAGGGTAAAAGCGCAAAATGGCACCATGTCACCTTTGTTTCTTGAGGTATCTAACCACTGACCAATTTTCGTGAAAATCGATGAAGGTTTACCGAAATTGAAGGTAATCGTTAATTTTTACCTTCAGTGACTGCACTATACAAAATAAATAGGGAGCTTATAAATTATTAAATGATATGTAGTCGCCAAATAATTAATTTAATGTATTTTAAGTACAATTCCCTCTTAAGCCGTGAAGATAGGGTAGTTTTCTTGCGAAGGTGTTGTAGCTCAATAACCGAAATGCACGTGATTTAATAGTTTATTCTTAGAATATATAAGATATAGAATTATATCCGCAATACAATATATTTTAAGTTTTCTCAGCATTTTTCTCTTAAGTTAAATCAATTAAAGGGTTGTTTGGAGGTGAAGGGAATGAGCTCAAAAATCGAAACTGTATCATTTCAAGAGCTCATAAATAGCTTGTAATTCTGCTGCTAAAATCGATTCAATATTCCTATTTTTAAGTAGTGGTGGGGGCTGACTCAGCCCCCCCCCCACTAAAATATTAAATTTCTGCTCAGTGGAACGAGCTCAAAATTTTAATTTACGGAATATGAGAGCTCATAAATAGCTCATAAATCAGGGCTATTTGTTTTTTAATTTTTGCAAGTTGGGGGGGGCAGCTCAACACGGGTGTAAAACCCATTTAGCCACAAACTGATTTGAATCTCTCTTATTAGTTCTTCTAGAGACGTTTGAAATGCATTCTGATTCACTACTCCGTATCGTTACACAGTGGCGGCGCAAGATCATAATTTTATATGGGCAATATACATTTTGCCAGGCCCTCTGCTCGCGCATAAAGACAGATTTTTTAAAATAAAAAACATGTATCATTTTCATTATTAAACTCTTGTTCGTGCAAAATCTAGTCTACAACAAATTTTTAAGATATTAAGACCAACCAACGTTAAAAAACAGTTTTATCTAAATATTACAGGAACAGAAATTTTCTTCTTTTTACACTGCTGAATTGATTAATTAAGTGCTCCTAATCTAGCTTGGATGCTGCATCAGCTGGATAGAAAAAATTGCGACCGCAGAAAGTCTTTCCAAGCAAGCAAGCAATTTGATTCAACCCGACTTGTGGTCCTATGTGGTGACCTATCGAAAAAGTACATTCGGGTGTAACAATTCATTGGGGCGAGGTGTTTTGACCCGAGTCTAAAACAGGGATCACCCCACCTCGCTCCAATGCCCCAGGCTATCCCTTCCCCCCTCCCCCCATAGCACGCTGATGCGCGATGGGGGCACAACTATCGTAGCCAAATGCTCTTCACAATGGAATCCTGGGTAATAAGATTCCAATGTGGTGCCCTAATCGAATTACAAAAACTAGGCCAGCGTGAAGCGCTCTATGCCTTTATCTTCTATTTACTTATCCGCGGTACTAAAATTGCTTGCTTGGGCACCAAGTCATTGTATCAAGCCACACTGAGCTCGGTCCAATGACTTGGTGCTCAAGAATTTTATGATTTTTTTGTTTTTTATGATTTTTTTGGTGGCTTACGCCTTTTTTGGATATTTTTTTTATAATTGTCTTACCTTAAGGTTATCGTGGTATTGGACCTACGTTTGTGTTACGTTTTTCTTCGGCACTTGTTGTTTTCGAGCTACGAACCATGCCACCGCACCGGTGGAAAGCGTCGTACCTTAGCATCTCTCGCAGTATTGGGCTTGGATGGTGCTCCAGTTCTGCAAATTTTTCCCTGGCCTTGTCTGTCATCATCTCCGTGACTCTAAATTGCTGTAGTCCTCTGAAGAGGAATCGTTCGGCTACGTATTTTGGGACTTTGCCTGCTTCTCTTAGGCTATTGTAGTGGACCGTCTGTATCTTCTTTTTTGTTGTATCACACACGTGTCCCCATGCGAGAGATGCGTACGTTAGTATCGGAAGTATTATACTATTTATAAGCCTTATTTTAGTTTTTAGTCTTATTTTACTTTTCTTTTCTGTGAGTCCTCTCCGTGTTGCTCTTGCCATGTTGGATTTCTGGACTGTGGCTTCGTCATGTTTCTTGAACGTTAATCCTTTGTCCATGATGACTCCTAGGTATTTGGCTTCGTCTTTCCACTCGATGGGGATGTTCTGCACCGTCAGTTGTTCTTCTGGCTGTTGTTTACCTTTCTTTTATACTACCGCTTGCGTTTTCTCATAGTTTTTGGCTATCTTCCACTTTATACTCCATTCCTCGATGTCTTCTAACGCTGTTTGCAGGTTGGTCACTGCTATGTCTACGTTTCTGTGTTTGGCCGCTGTCGCTGTGTCGTCTGCGTAGAGGCTCAAAAGGGTACCTGGAGTTCTAGGTACGTCTGCGGTGTATATTGTGTACGGCAGGGGTGACAGGACTGCTCCCTGTGGTACTCCAGCCTCCGGGCTCCCGAGCTCGGACAGGACTTGTCCTATCCGAACCCTGAAACTCCGGTCGCCAAGTACGAAGAGATCAGCCTCGTCATCGCCCCGCTATACCCATAGCCTCGCATTTTATATTTATAAAAAGTATTTCCTGTGACATCGTACTCCTTAAATAATCCTTAATGAGTTTTAGTTTCCAGAAGCTCCTTTCAGCGGATATTGTACTTTTCGGTATTGTTGATAATATTCTAATAACGATGTAAATGTTTGGGACAATGGTCTAGTTATACAATGGTTTGGGTATATTTGTTTTAAGTTATTATCTGTAATGTATAGAAGCAACTGTTTCACGTCTGTTATAAAATTAGGTAAATTAGGTACCATTATTTGTAATTCTTCATATAATTCGTAAGGTTGAAAGTCACTGCTCTCACCCACTCATAGGATTGTGTGTAAATCTTGACATTTTTTAATACTTGATCGTGTGGAGTATTTTTTAATTTACTTTTATATCATACAGAAAACCGAAATTTTTATGATGTTGATTTAAAGCCATAAATCTCAAATCCATATTGCTAATAATCGAATCAAGTATAGTGTTAAAATGTTTGCTTCATACCGGCTTTTGGGACACTGTATAGGTTGTTTCTCGCGCTCTTAATCAAAGACCCTTTTTATTTTCGCTACACTTTTGTTTTTAAATTCGTTAGGCAGATCATAACAGCTTCTGTCAATAAAGTGTTGAGCATCAGATAAGCATTTTTCAAATCCAGTTTGGTGATATTCTTTGATCCAGTCACAAAGTGTATGAAAATGTTTAAGGGCAATGCTCAAATGGATCTGTACAGATTGCCATAGTGCTTATCACATTAACACGCGATAGCAATTCATACCATACATGTGAAGATATTGCAAATTCTAAACTAAGCATTTCGTTTAATACTGAATCACAATCACTAATAGTGCAGTCACTGAAGGTGAATATGAGCTATTACCTCCGATTTCGTTGAACCTCCATCGATTTGCACGAAAATTGGTGAGTGGTTAGAGGATATCTTGCGCTTTTACCCTGGAGGTGGATGCCAAAATTATTTTATAAAAAATAACCCCACAATTCAATAGAGCGACAAATTATAAGCAAAATTTGCTCTATAAAGTTATTAAAATAAATCAAAACTTTTTGAGTTATTAAAGATCAAAGATTTTAATTTATCGTGAGAAAAATGCACGTTTTTAACCGATTTGTCATAAATAACTCAAAAACTATAAGTTTTTACAAAAAAGTTATTCTTGTCAAAATTGAGGCTAATAAAAATCAAATAAATTCCTTACTAGAAAAACAATTCAATGTTAACTGAAGGTGAGTTATAGGTAATTAAATGTATATTTCTTTCGTCGAGTACCCAAATCTAAGTATTCAAGATTAAATACCGGGAAAATGATGCATTTTATAACATAAACTTATTAAACATCTGTCAAATCTCATTGAAATTTCTATCAAATAAGTGCTCGAACAAGTTGATAGCATTAAAGTTTATGCACCAAAAATGTTTCAAAATGTATCTTTTAAAAAATTTTCTAAAAAATGTTATTGTTTTTTTGTAAATAACTCCGTTAAATTTTAAAGTAGCAAGTTCATCTAATAACTGGTTAAAATTTTATTCCAAGAGCTATTCAAAAACGTCAAAATAGTCATTTATACCTCTTACTTTTTCAAAAATAAAAGGTTAAATGGCCCCGGTTACATGGTTCTCGCAGCAAAATTGAAATTTTAAACGTTTCTATCTCGGTTATTTTTTACTCTACGAAAATAGTAAAATGGGTAAAGTATTTGCTACAGAAAAAACTAAAATTTTAGTTATTTATCATTTTTTACGTATATTGAGTATTTTTGGAGTTATTATCAAAAGAAAATGAAAAGTACGATAACTCTAAAAATTCTGATTTTTTAAAATTATACCTTTTTTTCAAAAATATGCATTCTAAACCGGTCAAATTTGTTGAAATAATTAAGTATGATAACATAAAGAAATTCTTGTGAGGATTACTACAAATTTTAATTTTTGCGGAAATGGCGTATGTTTAGTTTTTAACTTTTTCCTAAAAAAGTCGAAAGGGTTCTCTTATTTTCATCATAACTTGCTTAATTTTGACGCTATTAACTTCTACTGAAGCTCATTTGATAGGTATTCCAAAGTACTTTGACAAGTGCTTAACAAGTATAAAATGCATCGTTTTCCCGTTATGTAAGCTTGAATACTTAGATTTGAGTACTCGTCGAAAAAAATAGACATTTATACCCATAACTCACTTTAAAATAACATTAGTTTAGTTCTTTAAGTAGGGAGTGTATTAAATTTTTTATTATCTTTAATTTTGGTAATAATAACTTTTTTACAAAAGCTTATAGTTTTTGAGTAATACGTGAAAAACAGCTTTAAAACATGCATTTTTTTAAGAAAAAATAAAATCTTTGATATTTAATAACTCAAAAAGTATTGCTTTATGTTAATAACTTTTTATAACAAATTTTGCTTAGAAGTTTCCCCTCTATCGATTTCTGGTATTATTTTTAATAAAAAAATTTCACCCACGAGAAGGGGTGGCAACCACCCCAGGGTAAAAGCGCAAGTTAACATCATGTCACCTTTGTTCCTTGAAGTATCTTCTAACTACTTACCAATTTTCATGAAAATCGATGAAGGTTCAACGAAATCGGAGGTGAAAACCTTCAGTGACTCCACTATAAGAGTGTCTGATTGATATGTTTGATTTTTCAAACTTTCTATCCATCCTACAACATCATCAAACTGAAATAGTATGGACTTAACTGTCTCGATTCTGCTTTCACATCTCGTGTCCGATAAAGGCTTCATGGTAAATTTTAATTTATCTTTGACCAATTCCCAGCGTTTTCTAAAACCTGGTTCTGGTTAATCTGCGTACCAGTTCCTTCCATTCTCCTCTGTTTCTTGCTTTGTTTTCACTTCCCCCCAACTTAAGCCGATTCTGTTGTGTTCTCTGGTTACTGTTTTCTGCAGTATTATCTGGTTGTCTCCTCTTCCTTGTCCCCTCAGGTTGATATTCGAGTGCTTGTCTTGTGATATTACTAGGATCTTTTCTTAACGTATGGCCGATCCATTTCCATTTCTTCTGTCTGATTGTTGTTATTATACTGGTTTCTTTCGTTCGTTTCCATAGTTCTTCATTAGTTATTTTATTAGGCCACTAAATTTTTAGGATCTTTCTTAAGGACCTATTTACAAAAGTATGCAGCCTTTTTTGTGCTTTCGTCGTGCTTCCAAGCTTCTGCTCCGTAGAGTAATATGCTTTTTACACAAGCATTAAATATATTGATTTTTGTTGACTCTGTTATTTCACTCCTTTGCCAGATTTTATTTAACGCATTGAAGGCGAATTGTGCCTTCGTTATACTTGCCTGTATGTCTTTCATGCACCCTCCTTTTCTTTCCATGATTGATCCCAAATAAATGAATTTATCTACTTCTTCAATTTCTTTGTCTGTAGACCATACTATCTTTTCTAAGTCGATAAAACTTAAATATATGTCTTTCTGCCATTCATTGGATAACTAGGGATCCCGTAACTGTCATCTGGTATATAGTCCTTAGGCGCTAGCTCTTCTTCTTATCGTTTTAGCTGAAATAATTACACCTGTAGCTTCTAAAAGCTACAAGTTTTAAATACATGCTGAATCCATATAAGTTTGGTTGTGTATATTACGCTGCGAATAAGGCGCTAACATTATTGTTATGTTGGATTCAGCCAAATATTAATTGTATTAAATATATGTGTTTTTAAAAATATAGCTTGCATTCATTGACTAGATTTTTATTTACATATGCCTACCCAAATTGAGTTTCCTTTTCCCGTTCCCTTGACAGATAAAAATTTGTTAGAAACAATTTGTTCTTGTCAACTACAGGAGAGATGATATAAACATGTTCTACAAAGAAGTAAAATACATTAAATCTGGGTACCAGGGAAGAACCATGAGTGTAAAAGGTAAGCAAGGAAACCTGGTGGTGGACGATGACCAAATATGTGTAAGATGGAAAGAATATTTCTAGGAGCTGCTAAATAACGGAGTGACGACTGAAGAAAATTATACTGTTCTTGGAGAGAGAAAATACCAAATCCTACAAAAGAAGAAATTGAAGAAATAATAAAAGATATGAAATAATAAAAGATATGCAACTAATCGTCAGTGGAATCAATAACAAAAGTTAACCATTTTAAATACCTAGGATGTTAAATAAACGAGACACTAAATCCGGATGAAGAAATTATTAAAACTCGTATAGAAATTGCAAGAGGAGCATTTATGAAACTTCTCTAAAAAGATCTATTCTGAGCAACTCTCAGCTGAACTTAAAACTAAGAATCAAGTTCCTAAAATGTTATGTATATCCTGTATTACTATATGGATGTGAAACCTGGATCATGAAGGTTAACATGATGAACAAATTAGAAGCCTTTGAGATGTGGTCGTATCGTAGAATGCTCAGAATATCTTGGGTTTAACGCATTTCAAACAGAGAAGTCTTAAACAGAGTAGGTCAAGGTGAAGGTGATTTAACCAAGATGATAAAAAAGAGAAAACATGAATATCTGGGGCATATAATGAGAGATAGCAGATACAGGATGCTGCAGTTAATACTCAATGGAAAGATCGACGGAAAAAGAAAAATTGGTCGGAAGAAATATTCATGCCTCCGAAACCTTTGTCAATGGACTGGCTTATCAGCAGATCAATTGTTACATGCCGCACAAGATCGAGAACGATATCGGCAAATTGTTATGGAAGCTACCCACGCATAAAAATTTGGGCACGGTACTTAAAGAAGAAGATGAAAAATCACAAAAGCCCCGGTGAGAGTGGAATTGTGGCAGAAAGCTTAAAACACGGAGGAGAGGCCTTACAAAAACAAATTAGTGAGGTAATAGTAGAAGTAAGGGATGCTGAAGAAATGCCCCAAGATTGGAAAGAGTTCATTATAATGACTAATGAACATATAAAAATAGGTAGTTAGAACTGAATGTTTAAACTATAGAGGAATATCCTTGTTAGAGGTAATATACAAGGGGCTCGCTATATTAATTAAAAACCAACTAGAAAAATATACGGAGAAGAGTTTAGGAGAATACCAGGGAAGATTTCGGAACGGAAGATCAACACCAATCCTGATCAATTTCTATGAGTACAACGTTCCAGCACAAGTACTGTTTATTTGGTAAGCTAAATGACCTCTAAGTATCAACAAAAATAATAAGATTAGTAAAAATGACGCTAAGGAAAACCATGTGTGTTGTGAAAAGCAATGGTAGAGTTTCAGAAGAATTCGAAATAAAAAAGGGGTTCGTCAATGGGCTTGTACACTTTGTTATTCAATATAGCTCTGGAGAAACTTATGAGTGATAGTGGGATAAAAAATTCCATAACTCTTTTCTACAAGGAACACCAATGCCTGGCGCACACTGACGACGTGGTTCTCATTGCAAAAAGTAGATAAGGACTTGCAAGTACAACAAAAAGTACGGCCATGTACAGAGAATGCCGGATGACAGGATTCCTAAACAGATTTTGGCGTGGACACCACAAGGGAGAAGGAAAAGAGGAAGGCCGAGAAGAAGCTGGAGTGAGAGAATTGAAAAAGAACTAGAGGAAAGAGAAATCCCTCCAGGTCTACGGTTAAAGAGAGCAGAATGGCGGTTAGGAGTCGGAAGGCGTCGGAGAACGCTGTAAACCGATAGAAGTAGTAAGTACGACAAAAGACTATTTCGGTAAGAAACAGCATGGTACACTTTAAGTTAGAGGTAGAGATTGGATCAGATGTAGAATTTAAAAGGGTGAATGAATATATGTATTTGGATACATTTATCGATCAGACATATAAGGAAGAAGTAGAAATCTAATTAAGACTGACCAAGGGTAATAGATGCGCTGGGGCAATGAACAAAATAATTAATGCTAAAGAAATATCGCCTAATACGAAAATAAGAGTATACAAAACCATAATTAGACCTACAATACTGTATGCTCGGAGCCGAGACTATTAATAAAACCACATGTAATATACCAAAATAGAATCGATTAGAATCCTGGAAAAAAAGATACTTCTCACAATATTTGGTGGATAAGTAGTTAAGGGAGAATGGAAAAGACCACGAATGGTAAGTGTAACAACTGTATGCTAACCCGCCGATATCAAAAATTGTGAGAAAATGTAGACTAGAATGGCTCCTTCATCTAGTAAGAATGCAGGAGGACAAACAAGTCAAGAATATTGGTTGGAGAACACCTAATAGGGCACAAAAATTAGAGGAAGGCCAAGAAGGAATCGGAGGTATGCAGTAATGAAAGACGCCAGTGAATTGGGAATCATAGATCATAGGCGTAACTAGTGGGGGGTTTGGGGGTTATAACCCACACATTCAGATGTACTTTGAGCTCCATACGCTTAACACCATTACTATTCCATATCCCTCAAGACCATCAAGTAATTGTAACCCCCCACCCCCCTTAGAATCATCCTGGTTACACCTCTGTCATAGATTGGAAGCTGACAGTTAAGAACAGAAAACGATGGAAGCTATCTATCTAGCAATGAGCCTAAAAGGCCTGTTAACGCTATAAAACTAGTCGAACAAATAAGGATATTTATATTCAGGAGCTTATATTCAGGAGATACTTATATTCAGGAGCATTTTTTTAAAGCAGCACGTATTTTCTTACGATCATAAGGTTGTGTAATAGATAATTACACCCATCATAGACAGATGTCTCTGGGTGTACATAATATGTCATAATATCCACACTGCACGCTGCTATCTTAAAATCGGTGACGATTGCGACAGAGATAAATGAGCCCACTAGGTGGTAAGTCTCTTTCTAATCGACGCGGTTTATCGATCACGTCACTTTCCCACTGTCGCCGATTGGATGAACTACTCTGATTAGAAAGAGACTTCTCACCTAATAGGCACATTTATCTCTGTCACAATCGTCACCCATTTTTAGATAACAGCACGCTGATATTATATGTCTATGATTACACCAGAGAAATGAACAAAAAAAGAAAAAATCTGAATTTTTTGTTAGTTATTAAAGGTAGGTATATACCTACAGTGTGAGGACGTTACGTCTTCCATAAATTCAATATTTTCGAAACTCAAAATATTTTGACGAAATATCGGAAAGGTTGATTTATATTTTTAAATTATCATTTTTTTGGCATGTAAATATATGAGTGACGTCATCCATTTGGGCGTAGTGACGCAATCGATGATTCTTTTGAATGAGAAAACGAGTCGTGTCTAACGAAGTCGTCTAAAATATTTTTTAATTAAATTAATTGACACAAAAAAAGAATAACTAATTAAAAATTAATTTTACTAGTATCAGAAAAACAGAAAAAAAGTTTATTTGACAAATAGACATTGCTTTTAGCTTAAATTAAATTATCAAACTGCCAAGCCAAAAGGCAGTTGGGTGGCATGTAACCAGTGGTGTTAGAGGTAAAAAAATAGAGAATTTAGGTTTTGTAAATAAAATATTTTGAATTAAGCAAATGCATATACATTTTAAAATATGCAAACGTAACTTGTATTAAAAAACATAGAGTAATATTTTACTTGTAAAAAAGTTAAGGAAAGTGCTTTCCGGCACTGCTCATTTTGCCATGACCCCACTGCATGTAACCCATGTAGATATTAAAAATTTCGCCTAGATTCTCTAGGCAAACTCTTCAGATTTGTTTAAAGGGAACATTTTTGAACAGGAATCCGCAAAGAAACCAAATCGAAAACATTTTTTATACGAGAACGGCCTCAAAAACCGAACTAAACTGCGCGTCATAGAAAACGGGCACCCTAAAAAATGGGTAATTTTTGAGGTTGCGTATCTCCTAAAATTGTTGTCCGATTTAAGTAATTTTTTGAATATCTTATAGCCTTATTCTTTGTCAATATCTCAGTAATAATATTTTTGCGAAACAGGTAAATTTTCATTGTATACCGGGTGTACGAATCAAACTGTGTTTTTTGCTCAAAGTTCGCAACACCCTGTGGAATATCCTAGCATTTATAAAATACTGAAATTAAAACCCAACTATAGCCTCAGGTTTTCTCAACATTTTTTTTTTATTCATTCGCTTATGTTGGATAATACAAAAGTTAGGTACTTTAACAATTAGCCACGTTCTTTTTCAGTACAACGTGTTTCTAAACAAGTGCGACAAACTTTAAGGGGTAATTCTGCATTAAAAAATAATGACAGTTTGCTTTATAATCGTATGTCCGCAAATTCTTCTTTTGCGAGATACGAGATGTTGAACTTTTTCTTACAAACTGACGATTTATTTATTGCTTTAAAACCGGTTGAGATATGCAAATGAAATTTGGTGGGTTTTAAGACGTAGTTATTGCACATTTTTTGATATACAATTAAAAATTTTATATTCACCATTGGCGTGCATACGGGTAATACGATCGGTCATATTACCCGTATGCACGCCAATAGTGAATATAAAATTCTTGATTACAAGTCAAAAAATTCGCAATAACTATCTCTTAGAACCTACCAAATTTCATTTGCATATCTCAACCGGTTTTACGGCAATAAAATAAATCGTCAGTTTTTAAAAAAAATTCAACATCCCGTATCTCGTAAACAAAGCATTTGCGGACATAAGTTTATAAAGCAAACGGTCATTATTTTTTTATGCAGAACTGCCCCTTAAAGTTTGTCGCACTTATTTACAAACAACCTATACTGATGAAGAACATGACTAGCTGTTAAGTACAAGGGCGCCCATATAAAAATTTTTAGGGGGGGGCCAAACGTGAAGATGCTGCACATTACATTTTGTATATTTCGGATGACAATATATACAGTAGACTCTCTCTATAACGAACACGGATATAAGGAGGTTTCGCTTATAACGAGGTACATTAGGTGTTCCATGAAATTCGTATTGAACTATAACTCTCTATAACGAGGCATATTTGGTTATAACGAGGAAAATTGAAATCGAAGAATACTTGTCTTTACCTGTTTTTAGCGTTGTAATGGTCATAAATAAATAAATTCCCCTACTACCTCTACATAGAAATGCCCAACATCTGTCTTATTATCGAGGCCAGTGCTGTAATAAACATCTGCCTGTTTATCGACCGATATTGAATATTATAGGAAATTTACAATTTATGGCGGCGAAGTCTCATTGTCCACTGTTCAGGTTGACCATCAACACCTAATAAACCACGTAAGAGGCATCAAAACATTTCAATATTATTGTTGTTTGATATAACGAGATCCGCTTATAACGAGATAATTAGTCCACCATTTCAGTTCTCGTTATAGGGGGAGTCTACTGTAGTTTGAACCACCTAAAAAATCTAGTTTGAACCCTGTTGTGAGAAATTATTCATACATTTAAACACTAGACCAAGTTTTTAAATGGAAATGTCATGCGTACCTACCACAAAAGTTGCGCCTCCCTTTAAAACCCGTTTGAAAAGAATACAATGCTTGCAAAGCCTTGCCTTCAACTTTGGCGAGCAGACTAACCATGAGTATATGTGTCGAACCAAGTTTTTACTGTAAAATCTTAAAAAGGAGCCCCCTTTATTTTTGCAGATTTAGAATCCTTATGAAAAATAAGTCACACATATTCCAAACATTTTTAGAATCGTTGATAGATGGCGCAAATAAATCGCATTTTCCGATTATAGCGCCATTCGTCAACAATTCTAAAAAAGTTCGAATAAATGTTACTTATTTTTTGAGGAGGAAACTCATAATCTGCAAGAAAAAGCGGGGGTTTCTATTTAAGATTTTAAAGTTAACTCTCACCCCACCTCCAGAGTGTGGAATTAAAAATCCTGGTTGGTGTCATCCTATAGATTTTTGAAAAATATTAAACACTTGTTTTTTGGTTTTTATTTGGAAATATATAATTCTCGAGATATTAGACCGTTATATAATTTTGCTATGATATCACGATATACCGTTTTTTCCGATTATAGCGCTATCTATCCACAATTCACAAAAGGGCTCGAATAAAATTTGCTTATTTTTACAAGGAAAATCCAAATCTGCAACAAAAATTAGGGGTTCCGTTTAAGATTTTAAAGTTACCCCCCGCTCCACACCCAGGGGTTGAAGTGGTCGACTTGTTTAGTGTCATCGCATAGATTTTTGAAAATTATTGAACACGTATTTTTCAGTTTATCGATCTGATGTTCATTTCGCGAATTATTCGACCTTTCCGCTACTTTTGGGACACCCTGTATATAACACTCATTGATCATGAAAGATCACCTGTTTTTCATTTAAATAAAATTGTTCTGTTCATCATAATGCACACTTTAAAAATAATCTACTTACTAAAAAAATACTTTTGCAAACTAAAATTTGACTATGTTCAATAAATTTTAAAAATTATTTTTCAGTATGAATTTATTTCAAAATATAAAATATAATTACTTTTACCAGTTCTCAAAGCTAAATGGCTCATTAGTGATTATCGGTCAGAGATCGGATTTCTTGCTGATATGGTTTTTTTTTGCAGTATTATAAATGATTCATCTAATTTGTAATTTTGGGTTTTGATTACAGTGTATATGTTTCCCACGCCTCTAATCTCTTTCAATGTTTTCGTTAATAGCATACCGTGACTGTGAGAAATGTGTATTATGCACATTCCATATAGACCACTGTCGCAGACACAAAGAATTTCTGTTAAACTATTAATAACAACCCAATATGTGAATTTTTTTATTAATAAATATGTTGTTTCCAATTTATCTCTCAAAATTATCCAATAATTTTTTGACAAAAATACGTTTATGTAATATAAATTTAATTTTTGTTCTTTCCCGAAAAGCTAGGGGGGGGCCACGGCCCCCCCTGCCCTTGTGTATGGGCGCCTATGGTTAAGTACGTAACTTTTGTATCTATTATCCAACATAAGAGAATGAATCAAAAAACAGAATGTTCAGTAAAGTGATGTTGATTATAGTTACTTTCGAGGATTCGTTACAAATCGTTACTTTTGTATAAAGTAATCATTTACAGTTACAGTATTCGTTACTTTGGATTACTATGATTACTTTTGTATTTGAGTACCGGTAATCATATCGAGAATCGTATTTCTCAGTAGGTAGATATTTTGTATAGTTATTTCGATATAACAACGACCTTCACCGATCTGTTTAAGGGATAAATCGTTACTTTTGTATAAAGTAATCATTTACAGTATTCGTTACTTTGATTACTATATGATTACTTTTGTTACTTTTGTATTCGAGTACCGATAATCATATCGAGAATCGTATTTCTCAGTAGGAAGGTATTTTGTATAGGTATTCTGTCACACCCTTAAAACGCTTCATACCGATAACGATATTCTATAACACTCGTAAAATACCGGTCCCGTCTGTTACTCGCTAGGATACGATTGGTGTTTTTTTTTATAGAAAGTAATCAAGTGTACTGGTTGTAGATACAATAGCCGTTACCCGCTCTGATACGATTGGTACGAAGTAATCAGAGTAATCAAAGTAACGATTTGCTTCTCTGTATAGTAATCGGTACTTTCGGTATTCATAAGTAACGAGTACTTTGTAACGAATAGTTACTTTTTCAACATCACTAGTAAACAAAGCATTTGCGGACATAAGTTTATAAAGCAAACGGTCATTATTTTTTTATGCAGAACTGCCCCTTAAAGTTTGTCGCACTTATTTACAAACAACCTATACTGATGAAGAACATGACTAGCTGTTAAGTACGTAACTTTTGTATCTATTATCCAACATAAGAGAATGAATCAAAAAACAGAATGTTCAGTAAACCTGAGGCTATAGTAGGGATTTAATTTCAGTATTTTATAAAGGCTAGAATATTATACAGGGTGTTGCGAACTTTGAGAAAAAACACAGTTTGATTCGTACACCCGGTATACAATGAAATTTTACCTGTTTAGCAAAAATATTATTACAGGGATATTGACAAAGAATAAGGCTATAACATATTCAAAAAATCACTTAAATCGGACAACAGGTTAAGGAGATACGCGACATCAAAAACGACCCATTTTTTAGGGTGCCCGTTTTCTATGACGCGCAGTGTATTATATTATTAGGGGTAAACCGCTCGCCAACGACCGGCTAGAAAAATAAAGTATTCCTTGGTCTCCTTTACTTTTGATTTACAGGGCTTTATGATATCTATTAGAGATCATTAACATCTATTTTTAGGCGAGGTTCTGGTCAATAAACAAACATCAAATAATATAAGAGAGGAGAGCGCAATAATTATTATTATTAAAACTACATAATAATATTAAATGATAAAAAAATAATAGCAAAATCATCTAGCGCATCTCTGACGGACAGGTTCTATAACGTTTGGAAGTCAAGAACAGAAATCTACATAATCGTTCGGGACTAAGCACAACTATATTAAACATTTCTCCGATAGATGGCGCATGAGCAGAACGTTAAAAATCTGAAATACATTAATATTTGGTTTAAATTAATATAAATTATTATATTATACATTTTCTCTTTTATATAAACTTGAATTTTGCTATTTAATAATATTTTACACAGGAGGCGAAAATGTATGATTTATTTACTAAAAAAATTAAATAATGATTTTGGCATGGGTACATAATATGTATTATTATTATGCTAGTTTATAGGCGAGGATGGCGAGGATATAAAGCACTACAACCGCCTAAACCTCTAACTTTTTTTAAATAAGACGGATCGGTATGAAACCTTTTGCATTCGATTCGGGAGAGCTTCAGGAAAATAGTTGACCTATTGGCATGAGGGACAAATGAAAATTGCGTTATTGTAGGCGGAAAATGCATTTTTTAAAGTGCATCTTAAAGTGTTCAAAAATACTTCAAAATTCACAACTTGAAAACTAATCATGGAACAGAGTTCAATTATCATACTCCATTCCACACTCGGGGAGTTTTAAAGTCGCTGAACACGAATATTCCAGGCAACCAAGTGACGTCAATAACCTATAACGTCGAGGAAACGTCAGCTTTTGGTTGAATATATACCTACACGTGTTTGAACATTACGTCGTATAAACGTCTTTTGCAGGTGATATTAAATACGTAAGATTAATGACGTTAAAATACGTTTAAAATACGTTTTTATTTCAGACAGCCCAAGTCTGACGTCACAAAAATGGGAGGAGCCTAACGGGTAAATGCTTATAAAATGTTGACGTATATTGACGTAATTGTATATTGACGTTTATAAGCTTAAATTGTCATAAGAAATTTTTCATTTATTGTTTACGTGCTTTGTGTGGTAAAAAAGTACTTTTTATTTAGATATTTAGTTAAAGAAACGTGTTATAGTTAAGAGATTTTTATTCGTTTTTCTCAAGTGAGTAGTGACAGTTTAATGCATAGATATATAATACTCTAGATTGCGCCCTGCGATCTTAAAATGGGTGACGGTTGCGACAGAGATAAATGAGCCTATTTGGTCGGTAGTCTCTTTTTAATTTAAGGGGAATATCGACGACGTGACTATCCCACTTTATCGAGTAATATGTGTTGACAGTTGGAGAGGGTGGTGACGAGAAATGGTCTTTGGTCTTCGGACGTGGATAATCGTGGTTCGAATCCCATACCAACTTTACCTTTTTTATTTTTATTTAGTCAATATTGCGTTTATTAGATATTTTTACTTCTGAAAAATGGACCTAAGTAAATCTAGCAGATAATAAATGTAGTACCTATGTATAGTAAGTTAATATTGGAATACATAATTTGTGAACTGCATAGTAAAAGAATGATGTGAATAATATTTGTTTTGCTTCTACTTTTTTAAAAGTTGTAACAATAGTTTCATAAATAAAAATAATGTTTAATTACCTACTTATAATTGAATCGGTCATTTCAAAAACAGCAAAGTCCACAATTTTGAGAAACTAACTTTTTGAGAGGAATAGACTCCTTTAAGATAAACGTTGTGTGCAAAAACGACACCAGTCGAGTAAAAACATTAGGAACAAAACTACAATATAACTTTGAATTTTGATGTCATCCATTTCATCCATCTTTCGACTATATAGTTAAGTTTTCTTTGCTCTTCTGTAAAATTAGGAATATGTGACTCGTGTTATTTTTGAAATGACCGATTCAATTAATAAATCGATGGTACATTATGTTGATATTAATTATTGGTAATTTTTTACGAATATTTTTAATTACTTTATAGTATTCTACCATTAACTTATTAAAAAAAATAACATTGGCTTTTATATTTTTAAAAATCTATAGGTACCTACACAGTTTTTCTTATTTGTTATATATTTCTTTGCATAGATTTATTTTAGAGATGTAATAATATCTAATAAACGCAATATTGATTAAATTAAAAATAAAAAAGTAAAGATTGGTATGGGATTCGAACCAGGATTATCCATGTCCGAAGACAAACGACCAGTTCTCGTCGCCATCCGCTCGAACTGTCAAACCATCTAAAATACTCGACAACAGAGTAGGATAGTGACGTCGTCGATACTCCCCTTGAATTAGAAAGAGACTACCGACCAAATAGGCTCATTTATCTCTGTCGCAACCGTCACCCATTTTAAGATCGTAAGGCGCAATCTAGAGTATTATAAATCTATGGTTTAATGCATTAGGGGAGAGATTAAATGTCCAGCAAACGACGGCACTGTTGCCAGATTTACCTTTTTCCTTTTAGCGGGAATTTTAAAATTAGTCTAATGCCACTTTGGTTTTAAGAGAGTTCTGTATTCTTAAATTTATAACCTTACTTTTACAAGTAATTAGGATTATTTTATTTACATGTAAATATTGAAACAAGTATTGTACTGTGTCATAATTTAAAAGTCATGTTGCAGTATTTTGAAAAAAAAAATGAAGCTCAAAAGAAATATACTTATACAGTACAAATTATTTTTTAATGGGAATGGAAATTTACGATTTCAAAGGTGAAAATGTGTTGGGATAGTATAGATGGACACTTTTTTATTTTAGTATTAAGTGGTTACATAATTATTCAGAATATTAATAAAATTACTAGTAATTTGAATTAGTTTTAATATGTATTATAATAGTATTAATTCTCATCATGTATCTGGCTAAATAGCTAAGTGCTAAAGCCGCAAAATAAAAAAATTGAAAAAACATTCTTAGTGGCATAGCACCTTTACTTTGCCTGGGGGCGAGGTGAGTTAATAAATTCTATTTTCTTATTGCAGTCATTTTGTGACGGCTTAAGAAGTTACATAAATGATGTCCTTAGGCTGTGAAATTTTAACCGTAGAAAGACATCTCTATGACTTGTATTTACATGATATAGGGCTTTTCACTCAGTCATTTGTTTCGAGCTTCTGTCATGTGTTGTCTAATATTAATATATCTATGTCATATGTTATTGATATTGCCAATGATACAAACTAAAGACGTATGACGTAGATATATTAATATTATGTGACGCTTGACCAAAGTTCGAAACAAATGACAATCGATGAAAAAGCCCTATTCAATATGGCATTTCATTCACAGTCATTTGTTTCGAGCTTCTGTCATGTGTCACATAATATTAATATATCTACGTCGTACGTTATTGGTATATACCAATGATACAAACCAAAGACGTATGACGTAGATACATTAATATTATGTGACTCATGACAGAAGCTCGAAACAAATGACAATCGATGAAAAGCCCTATTGGCGTCTGCATATCAGGATCCGGTAATACTATATTATTTATCTATGATCAGGATATTGCTGGGTGTACACAAGTAAACAACACTTTTTTGATTAAAAGGTTTATTTCATTAAATCAAAACTTACATGGATACAATTTAAATAAGATATTTTTTCTATTTAAGGCAATATAATATAAGATATATATTTTAGTATAACTCTCCTACATTAACAAGCTTTAACACATTCAGTGGCCATGAAGTATGGGTAGCATCACGAAGGTTTTACGGAAGGTACTGACGACACATAAGTTATGTGAGTAGTACTGTGTAACTAAATAAATGATTTAAGTAAGCCAAGTAGAGCTTGTTCGAGATGGGTACCAAACATGTTAATCTGGTCATGCACAGAGACTTATACTATATTATGTTATATCTCATATTGCTCACTCATTACTTCTGGAGTGAACGATATGAGATGTAATATTATGAGATATACCTATTATATATTATGGTATAGAGTATAGCTCTCCATGAGTGCCAAGTTTTAAACTTAACTGATAACAACTAATGGATACCCTTTTATCCAAAATTTTATGAAAATTTTGAATGGTCATATTGGTATTAATTCCACAACCCCTTCCTATAACAATAGGCCCATTGTTGGATGTTATTGCAGTAGTTCTGCTGGAAATACTTACTAAAATTGTATGTATCTGCATCACTTAGAAGTCTACCCAAAAAGCTATTAATACTCTCTAAACCATCATTAATACATCTTGTATATATAATAGGATTTTTTTCAGAATCAGATATTTTATTAAGATTTACTTACCATGCTCTATCTATGTGCCAGGCACTTAACAGTCTATTAGGAGCAATACCCATTACATTTGACGAGGCATTGTAAAAGGTGTCATATGAAAACATTTGACTATACATATAATACCAACACAGACATGTATTTAAAAAAATTGGTAAATTAAAGTAGGTATCTTTTCTATTTGAAAATAAGAAAGCAGTACAAAATCCATTCCCAAATTCATCTTTTACTAATACTGTCATAAGTTCAAAGTCATAGGAATTGAGCCCATGAGTTCCATCGATTGCGATAAAGGATTTGCCAAACTTAATTAACATTTCCTTTTGGCACAGTATTAAGGAAAATAAGACAAAAATCATAAATGTTAAATTCAGAATGAATATCCATTAGTATGCCCTGTTGTTTGTAAAATAATATTGGAAAAAATAAATAATCTGTAAGCATTCAACCCAAAAATAAACACTGGTTGCATCATCATTGTACATATACCCATCTTTCAAATCAATGCCATAAGAGAGTTTAATGTTTGTGATATCTCTTCTTGTAAGTAAATTAATTCTTTTTAATTTGCCTCCTATGCTATTATGCTATCCTGGACAGTCTGAAGTTTACTAAATAGGATAATAGGATAATCAAACACACTAGTTTGAAATTGTAAACTGTAGTAAATATTCATGAGTATAGGCGGGTTGACATTACTAGTGAATAACGAACGTGGCTCACGCTTACGTATTTTGCCCGTGCTATTGTTAGATATTTTATTATCTATTTTCAAACCCAAGCAGTACATTTGTATTTATGCAATGGCTCACGCTTACATATTTTGCCCGGGCTATTGTTAGATATTTTATTATCTATTTTCAAACCCAAGCAGTACATTTGTATTTATGCAATGCATAGATACAAATGTACTGCTAGAGTTTGAAAATAGATACAGTAGGAAAAATTAAAGAATACCCATGAAGGAACATATAAAACACGCTGTATTTTCCTGTCACCGCGTCATACAAAAAATTGGCCAGCGCAAATACATATAATAATTATTATTACATGTACTTGCGCTGGGCAATTTTCTTTGTGACAAGGTGACAGGAAAATACAGCGTGTTTTATCTGTTCGTTCATGGGTATTCTTTCATTTTTCTAACTGTAATAAAATATCTAACAATAGCAGGGGCAAAATATGTAAGCGTGAGCCACATTCGTTATTCACTAGTAATGTCAACCTGCCTTAATATTTAAAAAGTGGTTTAGTGGTAACATTCTTGTTTTAAATTATATTGTGTATATCGACGGCGGAAAGGCAGGACCTCATAACTGAAAAAAATTGTATAAAATGAGTTACTTCGGTTTTCGCTTTAGAATAAGTGTATCAGCACCTATTAAACAGCTTTTAGAGCTGGGAAAGCCTTTTGGAAGCCTTCCGGAAACTTTCCCAGCTGTAATCGCTGTTTAATAGCTGCCAATAAACTTACTCTAAAGCGAAAACTGAAGTAACTCATGTTATAAAAAATTTTCAGTTACGAAGTTTTGCCTTTCCGCCATCGATATGCAAATATTTTACTTACATTTTTGAAGAAAGTCTCAAAATAAACTTTGAAGAGATATTTATCTGATTTTGGTATTTATGTAAGTGCTCTATATCATCCTCATGCCCATAATGTGTTTTAAAACAGTTTCATTATTTTTAGATACTATTATTCGACTAGTACACCAAATAGACATTTTGCAGGATCCTTGGGATTTTAAAGCTCATTCTCTATCTTGTTTTGAAAAATAATTTTTTGAGGATCACATACATATACATTCATAATAAGATGTTTCATGTTCTTGTACTCTTGTTCTCTGTTCTCTTCCTGTGCCATCCATACAGTACAAATCTAAAAAAACAACATAACAGGTGATTACATGGGCAGTTATACTACTTACAGCTTACTTTGTATCTAATCTATTATCTAGTTTATTAGTATTTAGATTACTCTATTAGTATCTACCTACATAAAACTATCTTTGAAATCTAAATTTTTGATATCAACATCAACCTTAATACTTAAAAAATAAATAATAATGTGGAAGTTACACGTACCTACCTAAAAGTTTTTGAATTGCAATTTTATCAACTGGAAAAGACTTCAACATAATGAGTTTTAAATTATGACAAAGCACAATATTTATTGTTTCAATTTACATGTAAATAAAATAATCTTAATCACTTGTAAGAGTAAGGTTAAGATTTTTCTTCTTCTTCTTCTTCCTTTATTGGGTTATATCCCTCGGGATAATTCGCCCAGCTTACACCAGGGAAATACTCTTGTCTTGCTCTGGGCAGTCGAATATTTCCAAATATATATGTTAAAGCCTCAATTTTTTTTTTTTAAATATATATTAGCAGGAACATCTTCGTATAGGGCCAGACAGTCCCTACAGGAAAGGCAATATTATACCATAAGGGTTAAGACTTTTATCATTTGGAGGTCCAATATCTTTTTATATCTTTATCTTCTTAATTTTTTTAATTCAAATTTGGGAATTGATTAATTTATAAATTAAGTTTGGCTAAGTTAAGGAATTTAAGGATCAGGTTAATCCTACGTGGATTAAGGTTGGACATAAGTAGGCAAATTTCAATGGGAGTAGGGATATTTGTCTTGGCTAATTCTTTATATAGGTCAAAATTGGGTGACATATTTATAGGGCACTCAAAAATCAGATGATTTAAGGACCCAACTCGGCCACAGTCACAATATGGGTCATCTTTTACTCCTATCCTGAATAGGTGAACTGGAGTAGCACAATGACCTGTCCTCATTCTAATAATGGTGGTTATATGTCTTCTGTCTTGGTATGCAAAATTGTGGTACCAGGGGAGTTTATCTATCTGACCTACAATTTTAGAGTAAAATGAATTATTTCGATTTTTCCCCTGCCATTCTTGCTTCCACCGATTCCAGATGGAATGCTTGATGTCTGGTAGAAAGTTGGAATAGTGAAGAGTGATATCAGCAGCTACATTTAAGGTTCTACCTATATTAGCTAGTTTATCAGCCACCATGTTCCCTTTAATATTCGAGTGTCCTGGAATCCATGCCAGACTAATATTAACGTTATTTTCTTTCGCTTCAGTGATGCCTCTCTTGGTCATGAACGATGAATGTTCTGTTTCCATAGAATAGGTTGATCTGCCTATTTTCTGTAAGGCACTTTTAGAGTCCGAGCAGATGATTGCTTGTTTAATCCCATTTTTCAAAATAATTTGGAGGGCATGATTAATTGCGACAATCTCAGCCGTACATATTTGGGTATACTTAGGTAGTTTACTGGCATAAGAATAGTTGATCTCTCGGCTAAAGACACCAAAGCCTGCTGATCCTTCATCATCAACCGAGCCGTCCGTGAAGAATTTGGTGTGACTAGGTTTATTTAGAATTATTTTTTGGAGTTGAACTGAGGCAAGTTCATCTGAACGATTAGATTGGATATTTATGATTGGAATTGTTGATAATTGATGGTCTAGTTCAAAGTTATGGCATGGGTATAAGTCACTTAAATATAAGTTGGGATAAGTACTTTTAAATTTGTTTTTTAAAAGCACTAGAAATGGAATACTTCTGTTTTTCCAATGATTTTGGTTCCTTTGAATTGCCAAGTCTAACAGGTCGAGAGCGGAAATAATTGGGTTGCCAATTAACATTAAATTTTTTAATATAAATTTAGAGCTAAGCCATTCCCATCTAGATTTAAGCGAGATCTGACCACTTTCACTTAAGAGAGCATGAATAGGGGTAGATTTCATGCATCCAGTTATAATTCGGATACTTTTGTATTTTAGTTTCTCCAATCTTTTAATTAAGGAAGTTGGACAATCGAAAATTACCTGGCAGCCATAGTCCAGATGGCTCTGAATCAGACCATTGTGTACAATTTGTAAGGTTTTTGGATCACTTCCCCAATAAGTCCCACAAAGAGCTCTCATCACATTCAGGCCACGATTTACTTTTAGTTCTATTGAGTTTACATATGAATTCCACTTTAAGTTTTTTTGAATATTTACCCCCAGGTATTTGACTGAATCCACCCAACCAATATTCTGGTTACAAAATATTACGTTAGGGGGAGAGATTTTCGTGTTTCCTTTTGTAAATAATATTGCAGAAGATTTGTTCTTAGACAGATTTAAATTGTGGTCTAGCAACCATGATTCCATCTGAATCAATAATTTATTTACATTAATTACCAATTCATTAATATCACTCCCTCTAATCAGAAGAACCAAATCGTCTGCATACTGAATTAGTTTGCATGAAGAGGGGATTAAATTATACAGGGAAAGACAATATAGGTTGAAGAGGATAGGGCTTAATGGGGAACCTTTGGGTAGTCCCAGACTTGATTTTCTTGGGCCATGGGTTTGTCCCAGTTTGTCTTTGACAAATAGCTCTCTATCATTTAGAAGGCAGAAAATCAAATTAGCCAGTTGGGTTGGAATGTTATACTTTAATAATTTGGAATACAAGAGTGATATATTGACATTATCATAAGCAGAAGAGATATCTAGAAATATGCCAACAGTGTATTGATTTTGAGCGAAGCCTATTTGAATTGTTGAGGTGAGGTATGTAAGGCATTCCGTACAACCTCTACCCCTTCTAAATCCTAGTTGTAGTGGATTAAAAATCTTATTATGTTCCACAATCCACTCTATTCTATTCTTTATAAGAGTTTCGAGCATTTTGCCTACACATGAAGAAAGAGCTATTGGTCTAAAGTTTAACGGATTATTACAATCTTTATCTATTTTGATTATAGGTAAAATTACTGATTGTTTCCACTGAACAGGAACTATACCCGTTCTAAGACTTTCATTGAAAAGTTGAATTAATAACAAAGATCCAACAACCGGAAGATTTTTTAACATTGAGTAGGAAATCTGATCCAAACCAGGAGCCGAGTCAGATTTAATTGAGAGGGAGTTCTGATACTCGTCGAGAGCAAATGGCGGTTCTAGGGCTTGAGGAGATCTAACCAATACTTTATTGACAGCAGAAAGGGGGGTTAAGCAACATAGAATTTCGTGGGATATAGGAGTAGAGGGCAATTGTGTATATATTGAAGGTTTCGAAGCCGATACCTTATTAATTTTCTCCCACACAACTTTTAGAGGAGTGTTTCTATTTAATTTACTGCAAAATAGTCTGAAACTATTTTTACGTTTTGATTTTAGGAATTTTCTTGATTTGGCTATATTCTTTTTAGCCTCGATATAGTTTTCCATTGAGGGGATATTTTTAAATTTTTTTAAGGCAGACACTCTCGCAGAGACGACTTCAGCACATGAGTCATCCCACCATGGAATGTGGTATTTGGAATTATTAGGAGGGTGAAGCCAAGGTATTGTTTCATCAGCTACCGATGATATGGAGTTAGTAAAAAATTCGTAATCTTCCCTGGGAGAAGCTAAGAAAATGCTGTTTAAATTGTTATGATAAGTAGACCAATCAGCTTTCTTTAGATTTCTTCTTTTACATGAATGCGGGGGAGATTGAGGACATACACCTATCTGACATATTATGGGGAAGTGGTCACTAGTTCCAGTATCTGAAATAGTGGACCACTTGCCCACACTGGCTGCCACATCGACTGATGCCATTGTTAGATCTACTACCGACTTACTGCCTCCTGGGGCCACCAGTCTAGTTGGGGACCCATCATTGAGAAATACTAGCTCAAGTTCCTCCAAAGAATCAAAAATAATCCTACCATTGTGACTGTCTCTAGAACTACCCCATGCCTTATGATTACAATTTAGATCACCCATGATTAAAAATGGCTTATTAAGTAATTTAACAAGGGAAAACCAGTTGGATTTGGAGATAGAGTTGTCTTGTGGACAGTATATATTAAGAATATTCAAATTAAAGTTAGGGAGAAATGTGAGTTGGAATTGGACATCATGATTGAAGCCTGGATTGGCAATTTGAATTTCCCTATAATCAATATTATTTTTGATAAGAGTAATTAATCCGCCATAGCCATCCTCTCGATCTTTTCTGATTATTTGATACCCTCTACATCTTATAACATGTTGGTTTGAGAGCCAAGATTCGCTAATAAGGATTATATCTGGGTTAAGGTTTTTTATAAGGATTTTTAGATTGTCAGAATTAGTGTTATACGAACGTATATTCCACTGAATAATAGTTATCGGAGTGTTAGGATTCATTATAAAGAGTATGTTTGCTAGACCAAGGAGTCAAAAGATCTCGAATCCTCAGGCTCGAGATCCTCTATTCCCCTCCGACCCTGGTTTACATTTGTATTGAAAGGTGATACACTTTTGTTTATGCTAGTCTTTAGATCTGCCATATTGTAAGGAATGGAGTATGATTTTGAGTTTATTAAGTCCCCAATGAAGGTCATGACGAGCTCCCTGTGAGATTGGTTCAGCATAGACATGGCCTGATTGAAATCCAAATGAAGTTGGGATAAAGATTGTGAGTTAGTGATTTGAGAATCAGAGTGAGCAGGATTGAATTTTGAAGTCGAAGGCTCATTTATTCTTCTACCTGATGGATTAATAAGTAGTCTTTGGTGGGAGATTTTATCATAACCTGTATTTTCTTGTATTGAAGGTCTTCTTCTTTTTGGTGGAGATTGAGTGGCTTGACTAAAAGGTTTTGAATATTGAGCTGAGGCTGCAGACCTCCTCTCTTGTGGTAAGATGCCATTAGAATTATTCTGATCGCTATGTAAGGGGGGGAAATCGTTTATGTTTAAAGATGAAATATTATGGATCCTAGGAACCTGCTGACTTGCCTCATAGAAAGATAGATTAGAAAAGGACATTAGATCCTTAATATCTTTTTGTCTGACTCTCTCTCTACAATTACGACTATTTGATTCATGGTCAGAAGATTTGCAGAAAATGCAATATTTTGTACACGTATTAGATGAAGAATCCTCATGAGAAGTTCCGCATCTAGCACATTTCTTTTTTCCTCTACATTGGTTCGTAGAATGGCCATAAAGTAAGCAATTTCCACATTGAAGAACAGGGCTGATGAATGGTGTGACCCTCATTGGTAGTTGATATATGGAAATTTCTTTAGGAATAGTTTTTCCTGAAAAAGTTATGCTAATAGTTCCCGTGGAGACAAATTCAACCTTTGAATCCACTTGTACTCTCCGGTTCATTCGCTTTACACTTAATATCTTACATAAAGCCAAGTTGGTTTCTGATGCCTCCTTTATTTCTTCCTCTGTGAATCTTTTATTAACTCCCCTTACTATACCCCTACAAGAAATCTGATGAAATGGAATGAACACGTCATACCTTAGGGCTTCCCAATCTTTCCTCACAACGAAATCGTTGGCTGCTTTTCTAGTGGCAAATAATACCCCTATCCTGTTTTTACCTTTTCTACTGATTTTCGTGATGTCTTTAATTTTTAAAACAGAAATAGATTTAGCTATACTTAACACGTGGTAATCTCCAATATTTTTATCCTGACCCTGGACAAATACTTCATAAGGACCTATGTCGGTCTCCGAAAATAGTATTTGTTTTTTTCCTTTAAGACTTTTCTGAATAATTGGAGGTTGAGATTGACATTCATGTTGGTTGATTTTATTAGGAGGGTCAGGTGGTGGAGGAGGATCGGGAGGAACTTCTTCCTCCATCTTATGCGGCAGATTGACGAATTTAAAATCTATGCCAGTCGATGCAAATTAGAAATTAACAGGGAAATATAGATAGTTTTGGCCCTTACCCTTTGGATGAGTCGTCCGTTCACCTCGAACGATAATCACAGATTTGTCTTTTTTAAGTTTTCTTCCAAAAAATCAAATGTCAAACACAACAAAATTCACAACAGATATTCACTGCGAAAAGAAGCCGAGGCTGTTCATCCCAGCGGACCTCGACTTCTTATCAACGATAAATAAAAAATTAACAAGAATTAACAACTGTTTTCACACTAAATTAGGTTTGATGAGGTTTTTTTAGCAAAAATTAAAAACTGTCAACTGTGACGTTTTCAAAAATCTACAATTATCCGGTTAAGATTTTTGACTTGAGAAAACAGAACTGTCAAATTTAAAACCAAACTGCTATAAAATTTTAAAATTCCCGCTAAAAGGAATCTGGCAACATTGCCGTCGTTTGCTGGACATTTAATCTCTCCCAATGCATTAGTTCTTCTTGAAAACGGATTGAGGTTATGTGTTTTGTTATGGTGAATATTATGCTGTTTATTTGTTAATAAATTATTTATTAGTTTATTATGTTGTTTCAGTTTTGACACAGTAAGTATACATTAGCCTATAAGCTAAATTTAAAACAGTTAAATGAAAAATAGCAATACCAATAATACTCAAACGAATAATTATTATTGTGTATGTTTAAAACCATAAAATGAAAATTAATCTAAAAAAAAAACGAAATAAAAACTACGTTTTTTATATCACCAATTTAAAAGGTGATAAAAATGACGTCAGTTATGGTGAGATATATTCACGTGACTTTTGACGTCGAAAAAACGTGACAAACTGACGTGGTTTGGTGATAATTATGACGTCTTTTCAACGTTTTGTAAACATTATTTGGTTGCCTGGGATCGGGTCGGCTAAACAGTACCTGGTGTCCGGTTTTCCGGTATTCACTTCGTCTCCTGGAGTTACATGGTTCATTAAATTAAGTTCATTATGAAAATCATTGAAACTTGTTATCCCGAGGTTTTTGAGGCCGCTGGACACGAATATTGCTGCGGCGATGCTGTACGAGATACCTGTTTGTCGGCATGTTCTCCCGACTCTCCTGAAGATTTATGAAAATTCGTTACGAAAATAGTTGAAATTTATTATCCCGGGGTTTTTGGCAGTGACGGCCGGTCAGGGTCGGCAGGATCGGCAGTGCCGACCCACACATTTATAGATATAATTTTTTTAAATATTTGTATCTGTGAAGTAATAAAAATCTGTCAGATAATACAGACTAAATTTTATTCATGGTTTTTAAAAGGATTTGATTAATCCGAGCGTTAAGTAATCCCTGCGCATAAAAGACTTCTCAAAAAATGAATGATCCGAACCATTCATCTGACTTTTCGGCTAGCCGTACCCAACTCTCCGGTAAAACTCAACGAAATAACAAGTCGATGAGCAAGCGAAAGCGAACATACATACATTCTCTCCGTGGGTTAAGCGGCCAGGTACGGCACTTTTAAATCTGCCGGTCGGTGTTTCATTTGGAGCATCGCATCGGCAGAAATTGTCAAAAATAATCACGCCGTTTTCCGTCGTTTGATATTGTAATTTTTTAAGTTGTCAGGAATTATCATTTAGTGCACATGATCGAACCATTTGTTAAAAATCAAAGTAATTATAGAGAATTAATAAAATTGTTTTAGAAATATTTACTTTCTGATTCGAAGTGTATTCGTAATACAGAATAAACTAATACATATAATCAAATAGTTACATTTTGAATAACGTTATTGAATCTGAGATTTAGAAAACCATTTGCTTTTCGCTGGAAGTAGATGAAACTTCTGATTATCATGTCATTCACAATTATCAATTATTGTTCTATACGCGTTACGTGGTAATATTTATGAGAGGTTTTTAGGTTTTAGAGACGTGAGTAAAAGCAATAAGGCAGAATATATTTTTGATGTTTTAAAGAACAGATTAATAGTTACTTAAGATATAAGTGTTAAAAGTACACATTTAAGACACGCATGTGACAGTTTGCAGAATGAGCGATAGCGAGTTCTGCAATTCACATGAGTGCCTTAAAAATGTACTTTTTAACACGCATATCATACAATATTTTTTCTACAAACATAATTACAGGACAATATCTACAAAAACTTTTACTTGAACGTGACTGACATTCCATTTTTATATTTTTTTGGCATTACATCATAATTGTCTATACGGTCAATACGAACTGCAGTGCCTTAAAAATATTTTAAAGCACTAGTGCCTTAAAGTAGCATTTTTAACGCTTGTATGGAGTGCTAAAAATTGCATTTTTAACACGGTTGTAGAAAAAATATTTTGATATCAAAAATAAATTGGTAGGGCAAACTGGGGCAATCTTATGACGGCGTTGCTGTGATGTGTGGTGAATTGAATGGTCTTCAGGCAAAAGTTAAAACTATTCTATCGCAAGCTTTATTTACTCACTATACTATGATGCGCATATAATGAATTTAGTTTTGCATGTTACCTGTAAAAAAAAAAATAAAGAATATCGTCTTTTCTTGCCAGTTTAGCTCACGGACTACTGCTTTAGAACAAATTTGTTTCGAAAAAACAGCGAACAGTTTGTCAGACGCGATGAAATTTTAAATCTCGGTTAGTTTTATCTAAGCAGATTATCTCTAGTAGTTTTAGTATCTGTAGCAGATTTTCGTGAGGAGCTTTTGAAAGTTTTTGATTTAATTATCGAAGGCGACGATTTTAAAAGCGGCGATACCTCGATCCGTGAAGCAATCGGTTTGAGAACTTTATTAAATGATTACTCTTTTAATATTCTTTTAAATATTTTTAAGACAGAGTTGGCCCAAGATATTCATTGTTGTTCAAAATCAGTCAACTGACATTATTAATTCCAAAAATAGAATATGAAAGCTGGTGCAAAATCTCAGAGATTTCCGTAATAATAGTAGTTTCCAATATATACGCAGTGAAGTTTTGGATTCGCTTGATATTTTCGAACCATCCCAAAAAAGACACCGATGTGATACATATCTCGAAAAACGAGTAGGTATATCTTGAAATTTTGGATACCTACTATTATATGCAAATAGATATGGTATGTTTAACATTAAATGGTTGAGTTCAATTAGTTACCACTATAAACATCTTGGATTAACCGATAATACTATAAAAGGCCCGGTTTCAGATAAAATTTAAATAGGTTTTCTGGTAAAATTTCTTTTGCTTTACTATGGGAGTACGTCTAGTCAGTGTTAATTGTCAAAAGACCAACTCTGTCTACCTCGATTGCTAATCGCTCCGGGTGGGTCTTACAATGGGCCACGTCAGATAAATTTAATAATATTTACGACCGCACTAATTGCACTCAATCATTTACTGTTGAACAAACCATACCTACTCGTTTTTCGAATTTTGAAGATTTGCAAATTTTTGACCTCTTTTACGATTCAAAATTTAAAAGTTCCCTTTGCCAAAGAATTTCCAAGATATTTATTTTTACAAGTTAGGTACTTAAAAATTATGCCGATCCAAATATTTTCAGAAAGTGGGATAAGTTACAAAATATGTATGTATAATTCTATGTAGTAAGTACTGCAATTCATTACAACAAACTATTCATCAATTTTCTTATTACCACCAATTTCTGCCTCAAGTAAACGGGATTTATCTTGTCTCAAAAGAATCAACACGTATTGTCGAAACACCATGAAACAAGAGAGAATCAAATAAAAAAAAACAAAAATTAACAAAATCTCCTATGATGATTTAAGCCTTTTAGTTTGATGGTATACCTATATGAGGAGACAAAAAAACCTTGCCGACCCTGTCTCCAAGGCCACGAGCCGCCACTGTTTTTGAGGTCGTTGAACACGGTATCGGCCGGCAAAGCTGTAAGGGTTTGCTCACTACGGAGACCAAAGGATGGTATCCTAGCCTAGAGCATGGTATCGTACTCTTCATATTCGTGAATTGTCTCATTTAAAATAATGTATTTATTTTACCTGGCGATCGAAACTATATTATCGATCGCTATGTAAAATAAATGCATTATTTTGAATGCCAGAATTTACGAACATGAAGAGTAGGATACTATGCTCTAGGCTAGGATACCATCATTTGGTCTCCGTAGTGAGCACACGCTAATAGTGACCTGGTTCCCGGTATATAATGTCGTCTCCTTGAGTTTTATGGAAACTCATTATGAAAATCGTTGAAACTTGTTATCCCGAGGTTTTTGCGGTTTCTGCGGTCGCTATAACATTAAAAAAATCACTTATAAATCATTTAATAAATCGGCCAACAGGTTCAGGAACTTCGAGACTTTAATAGCTTTATTATTTAACTATATCACTGTAATAATATTGTTGCTAAACAGGTAAATTTTCATTGTATATCGGGTGTACGAATCAAACTGTGTTTTTTTTTTCTCAAGTTCGCATCACCCTGTGGAATATTCTAGCATTTATGAAATACTGAAACTAAAACCCAACTATATAGCATTATGTTTTCTCATCATTCTGTTTTTTTATTCATTCACTTATGCTGGACCATAAAAACTTAGGTATGTACTTTAACAACCTGTCACGTTTTTCATCAATACTTACTGGGTCTTTTTAAATAAGTATGGCAAACTTTATTTCAGTACGTTATAGTCAAGTTAGAAAGTACGGTACTTCAGTACGGTATAGCCAAGTTAGAAAAAAGAGCAATTTAACTTGGGAAAAGATCACTACAGGAGCAATGGTACCATTTGTGACAACAATGTCAGAAGACCCTGGTATTTTGGTCTTTGATGTTGAATATTAAGTGAGTGCATCCACAAAATATACACAACGAAAATCATTGCTAAAAACTCGCAATGTATAATGTGAATACAAAACTAAAACGTATAAAAACAATGTAATGCAAACGTAGACACGTGTTTCTAACTCATTAGTCGTCATCAGTACGGTATAGGGTATAGCCAAGTTAGAAAAAGGAGCAATTTAACTTGGGAAAAGATCGCTACAGGAGCTATGTTACCATTTGTGACAACAATGTCAGAATAAGACCCTGCATTTCAGTGCGACGAGTAACACGGTCAATGAGGTAAAGATAGCTGAGGAAAGGAAAGCTAAAACGTTATGAAATAAAGGATGTTGAGTAAGCGAGTACAACCACAAAATATAAAAAAAATCATTGGCAAAAACTCTATATTTTCTAATGTTGAATGGGTTGCATATGCGAGTTAATTTTGAATGAAGTAAAAAACAGACGTACTCGCAATCATTTATTGTTAACTCCTGACGACCGGTTTCGCTCTCTATAATATGCAGGGTATCTATAGGTCAACGGTTACAAGTAACTATATGCTACAAATAAAAACCAGAGTTAGAACAATGTTTGGTTATAAAAATATGCTAAAAAGATCCATAAGATCAAGCCAGTATTGAACAATATATTATATAATATATAATATATTGTTAAATTATTATATTATATATATATATTATTATATACATATTATATACATTATATTATAAAAAAATATTAAGACAATAGACAAATACCAAATTATGTTTACCAAATCACATTTTATCATATCACTGCTAATACAAACATTTAGTTGTGGAACTGAATGCTTCTGACATTGGAACATCAAGGAGCATTGACCTTAATAATTGGGTTACATTACAATTGCACAACCAGAGTTAACACCAATCTAAGATATTAACTTCTTTTGATCCAAACGTTGTCAGCCTTACGCTCACCAACACATAAATAAATAAAAATATTTTAATAAATACAGATAAAACTTTAATGCCCGGTTGCACCAACAGATCTTAAGCTTAAGTCGAGAATATCATAAGAATTAATATAATATAATTATAATATATTACAATAAGAATACCATAATATAATAATAGATATAATTGATAATAAGGTAAGAATCTAAAATTATGGTGCAACGTAAGTGATACTCAAGGAGGCCCTATCTATAAGTAGAGCTTAGCTAAGCTGGAGCTTAAGATCTGTTGGTGCAACCAGGCATTAGTCTATTTCACAAACAAAATAACAAACATAGATTTGTTGGCTGTCTCTCGCCACGTCGCCACTTATCTATCTACCCTCAAGAACTTTTCCATAAACTTGTTAATTTATACAAGACTTCCCGTCTATCCCATCATACCCCCATTAGTATAATTTAAGCAATAAATCATGTTAATGAAAACTATAGAAGGAGCCCCTTGTAGCGGAATGTAAGTACAACACGTTAACATTGCAGAATCACAGACTGCATGCATTTGCATGTGTTTGTAAACATGGGGGCGTTTGTTATTGCCAGTATGTGTACATTAAACATTATTACAGATAAAAAACATTATTACAGATCAACTTCAACTGGTAGCATATGCAGATGATTTAGTCATCATAGCGAAGACGAAGATGACACTTATAAAAGCAGTTGAAAAATTAGATAAGGAAGCGAAGGGAATAGGGCTACAGATAAACTAGCATAAAACAAAATATACGACAATAGGGAAGTACAACACAACAAATCAGAAATATCTAATAACACAGAACCATAAATGTGAAACTGTATCCACCTTTAGCTACCTGGGAGCAACAATACGGAAAACTGGAAAAGAGAGAATAGAAGAAAGCGGCGGGTGTAATTTCCTCACCAAAATAATCTTTTGCCTACGTTTGAAACGGTATGTCATAATCCCACAGGTATTTTCCTTGCCAATATCGAAGTGGTTATTTCAGATAATTTTTACTAAAAGGCATGTAAGGGAATTATCTATCTACCTACTATAAAATTACAGTAGGTACTTATAATAACTAATTAATTATTTATAGTATTTTCATTTTCTGTTTAGTCACAATTGGAATTTTTGACAAAATGGAATGTTTAATAGAAAGTAATCGCGATAAACCTTTACTGGTATTTGAAAATTTATTTTTTATAAAGTGAAAGTTTTAAAAAGTTTTAGTATCTTTTTATAACCAGACATTGTTCTAACTCTGGTTTTTGTTTGTAGCATTTAGTTACTTGTAACCGTTCGAGTGCGTCTGTTATTTACTTCATTCTATATTTTCTATTCTACCCATATTCTGCTGATCTGTTTGTCTTCAAACACGGTTTCTCCTTTTTGGTTTTTTAGTCCTCTTGTTTTAATGCTGGGCGTATTTTTTGTTGCTCTGAGTTTTTTATAAAATTGTTTTATTTTGTGATTTTTTCTGTCTTTTTCAATATCCTCCAGCTTTTCAAGTAACCAGACATTTCTCTTCCTTTTATTTGTTGCGTTGGCTTTGTTTCTCGCTATTTTGTATTCTTCCCTATTTTGTTCTGACGGGTTGTTGATCCATTCTAGCTGAATTTTTTAGAGTTCTGTCTGTTTCGCAGTCTTGATCGTATCAGTCTTTATTTCTTTTTGTTTTTTGTTCTTTCCTATTACTTCGTTTGTTGTTTAATTTATTTTGATTTTTAATTCTTGTCATCTTTCGTTTATATTTGTGGATGAACTAGTGAGGTTGGATATATTTTCATTCATCTGTTGTTCAAATTTCTCTCTTGTTTTAGTCTCTGCTAATGTTCCTAGGTTCCATTTATTAGAGTTTGTTTTAGATTGATATCTTTTTTCCATCTGAGAGCGCTCATTTTTATTATTACCAGAAAGTGGTCCGTGTCCGCATTTGCCCCTCTGTAAGATCTCGTGTCCAATGTTTTTTGTACTAAGTCTTTGGTTGCTAGGACGTGGTCGATTTGCTTTCACTACCAGACGGGTGTCTCCAGGTTGTCTAATGTTTTCTTGGATGGTCAAATTTTGTCGATAGGAAGGTCATGTTTAGAGTTGCTGCGAGTTGACAGATTCTGTGTCCATTATCATTTGTTTTTTCGTGTATCGTTCCTTTTCCGTTTCCAATTAGGTCTTTTGGGTATCCATCTTTCCCCAGTTGTGCATTTGCATCTCCCAGTATTAGAAGCATGTCTTTTCTCGGTATATCGTCAAATGCTTTATTTAAGTTTTCATAGAATTCATCTTTTTCTGTTGTATCGGATGTTTCAGTTGGAGTATATATATTTATTAATGTTACATAGTGTTTTTCCATCTTTAGTCTCAGTGTGGCCATTCTCCCGTCTATCGGATTGAACTTTATGATGTTGTTTGTGAGTTTTTTATTTATGTAAAACCCTACTCCATTCCTTCCTTGTTTGTCATGTTCACTGTTCATAAATATATATTCTTCCTTTGTTATTTCTCCTGCTTTTTCCCATCTAACTTCTTGTACCGCTGCGATGTCTTTTGTGTATTTTTATAACTCATTTGCTACTTCTTCCATCTTTCATGTCTTTAATATGAAAATACTATGAAAAAATGCTATTCACCACAGAGGAAGCACACCGCGATGAAGAAGTAAGACCAATAATACAAGATAACGACGAAGTAGAAATTCCCACAGAAGAAGAAGTACAAAAAGAAATTAAAAACCTCCAAAACGGAAAAGCAGCAGGAGAAGATGAAATAGGAGTGGAATTATTAAAATACGAAAAAGACAATTACATAAAGAAATAAACCAACTAATACAACAAATATGGACACAAAACAGAATACAAGACGATTGGAATAGAGGTATAATAGTACATAATATATATAAAAAAGGAGATCGGGAGGAGTGTGAGAATTACAGAGCAATAACTTTATTGAACACTACATATCAAATTCTAGCAAACATAATAAATATGAGACTTAAATTATGCGCTGAACGAATATTAGGAGAATACCAAAACGGGTTCAGACCAGGAAGATCGACAATTAATTCGATATATACAGTGGAGCAAATAATTCAAAAATCGAGAGAATACAACAGAGACATACACCTAATATTTACAGATTTCAAAAGCGCTTTTGACACAATTCATAGAACGAAAATGATGGAGGAGCTAAAGAATCTTGGAATCCCAGAAAAATTAATACATATGCTAATAGTAAACCTAAAGCACACCACAGCAAAGAGTAGTTTCAACGGAACAACTTCAAAAGAAATTAATATAAACAAAGGCGTGAAACAAGGCGACTCTATCTCACCAACACTATTCAACCTGATATTGGAAGTAATAATAAGAAGAACAAACTTTGCAAACAAAAACATTATTACAGATCAACTCCAACTGGTAACATATGCAGATGATCTAGTCATCATAGCGAAGACGAAGATGACACTTATAAAAGCAGTTGAAAAATTAGATAAGGAAGCGAAGGGAATATGGCTACAGATAAACTAGCACAAAACAAAATATACGACGATAGGGAAGTACAACACAACAAATCAGAAATATCTAATAACACAGAACCATAAATTTGAAACTGTATCCACCTTTAGCTACCTGGGAGCAACAATAGGGAAAACTGGAAAAGAGAGAATAGAAGAAAGCGGCGGGTATAATTTCCTCACCAAAATAATCTTTTGCCTACGTTTGGAAGGGTATGTCATAATCCCACAGGTATTTTCCTTGCCAAAATCGAAGTGGTTATTTCAGATAGTTTTTACTAAAAGGCATGTAAGGGAATTATCTATCTACCTACTATAAAATTACAGTAGGTACCTATAATAACTAATTAATTAATTATAGTATTTTCTGTTTAGTCACAATTGGAATTTTTGACAAAATGGAATGTTTAATAGAAAGTAATCGCGATAAGCCTTTACTGGTATTTGAAAATTTATTTTTTATAAAGTTAAAGTTTTAAATAGTAAAGAAGTGTTCTGGAGGTGTAACAAAACAACTTGTAGTTCGAAATTATTCACTATTTGTGCAAATTTTACAATATCTAGAAGTAGCCTACAACATAATCATGAACCAGATCGTCAGAAGATAGATCGGAAAATTGTTTCTAATTTTTTTTAACGTAAAGCCGAAGAGAATATTTCTGAAAAACCAGCAAAAATTATACGCCAAGAGCTTGCAGCTAATTTGACTGAAACAAATCTACAATTGCTGTCAGTTACATAAGGAAAAATATATTTATATAATTATCGACGAATAATAATGCCTGGTCGACTTCCTTCCAATATTGATAAGGTTCAAGAATTTGTGAAGAAGTGTGCTTAAAAACCAATCAAGGGGGAACATTTTCTCTTTATAAACTGTATCAAAAGTAAGATAATTGTATCTATTGTAATAAGATAAGACAAATATAAGACTTGTAGCCACATTGAATTTTATATATTATATGGATGACACATTTTCTTACTGCACCAGATATTATTTGCAATTATTCACTATTCATGGCCTAATTAATGGGCATTATATTTCTTTATTATACTGTTTACTGCCAAACAAAAAAAAAACAGAAACTTACAACACTCGTTTTTATTTGTTAAAATCAGAAATTATTAAAGCTCTCAACATTGAGTTAAATCCTAGTAAAATTTTGTAAGATAAAATGTAGATTTTGAAAAAGCTATATACAGGGTGTCCAGAGACTATACCGACAAACGAAGACAGGAGATTTTTCAGATAATTTTAAGACAATATAGCTCAATTCACCTTGTCCGAAAATGCTTCCTAAGGGAGCTGGAGCTCTTTGAAAATTAGTATTATAATTAGTTTTTCTTAAATACCTCCAGAACGCTTTAATTTAGAAAAACGAAAATCGGTACGTATATTTATCTTCCAGAGATAGATCGATTCCATCCATTGCGAATTTCTAGTACCGATCATAGGCGTGCGTTTTGGACAGGGCAACGGTTATTTTATCACATAACTTTTTTGTCTTTAACTTTTAAGCATTTTTGACAGGGGTTTATTAAATTGTGAGGTATTTTAGTACTAAAAATTAGCCACTAATCTGTCACTAAATCTGCCACTAAATCTGCCACTAAATACTGCTTTAAGCCAGTAGGATAAACGGATTTGTAAAAAAATCGATTTGAAAAATTTTCGTTTTTAGAATTTGAAAATAAAATTAAAAAATTTTTCAAAAAAAAACGGTGCATTTTACCAACTTATAGCAAGAGTAACTTTTAGTACCAGAATACCTCATAACTTAATAATCTAGAGTCAAAAATGCTTAAAAATTAAAGACAAAAATGTTATGCGATAAAATAACCGTTGACCTACCCAAAACGGACTCATATGACCCGTACTAGAAATTTGCAATAAATTAAATCAAGTCATCTCTGAAATATAAATAAACGTACCAGTTTTCGGATTTCTAAATAGTTTTCTTTTTAATTTTTTTTGTAAAAAAAAGAAAAATTTTCAAATCGATTTTTCTAGAAAACGGTGTATCCTATCGACTTAAAACAGGAGTACCTTTTAGTTGTAAAATATCTCACAATTTAATAATCCAGGGTCAAAAATGCTTAAAAATTAGAGATAAAAAGTTATACGATAAAATAACTGTTGCCCTACCCAAAGCGGACGCCAAAAAAAATTCTGAAAGGCAAAAAAAACATATGGAATGAATAGAATCTACTGAGAAGCAAAACCCTAATAGCCCAGTAAATGAACGGGAAATTCGGCGATACCGTGTAATTTTCAGGGGCAACTCCGAATTGCATGAAAATTTGGATTTAGGTTCTACTTACCATCCACTTCAAAGTTGAAATTGTGCCGTTGGTTGCTTTTACTTGGGGGGGTGACATTCACCCCTTCTCGCGGGTGAAAAAACATACGTTCAAGATAAAACCGGAAATGGATAAATTGACTGATTTTAAGCAACTTTTGTTTTATAGAGTTTTTTACGTAAGTCAATACTTTTCGAGTTATTTGCCATTGAAAATGTTGATTTTTCGACAAAAAAACTACGTTTTCAGACGGTTTTTCGCAAATAACTCAAAAAGTAAATAATATATCGAAAAACATATCCTTAAAAAAAGTGTAGCTTATACAAAACCGAAAAAAATGGTGTATCAGTAAAGTCTATCAATCAAATAAAAACAAAGTTGTAGCTCATGAAAAATACGTTCTTATTCGTCTAATTCCAAATCGAATATTTCAAGGTGAAATCACCGAAAAATTAAGCACTTTTCGGGAAAAACCCATTTAAACTTTTTTAAAGTGTTTATAAAAAGCTTTGTTTTAATTGTTAACAAAAGCTTTAGCATTAAAAATAAGCGAGTTACGCTCAAAATAAAGTTGGCCCTCTTTTGTTTTGTAAAAACTCATGAAAATCTCGCCGTGTTTAGCTCTACAAATGAAATTAATCGCTACCGCTTTACAAACAATTTACTTACCTATCTATTTTTTATATGATCTGTCAGTCTCATCGATTTAAAGTGTTTATTTTTGAAAGGGTTATAATTGAGAAAGCTTGAATGGGTCACTAATCAGGAGTGTATGCAAATTTTGAGCAGCCATATCTTAACCTATTTTTGTCTTACGGAGAAACAAAATGAAACTAGCATATTTATAATAGCAAAACCTACATTTGTTTACTCTTTAAGATTTTTCTTATCACTAATACTTTTTAAGTTATTTTAAAAAAATTAAATTTTTCAAAAATTTTTAGAAATTTTTTTTTTTTAATATAAAATCAAATATTTTCAAAAATAAGCACTTCGAACCAATCAAACTTACAGATCATATAAAAAATACACATACAGTTAAAATAGATGGTAAAGACAAACGATTAATTTCATTTAGGGTGCCAAATAGAGGGAGGTTTTCACGATTTTTTTTACCAAAAAAAAAAGGGGCCAAATTTTTTTCAGTGTAACTCGTTTATTTTTAATGCTGTTAACTTTTGTAAAAAACAAATAATATGCTTTATATCGATACTTTAAAAATGTTAATAAGGTTTTCCCGAAAATCGCTTCTTTCTTCGGTGATTTCGCGTTGAATTATTCGATTTGGATTAGACGAATAAGAACGTATTTTTCATGAGCTACAACTTTGTTTCTACTCAATTTGTAGACTTTACTGGTACACCATTTTTTTGTTTTTTTATAGGCTACACTTTTGCTAAAAATATTTTTTTGGATAAAATATTTACTTTTTGAGTTATTTGGGAAAAACGGTCTGAAAACGTAGTTTTTTTGTAGAAAAATTAACATATTCACTCGCAAATAACTCGAAAAATATTGACTTACGTAAAAAACTTTATAGAACAAAAGGTGCTTAAAATAAGTCAATTTATCCATTTCCGGCCTTATTTTAAACACGAGTTTTTCACCCCCCGAGAAGGGGTAAATGTCACCCCCCAAGTAAAAGCAACCAACGGCACAAATTCAACTTTGAAGTGAAGGGTAAGTAGAACCTAAATCCAAATTTTCATGCAATTCGGAGTTGCCCCTGGAAATTACACTCCAAAACGGTCATTTATTGGGCTATAAGTAAGAAAACCAAGATGAACTTATATAAGACCTTAATAAGACCTGTTGTTACATATGGGATGGAAACAATAACGATTAACAAGAAAGAAGAAGATAGTCTTCTGCAATTTGAAAGAAAAATGATAAGAATAATACTGGGCCACAACGTAACAAGAGAGGGAGAAATACGAATGAAAACAAATGCCGAAATTGAAGAAGAGTTAAAGAGAGAAAATATAGTCAGATACATAAAATCGCTTCGCTTAGAATGGATAGGACATATACAGAGACGCCCACAATCAGATATGCTGAGGAGGATAACTAACTGGACACCACTATGGCCTAGGTGCAGAGAAAGACCCAGAAGAAGATGGCTGGAAGATGTAGAAGAAGACATAAGAGCAATGAATGTTAAAGACTGGAAAGTTCAGTGCAAGGACAAAAAGAAATGGAAAAAAGTCACGAGAGCAGCAAAGACAGAGGAGTAATCCACCTCACCCAATAATAGGATTTTAATTGCCATGGCGTTAGCTATAATCCCTAGGGATTGTAATGCTTAATGAATGAATGAATGAATATTTTCTATAATTTGTGGTTGTACCGGCTATTTTCATATACAAAAAGTATATAAACATACAGTAGAACGTCGATAATCCGGACGTCAAAAATCTGGACCGTCAATAATCCGGATTTGTATCTAGCAAAAATATCTGATTCTTATAAAATAAATTAAGAACTTCGTTGCGAAAAACGAACCTCTACCGCAGTTCAAAAATATTTTACACATTTTTTTAAAAGCCCAAATAGTGTCTGATGTTTTTACTGTACACATGGTGCTATTATAAATTAATTATAAAAACATAAAAAATGTTTTGATTAATTTCACCTCTAGACACTTTACTGTACAAGAGAAAACATAAAATTTTAAAACGTTTGTTGTACTTTAATGTGTATACTGGCCTTTTTTTGAGGTAATTTCGATAGTCCGGATAATTTGATAATCCGGATGGGGTCCGGTCCCAATTAATCCGGATTATTGACGTTCTACTGTATACAAAACTTATTTTCTGACTTCCTTATATGAAACGGCCGATTGATACCAATTAATAAGTATCTCACCGAATTACATTCATCTTAAAATTTTCCAAGATTGCATCGACCAAATAATAGAGGTTAAGCGGTTTTTTTATTTGGAAGACTACTTATAGAAGCCAATAATTCTCAGCCCACCTTTTCATTCATAAAACCCAAAAACAATTAATAAAATGAAGGAAGGTGGATCCATCCTAAAACACCTAACCTAACATTTCAATATCGCCAGAGGGCACCTTGAGTTAAAAAGGCGCCTACTTAATCGGCTCCTTGCGGCTTGATCGTCAGTGTTGCCGATGTCAAATTTTTGTTTTAGAAATGCAAAAGTACGGTACAAAACAATGTGCTTTAATGAAAAAATGCCATGAAGGCAACAAAAATATTAAAAAAAAAAGAATGTGTGTGTACTTTGTACGCACGTAAGAAGTTATACTTCTATTTTATGATTTCAACGAAATAAATACACTTTAAACAGTTTATTTTTATTTTACGTAAATATTAAACTAATTTTAATACTTACCACTTTCCAAAAAATGTTGTTAAAACAATACCAAAAATTTAAAAAAGAGAATAGGAATCGTCCGGATTTGAATTCGGGACCTCTCGATCTGTAGTAGAATGCTCTACCAATGACCCACAGTAACTCCATTTACATGATTCTCGGACGTAACGATAAATCACGGTAACATATAGACGAAGTAAAGTATAAATATAAAAATGTTTTAATAATAAGCACTATATTATTCCCGAGAAAGAAAAATCCAAAGACACAAAAATTATAATAAATATAGGGTGTAACAAAAATACAGGTCATAAATTTAATCACATATTTTGCGATTAAAAATAGTTTGATTGAACCTAACTTACCTTAGTACAAATGTGCACATAAAAAAAGTTACAGCCCTTTGAAATTACAAAATGAAAATCGATTTTTTCCAATATATCGAAAACTATTAGAGATCTTTTATTGAAAATAGACATCTGGCATTCTTGTGGTAGTAGTATTTTTAGAAAAAATTATAGTGAAATTTGGACACCCCATAAAAATTTTATGGGGGTTTTGATCTTTTAAACCCCCCAAACTTTTGTGTACGTTCCAATTTAATTATTATTGTAGTACCATTAGTTAAACACAATATTTTAAAAACTTTTTTGCCTCTTTGTACTTTTTCAAAAAGTCAGTTTTTATCGAGATATTTTGAATAACTTTCAAATCCACCACATATTTGTATATGGCTAAGTACGATTATGGAGACTTGGTAGTACAGTGGAACCTGCTTAATTCGAACTTCTATAATTCGAAATCTTCTTTAATTCGAATTTTTGTTCTGGTCCCTAGGATTTCCTATATAAGTAATGGTAAAAAGTCGTGAATAATTCGAATTATATTTTGGATAATTCGAACTTTTCTGCTATCTTTCCTGAATATCTTAGAATCTTGTCATTACTGAGAAGATCATATATCTTGTCATTACTAAGAAGATAAATTCTAAAAAGCAGCTAAAAATTTCGGATCTCTTTGGAAAAAATAAAGTCGGTCTTTTTTATAGCTTGTAAATGTTTTAATTGGTATTTTTGGCCGAATTTTGTTAGCCTATTTTTTTAGGATGACAAAACTCTGGCAAGAATAGGAACAAAAACATCTCCAAGCGATAAAAATGATCAACTACATACTGTTTTTTGATGATCAACTACTGATGTTTATCATTTGCAGGTTTTTGTAGGTAATCCTTGTTTTTGTAGATTTATTTTTTAATTCGAATTTTTGGATAATTCGAATTTTTTTAACGGTCCCCTGAGATTCGAATTATCCAAGTTTCACTGTAATATGAAAATTTATTTATGATTTACATTTTTAGGTATATTTTGAACCATAATAAAAAAGAAGAAATATCTCGATAAAAAGTGCCTTCTCGAAAAAATATAAAGAGGCAAAAAACTTTTAAAAACACTGTGTTTGACTAATGGTACCGCAGTAAAAGTTTAATTGGAACATACAAAAACATTTGGGGGGTTTAAAGGAACAAAACCCCCATAAAATTTTTATGTAAACCTATTAAAAAAGAAGCCGTAACTCGATAAAATCTGCCTTATCGAAAAAATACTAAGGAGCAAAAAAGTTTTAGAAATATTGAATTTAACTAATGGTACCACAATAATAATTTAATTGGAGCGTACACAAAATTTTGGGGGGGTTTAAGGGAACAAAACCCCCATAAAATTTTTATGGGGTGCACAAATTTCACTATAATTCTTTTCTAAGATGTTCCTGTCATAATAATGCCACATGTCCAGTTTCAATAAAAAATCTCTAGCAGTTTTCGACATATTCGAAAAAATCGATTTTCATTTTGTAACTTCAAACTTTTGTAACTTTTTTTATGTGCATATTTGTACTAAGGTAAATTAGGTTCATTTGAACTATTTTTGGTCTCAGAATATGTGATTTAATTTATGACCTGTATTTTTGTTACACCCTTACTAAAAACACTCATATTATTTTCACACCTTTTTTGTACTGGTACATACATACACTGAAATATTTATTAACTAACTCCATACTGTCTCTGTAAGCATGCGCGTGGCATAAAAGAATTCACTCCCAATCGCGCCTTAAGAAATATAACTTCAATAAAGTTAACATTCTTCTTGGAGTTGTCAGCAAAACGGAGTTACAACCATTGAACACCAGAGCGTATAGAATAACGTTAGAAGGGAACATCCATAAACTACGTCGTAAAATTTTGGAGTTTTTAAAACCTTCCCCCCCCCTCCGTTTGCAGTTGACCCCCCCATACCGACGTCGTAATTGCAACTCATGACCTCCCTTTTTAGTATTTTTTTTAAATTCAATGTTATTCCTAGATTTTTTAAAGTTAGCTCTCAAAGTTTATTTACGAATGTATCCAAATCAGTATTACTATGTAGCTCATTAATATCCGCGTACTCTCTCAATTCACTGTAAAACTAATAATGAGCTTTATAGGGACAAAAGACAACACTTTTATCGGAGTTCCCCTATGCTTTCGTAACTGCATCATATAAATCTTGATCATTATTTTGTTTTGATTTCAATGCCATTTCTTTTATTAAGTATAAATAGATACAATGTACCACTGGATAAGGAAATGAGTCAATACTCGCAATCTTATAGTTTGTATGTTATTTATTAGTTTTGAAACTGCACAGCTCACAAGTGTATGTAGGTATTTAACTGTACAATCTTATCATCTTAAGACCGGTAATCACCAGCTCTCTCTCTCAAAAAAAGAAGACATGTCAATCAAAAGTAGTGGGAAATCTGACATATAAAAAATAAAGAAAAAATAAAATATCTCCATGGCATCCTAAGAAACCATCTTTTTTTAAAATTTTGTGCATGTTAATTTGTTGGTGATGTCCCAGTGTTAAATTTAAATGTTTTTTTACACTTACACAAAAATTAAACACGAAGTAAAAACAATTGCATTGAAAAAAATTTTGGGACAAAAATCCAACTGTAGCTACAAAAATCCATCATTTGCAATACAAGATTCAAAAATTAAACTAGTCTGCTTTTTGATGGGGCTGGTGACTTCCGGAATAATATCTTTGGCTGTAGAACAGTTCCAAATATTTCATAAATCATTTATACCCTCTTGTCTAGACTCCATCAACTTAAGAATTGATGGTAGTATATTAATGTGATATTCAAAGATCGGTGTGCTCAAAGCAATTGATTAGATAATTAACTAATTAATTAAATTTAATTTTAATGATGCACTTATGATTTAATCACACTACTTAATGCTCTAATCTCAGGGTTTTATATTCTCGTGCTTCAATATCTCCTTTGCTTTACATATGATAAATAAGGTCAAAGATTAACGGAATAAAACACATATATGGTATAAAAGCATCTATTGAAATAAATTCACCCTCAAAATATCCTCTAAAAATAATATCTCCTGTTCTGATTATTGAAATAACCCTACCACTATCTAAAGTACTTATTGAAATTTGCGTTATGAATAATTCTACAAAAAAAATAAAACTGTCTCTCGGATGATGAGTTGTCCAAATTCTTGTCTCTGGTCGCCTACAATTTACTCTTAGCAGCCCCCTATGTAGTCAGCAATCTCGCAACAAATTATTGCAAGCCTATTGTCATTAATGACCCCCTACAGATGCACGTATCTTTCAAAAAACAATGCTAGCCTTTTCTCCTCTCGATAAACTGAATCTATTTCTCGTTCCGGCATGCAACGGTGACTCTTGGAATATAAGTAGAACAATATAACTTACAATGCTTTACGTGATGAGCTTCCGTCAGGACACTTATTTCAACAAACTCACAACTATTCACTTATCTGACTTACTATTTCAGGAGACTCTTAGAGATCACCACTAGTCGACTTAACGATCATTTAACAACTGACTCTTCTTCCACCCTCTAACATTTCGCTAAACTCCCATTCTTCATACCTAGCCCCTCCTTTTTCCTTCTTCACCAATCCGAGTTCCTCAATTTTATCCCCATCTACCTTTCAGATAACAAACACCAATTTTCCCTACCATTAGAAATTTCCTAAAACTAATTACATGCCAATCGGTTTTTTTTTTCCTTTCTTAATATCTAAACAAAGATTACATTCATTTAAATTTCTAAATACAATTGTTCCCTCGCCGCAAAAGTCCATTTGGGAAACCCGGTCTCATTGTCCAAACACATAACCACTTTCTTATCATACTAACTGTACAAAGAAAATACTTAATCCCTATTTAAATTTTGTTTACCTACGGCCATCCAAAGATAATTGACTTTCATTTCTTCGAAATGAATTTTGGTATATTTTTATTATATGTTTTAACTTTTCTAAAATATTAAGATCGAAACCATATTAATTCAAATTTTACATATCTTAACAACTCCCCGCCATTTGATTTGCCGAAAAACTCTGTTATTTATTTAAATGACACAAGTTTTTTTTAGGATCAAATTATTCCATTATGTTACCAAACTCTACTCATGATACTTATAAATGTCGTGAATGTTAAAAATACCCCGTATCTTGCCTGTCTCTATATGCGCTAATTCATAACTATTTACCCCATTTTCCGTATTGACCCTATATGGACCTTCAAATACCGGCATCAATTTAGCACAAATACCATTTTGTAAATTGGACACCCTCAGTGCCCTCACTAAAACTTTATCCCCTTTCTGGAATGTAACCGGCCTTCTTCTTCGGGTCCTCTCTTGCCTTTGGAGATATTTCTCTCCACTTCGTCTCAATCTTCGTTGAACCACCTCGATCACTTCTTCGTATTGTCTGGGGGCGGTGTCTTCCCACGGTCTCGTAGGCATTGTTCCTTTCATTACATATAAAGGCGTCTCCTTGGTAACCGTATTTGGTGCACAGTTCAAATACGTCTCTATTTCAAACACTTATCTGTCCCAATGTCGATGATGTTCTTCCGCAGCAATTCTTAGAAATTTTGTGACTTCTTGTATAAAACGCTCTGATGGGTTGCTCTGTGGATGTCGGATGCTTACAAATTTTGTATTTATGCCTCTCTCTCTTAATTCCCCTTTAAAACGGTCATTCCTAAAGTATGTCGCATTGTCCAACAAAATATTGTCTGGTCTTCCCACTGTTTCGATAAAATCGTCTATCTTCCGAAGTATTTCAGCTCCTTTCGTGGTTCTACTTGGGTACAGTTTTAAATACTTTGAGAAAACATCCACCATAACTAATATGTGTTTATTCCTCTGTGTTGTTGTTATTAAATCGCTCAAAATATCTAATATGTTGCAATTTGGTTCTCAAATTTTTAACAAATGGTACTGGGTGTGTTTTTCTAATATCCCCGCCAAATTGTATTTTCGCGTCGCTTGTACCATGGATAATCATTTCCCTTCTTTCTCCACAATTCTGTTGATTCTTGAGTTCCGCCATTTTGTTTTTCGTTTTGCTTAAATTTTTCTTCTATTTCTCGCCTGTCTTCTTGTATTGCATTTTCAAATTTGCTTTCTAACTGTTCTAATTCCATCTTCTGCACATTTTTAATATCCTTCATTTTAGTTTCTATTTCTTCTCGTTGCATCTCCAGTTTCCTTTCTGTTTCTTCTCTAACTTTTTCTAAACAGGCTTTCATTTCATTTTCATATTTTTCCAAACGCTTTTCCAATTTGCCATCATTCTCTTCCAATTTCTGTTCTATTCTCTGTGATATTTCTCTTTGTGTTTCTTCCATGGCTCGTTTTGATTCCTGTTGATTTTCTTGCATTGTCCTTTTTGTTTCCTGTTGATTTCTATCCATTTGTTGTGACTGGAGTTGCATCAGTTGCAATAGTTTCTCTATTCCTGTTAATTCCTGTTCTTTTCTCTCCATAATCGTTGTATCTCCTTCATTATCCAATCCTTCTTCAACAATTTTTTCCTCTTCTCTGTTTTCTTGCATTTTGCTTTGCCTCCTTGTGGTCGACATGTTGTTTCTTTTCGTTACTGTTTTCTTTGTCCCCGCCAAATGTGAAATTTTACAACACTCTATAAGTTGCAGAACACGACAAATATTTCTCCCCAAATTTAATAAATTTTCGCCACAAATATCAAATATGCAATCAGTAAATTTCAAAATAAATATCAAATGTACGATTGGTAAAAAAAAATCAAATAATTCAATGGCAGTAAATATCAAATACCTACGATCAATCCATAAATCAAAATTATTTTTACACCTGGAAAAATTGTCAAATTATCTCTGGATCACCTGTAGTTATTCCTTATCTCTTTCCCTACCATCAAATGCAAAGCTGCGATATTTTTAAGCCACCACGTTCTGGGCTCCAGTTAATGTGATATTCAAAGATCGGTGTGCTCAAAGCAATTGATTAGATAATTAACTAATTAATTAAATTTAATTTTAATGATGCACTTATGATTTAATCACACTATTTAATGCTCTAATCTCAGGGTTTTATATTCTCGTGCTTCAATATCTCCTTTGCTTTACATATGATAAATAAGGTCAAAGATTAACGGAATAAAACACATATATGGTATAAAAGCATCTATTGAAATAAATTCACCCTCAAAATATCCTCTAAAAATAATATCTCCTATTCTGATTATTGAAATAACCCTACCACTATCTAAAGTACTTATTGAAATTTGCGTTATGAATAATTCTACAAAAAAAATAAAACTGTCTCTCGGATGATGAGTTGTCCAAATTCTTGTCTCTGGTCGCCTACAATTTACTCTTAGCAGCCCCCTATGTAGTCAGCAATCTCGCAACAAATTATTGCAAGCCTATTGTCATTAATGACCCCCTACAGATGCACGTATCTTTCAAAAAACAATGCTAGCCTTTTCTCCTCTCGATAAACTGAATCTATTTCTCGTTCAGGCATGCAACGGTGACTCTTGGAATATAAGTAGAACAATACAACTTACAATGCTTTACGTGATGAGCTTCCGTCAGGACACTTATTTCAACAAACTCACAACTATTCACTTATCTGCCTTACTATTTCAGGAGACTCTTAGAGATCACCACTAGTCGACTTAACGATCATTTAACAACTGACTCTTCTTCCACCCTCTAACATTTCGCTAAACTCCCATTCTTCATACCTAGCCCCTCCTTTTTCCTTCTTCACCAATCCGAGTTCCTCAATTTTATCCCCATCTACCTTTCAGATAACAAACACCAATTTTCCCTACCATTAGAAATTTCCTAAAACTAATTACATGCCAATCGGTTTTTTTTTTTCCTTTCTTAATATCTAAACAAAGATTACATTCATTTAAATTTCTAAATACAATTGTTCCCTCGCCGCAAAAGTCCATTTGGGAAACCCGGTCTCATTGTCCAAACACATAACCACTTTCTTATCATACTAACTGTACAAAGAAAATACTTAATCCCTATTTAAATTTTGTTTACCTACGGCCATCCAAAGATAATTGACTTTCATTTCTTCGAAATGAATTTTGGTATATTTTTATTATATGTTTTAACTTTTCTAAAATATTAAGATCGAAACCATATTAATTCAAATTTTACATATCTTAACAATATATTAAATTATATACCAAGCAATTTCCATCAGACTGGTGACTTCCAATAACAGAAAGTCCCAATATACACTCTATGGAACACTAAGTTCAATACTCCACAGTTGGTTTGCTTTATTGTATGTTTTTAGTCACAACCTAGACATAGTTGTTTTTATGTTTTATGTGTATGTGCATTTTGTCTTTTTGTTAATTTTAGCTAGTAGTTTGTATATGTGAAGTCTATATATACTGGGCCTGAAGATGAAGCATAAAATGTAAGCTTCGAAACTGGTTGCCTCATGATTGTAACAACTAATAAATAACATACAAACTAGACGAAGCAACGAAGCATTAAACCTAGGAATTTTGTGCAGTAAGATGAATCGTCATGCAACTTTTTGCATTCGATTAGAGAGAGTGTTAGGCAACCTTGTGAACTAAATTCATCTAGGGCAAAAATTTTTGTGCATAAGAAAATGCATTTAAAAGTGCATCCCGAAGAGGTGAAAATGAAAAATTTAGAACTCGGAAATATTGATGGAAATGAGTTGAATTTTATAATCTGGGGTTTTGGGGATCGCTGAGCACGAATTTCATATCGGCGATGGTCTCCAAGGTACCTGCTGCCCACGGTGGAACTCGTTGTCTAGAGTTTTATGTTATAATCATTAAAAATCAGTCAATATCCATTATTCGGGGGTTTTTTGGGGTCGCCGGCCACGAATTTAATGTTGGCGATGGTCTCCAAGATACCTGGTGCCCAGGGTCGAACTCGTCGCCTGGAGTTTTATGTTATAATGGTTATTGACTGATTTTGAATAATTATAACATAAAACTCCAGGCGACGAGTTTCACTCTGGGCACCAGGTGAACAAGAGACCATCGCCGTCATGAAATTCGTGCTCAGCGACCCCCAAAACCCCCCGTGTAGTGGTTTTAAATGATTTGGAATAATTATAACATAATATCCAGACGACGAGCTCCACCCTGGGCACCAGCTACCTTAGAGACCATCGACCACATGAAATTCTTGTTCAGCGACCCCCAAAACCCTCAGAGTAATGGTTATTGACTGATTTTGAATGATTATAACATAAAACTCCAGGCGGCGAGTTCCATCCTGTGCACCAGGTATCTTGGAGACCATCGCCAACATTAAATTCGTGGACGGCGTCCCCAAAAACCCTCCGAGTAATGGATATTGACTGATTTTTAATGATTATAACATAAAACTCTAGGCGATGAGTTCCACCGTGGGCACCAGGTACCTTGGAGACAATCGTTGATATGAAATTCGTGCTCAGCGATCCCCAAAACCCCCGAGTATAAAAATTCAACTCATTTCCATCAATATTTCCCGAGTTCTAAATTTTTCATTTTCACCTCTTCGGGATGCACTTTTAAAATGCATTTTCTTATGCACAAAAATTTTTGCCCTGGATGAATTTAGTTCACAAAGTTTCCTGACATTCTCTCTAATCGAATGCAAAAAGTTGCATGACGATTCATCTTACTGCACAAAATTCCTAGGTTTTGGGCTTTTTAGTGCTTCGTTGCTTCGTCTAATAAGATTACGAGTATTGACCCATTTCCTTATCCAGTGGTATAATGGACTCGCATTGGCAACCCTTTCATCATTAGATACAATGTACTAACTAAATAGAATAGAATATGTATTTTATTTCTATTAATTCTTTTAGAATTTTTTCACGCAAAGTATTCAGTAAATAAGTGAACAGTTTAATATTTATTGCTTCCAGACGTTGTTCTGAAAAGAAGCGTTTGATTAAAGACATAGACATAGGACAATGTTTTATTGTTTGATATTCTGTATAAAACTGCTAAAGTCCTTTTCATGATCATTTTTCAGTGCGTCACAAATGATAGAAAAAAAGGTAAGTCCGTGAAAATACACTTTTATAACATTTATTCTAACATGGCATTTTAGTTAAATCTGACAGTTGTCACATTTTATTTGCAATTTGGCATAAAAATAAAAGAAATGAATTTCGACTCGATTCGAGTTCTCTGCTTAACCCAGGTATAACCATACCAACAGGCACCGCTAGGAAGTTAATAAATAATAATTGTTTTAATTTATATCGAGAATCTACGGCCGTGATGGTAAAAATCTGTCTTCCTCAGAGCCTTCTTGAAAACAGGTAGACATAGAAATAGTACTATCGGGGGATGGAGGAAGAGAGATTTTAATCAAAACGAAACCGTAGATTTTTTTATTTTATTATTTTACTAATGCCATACTCTCTATAGAGTACACAGACTCGTTTCATATGGGTCTCTGAACCGCAAAGTGGAATGTTTTCCTAGCGGTGCCTGTTGGTATGGTTATACCTGGGTTAAGCAGAGAACTCGAATCGAGTCGAAATTAATTTCGCTTATTCCCCGTTAGAGGGCGTTCTATCCATATTGCGATATAAATTGTTTTAATTTATATCGAGAATCTACGGCCGTGATGGTAAAAATCTGTCTTCCTCAGAGCCTCCTTGAAAACAGGTAGACCTAGAAATAGTGCTATCGGGGGATGGAGGAAGACAGATTTTAATCAAAACGAAACCGTAGATTTTCTTATTTTATTATTTTATAAAAATAAAAGTCGATCGGACAGCTCAGTGGGACTAGCGGCTGACCGCCACTTTACTTCGACGTGAGGTATGCGAGTTCGAGCCCAGCCAGGTCATCGGAAAACAAAAAGGCTAACGCGTCAGTATAAAATTCTAAATATGAATCTGTCGCTTAGACTGAAATATGCAGGCGTCTGATCGGCCTATGAGGGAGCAGTACGGCAAGGGATAAGGGCTTGCGGCTCGGTGATACTCCCCCATAGATCCCTACTGGAAGGGCATTAACGCCTAAAATACCGGTGTATACATACATACATAAAAATAAATCAATTGTGTTTATTGCATTTATAAAATGGTCTTTTCTTTGATTTGTATAGTCTTATAAATGTTAGGTACAGATTATATTCGTAGATATATTATATAATTCGTTAATTTTTTTTTCGATTATAGCGCCATCTATCGACAAGTAGAATAAAAATGTTATAAATGTCTCTAATCACAGACGTGTTTTTCTTCTGTCACATACAATTTAATGGGTTAGAAAGAAATCGAAAAACTGTGACGCACTGAAAGATGCTCAAGAGAAAAAGAATAGCAATATTATTAAGGCTGTGAGTGATAAAAACGAAATGAAAAGTATGCGATAAAAGTAATATACAAATTTTTTTCATTCTAAAATAGGTTATATTTTTTATATTCGTGAACTTCAAACGACGTGGGATGTGGACTTATGGCCCCCTCCCCCCTGTCGTATACCGTCGCAATAAGCAAAGTCCCCCCTCCCCCTTTTCAACGACGTAGTTTATGGATGCTCCCAAACAGTCCATAATATTTATTACCTATTTGGGCGCCAACGTTAACGATAACTGTGATAAAAATAGAGAAATAGGAATACGCATTGAGAAATCCAGAGCCGCCTTTTATAATTTAAAGAAAATTCTTGTTAATAGAGATATCACCACATAAACGTTCAAATCAAATTAATACGCTGCTACATATTCTCCACATTGCTGTATGGCATAGAGAGCTGGACACTTACAGAGACACTAATGAAAAAACTGGAGGTCTTTGAAATGTGGATCTATCGACGAATATTACGGATCAGTTGGGTTGATCGAATAAGAAATACAACAGTTTTACATCGAATGAATAAGAGAACAGAAATAACAAAAAAAAATAAAAATTCGAAAATTCGAAGTTCAGCCATGAAATGAGACATCCAGAGAGGTATAACCTTCTACACCTCATAATACCGGGAAAGATCGCAGGAAGAAGCGGCCCAGGCCGAAGAAGAACAGCCTGGCTCCGAATTCTCCGGGAGTGGTATCAAGAGACCACCGCTAATCTGTCTAGAGCTACTGTCAACAAAGTTAATATTGCCAATATGATCGCCAACGTTCGATAATCTGACAGGGTACTGAAAGAAGAAGAAAAAATATTCTTCTTCTTTTGGTGCCTATTCGTTTCGAACCTTGGCGATCATTATGGCTATAAATATTTCATTAACTGATTTAAACTGATTTAAATAGATTAGTTGTTGTTGTGGAGAACCATTTCCTAAGATAGGCGGCTAAAGAAAGATTTAAATTACATACCACAACAAATAAGGAGGGGAAGTCCTTCAGTTGTCTGGGAAGAAAATGTATGGCACATAATGAGCGATAGAGTCGTCAAAGAAGACGAATGGATGGACAGAAAACGATGGCGGTCGAAATGCGAGAAGCGGCAGAGGCTGTAGGAACCTTGCTTATATGTACGAGTAGATAGATAGAAATAATTATTTGCTGAAAACATCTTGTTCGCTGTTTTCCTCTCTAATTTTATGTGAAGTTGGCAACGTCGTAGAGTAGAAATTATGAATCAAGATGGACATGTCAACGGCGCTAAAGACCCCTGTAATTTGGACTGAACGACCTGCGGATGAACGGGTCTGTTTGAATGTAGCCACAACTTCAGCCTATTCACGAACAAAAAAAAAGGAGTTTATAACTTGTACCGACGAATACTGGTTTGTTTGTTTCATTTACAATGCTGGTACAATATCGTTTAATATTTTTTAAGCTTTTAATAATATTTATGCTATTTAATAACATATTTTTTACCTTTTTCCTGTTTGTGATTTTTAAATATAAAATATGGACAATGTTAGATATTTGAAAGTTTTTTGAAAAAAGTACTTTAATTGTTAGTTATGATATAAGTGTCAAAAGTACAATTTTAAGGCACGCATGTGAAAGTTTGCAGAATGAGCAAAGCGAATTCTGCAATTCAAATGAGTGCCTTAAAAATATACTTTTTAACAAGCATATCACACAATATTTTTTCTACGTACTTACAGGACAATATCTACAAAAACTTTTACTTGAACTTGACTGACATTCCATTTTTATATTTTTATGACATTAGATCAAAATTGCTATATGGTCAATACGAACTGCAATGCCTTAAACATTTTTTAAAGCACTAGTGCCTTAAAGTAGCATTTTTAACGCTCGTATGGAGTGCTAAAAATTGCATTTTTAACACGGTTGTAGAAAAAGATATATAATCTGTTATGAAATGTGTTTAAATAACAATTTAAAGTACTCCTCCCCCTTCCAAGGATCTTAAAATTTAATTTCGAGACTAATATTATAAACTCTTTATTGAATTTTTTTTACAATATTTTACAAATTTTTCTTCTCTCATAATTTAAGGCCATAGCTGCAAAATTTCGGCTTTATTGCCTTTTAAATGCATTAATTTTTTTCGAACCCTGAGACAACGATTAAGTATTTTTGAAAAATTTAAAAACAGAATGAAAAATTGCGTTATTGCGACGGCCGAAAGTTCCTGAAAACTTCTATAACGTTTATTTTAATAAGTTACAGGGATGAAGAAAAAAGATAAAATTTAGTTTGATTTTTAATTGCAAATATTTCATTTATAAGAAACTTTTTATTTATTATAAGGGACTTTCTGCCCTCGGTAATAATGTAGTAGACCTAGTAGAAGTAGAGTTGTAGCTTATGGAAAATAGGTTCATGTTCGTCAAATTCCAAATCGAATATTTCAACGTAAAACAACCAAAAAATTAAGCACTTTAGAAAAATTAAGTATTTAAAAAAGCTTTATTGCGTTACATTCAAAATAAAGTTGGTCCCTTCTTTTTGGTAAAAATATCGTGAAAATCACCCCTAAATTAACATCCCAAATGAAAGTAATCGTTGCCGCTCCACAAGTTGCTTTACTCGTGTATGAATTGTTTATATGATCTGTAAATTTCATCGGTTCAAGGTGCTTATTTTTAAAAGGGGGTGTAGTTGAAAGGGCTTGAACGAGTCACTAATTACCAGTGTATGCAAATTTTGAACAGCGATATCTTAACCAATTTTTGTCTAACAGAAAAACAAAAAATCCAAAATATTCAGAAAAGCAAAACCTATATTTTTTATTTTTGAGAATTTTTTTATCCCTAATAATTTTTAAGTTATTTTGAAGAAAAGGCATTTTTTTAACATTAAAAATAATTTACTTTAAAACCAAATACGATAAAACTTACAGATCATATAAAATAAAACATAAGTAAAGCAACTTGTGAAGCAGTAACGATTAATTTCATTTGATACGCTAATTAGGGGGTGATTTACTGATTTTTTTTCCAAAAAAAGGGACCAACATTGTTTTGAGCGTAACTTGTTTACATTTCATGATAGAGACTTTTATAAAAAACAAATATAAACCTTCTTTTAAAAATAAAAATAAAACTTGCCATGTGTTTTGCCCAAAAATAATTCATTTTTTGAATCTATGAATGTTTGAATGTTTAAAGGTTCACGAATATGAACCTATTTTTCATTAGCTAAAACTCTACTTTAACTGTATCTCGAGACCTCATGTTCGCTTCTTTAAATGCTATAGTTTTGATAAGAATGATTTCTTTCGATAAAATACTTTCTGAGATATTTGCGAAAAACCGGTTAAAACCGTGTTTTTTTTTTCTATTGAAAAATTAACAAATCATCATCATCATCATCACACAGCCAAATTTGTCCACTGTCGGACATAGGTCTCCTCAAGATGTCTCCACGCTTCTCTGTCCTGGACAGCTGCAATCCAGTTTGTCGCTATTTTTTAACATCGTCGGTCCATCTGCTAGGTGGTCTTCCACGACTTCGTTTGACTGCCCTTGGCTGCCACTCTAAAATCTTCTTTGTCGATCTGTTGTCTCTCTGTCTTGCGACGTGTCCTGATCATTTCCACTTCAACTTCGTAATGCATTTTATAATGTCTTCCACTCCAGTTCTTCGCCGTAACTCATCATTTCGTATTCTGTAGCTCAAAGTTAGGCCGAGCCTGGATCTTTCCATTTTTCGTTGTGCTATTTGTAATTTTCTTATTAATTTTTAGTCAATGTCATTGTTTCAGCTCCATGAATAAGCTCCAAAAATGAACACATTCACTCGCAAATAACTCTAAAAGTATTGACTAAGTGAAAAACCTCTATAGAAAAGAAGTTGCTTAGAATTAGACAGTTTATCCATTGCCACACTTACTTTGAACGTAATTTTTTTCATCTCAGAGAAGGGGTGAAACTCGCCCACTGAACAAAAGCACACAGCGGTACAATTTCACTTTTCTTTTTTGATAAGTTTCATGTCAATCCACGCAGTTCTTTAAAATTTGGAGCAAAAACCGTGATTCAATGGACTAATACATTCTTCTTCTTCTTAAAGTGCCATGCATTTCTTCGTAGGCGTCAACCGCACATTGTCTTCTTTGGTGAGATGTTAGATATTCAGGATTAGATAATTCTGTTTTTAGAAGCATTGCGAAGCATTTCATAGCTGTGGATTCCTGTCCATTGGCGAATATTACGCAACCATGACATCTTTTTTACGTCCTAGATCCATCTTCTCCTTTATCTTCCCTTCGAGTATCAGTTGCTGAAAAGTGTATCGTTCTCCTCGTAATATATGCCCCAATTATGCAGGTTTCTTACGTGGGCAGTCCGATAAGTTCTTAGCCTACAAAAGAAAAAGGAAAAGAAAAATTTTGGAAAAGTGGCAATTTATTTCTCTATATAGTCTCCTTTTAGCTCGATACACTTGACCCAGCGATGCTTCAACTTCTTTAACCCGTCTGAAAAATACCTTTTCTCGAGATCTGCAAAATAGGCTTCCGTGGCGGCGATGACCTCCTCATTCGACTTAAATTTCTGCCCAGCAAGTGTCTTTTTCAAGTTTGGAAACAAATAGTACTCGCACGGGGCTAAATCTGGAGAATATGGAGGATGGGGCAACAGTTCGTAGCCCAATTCGACCAATTTGGCCATGGCGACGTCGGAGGTGTGAGCCGGTGCGTTATCAAGGTGGAAGAGCACTTTTTTCTTTGCAAATGGGGTCGTTTTTTCTTCAATTCGGCGTTGAATCGGCCCAATAATTCGACATAATAGGGCCCTGTGATCCTTTTGCCCTTCTCCAAGTAGTCGATGTAGATCACACCTTGTCAATCCCAGAAAATTCTGGCCATCACCTTTCCGGCCGATGGGGCAGTCTTCGGAGCACGCTCGCCGGGTGCTGCCACTCTTTTGACTTGTTATTGTTCCTTGGTTACTGGTGTAAACCAGTGAATCCATGTTTCGTCGACGGTTATAAATCGGCGTAAAAACTCCTTTTGATCACACTTAAATAGCGTCAACCACTGCTCTGAAGTGGTCTCACGGTTGCGCTTATTGTCTGAAGTGAGCAAACACGGCACCCATAGCGCCGACAGCTTTCTCATGCCCAAAATTTTATGCAAGATATGAACTACGTGGCCTTTTGAAATGCCTACTGTGTCAGCTATCTCGCGCAACTTCAATCGGCGGTCTGCCAATACAAGATCGTGGATTTTTGTCACGTTATCCTCCGTGGTAGCTATTTTCGGTTCACCTACGCGTGGCTCATCCAAAACCGATGTTCGTCCACGTTGAAACTCATTAAACCAATTTCTGACAGTTGTCATCAAAGGGAAAGAGTCACCGTATACAGCATCCAAGTGCTCTTTAATTTGGCTGCGTGATTTCCCTTCCAAAAACAAGAATCGAATCACCGACCGATATTGCTCTTTTTCCATTTTATTCAAATCCGCGGACACGCTGACTTCCACAGGCAATCACAACAATACTATAATTTCGATTTGACTGAAATTTTAACATTAGCATTAAATGACAGAACACTTCATTTGCGATAGTAGCGCCATCGGGCGGAAAGCCTAAGTACTTATCGGACTGCCCTAGTACTTTTAATATAATTAAAAAGCTCCCTATCCTGTAACCCCGCTCTTCTTAGTAATTTCTCATTTCTGGATTTTTTCCGTTAATGATATTCTAATCATTCGACGCAGGCACCATATTTCAAACACTTCAAGTTTGGTAATGGAACTGGCCTTTAACGTCCATACTTCCATTCCGTACAAGAGCACAGGCCAAACAAAACACTTTAGCAACTTGTATCGGAGGTTGAAATCCAACTTGCGATCAGTCAGAAATTTACCGAAGCCTCAAAAAAGCATTTCTGGCTTGTTCGACTCAAGTAGAACAAGTAGTTAATTAGTACATAATACAGAGTGGGCCAAACAAAAGTATCCACCTCGATATTTGGCAATATTTGTTAGATTTTAAGAAAATAAAAAAACAAGCCAATTTTTGATCTAAGGGGGACACATTTTTACGGTACAAACATCTGTCATTTGTCAACTTCTTCCCTTCCACTTCCCCCACCACTTATTTTTAAATAGGGAATAGGGGTCGTGTGATAGCGCATTTGAAAAGTTATTTAATTCTCTATTCATTAATATCAACATTGACATAAACATTTATACAATGTGTCCAAGAAAAATTATTTTGAATTTAATTAGTTGACACAAAAAGAAGAATGTATGTAATTTATTTAATTCAAAATACATTCTACTGCTGTCACAAAACAGAAAAAAATATTTTTTGACAAATAGTGTCTATTTATCAAAAAACATTTTTTTTGCTCAATTTCAATGTTCAAGCTTTCACCCATCTGTCTCTTGGTAGGTTGAATATTGAGTTTAAGCAACAAACAATGTTTATTTATCAAATAAACATTTTTTTATATTTTCTGTCAGCAGTAGAATGTTTTTTGAGTTAAATAAATTACATACATTCTTCTTTTTGTGTCAATTAATTAAATTTAAAATATTTTTTCTTGGACACCCTGTATTAATGTTTATGTCAATGTTGATATTACTGAATAGAGAATTGAATAACATTTCAAATGAGCTATCACACGACCCCTATTCCCTATTTAAAAATACGGGGTGGGGGAAGTGGAAGGGAGAGAGTTGACAAATGACAGATGTTTGTACCGTAAAAATGTGTCCCCCTTGGATAAAAAATTGACCTCTTTTTTTATTTTCTTAAAATCTAATAGATACTGCCAAATATCGAGGTGGATACTTTTGTTTGGCCCACTCTGTATATGTAAAATAATATAAATACACCAAAAAATTTCCTTAGTCCAGGGCGCATCGCTTTTGACATGGACGTTGAAAGGTAACTCATATTTTTTTGCAGAAATTGCTTGGAGTTAACTCATATAATAATAATTGAGTTATCCTCCCCCTCAAAATGATCCGGAACATTGTTTAAATAATTAAAATGTCAAAAAATTGAGGAAAAATTCGATTTTTTTCTTCGTTTTTTAAATATAACTTTAAAAGTATTCACTTTCTAGAAAAGTTGGGCCAACATAAAAGTTACGTAATTAAATTTCCTATATTATAGGATTGGTTAAAAATTTTAAAAATTGTCACCCTTGTTGCATAATAGCAATAATTTTGAAAAAAAAAACATAAAAATACAAGTATTGGCATTTTACGTTTTTTAACCATTTTCGCTGCACTTAGGACCTTCATATTTTACTTTGAATAACTCTATGATATAATAAAACAATACTGTCAATTTCATTAAGATCGGTTTAACAGATTTTGCAAAATAAATTTTCCAATCCAGCTTTCGCAAAAACAAAATTAATTTTTTAAAAATGTTGCAGGACTTAAAAGAAAGCAGAGTGAAGTATAAATGGTTGAAAACCGTAAAATGCGAATACTTGTTTATATGGTTTTTTCGCAAATATTGTTATTTTGCAACAAAGGTAACGATTTTTAAAATTTTTAACCATTTCTCTATTCTAGAAAATTTAATTACGCAACTTTTATGTCAGTACAACTTTTCTCGGAAATGAATGTTTTTAAAGTTATAATTAAAAAACGAAGAAAAAAATCGAATTTTTCCTTCATTTTTTGACATTTTGATTATTTAAACAATGTTCCGAGTTCCGGACATTTTTGAGTCGGAGGCTAACTCAAATTTTATTATAAGAGTAATTTTAAAGCAATTTCTGTAAAAAATATGAGTCATCTCCCAACATTCAAATGTACTAATATTTTTACAGATGCGCCGTGGTCTACCTGCCTATATCTCCATTTCAAAATGTTTAGTTCTCTAGATTATCTGCTTTAGCTTTTGTGCTACTTCATTTGTTTTTCTACATTTTAATTTTTTGTAGAATTAGTTCGTTTTTAGTGTTGTTTGAGCTCGTTATTTATCTCCAGATAATTTAAATTATATTGTTTTTGTACCATTTGACGATAAATTTCATTAACGACTAGCTAAACTAATTTTATTAGTTTCTTGTTACTAATTCGATTAACCCGTTTGTTTGTGGTTGATTTTGGAATTTGGAAGCATGTAATTAAATTTTCTATAACAAATATAATGTAGTACCTTATAAATAGTGATACATGTTTATGGTTAAACTAGTGTAGATTTCGCGTTTTTCTGCACCTTCCGCCGTATATCGTAAGTACGTTTTCTTATAAGATATTTTTGCTTATATTTTTTCAGCAAACATTTTTAGTTTTTAATAACAACTTTATTATTTATAAGTACTTTACTCGTATTAGTCTAGGCGCCAACTAGGTCAACGTGGCCTTTTCAATTCTGATTGGCAAGTACTTATTTCTTATGTATTTTTACTCTGCTGATTACGAATTTCGAGGGTGAATGTCGATCAAAGTGATCAAAAAATTGTTAGATACAATGTAATTGTTTACAACTTGTTTATAAGGCTTTAGCTAGTAAGCTAAAACAGAAAAAAAAATTCAATTAAAATTTGTTTCTTAATAAAAATCCAATCTAATGGCGTTTACTAAACTTAGATAATAATATTAGAACTTTATTAGAACTAATATCTTCTTTTATGTGAAAGGATATAGGCCAGGAACCGAAGCTTTTCACCTCGCAATTTTTACAGAATGGATCGATTTGCTTAAATATTTGAGAATAAGTAGTGAATAGTCCAGGGATCAAAATCTATATGATAGCGAAAGGCGCTTTTACCATGGGGATGGTTCAACCCCATCTCGGGGGTGGAAATTTTTTTTAGTATATTTTGACCACAAAATTGATAAAAACATTCATTCTTAGCAAAAAATATTCTATACATTTTTTTGATAAAGTTAATAGTTTTCGATTTATTCGCTATGAAAATGTTAGTTTTATATATCGAAAAAATCAGTGTTTTTCGATAATACTCATTTTTGATTCAGTCAATTTTTGCCGTAGAAAAAAATTTTTCAAACCACGTTCTTGGGAATTAAATAACCTACAATTTCATTTTTAAACATTTTTTCGTATCTGTGATGCTAATCTTTGTATTCTGAAGAAAATGGCATTTTTTAACAAACCACAAAAATTCGTTATTGGCTTTTAACTCTAGTTTCTTAAAAAGTAATCATTCTAAGCCAGTCAAACTTCTAGAATCTATTAATAATACATACATAAAGAAGGATGAATAAGGCCAATGACTAAAATCACCGCTAACTTACATTATTATGCTTCCAATTGTATTTCTCCTTTTTTTTTAAAAAAAATATATTAATTTTTTAACCGAAAATTTTTTATTTTTTATCTTAAAAACTTTGGTAAAAAAGAATTTTGTAGGTTTTTACAAGATCTATAAGCGTATTAATATTAAATCTTTTTAAAGTCCTCAGTCACAAAAAGAGGCGACTTTGAAAGGGTTGGTAAAGGTGGTTTTTGCATGTTATTACAAGTTTTAATTGTCACTAGCTCACTCAACTTTTGCCGTAGAAAAAATATTTGCAAACCAGATTATTGGTAATTAAACAAGCTACAATTCCACATTTAAACATTTTTTCGTATCTCTGATGCTAATCTTTCTATTCTGAAGAAAGGGCCATTTTTTCCAAACTACAAAAATTCGTTATTCGCTTTTACCTCCATTTTTTTAAAAACTAATTATTATAAGCCGGTCAAACTTCTAGAACCTATTAATAATACATAAATAAAGAAGACCAAACAAGGTCAATGACTAATTTTAATTAGGGTGGTGGTTAGGATGTTGCTTCCGATCACTTTTTCGCTAAAAAAATAGGGATTGACATTCTTTTCATTATAAGTCACCTAATTTTTGAGCTAGAGACTTCTTTTTTATTTCAGGATATAGATATTTTTAAATACTTTAAATTAGTTTTAACGAGTTATCCCCTAAAAATGCATAGTCTTGCCGTCTTTTGACTTTGAAACTACAATATTTAGAATTTGACGAAGAAGAGCTAACATATAATAAAGTATAGCTCGATTAGTAGTGGTCTTAGAGAAAATTAAAAAAAATAGCGGTTTTGTTTATTTTTTTAAAAGGTAGATTTTTGTTAAGTAAAGTTGTTTTGATAAAACTAATACTTTTGGAGTTAGTAGCAGAAAACTTAGATAAAATGTATAGATCGTTTTTTGCTTAGAATGAATGTTTTTACCAACTTTTGCGGTCAAAATATAATAAAAAATTTCCACCGCAAGATGGGGTGGCAACCACCCCCATGGTAAAAGCGCCTTTCGGCACCATATAGATTATGATCCTTGGACTATCCACTACTTATTCTCAAATTTTCAAGCAAAATCGATTCATTCTGTAAAAATTGCGAGGTTTTGTCCTATTCGAGGCTTCATTACTTGGACTAATAATGCAAATTGCAAATGGCAAAATAAGTATTTTTCGAAGCTTTTTCGAGTGTAACTCATCTTCTCCGCATGCAAATAAGCTTTACAATGTCTCATTTTAAAGCTTAATTCATAAATTTTCAAACAAAGTTTGTTAAAAATTACTTTTTATCTTTATATGAAAGATATACCCGTTTAATTTTTAATGCAGTCACTGAAGATTTTTACCTCCGATTTCGTTGAACCTCCCTTGATTTTCATGAAAATTGGTGAGTAGTTAAAGGATACCTCAAGGAACAAAGGTGACATAATGCGAACTTGCGCTTTTACCCTGGGGGTTGATGCCACCCCTTCTCGTTTAATAAAATAATTAAAATTATTTTATTAAAAATAATACCACAAATCAGTAGAAGGACAAATTCTAAGCAAAATTTGTTGTATAAAGTTATTAATATAAATCAATACTTTTTGAGTTAATAAAGATTAAAGATTTTATTTTTTAGTAAAAATAATGCATATTTTAAAGCTGTTTTTCACGCATAACTCAAAAACTGTAAGCAGCTACAAAAAAGTTATTATTACCAAAATTGAGATAATAAAAATTGAATATACTCCTCAGTTAAAGAATCAAACTAATATTAATTCAAAGTAAGTTATGGGTAATTGAATGTACATTTTTTTGACTAGTACTGAAATCTAAGTATTTAAGCTTAAATAACAGGAAAATCATCCCTTTTAGAAAATATACATGCTTAACACTTGCCACACTACTTTGGAATAACTGTCAAATGAGCTCCAGACGAAGTTAATAGCATCAAAATTAAGCAAGTGATGATGAAAATAAGAGAACCCTTTCGAATTTTTTAGAAAAAAGTAAAAATTTAAACATGCGCCATTTCCACATAAATTAAAATTTATGGTAATTTTTACATTATTTTCTTTATATTAGCATAAGTAATGATGTCAACAATTTTGACCGGTTTAGAATACATATTTTTGAAAAAAAGATATAATTTAAAAAAATCAGAATTTTTAAAATTACCGTAATTTTTTTTCTATTTGGATAATAACTCCAAAAATACTCAATATACGTAATATTTTAGTATATAAACAAATTTTTAGTTTTTTCTGTATCAAATATATTGCCTTTTTTATCTACTACTTATGTATGGTAAAAAATAACCGAGATATAAACGTTTAAAACATAAGTTTTGGTGCGAGAACCATGTAACCGGGGCCATTTAACCTTTTAATTTTTAAAACTTAAGTGGTTTAAAAGACTAAATTTAACGAAGTATAATAGCCCTTGGAATTAGCTTTCACTAGGTTTTTAGGTGAACCTGATGTCGTAAAAATTAACGGAGTTATAAATAAAAACAATAACATTGTTCGGAAAAGTTCTTATAAGATAAATTTTGAAAAAAAGCGCAAGTTGGCACGATGTTACCTTTATTCCTTGAGATATCCTCTAACTACTCACCAATTTTCGGATGATGGTTTAAGGAAATTGGAGGTAATAGCTCATATCCACCTTCAATGACTGCACTAATTATAATTTTCTTAAAACATTTGTACATCAATATCAGGGGCGTCTTGTGATAGTACAAGATGGTGAGGCACACTACACTTGAGGAATATTATTATTATTATTATTAGCTTCTCTTTAATGATCCGAAGGTCGATTTTGTAACGTCATAACATGAGGCCTTCTGGAGAACATTGCCGTATTTATTTTAACGCTTGCAAATGATATTAAATAACTATTTTATTGGCAAAAGAATAGCAACGAAAGCCGGATACCATTTTACGTGCCAGGCTGGTATTTAGAGAGAGACAAATTGTTTCCTGGTTAAGTCTGTGATATGTTGATACTCATAGTTGCTGTTTTTTAGCTAAAAATAATTAATAATACCACATATCAAAACAGTATGCATCAGATGTTTCGTCCTTCCTGGATCTCATCAGCGTTGTACAGCCATATTAAGCAAAATTTACATTAGAAAATACATGAGAACAACTGACAACAACTGATTTTGTTTAATCAATTGCCAAAATGAAATTATTGTACGCAAAAAATATAGACCTACAAACAAGTAATAATTTCATTTTAGAACCAATCTTATATTGTAAATATATCTATTGAATATAGAGCAATACAAACAAGCAAGAAACAAATTACTGTTGTATTATAAGATTGATTTTTATGTTAAAAAAACTAAGGGTTACATTTTGTTTTTTTTTGTGTTTATTTTAAGTTTTTTTTATAAAAAGCGTGCTTAAAAGAAAATTAATTATTATAAAAGTATAACAATAAAATGAAAATAAATAAAATAAAGTTATTTTTTACGAAGCAAAAGGCAGATATCGAGCACTGAGTTTTATTTAATCTTCGAAAGTATACTTTCGGTCCTAGAGCATCTTCAGGAGCATTTCGTCAAAAAAGGAAGGTAAATTAACATATATCTAACAAATACTTAACGTACACTACACGAAGGACAAACAGATAATATTTGAGTGCCGGTACTTTTGGTACTTCTACATTTTGAAGATGGAGGTACAAACAGATAAATTTATCTATTTGTACGTTACAGTGTAGTGTACGTTCAGTATTTGTTAGATATATATTAGTTTAAGTTGCCACCACTTCAGATAATTAATGACATTCGAGGATACCTTCCTTTTTTGACGAAATGCCCCTGAAAATGCTCTAGGAGCGAAAGTATACTTGGGCAAGGCAAAATTAAGTAAAACTCAATGCTCGATACCTGCCTTTTATTTCGTAAAATTCATATATTCGAGCATTCACGTCCTATTTTAAAGTTATTTTAGTCAAAAATTTCATAAAATATAAATTCTAAATGGAAAACTGAGTTCTTAAATTTTTTTATAAATTAATGGAACTTTGCGAGACTTCTGTTCTGCAAAATGAGCTATTACCTCGTCTATAAAAGCGTTCCCATCCTGTGATTTTATAAATGATTTTTCAATTGATATTTTTGCCATATTACTCAATTATAAAGTTTTAAATCATTATCGTGAAAACAGTCTCACTCCATCGTGAAAAAACGCTATACAAGAGGATCCGATATAAGGTCGAACTGCACCGAATCTGGATAAAAATTATTGGATATGTAATTTCTTCTTCTTCTTCTTCTTCTTCTTCTTCTACGGCACTACAGCCCAAATTGAGCCTTGGCCTCCTTTATTTTTTGCCTCCACCCTTGCCTGTCTGTGGCTGCTCTTCTCCATACACTGACTTTAACTGACGACATGCGTCACATCACACATGTGAAACATAGAAAAACATATTAAAGAGTATTACCGTCTAGTTTCTTTGTTATTAAAGATATCAGAGAAATTAAAAAAGTAAAATATTCAAAAAATATGAGACTAAAACGAAATATCGGAGCATACTCACCTTTGTGACTTTTTCTCCCTACAAGGTGTCTCAAACTTCTGTTTCGGTTAAAACACATGTTAAATTACAAAACTGTCTATTTTATTTGTTTCTAAAGATATCAGGGACATTTAAACAACAGCATATTCACAAAATACAAGACTACAATATTATTCTGATGTATACTCACATTGGTACCTCGTTCTCCCTACAGGGTGTCTCAAACTTAACACAAGAAAAACATATTTTTTTCTTCCACTCGGTATAAGTACAAAAAATAAGTTTGAGTAAACCTTTGCACAACTGTGTAAATACCAAAGAAAAGGCTAAAATAAAAAAAATAGCGGAATCCGTCTGTTCGCGAAAAAATCAACTATGAAAATCAGCAGAATTTTCTATATCCCTAACTTTTGACCATCAGTTTATTTTGGGACAAAATCTATTTCGATTGGACCTAACTTACCTTGGCACAAATGTGCAAATAAAAAAAGTTTCATCCCTTTAAATTGACAAAATCAAAATCGATTTTTTGCATACATATATCGAAAACTATATGAGATTTTTTATTGAAAATGGACATGTGGCATTATTATGTCAGGAACATATTAAAAAAAATTAAAATGACATTCGTGCACTTCATAAAATTTTTATAGGGGTTTTGTTTAAACTCCCTTTAACTTGTGTGTACTTTCCAATTAAATAATTGTTGTGGTACCATTATTGTGGTCACATATCGATGTGAAACATGGATTCTCTCAACTACTGATGAAAATCAACTGAGAATATTTGAGCGCAAAATACTAAGGAAGATATTTGGACCAACCCATTGCAGCGATAGCTCCAGAGCGCAGATACTGTTATATTTGTAAAGTCACACAAAGACTAAACTGGTTTGGTCACTTAGAAAGAATGCCAGATAATCGGGCTGTAAGGCAGCGTTTAGACGCAGCGATAATTCCGAGCAATTTATCGATATCGATCGAATTGTTTCAATTTAACTTTGTGTGTAAACGGTGCATCGCAGCGATTTATCGGAATTGGAGTTGGATTGGGATTGGATTGTGATTGCATCAATTTATTGTAACGATTTAGGAAGAGAGTTAGACAGGGATGTGTTCTGTTGCATAGTTTCCATTTAAAGAGGCACTGGAGGATTTCCAAAGATGGAGTCAAAGTGAATGGCGTAAATATCAACAGGATCAGACACGCCGATGATGCGGTGTTGATTGCGGATTCCGACTTGGGTCTACAAAGACTTATCGACAAGACCAACTTGACCTGTGAGCAATTTGGTATGAAAATAAATACTAAAAAAACCAAAGTGATGTCAATCCGAAAAAACCAAAACGTACCTCAACATTGCAAAATAAATGGGTACATTTTAGAACAGGTCAATAGATTTAAGTATTTGGGATGTTGGATCGATAGCAGCAGAAATCCTGATCTAAAACTAAGATCGAGAATAGAACATGCCAGAAAATCTTTCAAAAAATCAAAAAACTGCTTTGAGTTTCTCGAATAAAACTCGAAATTAGACTACGTTTATCCAAATGCTACGAGTGGTCGACTCTTCTCTATGCAATTGAGGCATATTCTTCTTCTTAACGTGCCCTATCAAGTCCCCTTGACGTTGGCGATTAACATGGCGAAACTGTCTCTGTCTCAAGCTATTCTAAATAGGTGTTCTGCTTTCTTTATTCCTGTCCACTCCCGGATATTCTCCAACCAAGAGGCCTGCTTTCTACCAATTCCTCTGCGTCCTTCGATTTTACCCATCATAATATGTTGAAGAATATTATACCGGTATTCCCTTACTACGTGTCCAAAATAGGCCATCTTTCTATATTTGATGTTATCAAGCAGCTCGTGGGTAGCATTTGCTCTCTTAAGGACTGCCACATTTGTCAGCATAGCCGTCCATGGTATTTTCAGTATACGTCTGTGTAGCTACATTTCAAAGGCCTCCAAACGGTTAATGGTGGATATTTTTAATGTCCACGCTTCGACACCATACAAGACGACTAACCAAATGTAGCATTTAGTCATGCGCTTTCGAAGTTGAAGTTGCAAGGTATCATTACAGAAGAATGACCTCATTTTTAAAAATGTCGTGCGGGCTATCTCGATTCTACATTTTATCTCTTTATCTGGATCTAGTTGTTCAGTATTATGAACGTTTGAATAATTGAGGCATGGATACTTAAAACATCAACCGTAAATAAGTTGAATGCCTTCGAAACGTGGATCTACCGGAGAATCCTCAAAATTTCATGGGCATCGCATACCTCAAACGAAGAAATGCTGCATAGAATAGACAAGGAAAGAGAGTTCTTCAACACAGTGAAAGTTAGAAAAAGGTCATACTTACCTAGGCCACATACTGAGAAATAATAAGTACCAACATGCTCAACTTATAGTGAAAGGAAAGATCGAGAGAAAGAGGAGACTAGGAAGGAAAAGACTATCGTGGCTCAGAAACATCCGACAATGGACAGCGCTAAATCTTGAACAGCTAATAAGAGCAGCTGAAGACGGAGAAGACTTTGCAATTGTAGTAGCCAACCTCCATTGAGGAGACGGCAGTTTAAGAAGAAGAATTGTAAAGATCGAGTTGTTTCAGTTTATAATCAATCGCGACAATACATCGCAGCGTCTAAACAAGCTTCAAAAAATCAACAAATCGTCACAATAAATTGCTCGCATGTATCGCGGCGTTTATTAAGGCAGCATTTAGACGCCGCGATAATTCCGAGCAATTTGTCGATATCGATCGAGTTGTTTCAATTTATCGTTGTATGTAAACGGTACATCGCAACGATTCATCGTAATTGGAGTTGAAGTGGAATTGCATCAATTTATTCTAACGATCGAATTGTTTCAGTTTATAATTAATTGCGACAATATGTCGCAGCGTCTAAACAAGCTTTAAAAAATCAATAAATCGTAGTATTTCATCGTCACAATAAATTGCTCGCATTTATCACGGCGTCTAAACGCCACTTTAAAGTAATCCAGAGATGGAAGCCCCAAGGCAATAGTACTTCAGGGTAATAAGCTAAAAATAGTACATGTTCGAGACACTCAAAGATCCAGGTAGCTACTTTTTTAGTTAATGTAGACCTATAGGGCTTTTCATCGATTGTCACTTGTTTCGAACTTCTGTCAAATGTCGTATAATCCGTGTATAATATTAATATATACGGATTATACAACATATGACAGAAGCTTGAAACAAGTGACTGTGAATGAATAGCCCTATAGGAAGAAAACCTGTCTGTTTCCTGCCTAGATTTCGGGTCCGTTTTTTAATTATTAACCATTTAGTGCAAATATTCCGTTTTTTTTTTCGATTTTTTTCACCCAATTCAAAAGCTAAATAGTTGACAAAATTACAAAATTTAATTTTTTAGACCATTAACAAACCTTCAAAATTTCGATTTTTGAAAGTTATAAAGTTAATTTGTTGCTATGAAAGTAGATAGACAACCTGCGTTCTGGCGCATCCCCTAAATCGCAACCCTTAAATATTAATAAATGCCAAACGGCTTAACGTAGGATGACGTGTGACGTATCGTTGGAAAGGGGATGAAAAGGGGGGTTGAACGCAGTATGTGGCGTGCGCATCGGAATATGCCAAAAGGGCATTACGTCATATCTTCTTTTCTATTGTTCCGATTTTGACGTAAGAGGGCTCGTCGGAACGGGGAGGGGGTAACGAATAAGTTGAGACAAAAAAAAAGATGGCGCCAGTGCCAAAAGGGCATTACGTCATATCTTCTTTTCTATTGGTCCGATTTTGACGTAAGAGGGCTCGTCGGAACGTGGAGGGGGTAACGAATAAGTTGAGACAAAAAACAAAGATGGCGGCAGTGCCAAAAGGGCATTACGTCATATCGTCTTTTCTATTGGTCCGATTTTGACGTAAGAGGGCTCGTCGGAACGTGGAGGGGGTAACGAATAAGTTGAGACAAAAAACAAAGATGGGGGCAGTGCCAAAACGGCATTACGTCATATCTTCGTTGCTATTGGTCCGATTTTGACGTATGGAGTGTCAAATGAAAGCGGTGACGACACAGAAGCCAACTGTCAATTCTTCTTTTCGTTTGTCAATTCTTCTTCTTTTTTCGTCCGTTAAATATTATGTCAACGAGTGCGTGGAAAAGCCAACTGTCAATTCTTCTTCTGTCAACGTTCAATATTAACTGTCAGTTCTCCTTCTTTTTCGTAGAGTGCCTCACAGAACGTGACATTTGACGTATGACGTGACATGCGACACAGAACGTGACATTTGACGTAGGACGTGAATGACGTTACATTAGACGCAGAACGTGAATGACGTGACGTGAATGACGTGACATGTGACGTAGGACGTAAATGACGTGACGTGAATGACGTGAAATTCGAAGCAGAACGTGACATTTGACGTAGATATGTGACATTCGACGTAGGACGTGAATGACAGCTAATCTCTATTACCTTCTGCTTCGCTCTGCTACACTCTGCTGACCCCTTATACCGCTCTGTGATCGTCTGTGCCTTCTGTTAGCGTGTCTCTGATGACGTCTGTGACCCTCTGCTACCATCTGCTACCCTCTGTTACCCTCTGCTACCCTCTGCTGCGCTCTGCTACCCTCTGCTGACCTCTGATAACCTCTGTTACACTCTCTAAAGTCAAAAAAAAAAATAAAAGACAACATATTTTATTAATATTATTTATTAACAATTATCCAAATCATTTACAACTTTATTGCTATAATACCATACATATTCATTCAAAGCTTGACTTAACAAAGTATCTGGAAAAATTCCACAAAACGCAGTTAAAGCGTGAAGTCGACTATATAAACTGTTACTCTTATGACAATTTTGCTGAATAAAGTATACAACATTTCTATAATACGAAAAAAACTGTAAATTGTCCAATAACGACACTCGTTGAGACACTAAATCAATGTTTGCTCTCAGGATCTGGCTTACATCATCTTCACATAAATAATATTCGATTCCATGTTTCTCGATAGTCAGGAACTTTACATTTTCCATTACCAATTGTCTTAGTTTGCAGAAATCACCACACTCAAATTCGATTGGATCATACTCATCGGAACAGGTGGGTAAAGGTGGTATGAAAAATTCTTCCATAATTTGTATAAACATCTCAATTAGGGTAGTCCACTCGAATGTGTTTAAACTGATTGTTGTACATTTACCATGTTGGTACAGAATAATGGATGGAGAAAACTGTCGAGCTGGAGATAGGCCAATTTTTATGTGAAAACATCCTATTGGATAGGTAGTTTCCAATAGATAATATGGCTCATCTTTGGCAGCTTCTTCATATTTTTCCAGTACTCGATCTAATTCAGCGTCGTAGATAATTGTCTCTTCACTTTCGTATCCGCTATCTTGAGAAGCCATATTACTGCTGTTGCAACTGAATATACAAGTCGGTTGGAGAAACTCAAACTGAATGTGACGGATGGTTGCTGAGAGAATTTATACTTTTTCAATCCCCCACTCTTTGCGTGTAATTGTCAGCATTTTCTAAAAAATGTATGTCTACGCGGCGTATCGAAATATAGATCCTTAAACTACATCTGAACTAGTAATCCAACTGTTGTGTTTGCTATCCAATCCTAACCATTTAACATACATTTTATTGCCTTTTCGTCTAAGTACTTTTTCAACCAAGTAAATGTCGGGATTTTTTGTTTTCTGTAATTCTTCTTCGTAAAACCCGCCGCTAATCAGTGTACCTTGCATGTCTTCGAGCAAATACGTTATAGGATTCGTTATCTTAACTTGTACAATTCTAAATAATTCTGTAGTCCAATTGGGCGTGTAGGCCTTTTCAAAGAAATGTTTTGCCTTTGATATACGTAAAATGTCGCCAACTTTAAATCTTCGTGGACCAGCAATCTTTAAATGACTATAACGTTTGTTTAAAATGGCTTTTTCGTTGGATTTGTTGACATGAGATGGCTTGTATCCTGTTTTACTGTGCTTTGTATTGTTGTATTCCTCAGTGACTGTAGGTAGTGCATCTAGCCATTTGTATGATCCATGTAAACTGAAATACTTGTACAACTTTGCTTTCAACGTTCTAATAACTCTTTCACAAATGGCAGCCTTCTTAACCGTGTAGGTGCTGTAATGATTAATTTCGTGTTTTTTCATTAAATTTTGAAATTTTCTGTTGTAAAATTCGGTTCCCTGATCAGATTGTAGGTTTTTCGGAACTCTTTGAGTACGGGCGAGAATATCCGAAAATGCCCGAGTAATTTCCTCACCTGTTTTGTTCTTTAGAGGACGTGTCCAAACAAATTTTGAAAAACAATCAATTACAACTAGTATTAGTTTGTAATTTTTATTTTGGTGCGCATAAGGACGCATTTCAGCCAAATCCATCTGCCACAAGTCATCGATTCCTTTGATTATTGTTCGTCGACGAGGATAATTTTTTCGTGCTGGTTTATGCAACTCATACACCACCTGTTCCTTTTCTTTAGACATTTTTATAAACGACTTTCAATTGCTGTTAGGCGGGTATCTATATTCATCGAATGAAGGTTGTCTACTACATCCTGCAATGCCGCGTTCATTTCTTTTATCTTCTTTTCCATCTTCATATCGTATATCGCATGATGTGCAATGGTTTCTGCAGCCGATTTTATATTCTTATCCGTATCCTTTTTTAGTGTATTCAAATCATCTTTGAATATTTTTTGCAACTTTTGCTCGAGAAGTGGAACTGTGGTTTTATGAAGCTCTTTTCTTACTTCGTTTAGTTCCATGGTTAAATTCTTTATATCACGAGTTTTTTGCTGCAACAACTTATTTACATTATTCTCCGTATCCTTTTTTAGTGTATTCAAATCATTTTTCATTATTTTCTGCAACTTTTGCTCGAGAAGTGGAACTGTGGTTTGATGGAGCTCTTCTCTTACTTCATTTAGTCCGATGGCTAAGCCTTCTATCTCCCCAGTTTTTTTCATCAACAACTCACCATGTGTTTGAATTAATGGTGACTGTATGTTACGCAACTCATTTATTTGTGCATCGACGTATTTTTTCGTTGCAGCATCACCATTTTCTGATGGGTCCTTGACATTGCAAATTTTCACATTTTCGGCATTAATATTTCCGTCAGAAGTATGTGGAAATGTAACTCGCGTCACCTTTTGAGCGCTACCACCACCACCACGAGAATGATGACCGAATTTGTCGACACTCATAATGGAAATGATATTGTCATTCCCAGTTACTCTATTATATTAGCTTCTTTTAGTTCATTGATGATGGCTACAATTTCGTTGTCGAGAGATGTGTTGCCGGCGTCTTTCGAAGCCACCAAGAGTTGAAGACGCTCCACCAATTCATTTGGGTCGTCCCAGTAAATATATTCCCTAGGTGTTTCACTGTAAATCAAACGAGAGTCATCGATAAGCCCTGATCCTTTGGAGGATGCAGCTGGCGAAGGTAGCTGTGGAGACGCTGATTGAGATGATGTTGAACGAGTTGGTAAACGACTATGTGGTGGTTGCTTTAGTGCTGATGATGTAGTAGATCGAGTATTTATCTGTGACGGATTCTGTGATACCGTTAATGTAGACTGTGACAGATTCTGAACTATCGTTGATGTAGACTGTGACGGTTTCTTTGCTACCGTTGATGTAGATGCAGGTCTAAACAATGGCTTAATAATATAACGATATTTGTCTCCACTTGAACCTTTAAGGCGGCCTATTGAATTCAGATGAACTTCGGTTTTCTCTAATAACGTTTTGTATAAATTTTTATCTTCTTCATTGTAGTATTCAGGATCAGGATTATCATAGAAAATAAGGTGATATAGTCCAGGCGTCTCCTGCACCGATCCTCCTTGACCATTTTTGGCGTCATCCATAACCTCTATGGCACCGTCTTTGTTAAACTTTATTCGTCGTTTACCCCACGTCCAGCCCAACAAATCATTGTAAATAGGCCCATAGTTTTTATCGATTTTATCAGACTTCATCCAAAATTCTTTTATATACTCATGACTCATCGGAGGATATTGCTCCATATAATCGTTGAAAGCATATTCAGAAATATTATCAGGATCAAACATTACTTGTTCGGTTTTGTTATCTTGCGATTGGTGTGTTTCTATGCTATCTTCATATTCTTCATCGTTGTTTTCAAACACATCTCCATCACTAATAAATGATACTGGTGGTGTTGGTGTACGATTTTCTGCTATATTCGGCTCTTTTTTTAGTCCTACTTCTTCCTTTTTCACATCTTCTTCTTTTTTAACTTGTCTAAACTTGTTATCGATAGCATGATGCAACGTTTTTGATGATTGCGCAATATCCTTGAGAGGTTTCGAGATTGGTTTAAAAAGTTTATTTAGTGACTCATCTTGTTCTGTCTTGCCTAATTTCAATGCCAAATATTTTTTGCGAATTGATCTAGCCAATTCGGCAATTTTCTTCTTGCGCATGGCAATGGCGACCGCATCATAAGACATCTTGTTGACGACTAAACAATACATCAACTTACAATTTTATATATTTATCAAATCCTTTGCGGTATCGGCCATTGTTAAGGGGAAAATCTTTCATAATGACCAAAGTACCATAGCGGTCTGTCGTCCAACATTCTGAACAGAGTTTTTTAAATTCATCAAACGACATGTCTGGCGATATGTGTTCATCAAATATATGCTTCAAATTTATCTCGTCCTGCTTGAATAATACAATCATGTTACAATTGTCTCTTATTAGCTGCTTCGGTATTTTTGAATATGTTTGACATAAATAAGCGGCATCAATATCTTTATGTCTGCACATGGAATAATACTCGCGAATCTTCTGTTGGCCATCACATGCAACATCGTCAAATAAAAAAATTGAGTTTGGTTGTGCTTCATCTGGACTGATAATTTCTTCATTGTCTTTGAATGGAAAGTACCCAACACCTTTGACTTGGGCTATTACATCTTGCAGTAGTTGGTATTTCGGTTGAAAGAGGGATTTCGAATAAACATAGACATTTTTGAATTTGGCGCCATTCGGATTAAATAAAAGTGATAGCATGACATTCGTTTTTCCGCACCCACTTGGACCGCAAATAATGGCTCTAAATGAGTTTGGTAGCAATTTACCATGTTTACTGACTGTCACTTTCTGGACAATGTCCAGATTATCAATTGGCAACGTCTGCTCTTGTTGAACGATCTTCATCGTGTGGCAAGTGTAGTACATAAGTACGGCAATATATTATAGATGTCATCACTTGCATGGCATCAGTCCAATGTTGGTCGTCGAAGGAGGAGGTCTCGTGAACTCTTTAATTAATAAACTGCCATTTGAGCTACATATTCCTGGCGGTTATCAGTACTGTGGACGTAAGTAACTTTGCGGCAATTTTGTTGTGTTTTATAAGTAAAAAAATACGTTCTTTATAGCTGGAACAAAACTACAAAAACGTCTTGCACGTGGAGATCCAGGCATTAATCCATTAGACGCAGCTTGTAAACAACACGATATCGCTTACTCGCAACATTCATCTCTCGAAGAACGTCACAAGGCCGATAAGGAATTGGAAAATAGAGCCTGGGAGCGATTCAAGTCGAAAGACGCTAGCTTTGGTGAAAAAACTGCTGCCTTACTTGTAACCGGTGGAATGAAGACGAAAAGAAAATTGGGAATGGGATGTCAGTTACGTCGTGGAAGAAAGGGGCGTTACTCTTTCAATCGCGATGTTGTCTCAAAAATTGCAAAGTCCATGAAGAGAGGAGCATCGTTACACAATACTGCTTTGACTGCTGTACGAATTGCAAAATCCATAATCAAAAGACTTGGCGGCCGAAAAGAAATTGACGTTCCTCGCGTATTACCACTAAAATCTGGAGGTTTCCTACCCCTCATACCTCTCTTTGCTGGTCTTTCGGCATTGGGGGCTTTAGTGGGTGGTGCTGCGGGGGTGGCAAAAACTGTGGTCGACGCAAAAAATGCCCAAAAGAAATTGGAAGAGGATATACGTCATAATAAGGCAATGGAACATATCGGTTCGGGTCTGTACCTACGTAAGAAACCCAGAGGCGGATTCGGCTTGTATTTGAAAAAAAAACTTCCAATAAAGCTGCCCAATCGTCCGCTGTACGACTTGGACATTGCACATTACGCGAAAAGACTTAACATACCACATTTTCGAGGAGTTTTCATGAATGACGCTCTGCCTAGAGACGGTCCTCGACAACGAGAATGTGCAATAGTTAACTTGGATGTGTCCGCGCATAACGGAACACATTGGGTAGCATATAGAAAGATAAACAACGACGTGGAATATTTCGATTCATTTGGTAATTTGAAGCCGACCAAAGAACTTGTGAAATATCTGGGTGCACGTGCCAGAATTTTCTACAATAATCACCAGTATCAAACTTACAATCAAATCGTTTGTGGGCATTTATGCTTAAAATTTTTATATAATGGACAGTAGTAGATTGCTTATGTCCCATATGTTTCGCGAAAAATGTTTTACAGAATATAGTGAAGAAGAACTAAAACACATACCGCTAGAGTATATTATACGGACTGTTAGACCTTCAGAATTGTTAAGTATATGGCATAAATTGCCTGGGGAATATCGAGGAGAATTTAACTTGCAGATACTACTTCCGTGCTTCGTACATTACAACAGACCAGATTGGAGGACTCACTGGGATGGACCACCCGATTCTCAAGCATCTTGTCATTTATGTAAACTTGCTTTAGAACAAATAAAAAATATGTGAAAAAAAATTGGTGTTTATTCAACTATATATATAAACCTATTAATCTATCGACTTGAATCAGTCATCATGTCGCAGTTGTTGAGAGTAGTTAGTACCACTTATACATTTTCATTTCAACCACCCACACCAATCGTGTTGGATCCGAAAAAAGATTACGAAATAGCTCTTCGTGCCTTCCATTCCTACAACAGTATACCAAACATTGAAAATAACAAGTTTTATTACTGCAATGACAAAAACAAATGGCAAAAATTTTCTTTTCCCGATGGATGTTATGAAATTGCCGATATTGAAGAATACATACAAAAGAAACTGGGTGCTGACAATGAGCTTAAACCAGAATCGATATTTAGTCTAAAACCTAACCACAACACGTTGCAGTGTCAAATATTTAGCAAATATAGGATTTCGTTTAAGCAACCTGATAGCCTTGGTACAGTATTGGGATTTTCTCCGGCAATACTCAATCCTGGACGGATACATACTTCGAATCTACCTGTTAGGATTATTAAAGTATCTAGCATACGCTTTGAATGTAACATTAGTACTGGAGCCCTCGAAGGTAACAGACCTGCTCATACGATCTACGAATTTGTCATACAATCAAATCCTGGGTACGCAATTGACGAAACTCCTCACAATTTGTTGTATTTACCCGTTGTGCCGCAGCGTGAACTTACCAATATCACTGTCTTGGCTCTCGATCAAGAAGGACGACCTGTAAACTTTAGAGGAGAAGAGAGCACATTGGTGCTGGAACTTAGATCAAGAGGGAAATGGGACTAGTAATAAGGTCATCTACTGCTCAAAGGACACCATTAGTTGTGCAGCCGTCCAAGCGACAACATCATATTAAAAGAACACCATTAGTTGTGTCGAAGCGGAAACCTCTTACGTTCGCAAAAAAATTGTTTTTACAATCACTTGGTTTTAAACTAAAAAATTACAACAATGTATGAAAAACAAGAATGTTCAGACAACATCGTAATGCCTCCAATATTTGATATTTATCGTAAGCCAATGTTTGATGAGTCGATTCGAAAGGCCGAATACCGAACATATGCACCATTCATCAAATCATTCAACTGCAATGATATTGTAGAATTTAGCATTAATCAAGTTGACTCGTTTTTTGCAATGAGCGAAACCTTGTTGTGCATTGAAGGATCACTCGTCGATAAAGAAGGATCTGGCGTAGTCAAACTAGCCAACAATGTGGGTGCTTTTCTTTTCGATTCGTGTACGTACAGCGAAAGCGCACGGGAGATGGAAACAGTGCGGGATCCTGGTATCGTAAGTGCTGTACGTGCCATGACGTGTTACAATCAAGAAGATTCCCATTATATGGTTATGGCGGGTTGGAATTACCCTAATGATCCCATTCTACACGATGCAGATAATTCATTCAACATACAGATACCTCTTAAGCATATTTTTAACATTTTCAACGATTATCCAATGATTACGTGTGGTCGTCAAACAATAAGACTAGTTCGAGCTCGAAACGACAACGATTGTTTAATTATTACTGATGAAACTACAAAAGCAAAGATTAACATCACCAACATTGAACTCAGAGTGAAGCACATATTTCCAAATGACGAAATTAAACTAGAACTAATGAAGTCCATTCAACAAGATCAACCTATAGTTATTCCATTTAGAAAGTGGGAATTGCACGAATTGCCTACCATTACCAAAGGTGCTAGGCGTGAAGTTTGGGCCGTCAAAACTAGCACATCAGTTGAAAGACCACGTTATGTCATTGTTTTCTTTCAAACAGGCAAACGTAACACGATTACAGCTGATCCTACCTTATTTGACAATGTTAGCATCCAAAGTATTAGATTATCCTTAAATGGAGAATATTGGCCAAACGAGAGAATGCAGTTGGATTTCAGCAAAACTGACTACAACGAGGCCTATTTCAACTATACCGAATTTTATCCCAGCTACGTACATTCCCAACAAAAGCGACCTCTACTCGATTTCTCAGCTTTTAAGAATCGTGCATTGTTCGTCATCGACTGTTCAAAACAAGAAGAAAGCATGAAAGCATCCACTGTTGACGTAAAACTCGATATTGAAGCACATAATGGTTTTCCCGAAAATACCAAGGCCTACTGCATTATAATTCACGACTGCGTAATGGAGTACTACCCACTTACCGAAATTGTAAAAAGTCTAAATTAGACGCATAAAGTGTCAGTAGTACAAGAGCAGTCATCATGAGAGTAGCATTCGTAGATATTCAGGGATTCGCTGTGGACGGGTGGTTTGTTCCCAAAGAACTTACCATCGAAATAGGTTTTAAACGAAGTCATTACATCTTTTTACCTCCGAAACCATTCAATGCGCTAAGTAATGATGATAAGAAGACAGCATCATACGTGGAGAAAAAACTGCTTGGCATTCGATATTCTGATGGAGCAGTAGAATTGTCCAAAATAAATGAAATACTAGAAACCAAGTTGTTGTATGCAGCCGATTACATATACGTTCGAGGAGAACAAAAAGCAGAATTTTTAAGCAAGAAATGTCACATTTTTGGAGTTTTTCCCCTTATTATTGATGTTTGCAAGTTTGATGGCACGCCTCTTGCTACTGGAAACGTTGGTCCTGCTACAAACCCCTGTCACGCCGTTGGACTATTTTCGTGTACAGAAAGAAATGTGGATCGTCTACGTCACTGGTTTTCTTATACAATATTACCATTGTAATTTTTCTATGTATAAATAAATATTTTTAGAGAGAGATTTTTGCTTTTTTATTTAAACACCTTATTTACTGATCAAGTCTTATATTACATGAAGATTCAAATTTTCTCTTTACAATTTCAAACATAATTTTTAAAATTAAGATAAATATAGATGCTAATATTACACAAGACATTGCAAAGACATTGTCTATTTCACTTTTCACATACTCGCTGGTGTTGTTGCTAGGCTGAATACGTCTCAATGGATATGTAGCTTGTGGTAGTTTTCTAAAAGCGTAAAGACCTTGCTGCTGCTGCTGTAAATTCAACTCTTCAGGCTTCCACGTTTTGTCCTCAATATGCAAACTATCGAAATGTCTTTTAATTTGTTTTATATCCTCATATGATTTAATATCTTTATTTAACTGATTAAGTTTAGTTTGAAATTCCATAACCCTATGTATGTACTCGGTGGGATTCATATCAGTACTGAACATGCTCAGTGTCACAATGTCTTATAAATGCCACGTTCTGCGTCAAATGTCGGACGGAAAACTGAACAATGTCACATATCTACGTCAAATGTCACGTTCTGCGTCGAATGTCAGCGCTTTGCCACGTCACACATAAATGTCACGTCATACGTCAAATGTCACGTTCTGTTAGGCACTATACGGAAAAGAAGAAGAATTGACAGTTAATATTGAACGTTGACAGAAGAAGAATTGACAGTTGGCTTCTGTGTCGTTACCGCTTTCATTTGACACCACATACGTCAAAATCGGACCAATGACAACAAAGATGTCGAATGTCACGTTCTGTTAGGCACTATACGGAAAAGAAGAAGAATTGACAAACGAAAGAAAGAAGAAGAATTGACAGTTGGCTTCTGTGTCGTCACCGCTTTTATTTGACACCCCATACGTCAAAATCGGACCAATAGCAACAAAGATATGCTGTAATGCCGTTTTGGCACTGCCCCCATCTTTGTTTTTTGTCTCAACTTATTCGTTACCCCCTCCACGTTCCGACGAGCCCTCTTACGTCAAAATCGGACCAATAGAAAAGACGATATGACGTAATGCCCTTTTGGCACTGCCGCCATCTTTGTTTTTTGTCTCAACTTATTCGTTACCCCCTCCACGTTCCGACGAGCCCTCTTACGTCAAAATCGGACCAATAGAAAAGAAGATATGACGTAATGCCCTTTTGGCACTGGCGCCATCTTTTTTTTTGTCTCAACTTATTCGTTACCCCCTCCCCGTTCCGACGAGCCCTCTTACGTCAAAATCGGACCAATAGAAAAGAAGATATGACGTAATGCCCTTTTGGCATATTCCGATGCGCACGCCACATACTGCGTTCAACCCCCCTTTTCATCCCCTTTCCAACGATACGTCACACGTCATCCTACGTTAAGCCGTTTGGCATTTATTAATATTTAAGGGTTGCGATTTAGGGGATGCGCCAGAACGCAGGTTGTCTATCTACTTATGAAAACTGCAAAATAAGTGAAAATCGTTATTTGTTGATAACTTTTACTAAAACTACCTTAGAACTTTAGTGTTTCACCCAAAGTTGGATATTGGGGTACTTAACAAACTCTCAAAATTTGAGACCGATTCATTAATTAGTTTAAGAGTTATTCTAATTGTTTATGCCAGAGACCTTTATTTTGTAATAACATAAGACAGAAAATAATGAAGATAGGGCAATTCTGCGTATGCTAAATGAAAGTAGAAAACTGATGCTATCAAAATGTACTAAAGAAAGATAAAAAATTATCTAATATAGTCAAAATTCCTATTGCCAAATTTGTTAAATTTTGTAGTTTATAAACATTTAGAATAACTTTAAAAATATTGTCCGTATAAAGTTCAATTGGTGAGTAGTCGTGGTAAGTGAAGGGGGAGCTGGGAGCCGACAAACCCACGAGTTCAAAAACTAAAAAAGGCAACTTAAAACTACTATCATTTTCTATATCTCGGGATCTACTGAATATATTTTGATCGTTCTTTTTTTAATGTGTATGTAATTTTTCTGTACATTACAAATATGTAATTTGTCTAGACATTTATTAATTAATAAACAGTCTAACTTGTTTAAACAATTTTTGAAAAAATAATTTTTTCCAAAAAATCCATGGTTTTAATCATACTATCGTTATTAATCATAGAAAAAGTTAAGGTAGGTATATTTTAATAAATAAATTATCTTCAATAAATAATTATCTAATAAAAATCATTTATTTATTAAAGTGTACTTTAACTTTTTCTATGATCATTAATGATACTATGATTAAAAAAATAGAGTTTTGTAAAAAAAATATTTCTTCAAGAATTTGTTTAAACAAATTAGACTGTTTATTAATTAATAAATTTATAAACAAATTGCATATTTGTAATGTACGTAGAAATTACATACAAATTAAAAAAAGAAGAATCAAAATCCATTGAGTTGATCCGGAGATACAGAAAGTTATATTCGTTTGAAATTGTTTTTTCGGTGTTTTAACTCGGTGGATTTGTAGGTTCCCCCTAGTAATCGTTTAAAATACATTTTTGAAAAATCGTAGAGGGTGCTGTGAAGGTACAATATTTGTGAAAATTTTTTATGAAAAAATACAAATTCCATTTTTTAAAATGGCATTAATGGGATTCCTTAATTATTATAAACAAATTAGCTGTGCTACTGAAAACGTATGCCTAACTTTGCCCCAAATGAACCCAGGCTTAATTTTTTTATTTGAAAATTCGTGTTAAAGTAGGTACTATCTTTTCGAATATACAGGGTGTCCCGAAAAGATTGGTCATAAATTATATGAGAACAAGTTGAATTAACCTCACTTACCTATATACAATAGTGCACACAAAAAAAGTTACAGACCTTTGAAGTTACAAAATGAAAATTGATTTTTTTTCATATATCGAAAACTCTTAGAGATTTTTTATTAAAAACGGACATGCGACATTCTTATGGCAGCAACATCTTATAAAAAAATTTAAGTGAAATTTGTGCACCCCATAAAAATTTTATGGGGGTTTAGTTTTTTAAACCCCCCCAAACTTTTGTGTACGTTCCAATTAAATTATTATTGTAGCACCATTAGTTAAACACAATGTTTTTAAAACTTTTTTGCTTCTTAGTACTTTTTAGATAAGCCAATGTTTATCGACATATTTTGAATATTTGTCGAATCCACCACATATTTGTATATGGTTAAGTACGATTATAGAGACCTGTTAATAATCTGAACATTTATTTATAATTTGCATTTTTAGGTATATTTTGAAAAAGAAGCCACATCTCGATAAAAGGTGACTTGTCAAAAAAAGACTAAGAGGCAAAAAAGTTTTAAAAACACTGTGTTTAACTAATGGTACCACAATAATAGTTTAATTGGAACGTACCCATACGTTTGGGGGCTTTAAGGGAACAAAACCAACATAAAATTTTTATGGGGTGGACAAACTTCACTATAATTTTGTTTTAAGATGTTCCTGTCACAAGAATAATACACGTCCATTTTCAATAAAAAATCTCTAATAGTTTTCGATATATTGAAAAAAATCGATTTTCATTTTGTAACTTTAAAGGACTGTAACTTTTTTTATGAGCACATTTGTACTAAGGTAAGTTAGGTTCAATAGAACTATTTTTGACCCCAGAATGTGTGGTATAATTTATGACCAATCTTTTCGGAACACCCTGTATAAAAGGATTGCCTCTACGGACAACATTTTTAAAGTTATTCTAAATGTTTATAAACTACAAAATTTCAAAAATTTGGCATTACGATTTTTAAATATATTAATTACTTTTTTATCTTTTTTTAATACATTTTGATACTATCAGTCTTCTACTTTTAGTTGGCATACGCAGAATTAAACTATCTTCATTATTTTCTGTCTTATCTTATTGCAAAATAAAGGTCTCTGGGATAAACAACTAGAATAACTCCTTAAACTAATTAATGGATCGGTCTCAAATTTTGAAGGTTTGTTAAGTACGCCAATACCCAACTTTGGGTGAAACACCAAAGTTCTAAGGTAGTTTTAGTAAAAGTTATTAACAAATAACGGTTTGCACTTATTTTGCAGTTTGCGTATCAACAAATTAACTTTTTAACTTTCAAAAATCGGAATTTAGAAGGTTTTCCAATGTTCTAAAAAACTAAATTTTGTAATTTTATGTCAATTATTTAACTTTTGAACGGAGTGCAAAAAACGGACACGAACTCTAGGCAGGAAACAGGTAGGTTTTCTTCCTATAAGGTCTACAATAACTAAAAATGTAGTCAGATACCTGGATCTTTGAGTGTCCCGAGAAAATCCTTATAACTCTGAACTATAGAACAAGACTAAGGCCCCGTGAAAGATTAATAGACGACGTTGAGGGAGATCTTAAAACCATGAAAATCAGGCAGTGACGAAGGAAAGTATCCGACAGGGCAGCATGGAAGAACATTGTTAAGCAGGCCAAGACTCACAAAGGGTTGTAGCACCATTAGAAAAAGAAGAAGATTTTTAAATCGATTCAATTTTACCTTGTAAAATGCAAATAAACAATAAAAAATGTAGAAAAAACCCCATTTTAGCTTTTTGGTGCCAGAATATGTGATTAAATTGATGACCTGCCCTTTCGTTACACCCTGTATATTGGTTTCCTCTACACACCATTTACTAAACCCAATATGATTCGATTCTGGCCCGTCACTGACCTTATTACTCGGTGGTCCTATATCCTGGAATGTCGACAGGTCTCTTAGTTCTTCATCTTCAAGTTCTTTGATCCTTTCTCGACCACCATATCACCGCCTCGACGACGTTACCCTTTCTACAATTAACACATAAGTAATTATAGGTTTTACATGTTATAAACTAACCGCGAGTTGTTGGCTGAATGGTCGAAATAGCCGAAGGCCAGACCCTTTTTTGATAGGTGTGTTTTCCGATGTGCAAATAAGTTGGTAAAATACTTGCTAAATGGGCGGACTGTCTAAAAGGGGTTAAGGTTGGATTAATCAGCTTACTGGAGCTGAGCACTGTTTAAGGATTTAATTTATTCAAAAAAATATATACTGACGAAATCAGACAGTGTGTTTCCGTATATCATTTAATTTTTCTCAATACTATAGGGGAGTGCATATAGATTTTCACTTCGGAAAAAATCAAACAAGTTAGAACTTTTTGCAATTTCATTAAGAAATGTTTAAAAAACAACATATCAAAAAGTTCTACTCGAGAAGTGGGTGCTTCATTTTTTATTAAACAAATGAACTATGAAGTTTGATGTTTTTTTAAATAACTCCGAAAATATAAATTTTAGAACAAAACTGACTTAACCATTGAAAAATTCAGAAAATTTTACAAAATAACCCTATATAAAGAAATTTCTAAAATTAAATCTGTGTCTTCTATAATTTTTTATTTATAACGCTAAAGTCACCCTTCTAACAAACATTGGCGCACTGTAAATTAGCGGACGGCGAAGTGCACGGTTGAGTTATTTTAATGTAATTCTTTAACTAATGGATCAAATGAAATTTAACAAATTGAACCTAAAAGAAGAATAATTAAGCTATCTTATGGTTATAATAAAAAGAAATAAAATGTATGGGCCTAAGTACGGTGGGGGCGGAAAATGAGCCTTACCTGAATTTTGTTTAAAAATGATTTAAAGATGTGGAACTAATACATTTTTTCTTATAAAACCCTCAATTTTGCCCAACTTACCTTTCAAGTATCGTACTAAATAATGTTTCATTCAAAAAAAATCTCAAAAATTTAATTCAAATGATATGACTTCTTAAAAAATGTAATTTTTGAAATCTTCCTAGTTTTATAGAATTACCACCAATTTAAGACGGTATTACTCAAGTTTGAACAGATCTATTACAGTTTTCTAATTGCTTTTTTAAAGCTTAGGATGTAATCTTTAAAATTCACTGAATTATTTTTCTTTAGAAATTAAATAGACTATTTCTTTTTGAGAAAATTAAGAAAGATAACAAAAGTGTAATACAAAAACCGAAAATTACCAGCTAAAAAAATGTTTATATAAAGTGATCAAAACTTTTATCTGTAAAACTTACCTCAAATACATTTAATAATAAACTTCAACAATAATAAATGTACAGCAAAAAATTTTTTTTTAGCTCTTATACAGCATGTCTGCGTAACTTGGAACCTATTGATAACTTTTTTATTATCAGTTTTACGAAAAAAAGTTATTCTTTATAAAATACTCTGCATCGTATATAATCTAAGATGCAATCATCAAATATCAAATTTAATGAATTTTATATGAGGTATGTCAAAAAATATGAATTTCACTCAGGAGTAAAGTATCGTTAAATTTCACAATATCGAAAATTGTTATTAAGGAAAGTTGTTTGGAATTAAAAAATTTGTTTTAGTGTTCAATTACATCCTTCTAATTAAAGTATTGTGAATTATAAAGGCACTTAACTCTTAAGAAAAATTAATATATTTTACATACCTCGTATAAAATTAAAAAAGTTTAATGTCTGATGGTTGTATCTTAGATTTTAGACCAGGGAGAGCATTTTAGGGAGAATGACTTTTTTTCGTAAAATTGATAATAAAATAGTTATCATAATTGTAATAAAATGATGATAAGTATCTGTAATTTGAGAAAAAATTGAAAAAAAAATTTTGATTAGAATAATGTAATTGTATATTTAAACATAGTTTTTAATTTCAAACAACTTTTCATAATCGTATTTTTTGATATTCTGAAATATAAAGGAACTTTACTCTTTAACGAAATTCATATTTTTGACATAACTCCTATAAAATTGATAGAATTTGATATCTGATGTTTGAGTATTAGATTTTTGACTATCCAGAGCATTTTATGAAGAATAACTTTTTTTCGTAAAATTGATAATAAAAAAGTTTTCCATGTGGTTCCTAGCTACGCAGACATACTGTATAAGAGCTTCTCTATAAGAATTTTCAAATTGCAATGCCATATCCGGATTCAGTATAATCAAAAACAAAATAAAAACATATTTGATCAAAGTAAAATGATGAATTCAACGATATTTTTAAAATTATTTATACAAAATAATTGTTATTGTTTAAACAATTAATAAACAATTAGCGGCAAAATCTGTGAGTAGAACTTTTTACTTTAACATGTATATAAACTAACAAAAAAAGTTTTAGAAAATTTAAGCCGAAACAATGCATGTTTTCGTTCTAATTGCACTCCCCATAATGAAATTTTGGACTACATAGTTCATTGAAATATTCTCAAGTGCTCAAAATTGGCAGAGAAGACGAAAACATTTTGCTCACATGTTTTCGACCCTCAGGAATCCGAATCTGAAATTAGTTTTGCGAGAAAATGCCGAGAAATCCGGAAAAATCGAATGGGCATTTTCCGCAATTTTCTCGAAAATTGCAATAGCAAGCGGAAAAATAATTAAACCATCGTATATATTGGACCATTTTACATCAAAATATAAATATGTTTATATATTAAAAAATAGATAATTATAGTAATAATTATGTATGGTGTCCCAAAAAAAGCAACCGTCCCGCTTTTCGCGGATCTCTCTGAAAAATATCTGATTTAAATATGTACCTCATAAAAAAGAAAGTAACATTTATTTCAGACCTTTTTTCGATTTGTCGATAGATGGCGGTAATAAATCGTATTTTTCCAATTCCAGCGTCATCTATCGACAATTATAAAAAAGTCTAAAAAAATACTCCTTATTTTTTCATGAGGCATTCAAATCTGCAATAAAAAACGGGGGTTCCTAAGTTACCCCCACCCCAACTCATTTGGATAGAGTGGGGAGTCGTGTTTACTGTTATTCGATAGGTTTTTGAAAAATATTAAACACGTGTTTTTTGATTTTTTATTTGGAAGTGCATTTCTCGAGATATTAGACCGTTCCTATAATTTACTTAGAGTATCATGATAAATCGTTTTTTTCCGATTATAACGCCGTCTGTCCACAATTCTAAAAAATGGCTCGAACAAAAGTTGCTTATTTTTGCGTAAGCAATCCGAATCTGCAATAAAAATGTGGGTTCCTATTTAAGGTTTTAAAGTTACCCACCACCCCACCTCCAGGGTGTGGAGGGGGTGTCGTGTTTAGTGTCATTCGATAGATTTTTGAAAAATATTGAAAACGTATTTTTCAGTTTTTGATCCGATATATGTTTCGCGAGATATTCCACCGGCCCGCTAATTTAAGCACTCCCTATATAATTATTACTATAATTATCTATTTATTAATATGTGGACATGTAGTCAAATGTAAAACCGTCCTATAAACATGATGGTTTAATTATTTTTTTGCTAGCTATTGTAGTTTTCGAGAAAATTGCGAAAAAAACGATATTTTCCGATTTTTTCACATTTTTCGATATTTTCTCGAAAAAATAATTTCAGATTCTGATTCCTGAGGCTCAAAAACATTTATGCCAATGGTATTCGTCTTCTCTGTCAATTTTGATCAGTTGATAATATTTCAGTGGACTATACAACTCTGTTTGTACCTGTTTTCGATAAATTCTATCTTATAAACTTTTGCGAAATTTTACACTTAACAGTTAATACTTACCAAACTAATCGAGGAAGCAATCCGAAAGATTAGACTCGAAAGAGAGGTGGAAGAGAAAAATGAAAAAATGAAAATTAATATAAAACACAAAAAAGAGTAGTATGATCAGGAATTCCAAAAAGTAACAGAAGCAATTTGAAAAATTAGAATGTGCCGGTGTGTGTATACAGTGATGAGCGCGCGAATAACCGGCAAAATAACGCAAAAGATGAAAGACATATTAAGTTGCGAGATAAAACAGCAGTGGCAGTTGCCAAACTCGTCCGATACGTCTATAGGTGGAAAACAATAAGTAGAATGTAAATTTATAGGTTTTTATCGCTTAATCTCCTACCTTCACTAGTTTCATTTCTTTTTTCTCACAACTTAATGTGTTTTTTATCTTTTGCGCTATTTTTCCGGTTATTAGCACGCTCATCACTGTATATTTTTTTATGTTAATATATACCAAAATCACCCTGTATAACTAGTGTGACCAACTAGCCCGAAAAATCCGGGACATGTCTCGAATTACGAAGACGTGTCCCGGCGTCCCGGACAAGGCTTCCGGGCCATCCGAATTTTCGAGGTTTTGGTAAAATTCTATTTTGAAATTTTGAATACGTTATTTTTCTGAGAAATTGGTAGGACGAAAAAAGTTGACAATTTTTAGAGTGTTATACTAATACCACATTCAAAACGCATGCATTTTATATCGTGGTATTATAGTTCTACGAAAACTCAAACTGCGGACTTGTTGTCCTTTTCTGTATTTTAAATATAGTCCTGAAGAGACTATTCAAAAACAGTATCAAATTCATGTATAGGTGTACACATGAATCAGCTGTCCGAGGCATGCCGCATGCAACGATGTAATGATGGCTGATAAATGTTTTTTTTCAGGTTTTGGAAAATGGCCCGCTTTTCACTGAAAAGTCCCGAATTTCAGGTATTTTTTTCAGCCTTCTCCCGAATTCGACTGAATTGGAGTTGGTCACACTATGTATAACCCAAAATTGTATCTACTCTAAATTTAAGGAGCGCAACGGAAATATTATATTATTATGTCTATATTTTACCACTTTAGTAATATTTTATATGTACTATAAGAACCGTACTAGACAGTACTTATAATACGGTTAAAAATCAAATAACTATGCTAGACTATCACCAAAATACCAAAAAACTGAATCACGGCTCCTAATCACCACATTTATTGTTTCATTGTTTAAAATTTTCAAATGGAATTCACAAGCAACTCACAATAGAACAGGACATCTGGCACAACATAAATCGATTTTTAAATACAGCACCTAGAAACTTGTAACTTTTTACATTGTGTTCAGAAAGACGCGTCAAGAAAAAAGTCTGCTATACAAATATTGGTGGAAATGCATAATTGCACTTAAAAATGCATAAAATTCATCCAAAAGTGCACAAAAATATCAAAATGAGTATTTGAAGAGTGGATATATAGGCAAGCGACAAAAAATAAATTTCTCTGCTTTTGCTATTATAATGATGTATACAACAAAGCCGTCAACCTTTATTATGGGCAAAGTAATAGTCGCATTGGAAATAGTTCTAAATAAATCCAACAAATAGCGCCCGCGCCAAATACATCACTCCGTTTCCAATATAGTGGGCCAAGTACATAGCCACATATAGAGTCAAGTCTGTAGCTGCTGCAACCGTTACTTTTTTGATTAGTTTTTTGTTTTTGTGTTGTGTGTTAGTTAATCTCTTTCTTGGTGTTTTGATCTAATTGTTACGATATGGATAATAAGGAGGAAAAACGAAGGCGAAAGAAAGGTGAAGGGTCATGGCAAACAGCATGTAAAAAATGCTAGTAGCAGGAATGGCCTACAAAACTAATGAAAACAAAGTAGTGGCTGCTAAATAGCCACCATCTGAACAAGTATGTGTTTTATTTATAGTGTAAGTACTTTTGATTTAGCTTGATGTTATGCTATAACGTAATTTAAGTTGTTCATAGTAAAAAAAGGTTAGGATTATAGGTTATGTCGACTTTAAAATCATGTTTAGTGAAGGTTGTAGTACAAGATCGCAAATAGATGTTTAAAGGATTGGAGATATAAACGGATTGCCAAGTGTCCTTTAGTAGATCAGCGTATAAAATCATTAATAAAAAATATTTTTACTTTTAGGTTTTATGCAAATGTAAAAATGCCTGCAAGGAGTTGGAACATGAACAGAAACTGAAGTTATTTGCTGAGTTTTATCAAATAAAAGACTCTGGCGTCCGAAATACTTATCTAATGGGGTTGATAAATCTTTTATCCATAAACCTTCGGTGTAAAGATGTAATAGCCCAATCTATTCATAAACAAACAACTATTGCATTCAGTGTTCCAAATGGATCAGGGAATATTTTAAAAGTGTGCACGAGGACCTTTTAAGACATGTTTGCAGTAACTAAAAGGCGAATTGAAACTCATGTTAAATATTTAAAATCAGGAGAAACTTTCTACACCGAAAAACGGACAATAAGGGAAAAATACAAAGTACTCCACTGTAGACAAACAACGGATTGTGGACCACGTAAATGCATTCCCCAGGGAAGAAAGTCACTACTCAAGGGCTAAGAGTGAAAAGGAGTACTTGAGCACTGATTTAAATAAAAGTTGACTGCAACTTGCTTTTAATGAAAAACATCCCGAAAACAAAGTAGGGAGAAAATATTTTTTTACAATATTTAAACTTGAATTCCCGAAACTATCATTTCGCCATCCACGCGGTGATACGTGTGACACCTGCAATATGTTACAAGCTGCAATCAAGAGATCACAGATACAGACCACAGACGAGATGGTCGAATGACCTAATAAGATACGCAGGGACCAGGTCGATAGCATTAGCACTGAACCAAGAAGAGAGGAAAAATAAGGGGGAGGCCTACGTTCAACTTTGGACAAATGAAGAGCAATAGATAGATAGAACTTAACCTTGTATCCTAATCACATTATCAGCCTTAACTTTTTTTATTATTTGGTATTATGTAATAAAGCTTAAGATTCAGATTGATTTACACTAAATATCAATTAACTTTTCATTAAAAATTTAGGAAACATTACAAAAATAGAAACAAATTAAAAAAAACTGAATATTCGGATTCGCATCCGCATCCGCGAATGTCGGTAGAAGATATTCGCATTCGCATTTGTATTCGCGAATGTTCAAAAAATGACATTCGTTACATCACTAATTATAAACTATTTAAATGATGAAAATAAAGAATTTTATGAGAACTTGGTGGAATAAAACATTTTAATGTGGTGGACTAATGTTTACTTGGTGGATTAAAACATTACATTTTAACATAATTCTGTGAATAATTATTAATTTTAATAAATTCAAATATTAATTTTTGTTAGTTTAATGTAATACCTCCATGAAATGTAATGTTCTAACATAATTTAACTGTTTAACCCATTTAACTGACCCATTTTATAAGAATATTCTTCTGTACATGGCCCTTTATACAGTGCGTCCATAAAGTAACGCATAAATTCGTTATTTCGTAAACCGGCGACTTTAAGGAAAAATCCTGAAACAGGTCGATTTTTACTTTTAAATTACGATTTTTTGGCATATATATCATACTAGTGACGTCATCCTACTGGGCGTGATTTTTTTAAATGGGAACAGGGGTCATGTGATAGCTCATTTGAAAGAGTATTCAATTCTCTATCCAATAATATAAGCATTAACATAATTATTTATACAGGGTGTTCAAAAAACATTTTTTAATTAAAATAAGTGAGACAAAAAGAAGAATATATGTAATTTATTTTAATTCAAAATGCATTTTACTACTGTCAGTAAAGAGAAAAAATTTTATTTGACAAATAAACATTGATTTTCGTTTAAACGAAATGTTCAAACTGACAAGAGACAAGTGGGTGGCAGCTTTAACATTGAATTTAAGCGAAAAACAATATTTATTTGTCAAATAAACTTTTTTTCCTGTTTTATGATAACAGTAAAACGTATTTTGAATTAAATAAATTACATACATTCTTCTTTTTGTCTCAATTATTTTAATTAAAAAAATGTTTTTTTGAGCACCTTGTATAAATAAATATGTAAATGTTTATATTAGTGAATAGAGTATTAAATACCCTTTCAAATGAGCTATCACATGACCCCTATTCTTATTTAAAAAAAACATCGATTACGTCATCATGCCCAGATGGATGACGTCACTCGTATGATATATATGCCGAAAAATCGGGAATTTAAAGATAAAAATCGACCTGTTTCGGGATTTTTCCTTAATATCGCCGGTTTACGAAATAATGAATTTATGCTTTACTTTATGGACGCACTGTATAGGAAAACATTGTTTGACATAACTTGTTTTACTTTTTGGAACTTCGAGAATTTTTTGTTATAGCTAACTGTAACCAAATATGACACAAAATTGTTGACTCACGTAAACCACACTAGATTATGTAATAAACATGTCTACTTTTTTTTTGTTATTTTTACTATAATTCCTCAAAAAAACTCATTTTTCTCGATTGTACATTTTTGTCGCTTGCCCCGTTATATATTATCTCCACTTATCATTTATAGAACACTTATAGTAAAACGTTAGTTTTTTTTTAAATAAATATTCTACATTGTCGGGATTCTCAGTACCTTCAATAAATACGAACACCTACATTTTACATTATATTTTACAAAAAAAAATCATTTTATTTTTTTCAACAAAAATTACTTTGTCCTAAAAGACCACCTTCGTTAGTTTATGAAAGTGTTTTCATATGCCAAATACATATAATAATTCTAATATGGAATATACTAACAGCGAAATCACTGAACACGAATACGTAATCAGGACCAACCCTTGAAGCACCTGGTGCTCAGGATTACTGCTATGTCACGTGATCTAGAGTTTCTAGGAGTTTCGGCACTCAATTGATGAAAATAAATTACTCGTAGGTTTTCGTGATCACTGAACACAAACACGTCATCAGAACTGGTCTCCGGAGCACCTGGTATCCAGGGTCACTGAGGAACGTCATCCTCTGGAGTCTCGAGGGTTTTTGGCACTAAACTAATACAAACAGATTACTCGGGCGTTTTTGGGTTTGCTGCACATGAATATGGTATCAGAACTGACCGTCGGCGTACCTAGTACCCAAGGTGACTGATATGAACGTCATGTTCTGGAATTTGGAGGCTTTCCGACACTACTAAATAGATGCAAATAGATTACACTTTTTTTTGGGATTTCTGAACACGAATACTCCATCAGAACCGACCTCTGAAAACCGAAAACTCTGTCAGTTAAATTAACTGAAACTTTTATCTTGGTACTGGGGGTTGTTACCCCCGATGATGGGGTTGATTTAGTTGAAACACTAATTACTGAAATATATTTATTTAAGTCACCATGTATGACAGTAACTAGTTGGTGTCGGGATGGATAATGTCTCTACTCTAACCACGTCGGTTTCTGAATAATGAATATTCTCGTTCTTTACTTTCTACGTATCTATAAATAAATTCCAATTGTTTGTTATGATTGACCATACATGAATGTGACCATGAAAATACTAATAGTAACATAATTGCTGACTCCGTTGTTTTCAAAACGAGTGGCCTACATTGCCGAAGCAATGTCACCCATTTACGTAATATAACCAGTACATGTAAATAATATTTGTTTGAGACTTTTAAAAATTATTAAGTATTTTCTATGGGAAATAAGCCACAATTTTACTAAAAATGAATTTATTAACGTTTCGAAGCCCAAATCGGGTTTCGTTGTCAAAATACTGTATTTTGACAACGAAACCCGATTTGGGCTTCGAAACGTTAATAAATTCATTTTTTAGTAAAATTGTGGCTTATTTCCCATAGAAAATACTTAATTATAAAAATGCCACAAGGAAATAGCTTCAGAACAACATTTTAAAAATTAAATCTATATGGATTTCTCTTATTTTTTGGATGCTAATATAAATCCTGTACACTTTGCGTAGGAGTAGCTGTGGTCATAATGACATACAAAAAGCTGTCAGTGCCTTAAAAATAACATATTTTGTTCGACTCAGGATCTGATACTCACGGAGTATCAGATCGTTCTTATGACTATAAGCAAGCTCATTACTAACAATTGATTTATGACTTGGCACCCACACCCCAGCAAACTTACTGTTTTATGTTGTCAGTTACAAAAAGGAGTGTTTGTAGTTGCAAGTTTTTCATCATCATCAATTCATTTCAAGTTCGATCTTGTGCCAATTGTATCCATCTACCGTTGATTCTTTTTATGTCGTTTGTCCAGAGTGTTTGTGGTGTGCCTCTGCTTCTCTTCTCCATGCGAGGTTTCCATTCTAACAGTCTTCTTGTCCACCTGTCATCCTGCAGTCTCGCTATATGTCCGGCGAAACTCATCTGGTAATTCTTTCTATGATATCTTGCACACCTGTTCTTTGCCTTATTTCTAAATTTCTCATTCGATCCGCAAGTCTTATTCCTAGAACGGATCTTTCCATGTTCCGCTGTGCTATTCTAAGCTTTGACACCCTTGCTTTAGTTAATGTTAGTGTTTCAGCTCCGTACGTAATAACTGGAAGAACACATTGATTGTATATTTGGTGACGATAATATAATTTTATCGTCTAGACTACGCCAATGAATTAAGTAAAACGTATTTTTGTACCGTCTTGGACGATATAAAAGTCGGATCAAAAAGCCTAGTTGATTATTATTCTTGGAGCGTTGATCGAAGAATAATAAACAACAGCGAGGTATAAGAGGTGAGTTTATGTAAGTAGTATTTCCCGGCCATTTTCCGCTGTCGTTTTGGCGAGCTGAGCGAATCCAACAATTTCCCCTCTTACCTATCCTTTTACCTATCCTTATACGAGCGGTGATCGTATATCCCTAATATGTCTTTTCATCTGGCGAGCTGATCGAGATTCCCTTTCTTCCCTTTCTTTATACATTCATGTCGTATTAATAAAAGCAATTTCTATTTCACTCGATCGTCAAAATTCATTCATGTACAAAATATTTTCACATCGGCCCGAACAGAAAGCTCGATGCGTAGATTATAAATATATTTTATTATCGAAATTAACGAGTAAATTAAAGCTAATTATCTTACCTTTTGTATGTTTTGATTCCAAATAAAAATGTCTTCAAAAGCGAACTCTTTCTTCGACTGATTTAGTTACTTGGACCAACAACGCAACGACCGCGTTACATTGGCGCCCGAGCAGGGACAAGACAATGTTACGCGGTCGTTGCGTTGTTGCTCCAAGTAACTAAATCAGTCCAAGAAAAGAGTTCGCTTTTTAAGACATTTTTATTTGGAATCGAAACATTCAAAAGATAAGATAATTAGCCTTAATTACTCGTTAATTTCGTTAATAAAATATATTTATAATCTACGCATCGAGCTTTCTGTTCGGGCCGATGTGAAAATATTTTGTACATGAATGAATGATTTTGACGATCGCGTGAAATAGGAATTGTTTTTATTAATACGACATGAATGTATAAGGAAAGGAAAGGAAAGAAAGGGAATCTCGCTCAGCTCGCCAGATGAAAAGACATATTAGGGATATAAGATCACCGCTCGTATAAGGATAGGTAAAAGGATAGGTAAGAGGGAAAACTGTCGGATTCGCTCAGCTCGCCAAAACGACAGCGGAAAATGGTCGGGAAATACTACTTACATAAACTCACCTCTTATACCTCGCTGTTGTTTATTATTCTCCGATCAACGCTCCAAGAATAATAATCAACTAGGCTTTTCGATCCAACTTTTATATCGTCCAAGACGGTACACGTTTACATGTAAAACACGTTTTACTTAATTCATTGGCGTACTCTAGACGATAAAATTATATTATCGTCACAATTTTTCTTTTAGGGCTTAAAGGCGTTTCACTGCTGAATATGTCTTTCAATCTGCCATATGCTGCCCACCCTAAACCAATCCTTCTATCTATCTCTTGGGTCTGATTGTCTCTAGAAATTTTGATGTCGTGTCCGAGATATCGATATTGATTTCTTTGTTCTATAATTTTGTCTTCGAGTGTTATTTGTCCTCATAACACCAAGTTAGTCATCATTTTCGTTTTGTCTTTATTTATTTGCAAACCAAGTTCTTCAGCTTCTTTTGCAAGCTTTGTGAGCATTGCAAGTTTTTACCTACTAATAAATTGTAGATTTTAAATCCTTCTTCCTTAAATAACCTACATTTTTAAATTAAAATCGACAGGATTCACCGCAAGATATTTCGAATAATAAATTTCGGGTTTATAATCACCCATCTTTCTGTTTTACATCATAGATGAGCGGCAGGATATCGAAAATTAATAGGTGTTGTTTGAAAATCGTTTCGTCTCGATTTAAGTGGTGTACAAAACGACTCGCTAACCACTATATTTATACGATCAATGATTTATAGCCTTCGATCGACAGCCATTCATAAATAAGGAATACAGATATTTATGTTATATTATAAGTAAAAAGTTACTGAAAGGATAATGCACAATTATATATTATTTTATCTGTATTAAATTAAATAAATCTCAAAGGTTTAAAGTGGTTTGTGTTTTTTGATTATTTGATTATTTAAATCAGACGGTTTTTTAGGTCAATTGACGCCCTAGTCAATTCTCTAGTAGCCGCCCTTCAAATATGTACCTACCATTTTTGAAAAAAATTGCAGACATTTTTATGTAAATAAGAGTACACTAAAACTGGATTCAAAATACGATGTTTATATACCTATAACAGAAAAAATCGTAACTCCAGTTCGATCACATCAGAGAATTCTTTCCAAAAAAAGATTTTTTCTTAACAAAATCGACAAATTTTTAACACCTTCTCGTGTCATACTTGATGGGAAATTATTTTTAATTCTTGACATTTTCGAAAATGACCTTTCAGCGGACAACTGGGATGCACACATAAATGTGCAAAGCAATGTCAAAATTAGGGAAAATATCTTTTAATCCACTTACTGCAGCCACTGAAGGTTTTCACCTCCGATTTGGTTAAACCTCCATCGATTTTCATGAAAATTGCTTAGTAGTAAGGAATAGGTCAAGGAACAAAGGTGACATGATGCCAACTGGCGCTTAGTAGTAAGGAATAGGTCAAGGAACAAAGGTGACATGATGCCAACTGGCGCTTTTACCGTGGTGGTGGATGCCACCCCTTCATAGGGGTGAAAATTATTATTTTTTAAATAATACCATAAATCGATAGAGAGACAGATTCTAAGCAAAATTTGTTATATAAAGTTATTAATATAAATCAATACTTTTTGAGTTATTAAAGATCAAAGGTTTCATTTTTTCGTAAAAAATGCATGTTTTAAAGCTGTTTTTCACGTATAACTCAAAAACTGTAAGCTTTTATAAAAAAAGTTATTACATATTACCAAAATTAAAGATAATAAAAATCTGAATACACTCCTCACCTAAAGAACTAAACTAATGTTAATTAAAAGTGAGTTATGGGTAATTGAATGTATTTTTTTTTTTTTCGACGAGTACGCAAATCTAAGTATTCAAGCTTAAATAACGGGAAAACGATGCATTTTATAAAATATACCTGTAAAATATAATGATTTCAACAATTTTGACCAGTTTAAAATTCATATTTTAGAAAAAAAAGATATAATTTAAAAAAATCAGAATTTTTTAAATTATCCTAATTTTCATTTTCTTTTGATAACTCCAAAAATACTGAATATACGATAAAAAAGGGATATATTATGTATAACCAAATTTTAGTTTATTCTGTATCAAATATTTTACCTTCTTACTATTTTTGTAGGGTAAAAAATAACCGAGATAGAAACGTTTAAAGCTTAAATTTTGCTGCGAGAACCATGTAACCGGGGCCATTCAACCTTTTATTTTTAAAAAAGTAAGGGGTTTAAAAGGGGTATTAATTTCAACGCGGTTTAATAGCCATTAAAATTAACTTTCAAATGGATTTTAGGCAAACCTGATGTTCTAAAAATTAACGGAGTTAATTTTTTTGGAAAAATTTTTAAAAGATAGATTTTGAAAAATGTTTGGTGCATAAATTTACTTTGACAAATTTTATGGTTATGTTATAAAATGCATCATTTTCCCTTTATTTAAGCTTGAATAGGCACTTAGATTTGGGTACTCACCGAAAAAAATATACATTCAATTACCTATTATAACTCACTTTTAGTTAACATTAAAAGGTTTCTCCAGTAAGGGGTTTATTTAATTTTTATTAGCTTTAATTTTGGTAATAATGACTTTTTGGTAAAATCTTATAGGTAGTTTTTGAGTTATTTATGAAAAATCGGTCAAAAACATGCATTTCTCTCACGAAAAATTTAAATCTTTGATCTTTATTAACTCAAAAAGTTTAGATTTATTTTAATAACTTTATGTAATAAATTTTGCTTAGAATTTGTCCCTCTATATAATTTTGGGATATTTTTAATAAAATAATTTTCACCCACGAGAAGGGGTGGCATCCACCCCCAGGGTAAAAGCTCAAGTTGACACCATGTCACCTTTATTCCTTGAGATATCCTCTAACCACTCACCAATTTTCATGCAAATCGATGTATGTTCAACGAAATCGGAGGCGGAGGTAATAGCTCATATTCACATTCAGTGACTGCAATAACTCTTCTTATGTCAATTGGTGATTTTATTGTGATATCCAAATGAACCTTTAACGGCCGGTTTCACAAAGTAAAGTTAACTTGTGGTTAAGAGATAACCTCAAAATTACCCCAAAATATGCATTTCAAATTCATAATTGTTACCCTTCTGGGTATACCCATAAGGGTAACCCACTCCAACCTCTGGTTAAAAATGCTCTGAGTTAACCATACTTCGCCGTTGACCTGAAACTAAAACGCATATTTTGGGGTAACCTCTGGTTATCTCTTAACCACAAGTTAACTTTACTTTGTGAAACCAATCGTAAGTGAATGCATTCATGTATGAATGATATATCTTGGTCGTCTTTATTTTGTATCAGATTTTCAGCTTCTTTAATAATTTCGATATGATTCCAGACGTCTATTCAGGTGTCTTATCAGAGTGTCGATTATAACATAGAAAGTGTGGATTTTCATCTCATCACTAGCTGAAAAGTTTAGTTCATCATCGGCCCCCTCGTCAAATTGAATTTTTCTTTTTCTCTTTCTTATTTCTTGATATGTTTTATTTGGGCACAATTTTTTGGCTTCCTTGCGGTAAAGTAATTTGAAAGAGCTTCATACTCTTTAATGACAGAACCCAGATCCATAATTTTTATATACAAATATTTTTTGTAGAGTATTCTTGCCGACCTCTCATAATGTGCGCAACTGCCTATATTGCCTAATGGATAAAGCTGCCCTGGGCGGTATATGTTTTGACTTGGATCGAAAGTATAATGTAAAAGTAGTTTTTTGCATACTTTTTCATCATTTCATCTATGATCAAGTTAGGCAATAGAGGACTCAGGGAGTCTCCCTGTCTTATCCCATTGCCAGCTTCAATTTGGTCAGTTAGTTCTTCCTCTACTTTTACTTTTATTGTGTTGTTCTGGTAGATTGTTGTAGATCCTGTTATATGTCTGGATCCCGCGTATGAAAAAAAAGTTGATTAATAGCAAGCTGAAAATTTGTTAATAGCTTAAGGGTGTCAAGTCGGACAAACTTTGATATACGGGGAACACTGGAACAGGGGAAGTTTTAATTGTGGAACAGGTTAAAAATTTGGAACGTTCAGACCACGAAAACGGTATATGTATTTTGTCCGACAGAACAGACTTAAACTCTCCGAAGAGAAATTAAACTCTCATGCAAAAATCAGACTGCTATTTATCACCAAATGGGCGTTTTAATGAGTGGAACATGCAGAATATGTCAAATGACAGAAATTGTGACAGGTGATAAATAGCAGTCTGATTTTTGCACAAGAGCTTAATCTCTGTTCGGAGAGTTTAAGTCTGTTCTGTCGGACAAAATAAATGTGCCGTTTTCGTGGTGTGACCGTTCCAAATTTTTAACCTGTTCCAAAATTAAAACTGCCCCAGTTCCAGTGTTCCCATATATCAAAGTTTATCCGACTAGACACCCTTAAGCTATTAACAAATTTTCATCTTGCTATTAATCAACTTTTTTTTCATACGCGGGATCCAGACCTATTATACAATATTTTCATTTATGTTGAGGTCTTACCCAGTTTACAATAATTATTTTATATATAAAATATAATACGTCTGTACCTATTAAACTAGTCATATTTTAATGAAATAATAGTTGAATGAAAAGTATTTTAAACTAAACTAGATTCATAAGGAAAATTCTTAGAAGTTTGTACCTATTTATAACTTTATCGATCAAAACTAGGCGCCTGAACAGCGGCGTCGATAAAATAAAAATACGTGCATAAAGACATATCTGTCTCTATTAAAAATATCTAGGGCGCATTTAAAAAATAATTGAAGATTTATATTAATTTTAAATAAAAAAGTGAGGAGACAAGTGCTTCTTCTTCTTCCTACTGTATAAATAGGCTCATGTCTCTTTGACTTCGGTTTTTAGCCTCAATTAACGGTGGCTGACCATCTTTTCATTCTTTTTCTCGGGTCTTCCCAATGATCTTCCATTTGGCGATTTGTCTCTTGCTTTTCGCACTACAGTAGACTCCCTCTTAACCGGTCCCGCATTAACTGGCCGTCATATTAACCGGCCTCTCCCCCTTCCTATTGTTTTGCGTACCTGGCGCTTGATGACACTCAACGAAAAAGGTACGTAATATCAATAAAAATGTTAATTCAGACAACAAACGCAATACTTAAAATTTGTCCAATTCTTGGTTTTATTGGGACAACAAAACGATGTTCATCAATTCATTATTTTCGTTCGTTGAGCCAATGTATTACGTTCATTGAATGGATGAACATTCATTATGTATACCATAATATCACTTTATTGGTATTACGAACTTTGTTCACTGAGTCAACGAACACTATTTATTGATATTACGAACTCTGTTCACTGAGTCAACGAACACTATTTATTGAAACAACAACGTCGTTAATTGACCGATGAAGACTATTCGTTGTGTCAATAACAGTGTTATTTCTCCTAACGTATTTCGTTTATTTCTACAATTATTTCCGTTTATTGTTACAATTAATTCGGTTCATTCCCACAATAAATACGGTTTTTCTTACAATCAATTCTATTCATTCTTACAATCAGTTTCGTTCATGCCTACTATGAACGTATTTTATATTAATAATTACTGAATGCAATAGCCCAATGTATGATATTAATTGATTAATAATAATTTTTTAAATCCCCCTTTTTTGTCCTTAACCTAAAGGACTTGACACTGTATGATTTCACTTATACAGTGTACTGAAATAAGTGTTACACTCCCCCCGCCCCTTATTAACTTATTTATTTTTATCACATAAGCAAAACGCTCGGACAGGTCGATTTTTAAAATAATCAAAGTATATTATAACATCAATGTTTCGAACAGGTGACAGGCGCGGCGTAACTTTGATTTTTTTAATGGGAAAGTACGTCATGTGACAGCTTATTTAAAAGCGTTTGAAATAGTGATTGCAAAAATGTATAACACTTTAATCCTTTTTGAGAGCGCAGGTGCAAAATTTCGATCGAATTCTTTTTAAACGCATTCATTTTTTTTGGAATTCTGAGAAAATTAATAAGTATTTTTGAAAAATTTAAACGCAGAATAAAATATTACATTATTACCGAGGGCAGAGAGTCCCTTAGAATAAACAAAAAGTTTCTGTTAAATGGTATGCCTATTTGAAATTAAAAATCATAATAAATTTTCTCTTTTTAACCCCTGTGACTTATTAAAATAATCATTATAGAGGTTCTCAGGGACTTCAGACCCTCGATAATAATGTAATATTTTATTTTGCATTTAAATTTTCAAAAATAATAATTAGTTTTCTCAGGATTCGAAAAAAATGAATACCTTTAAAAAGAATTCGACCGAAATTTCACGATAATAGACACACAAAAACTTCCTTCTTCTACGGACTACACTTGAAAACGAAATGCAATTATTATTCGGCACTTCGGTAACACAGAGAAGCTAGGGGTATCACGATAAGGAAAAGCCGTTAACTTTCAAATGGTCAAGCAAAACATTTATTGTCTCAACAACTATGGTTATTGTCACAATGAACGCATTGATTGTCGGTATTAAATGCAGTAGTAGATTGATTAATGCATTCGTTGTCACAACAATCAATTTACATCTATTCAATAATCATATATTACTCTACATTAACAACATTTGTACATTGTTTTAATGAAATCTGTACGTTGTCACAACAATCAATTTACATATATTCAATAATCATATATTACTCTATATTAACAACATTTGTACATTGTTTTAATGAAATATGTACGTTGTCACGATAAACCAAGGTAATTGCTTGTCATCTACGAAATCAAGAACGTGAGTTGCTGCCAGAATTAACAGTATTTATTAAATATACAAAACTAAGTTATTGGCTGAATAAATTGAGTGTTATTGATTAATGTACTCTAGTTATTATCACAATTATTATTCAATCATTGTGACAATAACCAAATACATTCGTCAATGTCTAAAAGTTCGTCGAAACAACAAACTAAATTGTTGTGACAACGAAATACTATTCAGTAATCACTGTTAATCAATATTGCGAACTAATTTTTTTTGAGTGGATCGAAATTCGTGCTTCTACTTTCGTTAAGTCTTGGTGAAAACTGTGAGTCAACATTAAAGAACTTGTTGAGTGTCAACAATCACATGAAGAAGATAATTCTACCACCATTCTTCAAAATCTCCAAACATCCGAAAGTGTCCAACTGCAGGCAGAAGATATCGAAGAATGGATAAATTGTGACGAGGAACTTAAAATCTAATTTTTGACATACGACGAAATAATTACACTAGCAACACATGAAGAGCCCTATGAAGATGAGGATGAGGAGAGTGAGGGTGATGTTGAAGGAGAGGCAAAAGGTCGGCCACACCGAAGCGAGGGCTCCAATGGAGGTGGCATTGAAGTATATTGAACAACAACCTGGGTCATCTTCAATAGACTTCTTGGTTTTTAAAAAATGGAGAGATATAGCTTTTAAAAATTCACTAAATATCAAGAAACAGAAGAAAGTTGGCGTTTTTTTTTCAAGCAAGTTTGTAAAATATTCAAATATGTACATACATAAAAATTAATTGTATTTTTAACTGTATTGTATACTCCGTGATCTTTATTAATATACACCTTCCTGTAAATATGTGTTTGATATATGTATGTGTGTACTTGATTTTTCTCATGAAAATGCCTGCACATCGGATTAACAGGCCATTTGATCAATTTAAGACGGAGTCTACTCTATTCTATTTTCTTCGTTCTTTCTGTGTGTGGATTCCATTCTATTTTTCTTCTTTTGACCACATGTTTATTTCCTCTATACCACATCTCGCTCGTATTTCCACATTTCTTAATCTGTCTTTTAGAGTTTGGTTTGTTATTTTAGCATGCCGTTTTCAGCAGCAGTTTGGTTTCGCCGTATCTGCTCTTGCTTCCGCTGTGTACGTCATTATCGGACATTTTAATTTCTATATCCTGGTTTTCGTTTCCGTTGTGAGGAATTTGTTTCCCCAGATTGTGTTGTTCACTTGTTTTTGTACTTCTTATTCCACTTTTTCGTAGCTTGACAGTTTTATTTCCAAGTATTCTGTTTCCATTACGTGTTCTACACGTAACATTATATATTTTGTTATTTGCGACCAGTTTACGTCGTCTTGGTTCCACTAATATCACTATCGATTTAGTTTTCTCTGTTGAGATCATCATGTTGTATATGAGCGCCGTGTCTTCGAATTCTTTAATTAATCTTTGTGGGTCATCTTCATTTTCAGCTGATATGATGGAGTCGTCAGCGCAGCATACCATCTTTATTTCCTTTTCTTCCATTCTATATCCTCTTCTTTTTTAACTTTCTTTATGATTTCATCCATTATCGGTATGGTGGAGATATGTAGATGATGTGTTTTTAATATGGCCTCATAGATCAGAATTGTTGGAAACATTCCTAAATATTATAAACGATCAAGAAGAGACAATAAAATTTACAATGGAAAAGGAAAATAATAACACCTTGCCTTTCCTCGATGTTTTAGTCTAAAATAAGGATACTGGATATGAGACTCAAGTGTATAGAAAACCAACACACACCAACAGATATCTCAATTACAAATCAAATCACAACATCAACGTTAAAAAGGGAATCATTAAATCGTTATACGATAGAGCCAAAATTACTTGTTCTAACGAAAATTCATTTTTAGAAGAAAAAGAATTGTTAGCATGTGTTTTATTAAAAAATGATTATCCTTTATAGTTTATAAATAAGGAATTGTCTAGATTGGATCGAATAGAACAGAACAGCGTAGCACGGGATCCTATAACATCCACAAGAAATAATACGAGGAAAATATCAATACCATATATAAAAGGACTATCCGAGAAACTTAAAACAACAGGAAATAAGTTCAACATTTCAACAACATTCAAAACAACAAACACATTGAGATCTATTCTATCTAAAACTAAACCTAATAATGAACAAGAAAGAACAAAGAATTGTATTTATAAAATACCTTCTGAATGCGAACAATTTTATTTAGGTGAAATATCAAGACCATTAAACTTTAGAATAAGTGAACATCAGTCGTATATTAAAAATAGAGAATTTGATAGATCTCAAATATGTCAACACGCGATAATGAACATAGAGTTCAGTGGAGAGATTCAAGTATAGTCTTGAAAGAAACAGATAATAAAAAGAGAAAAATCAAGGAAGCGGCTCTAATTATGCTAAATGAAAACAATTGTGTCACAAATTACTTGGTAGAATGTAGTATAATGTGGTTACCCATACTAAAAGAGGAAGTCAATAGAAAGAAAATACCACGATTAATAAATCAGTAGCATACGAGTTAGTACATATTATATATTTTAGTATTATTTATATATCTAATATCTATGTATTATAAATATTATTTATAATTTAAAATATCATATATTATATTAAAGTCAGAATTTGGTATTAGTTTTGAGAGTTAACTAAATGCAAGCCCAAATACTTCCGATGTCGGGATAGAGTATCACGAGGTTTTTCCCTGGTTTTCCCTCGTGATTTACTATGGAATCTCTAGCGCGAGAATTTTACTGCCACCGTTGCATTTGGTTGTCTTTTTAAAGACAGATCACATGCTATGATTTTTTGTGGCGGATATTCTTGAGTTGAGGTTGATTTGATATCAATCCAACCGGTTTTCTAAAATTTGAATGTTTTGTAATATTTTACCGTGAGTGAACTGACTACTGATTTGATAAACCAATCATTTAATTTAATCAAATGTCGTCTGAAACTTCCAAGCCGTTTTTGTTCTTTTAAAGTATTCCATTTAAACCGACTCAGAGAATTAAAATATTTTGACGTACCGATGTCTTTCAACAACGTTAATAACTTTCTTTGCTAGGTAATTTGTCTTGAACACACTGTATCTTTAATAATGTCGATCGCATCGAATCCTGTCCAGCATTTATCTAAAAAAACAGATGAAACAATTGAGCAATATCCTGAGAATTTGCGGTATGTCCTAGTCGGCCAGGCGCACCACACACGTAGAATGAAGATCTGCACGTCTTGTTTGACATACTTGGCCTCCATCATAGTCTACAACGATTTATGAATTGTTTGTGTTCTTTTCTCACAATATATAAATTTCAGCTGATAATAATTGCCGCGAAGAGTTTTTCAAACTTACATTATGTGTTCGTTTGTATCGCTGAAAGTTCTCAATTTGGAAGTAGATTCTATAATAGAGATATTTGAAGTCTATAATTAGTTAAATTAAATTAGATATTCTAAACAATTAAGCCAGCAGAATAATATGTATAGTATATAACAGGGGTGGCCAAGCTCCTTGATACTCCGAGCCATTTTTAAAATTTGACATTTTTCGCGAGCCGCTATTAAACAATTATCTAAAAGTGTAAAAAAGGTATTACATTTTTCTCTCGCTGTTTGGATTTCACGATTTTTAAAGTGAAATAAAATGGTTCACATCGTTGTTTCAAATATGCAAATAATTCTACAAGCAGCCTTTACTAATTCAGGATAAGGATAGTTCGATTCTTCATCATCCTTCCATTTTTTTCTGGGACGGCCTACTGATCTTCTATCGTCTCTCAAAAACACTGTCTTTAACACTCTGTCTTCCTCTGATCTACTGCATGACCTACCCATCTTATCTTAGCGTTTATATATGTCTGACGATGTTTTTAGTACGTACCGTACACAGTCACAGTCAATGTTTATTTTAATAAGGTAGAGGGGTGAAAAAAAGGAGAAAATTTAGTGTGATTTTAAATTTCAAATAATATTTCATTCAAAGGAAACTTTTTGTTTATTCTAACCGACTTTCGGCCCTCAGTAATAATGTAATCTTTAATTCTGCGTTCAAATTGTTCAAAAATATTTATTAGTTTTCTCAGGATTCGAAAAAATTATTGCATTTAAATAGCATTTGCCCCAGATTTTGCCCTACTAATTTAAATGATGTCTAGTTTATAGGGGCCGTCAGTAATAAATATTATTACTACGTTATGGACACCAAGTCTTTTAAACCTCCAGACATATTGAAAGATGATATACTAGGTATTTTTTATTTTTGTAAAAATTTTCCTTGCTAACCAATTTCGTTGCCTGGATATTTAGAAACAGATATTTAGAAGTACAAAATAGGAAGTTTTCGGCTGCAGGAATTAAGAATTTTTATAATTTATTTTTTTATAACCAAGCTAACTTAAATCTAAAACATATCATAGAATTGGGTAAAAATGAGTATGTACTTATTTAAAAACTCATTTATTTAGGAAAAGATCCATAACTTACAATAAAGAAGTGATCTTCGCAAGAGAAAAGCTTGGTTTTTATTGATAGGTACATACTACTTTTTTACGTTTCTTTTTATGATTTAAATTAGCTGGAACTGTAATAAAAATCTTGTCAGAATTGTTTTTAGAGGTATTTACAACACCAAGGAATAAAACACCACTTATTTGGTTTCATTTTTACCAATTAAATACGTAAAGAACTGCACACATTCAAATACACTTCGTAAATAAGTATACAAAACTAGTCGTCGATCAAAGACGATACGACTGCTGACGTCACAGACCGTAGCCTCGCTGCAGGGTACCGTTTTTCTAGCCTCCAAGAAAATCAACATTATGAACTCATTTATCTTAAAAAACATAGATTTTTAAACAGTTTTATGATTGCTACGTTTTTATATACCGTTAATCTATTGAATTTAACTATATTTAAAAATTAGTGAACATCCCTATCCAGCTCTGCGGCGCATTCTGCACTCTTCTGTCAATTAATCTCTTTGAGGGCCAAATATCATTCTGAGAACTTCGCTTTCAAATACCAGCAGCTTATTTATTTCCTGCTGATGTAGAGTCCATGTAGGGCAAATAATTGGCTGTACAGTCGTAATTTAGATTATCTTTTTAAAAGCTTAGGTCTTAATAATGACGATATTGAACATAATGCTCTATTCCACGCAGCTGTTCTTGCTGAGACCTCTTTTTATATGTGCTTGTCATCTGTGATTACCGCCCCTAGATATTTAAACTCTTTTACTACTTCGAAGTTGTGGTCATTAATAGGTATGTTCTGCCTAACTCTTGGTCTTGGATTTTTGGTTACTGCATGTATTTCGTCTTCTCTTCATTTATTCGAAGGCTCAGACTACATGTTTCTTCCTTGAGTTGTAAAAACACGTCTCTTGCAGAATGAGCGACTGCACCTATATCTTCAGCAAAGGCCAACAATAGTTTTGATCCTGGATTCGCAAATCCTCCTGTCAGCTGACATGATATTTTACTTATTACATATTCTAAGGCCAAATTGAATAGCAACAATCATAAGGGTTCTCCTTGTCCAAGCCCTGATCTTACACTTAGTCATATCTGTTGTCAGTAATTTAAGACATTTTGCAACAAAAAAAAATAAAAGTAAATCAGGTACATTCATTGCGAGCCACAAACAATCCTTCAAAGGTGTGGCTCGCGAGCCACAATTTGGCCAGCCCTGGTATATAATTTAGATATATAGAAAGATAGTCCGAAAAAATGAACATAAATAAGACCAAGTACATGATAATAACAATAACAAATAAAACAAATAACCCCGTCTGTGGCTCAGTGGTAAGAGCGCCTACCTTTGGATCGAAAGGTCTGAATGGTCGTGAGTTCGAATGTCACCAGGGTCAGGAATTTTTCGTTTATTATAAATTAATAAATGAAAATAGTTTCTGTTCTTGTGGGATCGGTACTCACCGGAGGGACCGCAGAAGTTCGGATACAATTAGCGTCTCTTTGCAAAGACAATGACGTCGACTTTGCAAAGTAACAAGACACTTACTCAACACACACACTACACCGGAATGGGACGTTTCGATGCCGCCGGTTCATCGCCGGCCGTTTCGATGCCGCCGGTTCATCGCCGGCCGTTTCGATGCCGCCGGTTCATCGCCAGTCCATTTCATCGCCGTCATATCTCACATTTCCTAGAATTCCTAATTAATACTAAAAATAACTAATAATTGTAACTGTCGAAAATTCGGAAATATATCAGATAGCGATTAATTGACTGGCGATGAATCGGCCGGCATCGGCATCGAACTGGCGGCATCGAAACGGCGGCGATGAAACGTCCTAGACCCCACTACACATGACACTAGGTACCTAACTGCAAAAATTTACCGTACCTACCATGCCAATGGCCATTAATTGTCGAGGCATTAGCTAAATAAAAGAAAAATACAAAAAACAGATATACAAACAAACATACATTTGGGAAATATACCGATAGAAAGGGTTGATAAATACAAATACTTATTAGGAATCTGTATTTCAGACAATAATCATTAAACAACGGAAATAAGAACCGGGATAGAAATTGCAAGAAATGCGTTTATAAAAATGTAAACAATTCTCTACAAGGGTTTTTCAATCTGTGGGTCGCGACCCCCAGGGGGTTCGCGGAGCCTTACTCGGGGGGTCGCCGACTGAAAGAAAAAGTTGAGTAAAACGCATTTTAGTGGGAAGGATGTGCTTGTTTCTTTTACAAAAGTTTATCAAATTGTGGTACTATTTTTGAAAGGTTACTAATCAAATCATTTTCTAATTTTAGTCTATTTCTCTTATTAGTTTTAATGTCTACCATTGAAAAAAAATGTAACTTCACACAAGTATGAAGGGGCGAATTGCACTAATAATTTAAGAGCTTCCCTTGGTAGTTCTGGATATTGGTGATTTTTTTTTATCCAAGATACGTCGACATTTTGCGAATAAAATTCCATTTTAAGCATGCCATCAGCAGCAGCTAAATCTAGAAGACATTCTTTTATTTTTTGTTGACACCCTTCAGATCTATCGATGTGTCCAACAAAGGGTTTAGAATTCATCTACGCCTATTGTCAGCTTCAGAATGAAACTCTGGAAAGTATGTCAAAAGTTACTCTTGTAAATTATGCAAGCTCTGTAAAATGCAAGGAATGTGAGCCGATACTGCAAAACTTGATTTGTTACATTATCTTCATCAATCTTCTGAATACATGAAAAAGACTCAAACATTTTGTTTTGCAAAAAGGTTGACCACAAAAGAAGTTTTGCGTGGAATGCTTTTACTTTATCTTTAGCTGTTAAAATATTCTCTTCTCTTCCTTGAAGGTTCTTGTTCAAATTGTTAAAGTGGCTAAAGAGATCTGCCAAAATGCTAATTTTAAGAGCCAATAAGGTCAGAAAAATCGTAAGCATATTTAGATTTTGCATTTTGTAAGAACATTAACAATTCGACTCTCAGTTCCAGATCTCTTGTCAATACCTTTCTTTTGGATAGCTAACTGACCTCTGTGTGATAGAGGAGATTTTGATGAAGCGAGTCCATATCTTCACAAACGATTCTGAATAGCCGGATTTGCAAAGCTTTTTTGGTAGAATTTACAATTTCTATTACCTCTTTGAGCACGTTATATATATCAGAAGGTATGTGGATGAAGAAAACAGTTTGGCCAGGATATGTCATAGCTTTAACGCCATCGCTACAAATAGCGATATATTTTTCCCAATCAATATTGTAGTTGCAAGTGCTTTCTAAAAACATATCGTACAAACACTGGCCAGTAGTGTTTGCAGGAAGTGCTTTGCAAAATATGATTTCTTCCATGATATTGTCATCTACTTCAAAGCGAACAAATACTGCAAACTGTGCACAGTCGGAAACACCTGTAGATTCGTCAAACTGCAAAGCAAAATGTTGGCTGTTCTTTAATTTTTGGCCCGCGTGAATAAAAGATAAATGTACCAAAATAGGAAAAAATGATTACTTAACGTATGTAGTTTTTAATTAAATTATTTCTTTGACTTTCTATGATACCGGGGGGTCGCCAGAATATGTAAACCTATAGAGGGGTCGCAAAATACAAAAAAATTGAAAAACACTGCCCTAAAACATTGACTTTAAATTATAACTGACAATAAGGGCTCTGAGATGCTACGTGTTTTCGATACTGCAATATGGACTTGAAAGCTGGACTTTGATGTAAGAACACATAAATAAGGTACAGGCTTTTGAAATGTGGTGTTGCAGAAGGATGCTTAGAATGATATGGACACAGAAGAAAACTAACACGGAAGTATTGCTAGAAATGGACAAAGAATACGAAATAATAAACACAATAAAAATAAGAAAGTGTCAATATCTTAGACACGTAATGAAGGGACAGCGATATGAACTGCTAAAACTGATAATACAGGAAAAGGTAAGAGGAGGAAGGAGTATTATAGTAAGGAGGAGAGTGTATATTGGTTGAAGGAATTTAATGAATTGGTTTAAATGCCACTTTACCGTGTCAAGATGTAAATAAAGGATAACGGTCTGTTTCAACACAGTGATCAAGAGAGTTATCGCAAATGTTCTGGGCGGGGTTTAACGTTATTATGACAACCGACGTTTGGGATTAAAATATAACCTAGAAATTAATGTTGGGGAATACTGTAATTGTTTTTTATTAAAAAATGAATTTGAATATTGAGCAGGTTGACATGAATTTTAATTTTAATGAGTTAACCAACAATAAATATAAATAATTAGTATAAAATAATTAAATTAAATAAATTAAAACACACGTGTTTCTCAACACAGGAAACAACATGATTCAGTTTTTAGTTTATAAAATTTGTATTCTATAAATTATTTTTATGTTTCATCCCAAACGTCAAATTAGCGTTAACGTTATTACCGTCCCTTATTTCAACCTAAATAACTTTCTGCCTATACTGGAAACTTAACCACGCACATACACCATACACTACTTTCCTAAACCTGTTGTCCGATTTGAGTGATTTTTTCAGTCTGTTATAGTTTTATTCTTCAAGAATATTGATGTAATAATATTATTGCTAAAGAGGTGAGTGTCATTGTATACCGGATGTAAAAATGATAGTGTGTTTTTTCCTCAAATTTTGGAACACCCTGTGGAATACTCTAGCGTATATAAAATGTATAGCGTATGTAAAACTCAACTGTAGCCTTAGGCTTTCTTAACATTCTGTTTTTTGATTCATTCGCTTATGTTGGATAATAAAAAAGTTAGGTACCTACTTTAACAACTAGCAATGTTATTCATCAATACAGGGTGTTTCTAAATAAGTGGGACAAACTTTATGGGGTAATTCTGCATGAAAAAAAAAATAACCGTTTGCTTTATAAACATACGTCCGCAAATGTTTTTTTTCTGAGATACGGGATGTTAAATTTTTTCTTACAAACTGAAGATTTATTTATTGCTCTAAAACTGACTGAGATATGCAAATGAAATTTGGTAGGTTTTAAGAAGTAGTTATTGCGCATTTTTTGACATACAACTAAGAATTTTATATTCACCATTGGCGTACATACAGATATAAACATTTTAGATACATCTCCTATGCACGCCAATGGTGGATATAAAACTCTTGATTGTATGTCAGAAAATGCGCAATAACTACCTATTAAAACCTACCAAATTTCATTTGCATACCTCAACCGGTATTAGAGCAATAAATAAGTCGTCAGTTTGTAAGAAAAAATTCCACATCCCGTATCTCGGAAACGAAGCATTTGTGGACATATGTTTATAGAACAAACGGTCATTATTTTTTCATGCAGAACTACTCCTTAAAGTTGGTCGCACTTATTTAGAAACACTCTGTATTGATGAATAACATGGCTAGTTGTTAAAGTGCCTAACTTTTTTATTATCTCACATAAGCGAATGAATAAAAAAGCAAAAGATTAAGAAAGTCTAAGGCTACAGTCGAGTTTTAATTTCAATATTTTATATACGCTAGAATATTCCACAGGGTATTCCAAACTTTGAGGAAAAAACACACTATCATTGTTACCCCCGGTATACAATGAAAGTTACCTATTTAGCAATAGTATTATTACATCGATATTCTTGAGGAATAAAGCTATAATATACTAAAAAAATCACGAAAATCGGACAACAGGTTTAGGAAATACGAGCCATCAAAAATGTCCCATTTTTAAGGTGGTGCGTTAAATTTGATGCTTAGTGTTAATTATGTATTATTCAAACACAATTAACTTTGTAATAATAGGGCAGTCAATGAGAGCAAGAACAGGTTATTACCTCCGAATTTTATCCTACTGCATGGCTTTTAATGAAATTTTAGGAATAGCCTGAAAATATCTCCTTATTCAAAGTCTACCCTATGCCGATGTGTGCTTTTGTCTTGGGGGCGGTTCCCACCCCTTCTCACGGATGGAAAATTTTTTGGTTAAACAACTACAAGTTGCTAGAGAACCTAATTCTTAGCAAAAATTGTTCTATAATTTTTTTTCGAAAACTCAATACTTTTTGAGTTATTCGTGGTTGAAAATTGGCCATTTTCATTGAAATATAACACCTTTTCAAACGGTTTTTTGCGAATGCATTAAAAACAATGCATCTAACTAAAAAAATTATATAAAACATTTTTGAAGCTCATAAAAAAATAAAGAGATTCGTTCCTTCCTCAATCTTATAGTTATAACACAAAAAGAGATATGGTAGGTAAAATTAGTTTGTTTTTTGGTGCATGCTCAAATCAGTGTATTCAACTTGAAATAACAGAGAAACGGTCGATTTTAGGTGTATAATGCTACCAATACATTTTATTGTGCTTGAAAAGTCCTTTCAAATAAGCAATATTAAATGTCGATTACATTCAAACTAAGCGAGATATGCTGCAAAAAATTGATGACTAACGAATTTTAAGAAAAAAAATTGAGAAGTATATTTAACTCCTCATCCACAAGAATTTAAATGCATCGTTTTCCTTCTACAATACATTTTACTACAGTGTTATTTTTATGTTCAAAAAGTTGAGCGGGTTTAAAATGAATGGTTTAAAAAAAATAAGGTCAAATTATAGAGCGTATATTTAAATTATCTTAAAAATCTTCTTTTTCTCCATGTACTTGAAAATGATAAGAGATAAAAAATAAAATCAAAATGTTTATCTAGATGAAACCTACATTTTTGTATGGTATCTTTTTTTGGCATCTCTTATCATTTTCGAGTTACATGGAGAAATAGGAAGATTTTTAAGAAAATTTTAAAATGTGCTCAATAATTTGATCTTATTTTTTTCAAAAACCATTCATTCTAAACCCGCCCAACTTTTTGAAAATAAAAGAACACTATAGTAAAATATACTGTAGAAGAAAAACGATGCATTTAAATTCTTGTGGATGAGGGGTTAAATATACTTCTCATTTTTTTCTTAAAATACGTTAGTCATCAAATTTTTTACGGTTTATCTCGCATAGTTTGAATTTAATCGACATTTAATATTGCTTATTTTAAAGGTCTTTTTAAGCAGAACAAAAGTTATTGGTAGCATTATACACCTAAAATCTACCGTTTCTCTGTTATTTCAAGTTAAATACACTGATTTGAGCATGCACCATGAAAACAAGTTTTTTTCACTTACCATATCTCTTTTTGTGTTGTAACTAGAAGATTCATAAAGGAGAGAATCTCTTTGTTATTTTATAAGCTACAAAAATGTTTTATGTGTTTTTTTTTAGTTAGATGCATAGTTTTTAAAGTATTCGCAAAAAACCGTTTGAAAAGGTGTTATGTTTCAATGAAAATGGCCAATTTTCAACCAGGAATAACTCAAAAAGTATTGAGTTTTCAAAAAAAATTATAGAACAGTATTTGATTAGTATTAGGTTCTCTAGCAACTTCCGTAGTTATTTAAGCAAAAAAATTTCCACCCCCGAGAAGGGGTGGGAACCGCCCCCAGGACAAAAGCACACATCAGCATAGGGTAGACTTTGTTTCTTGGGATATTCCCTACTTACTGTGAAAATAATACGTAAATCGATATAGTAGGATGGAATTCGGAGCCACATACCCTCATTGACTGTCCTATAAGCTTAAGATTAAGGTTTGTCTGAAATATCTTGATAGCAACTATTTATAAAGTACATAAGTTGTAAGTACTTAATTAAATTAGGTCTGAAGAAGACGACATTAAAAAAGTTGTTTACAAGAGACATAAGGGCCGACTTTAATATGTGAATTAACAAGAGAATAAAGAAAAAAATCTCTAAAATAGAGAGATCACATTGAAATAATGAACGAAGACAGGTCAACCAAAAGAGTAGTTACCTACAGACAACGAGGAAAAAAGGACATGGGTAGGCCCAGAAGATAATGTCTAAAAAGAAGACAGAACTGGCTGCAAGCCTAACTTTTGAACTGCAGAAAAAAGAAGATAATGTTACAATGTTACAAAGTAATTAATAAGCAATTAAAAATGATCAATGTATAAATTAATTAATTGAATATGTATAAATTGTTTGGATAACAGTAGATTTTTATATAAAAGTTTATTTAGAATGTTTTAATTAAATTTATAGTTGATAAATGTTATCTAAAACTATTAAATAAATATTATCGCCCAGAAAATGTTGACTGAAATACATCTTGTAATAAGAATAATCAATGTTTAATGTTGTTATTTTTTAATTTACTTTTAAATTCTAAATATGTTTCCGGTGTAACAATTTTCGAAATTTCATCTTTAACGTTTTCGACAGATTCACATACCTATGCTCTCTGATGACCACTGACAACTCCATAAAGGAGGAAATCAAACGGAGAATAATTCTGGAAAACAAGTGATATGTTGGGCAGCGTATAAACACATGAACTGTATATATTTAAGGCAGAAAATGAAAATAACAATATACAAAAATTCTACAGTGATGAGCGCGCTAATAACCGGAAAAATAACGCAAAAGACGAAAAACATAATACGTTGTGGAATAAAAAGGGATGAAACTAGTAGAGGTGTGAAATTATCAATAGAAACCTATAAATTTACATTATATTTATAGTTTCCCACCTTAGACGTATCGGAAGAGTTTGACAACTGCCACTGTGACAGAAGAATTTGATAAAATTCTTTCCTTTCCCCTAATCTAATCTTACCACCGTAAAAGTTTTTGATGATGGTGTACTGTGTCTTTCTACTATACTTTTTGTACTAAAAGTAGACTCAATTTTAGGTACGGAGTTGCTACAGATCGACGAAAGTCTTCTTGTTGATGTGCCTATCTGTGACGAATGTTGGCGATCATCTTGGCAATCTTTATCTTATCTGCAGCAGCAGATTCTGAGTTGAACCAGGTTCTGAGGTTCTTTCATCAGGATGTTCCTCTTCTTCCTTGACCACGCTTTCCAAATATTCTTCCTTGCAGGATGGATGCATTCTACATTGTGTGTCCAAAGTATTCTAGCTTTCGAGTTTTAATGGTGGTCAGGCGATGAAAGTCTAATAAATAATATTTGCATTATTGACTCGTTTGTAGAGAAGCCATAACCGTGTGGATATTGGTCAATACCACTTCTTGGCGCTGATTTTAGTGGCATATTTTCTTTTCGACACATATGCAAAGAACATCAGAATGTAGACAAATAGCCAAAAGATTACATTTAATTTATTTTTTACACGTATTATCCAAAATAATAGTCGTTAAAATAGGTTTCCACCCAATGTGATTGGAAGTAGAACTGGCAGTCGAGATTCGAACTTTTCGTGTAACTTTGCGTCGATTAATATACGATCTCCCTAATTTTGAGCCATTTTTGCCAAACTTCCAGATATAACTTGTTAACCAGAAATGACATCAAAACCATAATTAAATATTCGAGCTAGTCTCTTCAGATTGATAGATTGATATATTGATTGATATATCAGATTGATATATCACAGGCTAGATTGATATATCACATAATATATGTACTATAATGTGGCATTTCCGGTTACACCTTTTTATCCGGAAGTATATATTTATTATCATACAGAAGTAAAAACTTCGTTTGTACAATGGTATAAAAAGTTTATTGAAAAACTATTAAAAAGTCGTTCAAAAGGATTCGCAAAACGTTTTCGATCTAGATCAGATTATCTTCAGTGCGTTTTGCTTAATAGATGCAATCAGCAACATTATAAAATTGGTGACATCGAGAAACATGATTTACATGTTAATAATCTGATGTTAGTAGCGACTCCAAGTCGATGTTAAAAGATAAATTTGTTATGAGTGCTCAAAGGGCAACATTATTCACTGCTCGATAAGAACGTGTGGTTTGTGGTTCTTGCCAGTTCAATGGACACAGACCAACTGCGTACTATTAGTGAACAACATTTGTTATTGTAAATTAATTTTATTCAAAGAGGAAACTTGATAATTAATATTGATATTATGAAACAAGTCATTTCATTGGTACATGCGTAACAATATATCGGAATACGTTTCATTTATTATATATATAAGTAGCAATTTAGAGCGAAGAAGAAATTTTCTTCATTTTATCTACCAAAGAATAAAATATAAATAGGTATATAAAGTATATTAAACTGCAATAACTTTTCTACTTTATTTATTTATAGTAAATACAAATGACCTGGCCTCTTGAGACTTATCCAGGTCGTTTCCTGATGGGATTACAGTAGTTGATACATATAATTTTTATTTTAACAATTTTCTAATTTAATTTAACTAATTAATAGTGGCCCTAATCTATTACTAATTCTGAAAATTATAAATTATAAATAATTCAAATAAATAATTCTAATAAAAAATTTTAATAAACAATTCTAAACAATTTTAATAAACAAAATATAATTTTTAATTTAATTTTTTTTGTGAAAATAATTTTTATAATGCTTCCAGTTCTCATTCTCAGATGAGAAATGCCAGCACTATTAATCTAAAAATAGTCAGAAATAATAATTGTAAATGTAGATCTATTTGACTTGTATAATATTCCCAATGGTATTTCGGTAAGCCTCAGACCCTTAGCCGAAAATATCCACTGAGTTTTAAAATTTCAAGTTCTTAGCTATTTTTTTTTGTTTGATTAATAATTTTTTATTTTTTATTTATTTTATTTTATTTTATTTTATTTTATATATAACATTAATTTTTAATTTTTAATTTTTTATTATACATATAAATATTTATTTAGTTATGTGAAATATTTATTTTAGTCCATATTTTTATATATAATTTTAATTTTTTATTTTATAATTTCTTATTCAATTTCAAATAGGTTGGATACTTACTTGATTTCTTCTTCGTCTGATATTATATAATTCTAATTGTTTCTTTGATATTATGTCCGCTAAATTCTTTAATGTATTATATAATTCTTCATTTTGTATTATGTTTTCTATATTTATGCCAACAAGGTCTCTTCTCATTATTTGTAATTCATGTGTATTTGTTTGGCTTTCGAAATTAAATAACATGTGTTCTGGTGTGCCTATTTCTCCACATTCACAATATTCATTGTCTTTTAAGTTAAATCTATGTAGGTATGTAGGATACGGATCGTGCCCTGTAAGGAAATGTATTCATCTTTTTTTGAATTAAAATAATTGGGTATATTATTTAAACTTGGAATAAAATGACCTCTTGGTTTAGGGGAATTATCCCATTCATTTTGCCATTTTCTATATAATATTTCTTCTAATTTTCTTTTTGTTCTTATTTCCATTCCCATTAATTTTATTATTTTTTCATAATTTTCTTTTCTTTGCAAAATATCTACATGCACGTTTCAGTGCTTCCAAGTGCATGGGCATTACACCAGTCAATACTGTAATGCTGTTGTTGCTGTAGTATCATTCTAACAAGGAAACCTCTTTGTGCTTTATTTAGTTTTTCAATATTTTTTTATTTGTTAGTCTGTGTGCCTATACACTTGCACCGTACCCTACAATTGAGGCAAGTATCGTACTCAGGTATAAGCGCATATGCTGGAACGGAATTCTATACTCCCTTTGTAGGCTTGCAATGCAATGCATGACTTTCGCTGCCTTCTTACAGACGCTATTTATATGGTTTGTAAAGAGTGTTGGTTCATTGATTATGATACCAAAATATCTAGTTGTTTTTGTTCTTTTTATTGCTTTCCCTCTTATTTGTATACTTGGATTTCTTTCAAGCTTTCCTTTTATAAAGCTATATGTTGTTTTTGTTTCTGACATAGTTAGATTAACTTTTTTCATCCATTCATTTATATTTTCAAGTACTCTATTTAATTTTATTCCTAGTTCTCTTCTTGAATTAGCATCTATGATAAGCAGCAAATCATTCGCATACGCTATGCTCTCTAGAACTTCAGGATCCACAGCTAACCGTTCCAGCAGTTCTTCTAACATTATGTCCCAAAAAATAGGTCCACACACTGAACATTGTGGACAACCTTTACTTATACGTCTCGTTTTTTATCCATTGGACAACTTAAGCTGGCATATCGGTCTTGACAATAGTTTCTGAAACTTCCGTACAAGTCCCTGTGGCAATGCATCTCTCGAAGCCTTTCGAATAATTCCGGCCACCATAAATTGTCAAAAGCTCCAGAAACATCTATAAAGATCATCAAAACATACTTCTTTGTGCTCTCTTCAATTATATTAAAAACTTTATTAATAGCATCTGTTGATTTTCCTTCCCTAAAGCCATATTGATTTGGATGAAGTCCAGTTTCGTGTCTTATTCAATTTAGTCTTTTACAAAGTAATTTTTCATGTAATTTTCTCATTGTGTTTAATAAGCATATTGGTCTATAAGATTTGGGTAAAGTTGGATCTTTATCTTCTCCTTTACTTATAATTATGACTTCAGCTGGTTGGGAAATTTTTGTTGTCTTAGACATTTATTTTATAAAGAAGTGAGTATTGGTATTAAGTACTCTGAAAGTGCCTGAAGAATTTCTACATGAATGTTATCTGGACCAGGAGCCTTTTTTCTTTTCATGTTTTTCATACATTCATATATTTCTTCTTCAGTAAATTCTTCTAACTCTCTTTCTTCTGGTATCTCATACTCTTGTATCATCAGTATTCTAATATTTCTTTGTTGTATTGTTTCATTTTCTAAGTCCTCAGTAATACATCTAGTAGTGTATCAGCTGAATCCTCCCAACTTTTTGTGTATAAACCATCTGCTTTTTGTAAAATAGAAACCATTGTTGGACATTTAAGTTTTTTAGATACAATTTTGTATGGGACACACCACATATCTAATTCTAAATGTCTTGAGACAAAAGCTTTCCAACTTCTCGCTTTCGTTATATTTATTTCTTCTTTGTATTCGTTTTTTAATTCGTTTTTTAATCTTCTATACTCTCCTAGAAGTATTTGCCTCTCGAGAAAGATACTACATCGTTGATATCGTTTTCGCGCATATCTTACTTTGCTTCTAATGTTTCTACTAATAAAATAGAAGGTCGTAGAAAAAGTATAGTATTCTACTCGCATGATACCTATTAATCACGATTATGAAGTTTGTGACACGAGCCGAAGGCGAGTGTCGTAATTAAATATTGCATTTCATTATTTTCGCAAATCCTTCATGAATTTTCAGATTGCAATCGGTACACCGCACACTTAGCTATCTACACACGTAGACGGCATCCTCAGGATAGACCGCATCCTCGGGATAGACTGCATACTCGGGGTAGACCGCATATTATAGTAGCACCAAAAACTGTTTAATTAAGCGTAGAAACGCTCTGAATTGTTTAATTAGAATTTTGAACAGTAATCCGCAAAGAAACCGAATCAGAAATTCTTTCTTGGTGGAGGGTGGAGCGGCCTCACAAAATGATCTACTGATATTATATTATTATGTAAGTAATACAATAATATTTCAATATTTCTCTTTTTTAGGGAGACTGATAAATTCTTTAACAAATTGTTAATCCTCCCATAATTACCTATACGCTATCGCTATACACATTCTTGTTTGACAATCTCTGCGACCCGACCGTTCTATAACAATCGTACATAAACAAATAGAACCTTCAGTAATAAAACTGAATATTGTATACGTCAGTGAACAGAAACAAGGTCATTGTATACGCCGCCGCCAGACTAAAAGTATCAGTTCCTATACACACTATTACATAATCTTTCAGCAGTATTCGACCGAATTCTCCGAAATTGCAGCACACTCTATTCAGTACGTTGCCCTTCACCACACAATTTTTTTTAGACGATTCTAACAGCTGATTCGTATCTCGTAATATTTTTAGTATTCGACATTTAACAGCTTTGAAGTCAGTTTTGTGTCTAGTTTTTAATAGTGTTCTGGTGCCGTTAAAAGTTTTTAGTTTAATTTAGTGTTTATACGACTCTCATTCCAGTCATTAGTGGGTTGTTTGAAGAGGTTTTATTGGATTTGCCAGTGGGTGAGTTGACAGCTATTTTTGATGTACCTAGTACATAAAAATGAATGTTATCTAGTTAATCTACTACTATGTATACAAAACCAGTTTAAAAGTTAATTACAATATGTTATTTATATTCATTAAGAAGTCATCACATATTCAAACGAAGTTCAATGTTTCTTCCTATCGAAATAAAGACGTGAAAATACGCACATATTTTATTCTGGCTTTATTTCTTTTCTTACTCTTTACGCTTTATTGGAATAAAGCACTGTAAGATTTATTTTATAATATTAGTAACTTTACTAAAGCGTCCTAGTGGTTTGGGACTTTTTTTCCTTAAGTGCCGTCATCCAATTGTAGGTTGGATATCATCATTATCTTTACTCTATCTAACGCTGCTGTGAAGGGTTCTATTGAACTGTATTTAATCAGTCCCTTAATGTTCAACCATGACACTCTGCTTCTTGCTATTATACTTCTTACGCCTGTTATCTTTTCCTTAGCATTTCATATAGCTGTCCCCTCATTACATTCCCAGATATTGTAATTTTCTTAGTTTTATTGTGTTTATTGTTTCGTAGGTATTATTTACCCAATTCTCGCATTACTTCCGTGTTCGTTTTCTTCTCATTCCATGTCATTTGAGGCCTCCTTTTGTAACTCCACAATTCAAATGACTGAGCTTATTTATGTGTTCTTACTTCCGCGTAACATCTCAGATCTCTTACTCAGTTTTAATCTAAGGTTTTTATGATAGAGAATTTTTCAGTTTTACAAACGCACTTCTTGCTAGTTCTATCCTTCACCTTATTTTGCTTGTTTGATCATTATTTTCTGAAAGTCAGGTTCCCAGGGATCTGTATTTATCATATCAACCCTTTATGTGGGTAAGTATATCTCTCAAATGTATGTTTGTTTGTATATTTGTTTTAATATATTTAATATCTTCATATTAACTTTTAGTGCATATTTCATATTTTTTACAGAAACTGCATATCTTGTTTGGCCTTCAGTTGGTATCATCTGCATAGCTCATGTTGTTTTCTTTAGATTTATTGGCACCTTTTTGTTTTTCAACACATCGCTGAGTTTTCCTACCGCAGCCCAAGTCATTAGGGTTCTTCGTATTTGGGACTACTGGTCATTTATTTTGCTATTTTATTGTGATAATGACTTTTAACCAGGTTGCCGAAGTATTGGTTTAAATTCAATATCATCATTCAACATAAAAGTATGGACTGCTGGACGTAAGCCTCCCTTGAATGCTTTCATATCTCTCTAGCATATGGTTGGTCTATTCTGTTGGAGCATGCCTTCTGTTTCTAAAGAAATATACTCGGAGTCTTCATTCGGTAAATATTTTTTCCATATATTATCATCGTCCACTTCGCGACATGTCATATGCGAGTTCATATTAGAGATGTTGAAAAGTATCTATTCGTTACAAAGTACTCGTTACTTACGAATCTCGAAAGTAGCGATTACTATACAGAGAAGCAAATCGTTATTTTGATTACTTTGATTACTCTGATTACTTCGTTACTTCGTACCAATCGTATCAGAGCGAGTAACGACTATTGTATCTACTTTGATTAGTTTGATTACTTCGTTACTCCGTACCAATCGTATCAGAGCGAGTAACGACTATTGTCTCTACTTTGATTACTTCGTTATTTCGTACCAATCGTATCAGAGCGAGTAACGACCATTGTATCTACTTTGATTACTTCGTACCAATCGTATCAGAGCGAGTAACGACTATTGTATCTACAACCAGTACAGTTGATTACTTTCTACCAATCTTATCCCAGCGAGTAAAGACAGATCGGTGAAGGTCGTTGTTATATCGGAATACCTATACAAAAAACCTCCCTACTGAGAAATACGATTCTCGATATGATTAGCGGTATTCAAATACAAGAGTAACAAAAAAAATCATAGTAATCAAAGTAACGAATACTGTAAATGATTAGTTTAACGGATACTCTCGAAAGTAACTATAATCAACATCACTAGTTCATATTAGGGTTGTTTTTTACACAGCATCTTTTAGTAATCTGGTTGTTCTTCGGATTGCTGTGTCATTGGTCACTTAAAGAGAGGCCCGATGTTCCATTGGATATTTTATCAAGTGTTCTTCTTGTCAGGGTTAGGGTATGTGCACTAGGGTGGAGCGAAAAAATCAACTTTTAAAATTTAAAATGCCTGTATGCGGAAAAGTGGTCTGCATATTTGTTGTAATACCCTGCAAAATTTCAAATCGATCGGACTTCGTTTAGCGGTGCCCCCACTACTTCGAAATTTGAGGCTATTGGCCTCCCACTAAAGTAATGCGCCGATGCGCCCGCCTTCGTTAATACTTACTTGGTTAATTTTGGTAGTAGTTCGATTCGAGAGCAAACTGCGTTTCTTGTATTAGTATCAATTTAGATGCAATACAGTGAACCGTTGTTTTATTCTGTGTTGTTAAACTGTGTCCGTGAGATCCGTAAAAAAAGAAAACATGCCTAAAACACGAACAGACGTCGCTTGTTGTGTTTTTGGAGCACCAAGGAAGTTTAAAGACAATATGTTACCGACCTGTGCTGATGTTATCAGAAACTTTTTGTGTATTCGCCAGTTTATGAAAGAAGCTGCAGCAAATAATGCTGAACCAACTGTTAGTGACATTAATGAAATTCTTCTTGTTGAATTAAAATTGCTGTGGGTTAAAGCATCCATTCCGATAATATCCGATCAACAAATTAAATCTAAATTAAAGGAATTACATCAAAAATACAGAAATATTAAAAAACCTATGAAAAGTAGAAACTCAGCCAATATGCAAAGAAAGGTTAAAGATTTTAGAGATTTATTGGAAAAGAAATTGTTTGATATTGCATCATGCAAATGTTCTGACTATTTATTATGCAAATGCAAAAATAAAATACCGGCTCGAGAGCATGACTTCATTAAAGATCAGAGGCATGATAGAAAAATGGTAATTGGTTCGGTGGATAAAGTAATTACCAAAAAACTAGAACGCTCTATTTACCGGAAAATTGTGGAAACACAATCTCCAATAGCTACATCTTCTTCATCAAGATCCGAAACACATCTTCCAGTAGAACAAATTATAAGTGAGTCTTCAGATGAAAGTGCCACAAGTGTCTACGAGAAAAATACAAAAACCGGAACAAAAGACGATTTACCGAATACAAAAAAAACAAAACAAATGCGAATTAGTTTGCCAAACTTAGCTCAAGCATGCGATCGTACAGGAGTATCTGATAGAGTAGCATCCATAATAACAAACTCGGTGTTGCAAGATCTAAGTTTCATCTCGGTAGAAAGTCATGACAAAATCATAGATCGGAGTAAAATTAGGCGGGAGAGAAAAAAAAGGCGCAACCAGATTAAAATTGATGATACAAAAATTTTTAAATTTCTTCATGGAATCTATTTTGATGGTAGAAAAGATAGAACTCTACAAAATGAAATGAAGGATAATAAATACTACAAAACTACCATATCTGAAGAACATATTGTCTTAGTCTCTGAGCCCAAGTCAAAATATATAGGACATATTAGTGTATCGTCGGGTAGTGCAGAAGAAATCAGCAAGACAATGTTGGACTTTCTAAATAAAAATGTAGACCTTGATAATTTGGTAGCTGTTGGATGCGACGGAACTGCTGTCAATACAGGTATTCACAATGGTGTTATCCGTAAAGTAGAACTTGCAATTGGTCGATCAATGCAATGGTTTATTTGCATATTACATACCAATGAACTACCTCTGCGCCATCTAATAAAGCACTTGGATGGAGAAACTACCGGACCACGTGAGTTTTCAGGACAAATTGGAAAAGGACTACAAAACTGCGAGCATCTTCCTGTAGTTAAATTTGAGCAAATTCGATCAGTTTTACCCAAATATGATGCAAAGGAAATCGAGAAGCTTAGCACGGATCAGAAATATTTATTTGAAATTAGTAATTCAGTATCTAACGGTAAAATCTCGAGTGACTTAGCAAGAAGACAACCGGGAAAAATTTCACATGCTAGATGGCTAACAACTGCAAGCAGAATTCTTCGTCTTTACGTAGCAACAGATCCTCCTTCGGAAAACCTAAAATCTTTGGTATGCTATATACAAAACGTATATGCCCCACTGTGGTTCGAGATTAAAGCAAGACCATTTTGTTTTGATGGACCAGTACATTTATTTAATTTAGTAAAAAGGACGAGGTATTTGTCACCTGAACTGCAAAAAATAGTGGACAGGATAATACAAATTAATGGTTATTTTGCACATCCTGAAAATGTGTTGATAGCAATGCTTTGTGATGAACGGCAGCATATCAGAGAGTTAGGTTTGCGGCGAATCTTAAAATCCAGAAACTCCCATGAAATAAGAAAATTTAAAGTCCCAGAAATTAACTTTAACGCAAATGACTACATTGAAATGATTGACTGGCAACAATTAGTGATAAGCGAACCTCCAATGACAAAAAAAATTTCAACAGAAGATCTAAAACAGATGATTAAAGATGTTCCTGAAGAAATGGAGATACTACGTTTTCCCTGTCACTCCCAAGCTATAGAACGCTGCGTTAAGTTGGTAACAGAGGCATCCTTAAAAGTATGTGGGCCTGAAGCAAGAGATGGCTTCATAAGGTCCCAAATAGTTTCCCGACAAGCATTACCTAAATTTAACACAAAAGTTGAGTTTTTAGCTAATCTCAAGCATTAAATCATAAACGTTTTAAAGGTGGGTGGGTGGGTGGAACTCGAATTGCAGCCACCTCCTCGTGGTGAGTTCTGGGTTGTTTTCACGGAAAACAAGCGAAGAGCTGCAAAAAAAATCACTTTATTTTAATTTTTAGGTGGCTCGGGGCACCGGAAAAAATTATCGCATCAAATTCATTTTTTGCAAGCTACTTACACTACACGTGAGACCACTTTTCCACATACAGGCGAAAAAATTTGAGAAAAAAAAATTTTTGTTTTATTTTCACGTTATCTTAATTTTTAGGTGGCTTGGGGCACCGGAAAAAATTATCCCATCAAATTCATTTTTTGCAAGCTACTTACACTACACGTGAGACCACTTTTCCGCATACAGGCGAAAAAATTTGAGAAAAAAAAAAATTTTGTTTTATTTTCACTCCACCCTAATGTGCACCGTACGTGAGGATATGCCTTTAATGCAATTGCTTTATTGGTCTTTGATGTTTCATTGACAAATGGGAAGATCTGATTTCAGTGTGTGTCGCAGGTTATCAAAGGCTAACGTCAGTCCTATTAATTCTCTGATGGATTTCGCATATTTTATTTTCTCTACCAATACACATTTCCTGGTCCAGATATTTATACAAAGCACTCTCCTCTATCTGAGTTCCATCAATATCGATGATTTTGCAAAGCACTCTCCTCTATCTAAGTTCCATCAATATCGATGATTTTGCAAAATAAAAGATCTTTATGGCAAAATTGTACTTTCTCACTAACACTTTAACAATCAATTAGACCAAGTAAATATGGATGTAAAAGTCATACATATGATCACGTAAATAAATTAACTGATATGCTTAAATCTCAACTCAAATTCCCGATCTGCAACTGTGGAAGAATTTTTCAGTTCGAGGTGTTCGTATTCGTTCCGATAGTAACAGCATGTTATTAAAATCCTATCAATTTTTTCCCTTTTCTTGATTATTAGCTTTTATTGCATAGTACTTATATAAATTATTGTAGTCACTATAAACATAGTTAGTGAAAAGTAATCCTATTAATTTAATTAATGAAAAATTTAAGCAATTAACAAGTAACGATTTTCCAAGAATATTCAAAAACTAATCGAAATAGCCACCTCTATTTTGCACATAAAATTGATACTCTATAACTGTATGCCGCCTATGCCTACACTGTTCACGTTTACATGTCTATAAATTATAATAATAAAGCATAGCTTATTCAATTATTGTATGTGGCAAGACGGCAATGTCGCCATTTGAAGTTCGTATATCTAATTGAAAACTAAACGCAGTGTATACGTTGTTCAGTCGGTTAAAATTATTTAATTTTTCTATGAAATTTCTTTCCGGACAGGGTGTTCAATTGCACCCCCTTGCACCCTTCGCAGGCGCCTATGAATAAGAGACAATACAGAAAATAAAACCAATTTGGCACAATCTCGGTATTACTGGTTCACTACCTTGATATTGTCCTTATTTTTTAGCCAGATAAAATATACAGGGTGCCCAGAAGCTCTACCGACCAACGAAACCAGGAGATTCCTCAGATAATTTTAAGACATTTTAACCCAATTCATCTAGTCCGAAAATGCTTCCTAAGGGAGCTAGAGATCTTTGAAGATGGCGTCTTGTAATTAGTTTTTCTTAAATACCTCCAGAACGCTTCTATTTAGACAAACGAACATTGGTACGCCTATTTATCTTCCAGAGATAAATCGATTCCATCCATTGCGAACTTCTAGTATTTTTTAATAACGATCATAGGCTAGGGATGGCGGTTTTTGACAAAACACCAGTTTTAGGTTATACCGGTTTTTTGAAGTTATACTTCTTTAGGCGCGATTTCATTGAGGGTGAAATTTTATTAATCTGCGCGCATGCGCACACAGGCAGTATGGAGTTAGTTACTAAATGTTTTAATTTATGTATGTATCAGTTCAGAAAAGGTGTGGAAAGAATATATTAGTGTTTTTTTAAATATATTTTTCTACAATCGTGTTAAAAATGCAATTTTCAGCACTCCATAGGATCGTTAAAAATGCTACTTTAAGGCACTATTGCCAGTCTTATTCGTACCTTCGAATCGATCGCAGGCTATCGTTTACAAAGAGAACCGGATTCATAAATTTTTGTTGAATTATTAAAAACTCGTTAAAAATTTAATACTCGATAAAGATATAATTTTATAGTCCAGTGAATTTTTAAATAAACAAATTAGATTGGTTCCCCCATTATGGGGGAACAAAGTTCATTAGGGACGTCCTCTCAGACGAAAGACATAGTGAATAGTGAAGATAGTTTAATGGAAAATAATAGTTTTGAACCTAGTGCTACTTTGCCGATAGAAAAACAAAAGGATATTAAATATTTCAACTTGATCTCAGATAAGTACAATTTAGATAATATTTGGGTTTATATTGAAAAAATTGGGAATGAAACTGGTCTTTCTAGATTGCATCCTATGGCGATAGGTCACCTACTATTTAAGACCCTGAAACTTACACATATTAAAGAGATAAAAAGCATTGGCCGTAATCGTATAAAAGTTTTACTGTCATCACGTTTAGAAGCTAATAATCTTGTCAAAAATAAATTATTAGACGCTCAAAATTTAAGAGCTTACATTCCAAATCACTTGTTGGAAGTTAAAGGGCTTATAAGGGATGTAGACACCCAATTTGACATTAATTATCTTATGGAAAACATTGAATCTACTTCCAAAGTTTTAAATATTTATAGAACAAAGCGTAGAATCCAAAAAGAGCAAACAATTGAATACGTAGATAAAAAAACTATAGTTGTCACCTTTGAGGGTAATATTCTACACAACTATATAGGTTTTAATAGAGTTTATTTTCCGGTAGAACAATTTATTGGTAGGGTCGTTCAATGCTATCGATGTTTGAAATTTGGTCATGTGTCAAAGCAATGTAAAAGTTCCCAGGAATGTTGTATTCAATGTGGGCAAACTAAGACTACTGATCATACTTGCGATAAAGCTATGTATTGTATACATTGTAAAAGTAATGAGCATGTTACAATATCAAAAAAGTGTCCCTTTTATGAAAAACAAAAAAAGATTAAAAGTATAATGATCGAACAAAAGACTACTTTTTTAGAGGCAAAACATTTGTGTGAACAATCATTTTCTGGTGTTATGAGTCAAAATTACTTTTCTTTGCTTGAAAATAATGAACAAGAATTTCCTTCGCTTCCAAAAATTAATAAAAATTCTGTCTCCACTCAGCTAGGCCCACAGACCAATAAAGCGCGCCCTCTAATATCTTCTCAATTGAACAATAATTCACATGCATCTGTAGGAAAGAAAAGGAAACCAAACTCTCCTATCATACAATCTCCTATTCATAAACCTATCTTTCCCTTTACATTTGGACCTGCCCAGCCTTTACCGCCTAATCCACACAAACCCAATTATAACAAAGTTGAAAATAAAAATCAGTTAAACAAAAACTATAGCAAATTTTATAATGAACCTCTTGGAACATATTCGTTCAATTGAAGATATAAAAACGTTAGACGATAAGACTATAATTAATGAATTAGAACAGGTTTTAAATACTGTAAACAATAATAGCTTCTAATGGCTGTACAAGATATTTTAAAAATTGGTCAATGGAATGCTAGATCTATTATGTCAAACAAAAACAGTTTAATGCAATACGTAAACAATAAACAAATTGATATTTTACTAATGAGCGAAACATAGTTTAAAAAAGATTCTCATCAGATACAGTTTTAATGGTTATAACCTCATAAGAAGAGATAGGAAGGAAGACCGGCTTGGTGACGTTCCGATTCTTATCCGTAACACAGTAACCTTCAGTGAACTAAAACTAAATTATAACTTTAATTCTGATATTGAAGTTTGTGGCATCAAAACAAAATTTAAAAATATTGAACTCAATATATTATCTATACAGAGAGAGTCTGTAAAGTGGAATAAATTCAATATCTCAAATACTAATTGTTTTTTTGAAAAATGCTCAGACTCGTCGATTAGTATTTCAAATTGTCCTTTTTGACATTCAATAATAATGTATACAGGGTGTCCCAATTTAGAGATATGACGTCATCGTCGATTTGCTTAAATGGCAACACTGTCATTTTGATAGGTAATTTGATAGGGTTTGTAAAGTTATACATAACTGCAAAATATCAAATTTTTATTCTCTACCATTTACAAGATAATAGAAAATAACAAAGTTATATCTGTAATTTGGAATATATTCAATAATTAAAATACTGTTTTTTGAAAAATGCTCAGACCCGTCGATTAGTATATCAAATTGTCCTTTTTGACATATAATAATAATGTATACAGGGTGTCCCAATTTAGAGATATGACGTCATCGTTGATTTTCTTAAATGGCAACACTGTCATTTTGATAGCTATTTTGATAGGGTGTGTAAAGTTATACACAACTGCAAAATTTCAAATTTGTATTCTCTACCATTTAGATGATAATAAAAAATAACAAAGTTATGAAAAAGAAGTAATCAACTAATAATTGAATTTAATTATTTCAATAAATTAAGCAAAAACTCATAATGTTTCCCTCAATTATTGTCAAATTGTCAATGGGCAACGTTATGAGCATTTGCTTAATTGAAATAAATAAATTCAATTATTATTTGATTACTTCTTGTTCTTCATAACTTTGTTATTTTTTATTATCTTGTAAATGGTAGGGAATAAAATTTTAAAATTTTTCAGATGTGTATAACTTTACACACGCTATCAAAATAGCTATCAAAATGATAGTGTTGCCATTTAAGAAAATCAACGATGACGTCATATCTCTAAATTGGGACACCCTGTATACATTATTATTATATGTCAAAAATGACAATTTGATATACTAATCGACGGGTCTGAGCATTTTTCAAAAAAACAGTTAGTATTTTAATTATTGAATATATTCCAAATTACAGATATAACTTTGTTATTTTCTATTATCCTGTAAATGGTAGAGAATAAAAATTTGATATTTTGCAGTTATGTATAACTTTACAAACCCTATCAAATTAGCTGTCAAAATGACAGTGTTGCCATTTAAGAAAATCGACGATGACGTTATATCTCTAAATTGGGACACCCTGTATATATTTTTATTGAATGTCAAAAAGGACAATTTGAAATACTAATCGACGGGTCTGAGCATTTTCCAAAAAAACAATTAGTATTTGAGATATTGAATTTATTCCACTTTACAGACTCTCTCTGTATACAAACCTCCTAAATGTAAAAGTACAGTATGTGATTGGGCAAATATATTTTCACAGGTCACTGGTTCAGTAGTTATAGGTGGAGATTTCAATGCGCATAATACGATTTGGGGATCTAATTATAATGATGCAACTGGAATACAACTTATTAAAACTGCAGATGACTTAAATTTTACAGTAATTAATAATGGAGAACCTACCATTTTAACTAAACCAGATCAAAATAAATCAGCTATTGATATTACTTTCGTTACAGCTGATCTAGTCAATAAAATTAATTGGTCTATACATACAGACACCTTGGGATCGAATCATTTTATGATCTATATGGAAATTACCGACATTCATTTACCTGAAGAAATTATTCCTAAAAGTAAATGGAATACAAGAAAGGCTAATTGGTCCATGTACGAAATTTCAGCAGAGCAATTTTTCAATAACTATTACCAAATGGAAAATACGTCGGACAAATATAATTTTTTAATTGATTGTATAAATTATGCAGCTCAACTATCAATTCCACAATATAAAGCTTATAAAAACAAAATCACAAATTCTCCGCCGTGGTGGAATACAAATTGTGATAACATTATTAAGGAAAGAAAAGAAGCACTTTCAAATTATAAGCAAAACCGTAACTTTGAAAATTACTTAAAATGCCAAGAGAGCATGGCTAAAAGTAAAAAAAATTAAAGGAAATAGCTAAAGAAAGTTGGAAAAACTTTGTCTCAAACTTAAACAAAAACACTCCTTCCTCAGCGTTATGGAATCAAGCTAGAAAAATCAATAGAAAACCAATTACTAATCGAACATGTCTTAATGATACATTAGTCGACGAAATTTTTGATCAAGTTGCTCCTCCATCAGTCCAATTACTAAAAAGCTACAGCTATGCTTCAAATGAACAAAACCATTTTTTGCTAGAACCGTTCAACATTACAGAATTAGAATATGCTCTTAAAAATCGGAATAACACAAGTCCAGGTTTGGATAATATTAAATATCCCCTGATACAACACCTTCCAAAAATAGCTAAACTCTTGCTGTTGGAAATATTCAATGAGATGGTCAAAAATGGGAGTTTAGTTCCTCAATTTCAAGATGTCATTATAATACCAATACTGAAACCAGGTAAAAATCTCAACGTGGCACAATCATATAGACCTATATCTCTTATGTCATGCCTTCTTAAAACAGTCGAACGAATGATAAAACAGAGATTGGAATGGTGGTTAGAAAAAAAGAAATTACTTCCCAACCTTCAATTTGGGTACAGAAAAGGAAGAAGTACTTTAGACGCCCTTTCAACATTAGTGGTAGATATACAAAACACATTTACAGACAACAATTATTTACCTGCAATATGTATGGACATAGAGGGTGCATATGATAGAGTCTGTCTAGATATTTTAGTTGAAAAATTAGTCAAAAATTTCCAAATACCAGCCCAACTAGCAGGAACAATATATAATTTTTACTCATGTAGAAAGATATATCTCAGAGCACATAACAGTAGTCTGATAGGTCCACGATACAATAACTTGGGGCTGCCCCAAGGATCAGTATTGAGCCCTTTGTTGTTTAATTTGTACACTGCTGATCTACATAATAGCCAAATTGAAAACTGCACTTTGAAGATTATAAAATATGCTGACGATTTTCTTGTATACTCGTTTTCAAAAAAATATGATAATTGTATACAAACATTAGATAAAATGCACAACTTGTCAAACAATTGGTTCCAACAAAATGGATTTGAAATTTTCACAAACAAATCTAGTGTTTGCATTTTCACACGACACAACTTACCAAATATTGATAAATTACAATTAAGCAATCATGAGTATAGTTTCCAAACTTCTATCAAATATTTGGGGATGATACTTGACCGAAAACTAACATGGAAATCACATATTGAGTTTATGTTAAACAAATGTAATCAAGGAATAAATTTTTTAAAAGCAATTTCAAAAACGTGGTGGGGAGCAGAGGTTGAAACATCATTACTTTTCTACAAAGCTTATATACGATCAATCATAGATTATGGTTGTGTACTCTATGGCTCTGCATCTGATCGTGCCCTAAGCAGAATCGACGTAACACAAAATACAGTTCTGAGGATTTGTTTAGGTGCTATGAAATCAACTCCAATTAATGCGTTACATGTCGAAGCTTTAGAGATGCCACTGAAATATAGAAGAGAATATCTAAGTAAAAAATTTATTATGAAATTACAACATAAAGATTCTTCCCTTCATTTAAAAATAAGCAAATTGAATGAAGCTGATCTGACGAATAAATATTGGAAACACAAGAATTCACCTCCACTTTGTGAAGCTTTTCGCAGTATGTCAAACTTTGATGTTACTTCAAATCCAGACGAAATCTTAGACTTTGAAGATTTTCCTTCATTATTACATTTGGTAAAAGTAATTAAGCCAAGTTATCATGAAAATGCAGCTATCAGTCATAACATCTTAAGAAGTATCTTGGACGTTTTTTCGGAGTCTATAATTATCTACACAGATGCGTCGAAGTCAACGTTTGGCACTGGATGTGCCTTTTATGTCCCATCAAACAATACAGAAAAAATGTATAAAATAAATAATGCTTTCTCAATATTCAGCGCTGAAGCAATTGCAATTTATGAAGCTTTATTATATTTTATGAATACAGAAAATAAGTCTACAGTAATTGTTTCTGACTCACTTTCCGTACTGACAGCTATTCAGACAATAATATTTCCAAGTCATAATTTAAACAACTATATCTTCCAAATTAAAAAAATACTTTATGAAATCTATAAAAAACGAAGAGAAGTGCATTTCCTATGGGTTAAAGCTCACATAGGTATCACCTGTAATGAACATGTTGATTTATTAGCAAAAAAGCCATCACACATGGATCGTTAACCGGACATAAACCTTCTAATCCAGATATATGTGCAATTGTTAAAAATGAAGTTAACCAACAATGGAGACGTACATGGAACGGATCTAGCAAACATAGTTCCTCTCAATACGCGATGATTCAACCTAAAGTGCCTACTGAGTACTGGTTTAAAAATTATTCCGTTCCCCGCAGATATATTACTTCCATTATTAGAATAAAATTTGGGCACGCCTGTTATCCTTTTCATTTGGCGAAAATTAACATTTTATCTTCAAATCTATGTTTAGACTGTCAAAAAGAGGGAGACTTAAATCATATATTTTTTGAGTGCTCAAAGTATACTCAACAAACTAATAAACTAATTGAAAATTTATTAAAATATAATATATTTCCACCTTATAATTTTATGTTACCTACTTTCTCTAAATAGGAAAACAATATATGACTGTTCAATGGAATTTATTTGTAAAAGTAAAATCAACCTTTAAGCATTATCCACAAATGATTACTTACCTTTGTTTTATCCCATATGTATTTACCTCCTATCCGCGACCTAGTCTAGTTATGTCTAAACGATATGTCTTGAAGGGTTCCTAGACGAGAAGAAGCAAGTGACAACCCTGTCTTATTCCTACCTTAACTCCTGAATATAATAATTGTAATATTAACAACCACCTTTACGGTAACGTTTCCTTATCTTTCATATTTTTGTTTTGTTTTATATTTTTGAAATGTATGTAGATTTTGAAATATACTTGTTGTGACTGGCTGAGTGGCGACAGCCCATGGCAAAAAAAAGGCACTATTGCTTTAAAAATTTTAAGGCACTGCAGTTAAAAGTGAATTGTCAAATTGTGAAACGTCAAAATATTTATATTTCATTTATTAACATTAATATTAATAATACAACATTCGCAATTTGAAAAAGGTGGTTTAAAAGGTTTTTTATTATAATTTTGTGTCTTTGGATTTGTCTTCCTTGGGCGTCAAATAATAAAACATCTATTTTTATATTTCACTTGTCAACGTGATGTATAATTATGTATATCTGAAACGTAAGTAGCATGCGCCTTGATGGCCGTGTTGGTAGAGAATTGGACCAGAGATCGAGAAATCGCGAGATTGCGAGTTCAAATCCCGGACGATTCATACTTTTTTCTTTTTTTTTTCTTAATATTTGGCGTTGTTAAGTTTTGGTTAATTTTTGGTGATTATTGTTAATTTTTTGTATTGTAACTGTTAAGTAGGTATATTTATTTCGTTGAAATTATATTATTATAGAAATATAACTGCTTACGTGCGTACAAAGTACACACACATTCTTTTTGTACTTACGGTTTACCCTGGCTGTTACAACCGTCTAAAAAACCGGTTGTTCCAAAAACCGGTTGTCGGTTTTTTTAATCAATAGCCAATACCCATTAGGTTACAATGTTACATTTACATTGCACTTCAGTTTGCGATAATCCATTCAAGTCGATATAAATAATATTAATCATATCCATCCTATCGAAAGAATATATCGAAAGAATCGATATACAGGGTGCGGCAAAAGTCAGTTCCCCGATTTGCACAATCGAAAAATATCGGAAAATGAAAATGCAAAACGTATAATTAGGTCGTGAATTTGGGTTACAAAGGTGCATATAAAAATCTAGCTTTATGTTCGAACTGGTGTCCATCTTCCTCGATACAACATTCACAACAGCTCGCAACGCTACAGCATGTTCGGTTGAGGATTGCCTTGTTCTGACGGATGTGTTCAAATTCTTCCTCAATAATTGTTTTCAACTGTGGGAGAGTTTGCGGTCGCCTAGCATACACACTATTCTTCAGTAGACCCCATAAAAAGAAATCGCAAAAGAAAAATGCGTTCTTATTTCGTGTACTTGCCGCCCGCCTGCATGTTTAACTCGTTACTAACAACGCACCGACACTCACAACGAACAGCAACACGCGACAGGCAGATGAACGAGACTCAAGGTTAACCCTACAAACAGTAGGGAAGGGAATACCTGTTATGCGAGGCCGATTGTTAGCATGTACTTATTCGCTCCGAGCGTTAACAAAGTGTCAAAGCAAAATCGACCGACCTGCTCATGGTGGCGGTTTTTTGAAATTTTATAAGGACGTTTTGTGTATGTTTAAATGAGACATTTAAAAAAATGTCGTGTCACGCTAGTGATATTATGTATTAATATAAACAGAAAATAAAAACGCACTATAAATTCTTCACTTTCCAATATTGATTATCAGTTTGATTTTGTATGCATAACCTCACTATCGCAGTTTATGTCAATAAATATTTATTAACGAAAAAGACAATATTTTGTTGCACTATAAATTACAGTATAAATTAATAACTAATGAATTCTAACAATTGTATTCGGTTATTATCACTACAAAATAAAATATTCAAGTTTAACAAAATAATCCCATAAGACTCAATGTTAAAACGTCCTTACAAAATCTGACAGCGTATCACGTGACTGTACGTAGAGGGGAGACGCACGGAGCCAATAGCGCTTATGTATGAAACTACATAGCGGGAACTGACTTTTGCCGCACCCTGTATAAACGGCGTTGGGATCGTACCCAATTGGGATCAAATCGGTTTCGGTTTCTGTCAGCTTATTATTTCTTCATCGCGTGCTCGGGGGCAAAAAATTTCCCCATTTTTTCTTTGAATTCATCATTTTTTCCAGAGGTAGTAACTTATCCGGTTTTTCACCGGTTATTACTGTAAAAAGAAAAAACCGGTTATAACCGGGACAAAAAACAACCGGAAAAACCGATTATTGCAGAGTAAAAAAAACGGTTTTCGGTTATAACCGGTAGGTTTTTCCCATCCCTATCATAGGCGTCCGTTTTGGGTAGGGCAACGGTTATTTTATCGCATAACTTTTTGGCCATTACTTTTTAAGCACTTTTGACACTGGACTATTAAAATGTGAGGTATTTTAATACTAGAAGATATAGTTGTGCTAGCAAACTAAGAGAGTCATTAATATTCAGCTCAGCAGGGTACTATTGATGGAAATGTGTATTTAAATAACCAAGGGATTATTCCATAAAACAGGTAGATCTTTTGTTGATACGATTTCTCACCTTGAAGAAGAACACCCCGCTGAGCTGAATATCAATGGCTCTTTTATATATAGATTTGCTGAGCGGGGTGCCATTGTTCGAGCTGTGAACATTATACAGGGTGTCCCGAAAAGATTGGTCATAAATTATACCACAGATTCTGGCGTCAAAAATAGGTCGATTGAACCTTACTTATCTATAATATATAATAGTGCACACAAAAAAGTTACAGCCCTTTGAAGTTACAAAATGAAAATCGATAGTTTTTTCATATACCGAAAACTCTTTTTTAGAGATTTTTTATTGAAAATGGACATGTGACATTATGGCAGCAATATCTTAAAAAAAAATTAAAGTGAAATTCGTGCACCCCATAAAATTTTTATGGGGGTTCTGTTCCTTTAACCCCCCCCCCAAACTTTTGTGTACGTTCCAATTAAATTATTACTCTTAGTACTTTTTCGATAAGCCAGTGTTTATCGACATATTTTGAATATTTATCGAATCCACCACATATTTGTATATGGTTAAGTACGATTATAGAGACCTGTTAATATTCCGAAAATTTATTTATAATTTACATTTTTAGGTATATTTTGAAAAAGAAGCCACATCTCGATAGAAAGTGACTGGTCAAAAAAAGACTAAGAAGCAAAAAAGTTTTAAAAACACTGTGTTTGACTAATGGTACCACAATAATAGTTTAATTGGAACGTACACAAACATTTGGGGGGTTTAGGAACAAAACTCCCATAAAATTGTTATGTAAATATATTAAAAAAGAAGCGGCATCTCGATAAAAACTGGCTTATCGAAAAAATACTAAGAGGCAAAAAAGTAAACGTTGTGTTTAACTAACGATACCACAATAATGAATTAATTGGAACGTATGCAAAAGTTTGGGGGGTTTAAAGGAACAAAACCTCCATAAAATTTTTGTGGGGTGGACAAACTTCACTATAATTTTGTTTTAAGATGTTCCTGTCATATGAATGATACATGTCCATTTTCAATAAAAAATCTCTAATAGTTTTCGATATACCTACCTATTGAAAAAAATCGATTTTCATTTTGTAAATTCAAAGGACTCTAACTATTTTTATGAGCACATTTGTACTAAGGTGACCTAGGTTCAATCGAACTATTTTTGACCCCAGAATGTGTGGTATAATTTATGACCAATCTTTTCGGGACACCCTGTATAAACAATGGTATAATTTTATAAAACAGGTAGATCCATTATGATTGTATACGGAATTTCTCAACTCTGACAATAGCACCCCGCTCAGCTGATATTAGTGACTCTCTTAGATAGTTGGTCAGACTTTACTCGTGTTTTATGTCGATAGGATACACCGTTTTCTAGAAAAATCGATACATCGTTTTCTAGAAAAATTTTCGTTTTTTGAAATTCAAAAAATAATTTAAAAAAAGACTATTTAGGAAAAAGGACACTGGTACGTTTATTTATATTAAAGAGATGAATCGATTTCATTAATTGCCAATTTCTAGTACCGTTTTGGGTAGGTCAACGGTTATTTTATCACATAATTTTTTGTCTTTAATTTTAAAGACTTTTGACACTAATTATTAAATTATGAGGTATTCTAGTACTAAAAGTTACTCTTGCTTTAAGTTGGTAAAATATACCGTTTTTTTTTTCAAAATTAATAACCGAAATATTTCCAAATCGATTTTTCTAGAAAACGGTGTGTCCTAACGACTTACTGCAAGAGTAGCTTTCAGTACTAAAATATCTCACAATTTAATAATCCAGAGTCAAAAATGATTAAAAGTTAAAGACAAAAAAATTATGCGATAAAATAACCTTTGCCCTACCCAAAACTAACGCCTATGACCGGTACAAGAAATTCACAATGGATGGTATCAATTTATCTCTGGATGATAAATATGCGTACCAATTTTCGTTTTTCAAAATAGAAGCGGTCTGGACGTATTTAAGAAAGTCTAATTACAAGACGTCATCTTCAAAGAGCTCTAGCTCCCGTAGGACGTATTTTCGGACTAGGTAAATTGGGTTAAATTATCTTAAAATTATTTGAGGAATCTCCTGTCTTCGTTTGTGGGTAGAACTTCTGAACACCCTGTATAATAATTATAATTTTTTGTCTGTATATAATATGAATGTAATAAGATTTACACAACGATTAAAATTTTCCACGAAGTTTTCCAGCCCAATTATTATTCATAGTGTGACCTTGCGGGTAAAACTATTTGCAACATCGTAGATTTCCTATTTTTAGTTTTTCAATTAAATTGCAATAAGTTATAGAGCACCAGAAATGTCATATCGATTATGAAAACACATCAAACGTTAAAAAATAGTCTAAATATTGTTACTCTTTCAAGTTTTGTTTTGTATAACTACTTTAGTTTCGTTGCGTGAATTTTAATACAGTCGAACCCGCTTATTAGAATACCTGTTAAAGGAATATCCCGCTTTAAGGAATAGAAATTTGCGGTCCCGGAACGTTTCTACTAGCCACCACTGATCGGTTATTAGAATATCCCTGTTATAAGAATACTTTTGCTTGGCACGAAGGCCATTCCAATAAGCGGGTTCGACTGTACAATTAAAATCGTCTATAGGCGTCTGGCGTCTCCTTCATTTCTTCTCTAGGCCAGTGAGGAAAAAATAGCTGAATGTCAGTAATTTAACTTTTAGAAATAATGACTAAAATTGAAACTGCAGAATATTATTTTTAGTTTTCAAGGCAACCAGACATGATTAGAACTAAACCAATTATTAAAATACTACAAAAACATATAATAAGCTTGAAGGACACTCAAAAATTTAAAACTGTGACGACAAAGATATTCTAAATCTAAATTGCGTACATGGCGGTTAGACTTCCTCTCATTTTTATGTGAGACTTAACGCAGAGTGCCTGCAATTTCCTTGAGGATAAGATAATTTTCAAAATACGACCTGGATTAATTCATGTTAATTAGGATTATGACGTACACATTAGAAAGCAATATGAATGGCCAGTTTAGATTAAAACTACTTTTTTAATAGTTATTTATGTATCAAGGGCATTAAATAAATGTTGATACCCTTGTTGATAGGGCAAGTTTATATGTCGCCCGAGGGTATAAACATCTAATAATGCACGTGGTGCATACAAAACTTTTTGTCATACCGGTTCATTTTATCAATTAAAGTTTTAGTTTTATTTTATATTAATTAGAAGTAATGTTGTATCGCAGTAGGTATTTAGTACCGTTGTTAGGAAAGTGATGTTGGTTAGCAATTTGTTATTAACGTAAATAAAGTTTTTCTATGTGAGATTGTCAAAAGAAAGTCAGAATTCAAGAGAAATGTGATATTTCTGAAGAAATAGTTAAAAAAGCCAAAAACTTGACTGAGAATCTGTTATCGAAAAAATCCAAAGAAACGTACGACAAGGAATACGCTAAATTTCGACAATGGATGGCAGAAAATAATACTGAATGCGTAAATGGTTGATTGTTGTTGTTTCCTATTGCAATAATTCATTTATGCCCGAGCGGACATAAAGGATACCATTATGTAGTCCGTAACTAAGTAATAAATATTAAGACACAATACAAAATTAAACCGGTATGACATAATATAATTTATTAAACACTCATACAAGCTGCTTCAGTGTCATTACCATTCCTTAAGGAAATTGTTTAAATGAGTTGATTTTTGTTGCAGTCACCTTCTTTTTGGAGTTATGTATTGCAATTTTTCAAAATATTTATCAAGGATATGTTTTAACCATTACTGGTATTTGATTATTAAATTGTTTTTTGTAGTTTATCCACTATTTCGTTTGCATTCCCTATAATACTAGTAGCCATATTCGTTTAACTTATCTTACAATGTCTTTTATGTTTCACTTTGCAACATCTAGGTTGAATCTTAGGTCTCCCCTTATTTCTGCTATTGTCCTATTTTTTGTATCTTTATAAAGAAGAGAACGGTAAGCTGATTGGTCGTTGTCCTTTTCGTAGTTGTGTCCTCTGTTTCATTGTTCGTTCTATTGTAGTATCCTTGGAATCCATATTCTCGACCACTATCATGCCTGTTTTTTGCAGGTGGGTCATAATTTTGTTGATGTTTATCGACCATTAATCATTCCTGAAGAGGTTCCTGATTTATTAAATAAAACATCAAGCGAATTCCTACAGACAAGGGTGTTTAATTGAACTGTAATAAAGTTTAATTGAGCGTTGAACAATGATACGATGTTGATTGCGGATTCCGACTTATGTCTACAACGACCCATCGCAGGAACAAATTTGGTATGAAAATATACATTAAGAAAAACCAGTGGTGTCAGTCCGAAAAATCCAAAAATACCTCAATCTTGCACAATAAACGGTCATATTTTAGAACCAGTTAATAAATTTAAGTACCTGGGATGTTGGATCGATAGCAGCCTAAGTCATCCATTGAGGAGAGGGCACTTTAAGAAGAAGAAGAGTGGTGAAGCCATTTTTTGTTCAACACTGCATTTTATTATTGACCCTAATTCCATACAATGTAGGGATTAACAAAAGCCTTCAGAATTGCAAAATCACGAAATTTACCAAAAGGAGGTACTTAAAAAATTAGGTCCTTTAAACCTAAATGGTAGACATATACAGTAAGCACTACGCTACTAGATACATGGGTAAATACCTGATTGCTATGCTTATGCGCTAATCCGGTCCGTTCTCAGATGTGACTTTCATCTCTGTCATGTTACTGTCAAGAAACTATTCAAAATGATTGTTTTTCCATACAAAAATACATTAATTAATAGTATTGTTACTCTGCTTTAAAATAAATTTATTCAAACACCAAGAATATTACAATACTTTAAAACTTTTTCAACTTTAACAAAATAAGCGTCAAATACAGCTGATCTATTAAGTGTCAACTTTCTATGTTACTTAATATTTATTCAGTTTCTATATTTATATTTTCTGACGTGCTAAACGCCACTAGACATAAAAAACCTTGCAACAAGTGAAGGGTCCAGGAATGTAATAGCTCAATATTACTATGTGCCTAGTAGGGTGGCAGTTACTGTATAAATTTGAGCGAAGTAAAATACTTTGGGGTAAAGTTATACTCGAAGCTGAATTGAAATCAGCTGAGAAAACGACTAATCAAAAGAGCGGTTACTGATACATTAGTGGTATATTGGCCAAATATGCTGCAAAAAACTGATATCTTCAAATTAAACATTGCGCAAAATACCCGATTTTGCACTTTGCACCATGAAATTTGGGTTAGTTTTGAAATTGTTGGAGCTTTGAGGGGCACAAAAAAGGCAACTATGGAGCACTACTGGATCTTTCCTCTCTACACATCGCTATTAGCGAGGCATAGGACATATAAGGAATAGAAGACATACAACCCAGGCTCCACTTTTTCACGTGATACACAGATGGGTCTAAAATTGCAGAAGCTCTGGAAAGGTGTAAAAGTAATGTCTAAAAATATACGAAAATGGAATATTCACACTTCACTTCGTTTATAGCCCAGTCGGGATAGCATTTGACCTTGCGTTAGGAGCTGCCCCAAATTTTATCTTTCTAATCTTTAGGGGGGTCAATAGTAGTATAAATTTAAAATCTCGACTGAATTTGACCGTTGCGTTAGCCGCCATCTTGATTTTAAATGAGAACCGTTTTTGTTCAATATCTCCGCCATTTTCAACTTTTCGACAAAAAGTGTAGAAACTGAAATTGTTGAAAATGCGATTTTCTATAATTTTGTTTTGATATTTTTGTTTGTGCGGTCGATATTTTCCGAGTTATGGGGAAAAGATAGTGACAGTTAAAGCATAATTATTGATTTATTGAATTATCTCGTTTATTATTAGTTTTACCACAAATTTGCACCTATACAAAAATGAAGAGAATTAAATTTTGTACAATTCTGATTGTAGTAGCGGATAGATACACTTATACGACCCCGGTGTAAGTCAGATCTATTTCAGGGACGCGACCCTGCTCACGCAAGCCATGGCTATCCCCCAAACCCAAATAGGGGAGGTCATGTCCCGATCCAAGTTTCCTACCAAATATCCAAAAATCCTTTCCGATTATCCAACCCACAGGAGTAAACCTAATGCACCAGAAAAATCATTGGGGAAGGCAACGGGAAACCACTCCAATTATTTCTCCCGAGTAAAGTTAACATGGCGCAATCCAAACATAATCAGAGTATTACTGATCATGGATCTCGGAAACCAAGATCCGGCAGGGAAGGGTGCGCACCAGACTGTAGGGCCTTCCCGGTCGTCACCACACGAAACCCCTACAATTTAAAAAGTACGACAACTTTAAAGATGTCTAGCAGTACAATCAGATTAGGCACATGGAATGTTAAAAGCCTCTATGCAGCAGGCAAGCTCAGTAACTTAGTTCAAGAGGTTAAACGCTTAAAAATTGATATAATGGGCATCAGTGAGCTCCGCTGGCCTGGAGCGGGAACATGTGAACAAAATGAAGGCACACTATACTATTCTGGAAGTGTAGAAGATGACGTACATCATAGGAATGGAGTTGGCATATTTATAACATCTAAATTCAAGAAATATGTAAAAAATTTTGTACCTGTAAATGACAGACTAGCGATACTCCAATTAAATAGTAAACCATTTAATGTCAATGTTATCCAGATATATGCCCCTACTTCAGAAAAGAAATATGACAATGATGTTGAATCATTCTATAGTCAATTAAAACAGACACTTAACAATCTAAAAAGGAACGAAATCACATATATTATTGGAGATTTTAACGCGAAAATTGGTCAAGGACGAAGATCTGACCTGATAGGTGGATATGGACTAGGGGAGAGCAATGAAAGAGGCGATAGATTATACCAGTTCTGTCAAGAACATGACATGATAATCGCAAATACATGGTTCAAATTACACAAAAGAAGATTATATACATGGAAGGGACCAGGAGATAACTCGCTTCATATAATTAGAAATCAGATAGATTATATTCTAGTAAACAAGAGATTTAAGAATGGTGTCAAGAGATCAACGACATATCCTGGTGCAGATATCGGTTCAGACCATAACCCTCTAATAGCTGACATCCAAGTGAAGCTCAAAAAAGTCGAAGAAAACCCCAAAACACCAAAATTACATATATCAGCATCCAACAAAACGCTAATAGAAAATGACCTGAATAAGCAGCTAAAGAATTCAACAAATGAAAACAATACAGAAATATGGAACACGTTTAAAGATCTTACCTGGAAAGTAATGGAAAAATATACGACAACGATGCAGAGGCACAAAAAACAACAATGGATGACTGATGAAATCCTGGAATTGATGGAGCAGAGAAGAAAACTGAAAGATAACAAAACAGAATACAAAGAAAAACAAAAACTAATTAAACAAAAAATAAAGGTAGCTAAAGAAAAATGGATGGAGGATAAATGCAAGGAATTAGAAAAGTTGAATGAAAAACATGATACGTTTAATATGTTTAAAAAAGTTAGAGAAGTAGCTGGTCTTTATTATAAGAAAAGTCCACATACTATAACCGATTCGTCGGGAAAAATGATAATAGACGAACACGAAATCCGAACTACCTGGTATAATTATATAAATGAACTGTATAATGATGATAGACCCGAAGAACTGGACACTTTAGATGAAGGTGAAGGACCAGAAATACTAAAATCAGAAATACAACATGCTATAAAATTGGCAAAAAACAATAAAGCCGTTGGTCCCGACAACATACCTACAGAAATGTTAAAGCTCATAAATGAGGAAAACATTGGAATACTAGTCAAACTTTTCAATGATGTTTATTCGACTGGTGATATCCCTGAAGATTGGTTAAAGTCCGAATTCATAACCCTACCAAAAAAACAACGTCCGAAAAACTGTAGCGACTATAGAATGATAAGCCTTATGAGCCACACCTTGAAAATCTTTCTACGTATCATCCACAGTAGAATCAGAGATAAATGTGAAGAAGACCAGGATGAAACACAATTTGGCTTCAGAAATGGACTGGGAACCCGGGACGCACTCTTTGCACTAAATGTGTTATTGCAGAAATGCCGAGATCAAAGGAAAGACGTCTTTGCTGTATTTATTGACTATGAGAAGGCCTTTGATCGAGTACAACATCACAAATTAATTAAAATACTAAAGGATAAAGGAGTTGATAGTCAAGATGTACGAATCATAGAAAAATTATACTGGCGTCAAACAGCGACAGCTTGCATAAATGGAAAATCAACAGAAATATGCAAAATACAAAGAGGCGTCAGACAGGGTTGTATACTGTCCCCACTGTTGTTCAATTTGTATTCAGATAGAATATTTAAGGAAGCGCTGCATAATTTGGAATGGGGTGTGAAGGTTAATGGAATTCTGATAAATACAATCAGATATGCAGACGATACAGTTATTTTAAGTGATGATATGAATGGATTACAACACCTTTTAAATGCCATTGACAGAGTGGGAAGAGAGTTTGGCCTAAATATAAACTGTTCAAAAACAAAGTACATGGTATTTAGCCGTTTGGCCCATCAAGATTCACGGTTATATGTTGATGGTCATATGATTCAAAGAGTACCCAGTTTTAAATATCTTGGTTGCCATATTACTGAACAACTAGATCCAGATAAAGAGATAAAATGTAGAATCGAGATAGCCCGCACGACATTTTTAAAAATGAGGTCATTCTTCTGTAATGATACCTTGCAACTACAACTTCGAAAGCGCATGATTAAATGCTACATTTGGTCAGTCCTCTTGTATGGTGTCGAAGCATGGACATTAAAAATATCCACCATTAACCGTTTGGAGGCCTTTGAAATGTGGCTGCACAGACGTATTCTAAAAATACCATGGACGGCTATGCTGACAAATGTGGCAGTCCTTAAGAGAGCAAATGCTACCTGTGAGCTGCTTGATAACATCAAATATAGAAAGATGGCCTATTTTGGACACGTAGTAAGGGGAGACCGGTATAATATTCTTCAACTTATTATGATGGGTAAAATCGAAGGACGCAGAGGAATTGGTAGAAAGCAGGCCTCTTGGTTGAAGAATATCCGGGAGTGGACAGGAATAAAGAAAGCAGAACACCTATTTAGAATAGCTCGAGACAGAGACAGTTTCGCCATGTTAATCGCCAACGTCAAGGGGACTTGATAGGGCACGTTAAGAAGAAGACAATTCTGGTCTCTTTATTTTTTTGATAAAATCAATATTTAAGGTAGTACGTAAAGCGGTAAAGGCGCGAGCGTAAGACCTGATTGATTTTATAGCAATGGTTTTTTTTCAATATCTCCGTCATTTTCAACTTTTCGACAACAAGTGTAAGGACTGAAATTGTTGCAATTACGATTTACTACAATTTTTCGAGAGAACCAGTGGCGGGTCTATTAGGGGGGATGGGAAAATTCCCCCCAACCGGGTCCAAAATTAAAAAAGAAATTGTTGAAATATTAAAATATTATGTTAGCTGACATGAAACTTAATTATCGACAGACAAATTCAACCAATCAAACCCACTAGTTAATAAAACTAAGTGAACTTAATGCATATAAGTTATTTGTCTTTTATGTACTTAGTTTGGTTGGTGTTTCATTGGAAGTTTCAAAAATTGTATAAGATATAATTCTCTTTATATTTGTTTATGTACAGTTATGTCATAAAGTTAATAATAAATGAGACAATTCAATAATTATGCTTCCCCTATGCTTCCACTATTTTCCCCCTTAACTCGGAGAATATTGATCGCATAAAAAATTGTGGAAAAGAAATTGTAGGAAATTGCGTCTTCCACAATTTTAGTTCTTACCATTTTTGTCGAAAAGTTGAAAATGGCGGAGATATTAAGCAACAACGGTTCTCCATTAAAATCAATATGGCGGCTAATGCAACGGCGGAATTCAGTCGAGATTTTAAATGAACACTACTATTGATCTCCCCTAAAGGATAGAATTATAAAATTTGGGGCAGCTCAGAAACAATATTCAATTTAGTAATTATGCTCCCCCACCACTGTTTACTATTTTTACCACAAAAATTGTTAAAAAGAAATTGTACGAAATCATATTTGGAACAATTTTAGTTGAAAATGGCGTAGATATTGAACAAAAACAATTGCTACAAAATCAATCGGGTCTTACGCTCGCGCCATTATCGCATACGTAATACCTTAAATATTAACTTTAGCAAAAAAATGAAAGATATTAAAATTGTGTAAAATTTAATTCTCTCTATTTTTGCATAGAAACATTTTTGTCGTAAAACTAATAATAAACGAGATAATTCAATAATTATGCTCTAACTGTCACTATTTTCCTCCATAACATAATATCGACGTCACGAAAAAATTGTAGAAGAATAGAAATGATAGAAAATCACATTTTCAACAATTTTGGTTGTTATACTTTTTGTCGAAAAGTTGAAAATGGCGGAGATATTGAGCAAAAACGGTTCTCGTTTAAAATCAAGATGGCGGCTAACGCAACAGCGCAATTCAGTCGAGATTTTAAATTTACACTACTACTGACCTTCCCTAAAGATTAGAAAACTAAAATTTGGTGCAGCTCCTAATGCAAGGTTAGGCCTGTTATTCGTCTAACCCGACTGAACTATTACCTGCCATTCTGTGATACGTGTTTCGCTATTTTTAACTCTTCAGACAGAACTTTTTGGGTAAAGATGAAGTAAAGATAATAAATAACCTTTCACATATCCGTGGTTCATACACAACAATGCAGTTATTAACTGACTTGTTTAATCTGGATTCTATCGAAGCAACCTATTAGCTTCACTTTCTATATTCCTTAAGGGCACTAGATAGCGGCTGATATGATATGTATTATAAAATATCAAATACAAATAATTGCGACTTTTTACTTTACACAACGTATATAAAAAAGTATTTATATAGGTATATTTTTACCTGCACCTATGTGGTTACAACATCGCACGTGTAATTATAGATAAGCAGTATTAGATCGTGTTACTATTTATTATTTACTATTTCTTATCGCAATCGTTTTATAGGCAATTGTGTGAAACGTACAAATCGTAAAATGTTGTTATAACAGCGTTGTAAAATTTAGATAAAACTTTGTGTATGTATACAATAAAATTGAATTTTTTCTACGTTTTTATAATTTTAGAAGTTTTAGAAAAAATCAGAAAAGTTCTGTGTGAAAAACATCCCAGAACCCAAGCTATACTTACATAATCATGTACCTAATAGATATAAAAAAAAATCAAAACTTCTATGTCTAGGCTGTCTAACTCTAGACAGAAAGCTGTATTTGGGAGCCTAATTGACCCATATGCTTGACCGGGTAACCTTTCCCAGTGAAAGTTATGTTATGTTCGGGTCCAGGAGTTTTTCTAGTCGCCGACGATGCTTTTTGGCTTTTCATGTAGACATAGTCATGTCTACATAAAAAGAAGAAGAAGAAAAAGTTCGGCTCGGAACAGGAGTATTTTGTAGCTAATCCTATTCAGATCTGATATTTTAATATCGTGTATAGCGATGTCTTGGAGTGCAGAGCAACGTGCCACTTTTCCGCCAGTCTATATCGAGATATTTGAGATCAGTCTTTAGATCTCTCTTTTCAATCCTGAATCCCGGAATGAGTGTAGTGGTCCACGTGATGTCGTGTATTTTCGTCTCCAAAAATATCTATCTCTGGTCATTTCTTTTAACTCATACATAGGTATGTTGCATATTCCTGTAATTTGATCGATAAATCTTATTGGGGATCTTCCTCCTGATTTCCGGCGCTCCACCTTTCCTTGTATAATGAGTATTTCCATTATTTTCTGATTTTGCTCTCATTCCATGTCCAACGTATTTTAATTGTTGGAGGTGGACTTTACTGAAGAGTCGTTGGTTAACTTTTAGCTCTTTTAAAATTGAATTATTTGTCCTACGGCAAGTCCAAAGAATTAGTAGCATTCGTCTTTAACAGAACATTTCAGTGGCGTCTATCTTTCTTGTTTCCGATTGTCTCAGGGTGCAAGATTCACATCGTAGATCCGTATTGTGAATAAGCAGTTGATCAACCTCATTTTTAACGCTCTTAAAATTTGACAGCCCTTCCATATTGTGGTCATTTTTGCTCTGTCAAACTGGTTAATTGTGGTTTTATGTGGATAATTGTTACGAAGGGTATCCACTATCAGGATATTTGTCTTTAATATGTTTAATTGCAGACCAAATATTTGACTTTCGATTTCAACCATTCGTGTAAGATCAATTAGTTCTGCATGATTATTTGCAAGAAGGGCGTCTTCTGCGAAACGTAGGTTGTTTATTTTATGAACATTTACTGAAATGCCCTTTTTAGATATTTTATAATAAATATCAGGCGCCATCTAGTGCCCTTAAAGAAAAGGGACAGATAAAGTCAAGTTAGTAGGTTGCTCCGATAGAATCCAAATTGCACTAGTCGGTGAACGACTGCATCGTAGTGTATTAACCACCAATACACGAAAGGATATTCTATTTACCTCGTTCTTCCAAGCAAGTCTTGTCTGAAGAGCTGAAAATAGCGAAACACGTGTCGCAGAATGGGAGGTCAACCAAGTTTGAATATTTCGTTTTCGTGTATCATATATATTAAAAATATCTATCTATAAGCGAGGTTCCTACACCCTCTGCCGCTTCTCGCATTTCGACCGCCATCTTCTTCTGTCCATCCATTCGTCTTCTTTGATGGCTCTATCTCTCATGATGTGCCGTACATTTTCTTCGCAGACAACTGAAGGCCTTCCCCGTCTTTTTCTTTGTTGTGGTATGTAATTTAAAGCTTTCTTTGGCCATATATCTTCATTCGTTGCACGTTACCATACTACACTAGTTGTCTCGTTTCAATTCTATCTACACCGAAATATACAGTATTTGTTCTCCGTCTAATATCTTCATTCCCGATGTGATCTTTTTTGGATGTACCATAATATATTCTCTCTTGGATATACTCTCCTCCCTTAGATAATCCATGTCTACTACTTCTATCCTTTTTCTATCTTTTTTCGTGATCTGCCAAACTTCTGCCCCATAAGTCATAACAGGATCTACCAAGGTACGATAGATCGTCAATTTCGTTTTTTGTCTTATATGTTTAGTCCATAGTATAGAGCTTAGAATTTTTACCACTTTATATACTATATATTAGAAATATAAGATAATAAAAGGTACAACAGAGATGTAGCTGTAATGTTGACTGTCAGCTATCTCACCACCTTTTAAAGGGCCTTCCTATTGGTCTCTTGCCTGTAGGCTTTGAATCTCTGGCTATACGGGCTATTCTCTCGCTGTCCATTCTCGTCACATGCTGATTCCACTCTTGTCTTCTATATTTTCCCCACCGTACTATATCTTGTATGTTACAGAGATATTCTATTCTGTCGTTCTGTATTCTGTCTCTCAGTGTTTTCTTAGTTATTGACCTCAACGTTCTCATTTCTGATGTTCTCAGTATCCTCTTGCTCTCTGCTGTGTCACATCTTGTTTCTATCGCGTACGTCATAATCTGTCTTACACATGATTTGTATATGCGTACTTTCCCTTCCAGCCTCATATTTTTATTTCTCCAGATGACATCCCTCAGGCATCCTGACATGTAATTGGCTTTATTTGCTTGCTTTTCGACGCTTTCTTTGACATATCAATTACTACATATTTCGACACCCAGATATTCTAATCTCGAGACATGTTCAATTAGTTCATTGTTAATTACTATTTTGCATCTTATGGGTCCCCTTGACACTACCAGGGACTTAGTCTTAGCTGTTGATAGTTTCATGCTGTAGTTCTAAAAGAACTACAGCAAAAAAATAATTATAGTTGAATATTTAGATTCGAACAATATACACGTTATATTTTATTTTGTTCAATGTAGAAAGACGCAATTAATAATTTGATTTGACGGGTGTGTTGGATATTTTATAATAAATATTAATATCTTTTTTATCGACTAATTATCATTTATTTTAGCGACACATATTCCCTAACCATTTCTATTATACGCTCTTTTTTCTTTTTTGTTCAAATTGACGCCATAACCTGTAGTTGTGTTAATAAATTCATTCCTAATTCTTCTTTGTTACTCCAGTCATTTCTCATAATTACACATATGTCCAAAAGTTTGGAATATTTAGTCTTTTTATTGATTTTTATATACAGTGCTAGTCAAAAGTCCGTACCCCCCCTCGTATCTTTTGAACGGTTATACCTATAATAGTGAAATTTGGAGGAAGGAAATAAACGGACGTAAGCTTCTTAACTGGTTATGACAGGTGACGTAATAGTGACAGATGACGTTACAGAGCCACTGTGACCGATAATTTTAAATAGGACCTTATGGCAAGTGATACCTCGTTTGTGAGGTATTTAAAATACCTATTCAGTCATACTAATTTTTTTGGGTTTAGGTTGATTTCGATTTTGGTGAATAAATTAAATAAATATAATATTGTAGTTTCGAATTTAATTAATAAAAATTCAAATGTCCGCCTATAGATTTTTTGTCAAAAAAGTTGACGTTTTTTAATTCTCTAGTAGTTTTTACGTCAACGTCAACCTGTTTGACAGGTAATCATAGGCGGAATTTTGAATTTTTATTAATTAAATGCGAAACTACAATTTTATATTTACTTCATTTGTTCATCAAAATTAGCTTAAACTCAAACAAAATTAGTATGACTGAATAGGTATTTTCAATACCTTTCAAACGAGATATCACTTGCCATAACGTCCCATTTAAAATTATCGGTCACAGTGGCTCTGTAACGTCATCTGTCACTATTACGTCACCTGTCATGACTAGTTAAGAAGCTTACGTCCGTTTATTTGCTCCCTCCAAATTTTACTATTATAGGTATAACCGTTCAAAAGATACGAGGGGGGTACGGACTTTTGACTAGCACTGTATAAACTTTTCTGAATAGTTAAACATCATTTTGTTTCAATTCTTAACAATACTATATAAATCTCAAAACCAGATAAACGATATGCAAAAAAAATGATTTATTCTCTTGGGGTGAAAAATTAGAAAGTACAACTTGCATTTAAAAATAAATTCGTAAAGAAAAAAATAATTTTCAATAAAACTAATAATTAGTATTTCCTGAATTGGCCTGTATGCATGCCTGTAGGCGATTTGGCATGCTGCCGATTAACTGGTCGAGCTGGGCTTGCGGAATTCTCTCCCATTCTTCACGAGCAGCATCTTTTAGTTCGCGAAGTGTAATAGGAGGATTGTTTCGCTTTTTGATGAGTGTTTTGAGAATGTCCCAAGCATGTTCAATAACGTTCATATCGGGGGAATTCGAGGGCCACTGTAATGTAGATATTCCTTCTTCTTCCAGAAAATTTTGTACTGCTGCTGTTCGATGAGGAGGTGCGTTGTCATGCATAAACAAAAATTCATCACCTACTGCCCCTCGGAATAGACGTACGACAGGATTTAAAACTTCCTCGACGTACATAGCACTAGTGAGACTTCTCTCCAGAACCAGCAGTGGCGTCCGTGTACCACTCATAATACCACCCCAAACCATAATACTGCCACCTTCAAACGGGACACGCGGTTGGGCTGCTTCTAGTCGGGCTTGTCGTCCTGGGGCCCTCTAAACCAGTGTTCTTCGCGAATCAGATACCAAGCCAATTTTTGACTCATCAGAGAACATTACGTTATTCCAGTTAGGACCATGTTGCACCATTTCTCTAGCCCATTGCAACCGTACTATTTTGTGTTGGCAGGTTAGTTTAGGAACACGTAAGGGCCTTCTACGATATAAATTTACCGCATTTAGTCGGCGTGTTATTGTTTGCCGTGAAATATTCAGTCCTTGCAGCCTAGAAATTTCTCTGGATATACCACTTGTGGATTCCAGACGATTTCTTCGAGCTATCAATGTTATGTGTCGATCTTGTGCTGCTGTTGTATATCGACTTCTGCCACTTCTGGGACGATCCTTGACGTCATTTGTCTCTTGTATTTTTTTTAATTTTAGATACAGCACTCTGAGTCACATCAACAATATTCGCGATATCACTTTGACTAAAGCCCTGTTGTAATAAAGCAATTACTCGAGATCTGTCAAAGTGAGACATCACGTTTACATTTTTAAACGGCTCAATTCAAATTTAAACACAGACTGAAATAATGTGTAAATACACTAATCAGTTGAATGTGACCAAAATGGGCAAAATGATACAAAAACGATTCAAAGTTTTTATCATTTTCATGTAAAAACGCTCTAAAATGAATATCAACAACAGTTTTGAAACCACCATAGGCGTAGATATATTATTTGTACGTATTCCAAACTTTTGGACATGTGTGTATCTTCGCATTGATCCCAATGAGTGGCAGGATTTGAATAAAGTCATTTCTTTAATGCTTTACTTAATTATTATTAAGTAAATACTTAAATACGAGGAAGTATAAGCAAATACTTTTTTTTATTCAATAGACCCATTGAATAAAGTCATTTCTTTAATGCTTTATTTAATTACTATTAAGTAAATAGTTAAATACGAGGAACTAAAAGCAAATACTTATTTTTATTCAATAGACCCATTATCAATCCCCTTAACCAGCATGTCCTGGTTAAGCGTCTTCCCTCAGGTCTTCTTTGGTTTCCCTCTCCTAGTCTCCTACTCCTTCCAGAAACCTGCAGTTCAGCAATTCTTCGTATTGAGTGATTCACGTCTCCACCTTGAACATAACCAAATCATTTTAACCTATTTTCTACCATTGCATTCTAGCATAAATGTATGCCACCCTAGACTTCCCCTAATATACTTACTCATTTAAGTTTATCCTTTCTGTCACTCCATTCATCAATCTAATCATTCTCATTTCCACAACATGCATTCATTTTTTTCCAACTGAATGAGATGTAACTGTACTGTAAAAAGATGACTAATAAAATAAAAAATAGTAAAATTGGCGAATGGATTTAGTGTCCGCAGTCATATAAACCCAAATAAACAACAACAACAACTGTACTGTAGTTTATTGTTGTTTTATACGTTTTGTACATGCTCTCGAACATTTTCTTTTTGTGTTTTATATGCATCTTATTAAGAATCGAGTTATTTTCACTTAAATAAAATATTAGAATATTTTCGGCAAATATAACTAACGGTTTATCCGCATATAATATGTATTACAGGGTGTCTGCGTAACTTTGCACCATATGGGAAACTTTTTTATTATCAATTTTACGAAAAAAAGTCATTCTTTATAAAGTGCTCTGCATAGTCTAAAACCTAAGGTGCAATCATCAGATATCAAATTTTGTCAACAGTATACGAGGTATGTCAAAAAATATTAATTTTGCTCAAGAGCAAACTACCTTTATATTTCAAAATATCAAAAAAATTTATTCTGAAAAGTTATTTGTAATTAAAAACAATATTTAAATATGCAATAGCAGCCATCTACGAGAAAAAAAATTCTGAGATTTTCCTAAATTACTGATTACGAACATTATTTTTATTTATTAGACCTGTAATAACCCTTTTATTAATAATTTTAGGAAAAAAAGGTATTCTTCATAAAAATCTGTGCATGGTCTAAATCTCAAGATGCAACCATCAGTTATCCAAGTTTGTTAATTTGATACGAGGTGTATCAAATAATATGAATTTAGAAAGAATTCTTTCTACATTCTTTCTAAATTCATATTATTTGACACACCTCGTATAAAATTAACAAACTTGGAAAACTGATGGTTTTATCTTGAGGTTTAGACCATGCACAGATTTTTATGAAGAATAAGTTTTTTTACATGTCTAATAAATAAAAATGATGTTCGGAATCGGTAATTTAGGAAAATCTCAGAAATTTTTTTTCACGTACAAGGCTGTTATTGCATATTAGAATATGGTTTTTAATTACAAATAACTTTTCATAATAAAATTTTTTGATATTTTGAAGTATAAAGGTAGTTTGCTCTTGAGCGAAATTAATATTTTTTGACATACCTCGTATACTGTTGACAAAATTTGATATCTGATGATTGCATCTTAGGTTTTAGACTATGCAGAGCACTTTATAAAGAATGACTTTTTTTCGTAAAATTGATATTAAAAAAGTTTCCCATATGGTGCAAAGTTACGCAGACACCCTGTATATTTGCTCTAAAAATCTTATAAAATATTCCGTATTTGTTTTGAGGTACTTGAAAAGTTACGTTTTATTTGTCGTGTAGTACTATAGTAGCGATGTCAAATAATATTAACAATATTAATAGAAAGACCTTGTAACGGATACTAATTATTCTAATTAAATAGCCGATAAAAGGAATTTAAGTAGGTGGTAACATGATTGTGATAAAAGTTGTTTGTGGTCAGTGATTAATATTTAAAAAGGTTTTACTACCGGAAAATATTCTTAAGGTAAATACGAGTCGTAATTTTGGTGTAGAAGCGAATGAGGTTAAAGCATCTTATGCTAGGAAGTATCCTATGTGATACCTATGTTTTTCAGATTTTGCTGAGGTTTACATGACTCAATTATTATTTTAAAAAAATGCCACCTTAAATTCCCAACCAATTAACAAATAGTAAGGTATAACTAGACCCAAACCCAGACATCCAAAGTGAAAGTTATCCTCCAACACCAAATTATTCTGTATGGTCCACATAATGTTCAGTAAAAAGTTACACCATTTTGAGCGTCCGGTTTGGGGGGGGGGGGGGGGAGATGGGGAAAAATTCGGTAAATTAGTAGTTTTTAAAGTTTTTCGTCAATATTTCTAAAACTATGCTTTACCGTAAACAATGTTCTATACAAAAATGTTCTACGTGAAATTTAAAACAAAAAAGATCCAATACATAATTGTTACAAAATCAACGGTTCCAGAGTTACGGAGGGTAAAAAGTGGAGGTTTTCGATATTTTTATATTCTTTGGGCAATTTATAGAAATTTTCTTTAACAGGATTGTGTTTTGTAAATAAAATTTGCTATTTCAGTGGCCGATGATATGTTAGTGATAAGCCCTTGAAGAAATGTCAACCTCACCACCCAAAATCATCATCAATTGCCCAGATAATATAAAAAGTATCGAAAACCTCCAATTTTCACCCTCTGTATCTCTGGAACCGTTGATTTTATAACAGTTATGTATAGGGCCTTTTATGTTTTAAATTTCATGTAGAACATTTTTGTATACAAGCGTGTCTACTTAAGTTGGAAACATATGGGAAACTTTTTTATTATTAATTTTACGAAAAAAGTTATTCTTTATAAAAAGTTCTGCATGCCCCAAAACCTAAGATTCAATCATCAGATATCAATATTTCTCAATATTATACGAGGTATGTCAAAAATATGAATTTCGGTCCAGGGTAAAGTACTTTTATTTCCCTCAATATCGAAAATTCTTGTGATAAAAAGTTGTTTGGAATTAAAAACTAAGATCAAATATGCTTCTAATTAAAAAATTACATGCTTCTAATTGAAAAAAAAAATTTCTCAAATTTATGGATACCCAACATCGTTTTCAATTATTACAAATATGATAACTCGTTTATTATTCATTTTACGAAAAAAGTTATTTTTCACAAAAAGCTTTGCATGGTCTAAATTCTAAGACACATCCATGATATATCAACTTTTATAAATTTTATACGAGGTGTGTCAAAAAATATAAAATTCGCTAAAGATTATAGTACCTTTATATTTCACAATATTTCAATTCCAAGGATGTAATTGCATATTGAAACATAGTTTTTAATTCTAAACAACTTTTTTAATATCCGTTTTCAATAATGTGAAAAATAAAGGTACTTTACTCTTGAGTGAAATACATATTTTTTGACATACCTCGTATAAAATTAATAAAATGTGATATCTGATGGTTGCATCTTCGGTGTTAGGACATACAGAGCTTTTTATAAAGAACACCTTTTTTTCTTAAAAGTAATAATAAAAGAGTTATCGTATGTGTAATAAATAAAAACGAAGTTAGTATCAATAAATTTGAGAACAATTTGGAAAATATTTTTTTCTAATTAGAAGCATGTAATTGCATATTTGATCTTAGTTTTTATTTCCAAACAACTTTTCATAATAAGAATTTTCGATATTGAGAGAAATAAAAGTACTTTACTCTTGAACGAAGTTCATATTTTTTGACATACCTCGTATAATATTGACAAAATTTGATATCTTATGATTGAATCTTAGGTTTTAGAGCATGCAGAACTTTTTATAAAGAATAACTTTTTTTCGTAAAATGAATAACAAAAAAGTTTCCCATATGTTTCCAACTTAAGTATGTTTACGCTAAAGCATAGTTTTGGAAATATTGACGAAAAACGTAAAAAACTACTAATTTACCGATTTCTCCCCAATCTCCCCCACCCCCCAAACCGGACGCTCAAAATGGTGTAACTTTTTACTGAACAATAGGTGGACCATATAGAACAATTTGGCGTTGGAGGAAAACTTTTACTTTAGATGTCTGGGTTAGGGCTTTTTTGGACCAATTATAATATACTACCTCCGTAACTTTGGAACCGTTCATTTTAGAAGGATTATGCATAGGACCTTTTTTATTGAAAATTTAAAGTAGAACATTTTTGTATAAAAGGTTGTTCATGCTAAACCGCATAGTTTTAGAAATATTGACGAAAAACCTAAAAAACTACGAATTTATTTATTTCTCCCCCCTCTACCCCCCAAACCCGACAATCAAATTGGTGTGACTTTTTTCTGAACATTATGTGGACCATATCGAACAGTTTGGTGTTGGAGGATAACTTTCACTTTGGATGTCTGGGTTATGGCATTATTTGGATCAATTATATCATACTAAAATAAACTTTAACCAATTTCAAATTTTTAACCAAATAGTGTTTCAAATATATTGTGCAAAGTTATTTAGACTTTTCTCTTGTTATAAACCTTAGTAGTGTCATACATACCCATTGGGAATATTCAATTAACCATGGAAAGTTATAGCATCGTATATACTCTCTAAAAAGAAAAAATATGCATCCACATAGACGTCGTACAGTGCGCACAGTACAGAAGTTGTTTCTGCTGTAAAGCATAGTATAGATAGAGCAAGATTCGAACATAAGTCTATTCGCCATCGTACACAGCAGTTGGATAATATGTATTTATTCACTTTACGGAAGATTATGCGGAAAGATTTACGGTTTGCATCAGAATAATTCATGCAAGAATTATTGAAGCTACACGATCACCAACGCGTAGGTTCGATGACTGCCCAAAAAAAATTTGCCGTTGATCTCGATTTTCATAAGTAAATTTTGTTTAGTGACCAATCTCAACTTTTGGTTGAATAGCTACGTCACCAAACAAAACTACCATATCTGGAGTGAAGGTAATACTCAAGTGTAGTATGAGAAACCATTACATCCAGAAAAACTGACTGTTTGGTGTTCCATAAGCCTGAAATGATTGACCAATTGCAGGCCAACATTCGCAGCGGTATTGCCGATATGCAGCCACAAATGTGGCGGTCATATGCAAAAAATCATATTTAAATTATAATGCCAAAAATTATCTTTCGAATAAACTCAATTTCTTGGCAATGTAAAAAACTAGGGATCGACAAGACAAGAATTCTTGTCTTGACAACAACTTCTTGTCTTGTCTTGAGAAAAAATCAAGAAATTCAAAGAATCTTGTCTTGACGTTTTCTTGGCATTTTGTGTCTTGTTTTGACTCAAGAAAATTCAAGATCTGAAAAGTTGCGTACTTACACGGCCAGTGGGTGATTCCCGATCGAAAATCTAAATAAATGCAAAATATTAGATAAAGAATGGGTTCTGATCAGTAAATTTTGTCAGTATCTGAGAAGCTTTAAAACACTTTCTTCAATACTCGAAGGCTCGAAGGGGAAAATATTGCACACTCCCATTGGTGGTAATTGGAGTAAACTTACTTTTAGACAAACTGGAAATATTGGGCTCATTAACTTGATAATTAAATTGATAGAGACACTACCGACGAGTAATTAATTTACTCCATTCTAGCTGCGAGAGATAAAATACTGAAACACTATAACAAACCTAATTGGATATACTGTATAGTTCTTATTTTGGATCCTCGGCATAAAGTAAAGGCATTTTCCTCTTCATCTTGGAGAAAATTTCTACAATCAGAGGCAGTACAAAAATTTGAAGAAATATTTAAAGCTTACTATTTTAATAAATCCCAGAATGATCTACAGAATCCAATACCAGAGCCAGCACTTAGTCTTAAAAAAAGAAGATAATGAATTTTATTTAGACATTACTTACCTATTTAAGAACGCTGACAAAAATAACTTACAATTTTAGAAGTATAAAATTGAAAAATACATAAATGAGCCTAGGTCAAATTATACTGGTCTGAGAATATACTTGATTGGTGGAGACGACACGAAAATATCTACCCGTCATTATCTAAAATGGCCAAGGATTTGTACTCCAGGCTGTGGGTGAAAAAAGGTGATATAATTCAGGAATTTTTGAAACCTATCAGGTGTTGTAAAGGACGATGCCAGGAATAACTTCTACTAAAATGTAACCAAAAATATTGTGCGCTTTTTTTTAATTGCGATTTTCATTTGTCAAATTTGCAATTTTTATTGATTTTTAATTTTGTAGCTTAGGATATTGATTTTAGAGAAAAACTTTTAAATAGAAAGCTGTAGTAAATTTAAAAACCTACAATTTGAGCTATGGTAAGTTTAATTTCGTTAATTGGTTATTGCAAAACAGCCTGCGAAAGGTCCAAAATGGCCGTTTTTTACAATTGCATTATTTATTGTACAAATAATTTTTTTATTTTTTAAAGCTTTAAAATGAAGATCTTTCAATTCCAAACATAAAAAAAATGTAAAGCCAGATTAACGAATTTGTTGCTTAGATATTATAAATTGTTTATCCCAAGAGGTAAAATGTCGAAGGCTATAACTTTTTGAAAAAAAATTCGTAGAAAGTTGGTGAAACATCCAATCTCCTTCTAAAGAGTTATGTTTTCACATTCTGATGTAAATAAATGCGTAAAACATTTTTAAACCTCTAATTTTTGGATTTGAAAATAAGGGGGCAAATTTCGTTAAAAACATTTAGAGCTGAAGCGGCCCTGTACATCCTATGAGTTTTTAACTTACATATTATTGTTGCTGAAGATGAAACGAAGGTTTATAAAAAAATTAAAAATTTCTACGACCAACTGAAGCCGAGATAATTTTTGGGTTTGCAAATAAGGGGGCATATTTCGTTATAAACATTTAGAGCTGAAGCGGCCCTGTATATCCTATGAATTTCTAACTTACAGATTATTGTTGCTAAAGACGAAACGAAGATTTATAAAAAAATTAAAATTTTCTACAACCAACTGAAGCCGAGATAATTGTTTTTTTTTTCTTAAATCATAGTGCCTTTATTTATAACAATTAAGAAATTATTTTACAGTCATTGACTAAAGAAAGACTTATGTTATCTTAAAATAAAAGTTATTATAAAATATAATTATATTTAATTATTAAAAATTATTTTTTAAATCGGTGCTTTTGGAAGCGGCCGAATTTTGCAAATCGCCCGGCTCGCTTCAAATCCGCGCGCTCGGAAAATTTTTACGTAACTTGTATTCAATGACAGAAAACAATTTAATAATATTACCATTATAATATACAGTCTATTTACCACTGTATTTGTTTTTCTTTATAAACTTTTATATGTGAAATCCAAAAAGAATAGTCACTACAAAAAGAACAAGTTTTATGTATATTATAGTAAGAAGTAACATTATTATTATATTATATTTATTTATACATTATATTATAGTTATATATTTCATATATATGTATAATTTTTGTAATATTATTTCTTCAGAAATGAAATTTCACTATAAAAGTTTATCAAAAAAAAACAAATACAGTGGTAAATAGATTGTATATTATAACGGTAATATTATTAAATTGTTTTCTGTCAAAATTTAATACAAGTTACGTGAAAATTTTCCGACCGCGCGGATTTGAAGCGAGCCGGGCGATTTGCAAAATTCGGCCGCTCGCAAAAGCACCGATTTTAAAAATAATTTTTAATAATTAAATGTAATTATATTTTATAATAATTCTTATTTTAAGATAATATAAGTCTTTCTTTAGTCAATGACTGCAAAATAATTTCTTAATTGTTATAAATAAAGGCACTACGACTTAAGAAAAAAAAAACAATTATCTCGGCTTCAGTTGGTTCTAGAAATTTTTTATTTTTTTATAAGTCTTCGTTTTGTCTTCAGCAACAATAATCTGTAAGTTAGAAACTCCTAGGATGTACAGGGCCGCTACAGCTGTAAATGTTTATAACGAAATTTTCCCCTTATTTGCAAACCCAAAAATTATCTCGGCTTCAGTTGGTCGTAGAAATTTTTTATTTCTTTATAAATCTTTGTTTCATCTTTAGCAACAATAATCTGTAAGGTAAAAACTCATAGGATGCACAGGGCCGCTTCAGCTCTAAATGTTTATAACGAAATTTGCCCCCTTATTTTAAAACCCAAAAATTAGAGGTTTAAAAATGTTTTACGCATTTATTTACATCAGAATATGAAAATATAAATCTTTCGAAGGATTGGATGTTTCACTAACTTTCTACGATTTTTTTTCAAAAAGTTATAGCCTTCGACATTTGACCTCTTGTGATAAACAATTTATAATATCTAAGCAACAAATTCGTTAATCTGGCTTTACAATTTTTTTTATGTTTGGAATTGAAAGATCTTCATTTTGAAGCTTTAAAAAATAAAAAAAATTATTTCTACAATAAATAATGCAATTGTAAAAAACGGCCATTTTGGAAATTTCGCAGGCTGTTTTGCAATAACCAATTAACAAAATTAAACTTACCATAGCTCAAATTGTAGGTTTTTTAATTTACTACAACTTTCTATTAAAATGTTTTTCTCTAAAATCAATATCCTAAGCTACAAAATTAAAAATCAATAAAAATTGCAAATTTAACAAATGAAAATCGCAATTAAAAAAAAGCGCACAATATTTTTGGTTACATTTTAGTAGAAGTTATTCCTGGCTTCGTCCTTTACAACACCTGATAGGTTTCAAAAATTCCTGAATTATATCCTGAAATCGACCTATTTTTCACCCACAGCCTGGGGTATTGCTCATAACGCCAGCAACATCTGTACCTGCGGAAATGCTATTTTCAAGAGCAGCTTTAACAATAACAAAGCCAAGAAATCTACTAGGCGTTGATCCATGAGAAGTGTTATCTGCTTTAAGTCATGGCTTATCAATACCGATTTAAAAATGTGTTAAATTTATTATTTAAAATAAAATCTAGTTTGCAATTTTATTTTCAATAGAATTAGGTAAGTATCATTATTTATTCTTTTTAATTTACATTTTTGTAAATTGTTTTAGCAAAAAAGTGTTCAATAAATTAAAATATGGTATGTTAAAATAATGTTATCTTTTTCAAAAATAAATACGTTTTAGAGTTTTAATTATTAGTCAAGTTATTTCAAGATTTCTTGTTTTCTTGACAAGAACTCTTGGTATAGATATAAAATTTCTTGTCTTGTCTTGAAATCTAAAATAAATTCTTGTCTTGATCTTGCCTTAAGATCAAGACAAGATCAAGACAAGATCTTGAAATTTTCAAGTAGTTGGCGACCCCTAAAAAAAATTAGTTTTTTTTGTAAAAGGCGCTGTGTCGCCTGTAAACGCTGTAACTTGCTGCTTTCTGTGGTATAAGTATTACTCCTTTCGCTGCTTATTTTATATCACTTGATCTGACAATTTTTATATCTCCTTCTTCTAGTGCCGACTCCGCTAATGAAGGTTGGCTATAACCATTGCAAATTCGTCTCTATCTTCTGCATTTCTTAAAAGCGACTGTATTCAACCCGGTCCAGTCACGAATGTTGTTCAGCCAAGATATTTGTTGTTGTCACAGGACCACTTTTTCCTTCGATTTTATCCTTCATATTCCGCTGCAATAGCTCATACTTATCATTTCTAAGTATGTGCACCAAATATGCGATCTATCGCCTTTTAAAGGTGGTTATAAGTTCTCTGATTCTTCCCATTCTGTGTAACACCATTTCGTTCGTAATATGATCGGTCCATGGTATTTTCACTAGTAATACCACTAGAGGTCAAATTATTTCCGGAAATTTTTTTGAGATCATGAATATTTTGAAAATTTCCCGAGTCGCAGACGAGGGAAATTTTCTAAAAATATTCATGATCAAAAAAAAAATTCCGGATATTAATTTGACTTCGCGTGGTATTCGGTAAGAAAATTCCACACCAAATTTGCATTTGAAAATCCAAAGCTGCATGAACAGATTAATAGCGCGCCATAGCTTTGTCAGCAATTATTTAGGCTTTCAAATTCGTAATTTCTACTCATTGTAGTTGCATGGGAATACCATTTCAAGATAGAAAATAGTATATTCTTCAATTTTACATAAGTTTTGAGTAACTACAAGTGATAGAAAATTATTTTTTGGCGTTTTATTTTAAATTATGTAAACAAATAAAAACCAGTCTGTCAAAAATGTTCTGTTATCGTAAACGTCAAAAAATTTCCACTATAATTCGCTGTTGGGTACCCCACGAGCAAAGAATTTCCGATAAAATACCTCCGTTGTCATGGTGATCTGTCAAAATAACGTATTTTGATTGGTTCAAAATTACAGGTGTGGAATTTTCAAAATTATTCTAAAAAGCCACATTTGAAAAGTTTATTTTTAGTCCAGGGCGCATCTGTTTTGAGATGGACGTTGAGAGGTGACTCAAAGTTTTTTGCAGAAATTGCTTGAAAATAAATCAAATAATAATATTTGAGTTATCCTCCCTCTCAAAAAGGTCCGGAACATGGTTTAAATAATCAAAATGTCAAAAATTGAAGGAATAATTCGATTTTTTTTTTCGGTTTTTGATTATAACTTTAAAAGTATTCATTTCCGAGAAAAGTTGTACTGACATAAAAGTTGCGTAATTAAATTTCCTACAATATATAATTGGTTAAAATTTTTAAAAATAGTCACCCTAGTTGCAAAATAGCAATAATTGCAAAAGACCATACAAAAACAAGTATTCGCATTTTACGTCTTTTAACCATTTATGCTACACTTAGGACCTTCATATTTCACCCAGATTTATTTATTTTATTTTTTTATTTTTATTTTTTATTTATCGTATGGCATAGATACAACAAGAACACATAATTTTAAAAAAAGTATATAAAACATTACATGAAGTATCACAAACGAACATCTAATGTATTAATATACTGTAAAACATTTTCGGTCGCATTCAGGAACTCATCAAAAACTCCAGGGTACCGCCTTCGGGGGCATTCCTCAATAATGTGGCGGACGGTCTGCCGTTGCGCACCACAATCACACTCAGGAGTAAGGGCCTTTCCCCATCTATGCAAGCTGTCAGCACATCTACCGGTCCCTGTTCTTATTCTGTTCAGCGCCGTCCATGTATTGCGGGGCAGTTCAAAGCCTGGCGGTTTCTGATCGATACAGACCATTTGGTGTGATTCCTGTGGTGAGTCGCTCTCCCATTGTCTTCTCCAAGCGTTGGTGAGGTCGAAATGTTCCTGATGTAGGGAGGTGGCCCTTAACAATGGGGGATATCTGGAGCGCAGTCTGTTCATTTCGATATCAAGCTTATCATGGTGGATGGGTAGTTGATGGTTAGCCTTGATTTTTTGATATTCTCTGAGAAGAGAATGACTTCTTCTTAGTTTAGACAGTGTAATGTGACTCAGAATGGGAAGCCAATAGTTCGGTGTTGGTCGAATTGTACCTGAGATCATTCGCATTGTCTGGTTTAATTGGGTGTCAATGATCTTCGTGGGTTTGCTATTGAGCCATACCTGCGAAGCATATTCAGCCGCCGAGTATACGAGTCCGAGAGCGGATGATCTGAGTACGGAGGCTGAGGACCCCCATGTGGTGCCACATAGCTTTTGGATTATATTATTTCGCGTCTTCAGTTTTTCTGCCGTTCTTTGTAGGTGTTCCTTAAAACTTAAGGTTCTGTCAAGAGTTTCACCCAGAAAAACTTTATGATACAGTAAAACAATACTGTAAATTTCATTAAGATCGGTTCAATAGATTTTGCAAAATAAATTTTGCGATCCAGCTTTCGCAAGAAAAATTCATTTTTTCAAAATGTTACAGGACTGAAAATAAAGCAGATAGCAAGTTGAAATTTTTTTGCTTATAGAAATGTACTGTACCTTTCATTTGCAATTTTCAAAATTAAAATCGATTAATTACCACGGCATCAGAAAATTTTTAAAATAAACAATAATTTTTGGTGCTACGCGCAGGACAGCGGTGTTCGATTCACACAAGTTGATTTCCACCAAAATTTCTTCCAATCTTTATCTAATATATTATTTTCTTACTCTATATTTTGTTATATTTTAATATTTTAATTCCACAAAAATCAAACTAATTTTATTATTGTTTGTGAAATATTGTTTAAACAATTGCATATGTTTAAAAATAATAAAATTTTATTCTCTAAGTGAAAATATATGAACAAACAAAGTTTTTGCTAATAAAAGTGTTATTTCAAAGGACAGCGTATGTGTTTTTATTTTGCAATAAACAAATTTATTTATATCGAAATGTAATAAAAATTAAAATGTATCAATCATTATTAAAGGTCATTGGAATGCCCAATCAGAGCAAACTATCCGCTGTCCTGCGCGTAGCACCAATAATTAATGTTTATTTAAAAAAATTCCTGACGCCGTAGTGTTAATCGATTTTAATTTTGCAAAATTGCAAATGAAAGGTACAGTACACTTCTATACGCAAAAAATATTCAACTTGCCATCTGCTTTATTTTCAGTCCTGTAACATTTTGAAAAATGAATTTTTTTTACGAAAGCTGGATTGCAAAATTTATTTTTCAAAATCTATTGAACCGATCTTAATGAAATTTACAGTATTGTTTTACTGTATCATAATGCTTTCCAGGGTGAAATATAAAGGTCCTAAGTGTAGCATAAATGGTTGAAAAACGTAAAATGCGAATACTGTTTTTGTATGTTTTTTTCACAATTATTGCTATTTTGCAACAAGGGTGACTATTTTTTAAATTTTTAACCAATTCTGTATTATAGAAAATTTAATTACGCAATTTTTATGTCAGTACAACTTTTCTCGGAAATGAATACTTTTAAAGTTATAATCAAAAAACCAAGAAAGATATCGAATTTTTCCTTTATTTTTGACATTTTGATTATTTAAACAATGTTCCGGACCTTTTTGAGAGGGAGGATAACTCAAATATTATTATTTGATTTATTTTGAAGCAATTTCTACAAAAAAATTTGAGTCACCTCTCAACGTCCAAATGTACTAATATTTTTACAGATGCGTCCTGGTCTATTTGTATCTTAGTTATTATTAATTATTTGTTTTGCTCATAATATTAATCGGTGTTATTTTGCTATTTAGTCAAAACAGTGATTTATTTCTTTTCCATTTCGTTATCTTTGGGGCAATATGAATCATTTACAGTAGGAAAAATGAAAGAATACCCATGAATGAACATATAAAACACGCTGTATTTTCCTGTCACCGTGTCACACAAAAAATTGGCCAGCGCAAGTACATGTAATAATTATTGTTACATGTACTTGCACTGGACAATTTTCTTTGTGACACGCTGACAGGAAAATACAGCGTATTTTATATGTTCGTTCATGGGTATTCTTTCATTTTTCCGACTGTACCTATGTATGCTTTGTTCAAATGAAGTGAGTAGTTGTCTGCTTATTCAACACGTTCGAAATCCATGTTTTTGTTTTATCGTGACGTAATGCTACAATAATATGTACTTTCGTTAAAAAATATTCAATAACGTTTATATTTACAGCGTTAAAATAGTTTATTTTCTACCATTTTGTAAAAGGTCATCTCAAGGTTGCCAGACCTCCCTGAAAATCAATAAATTTCCAATTATAAAGTGTTACACAAAAATAAGACCATTAAGAAGCTTATTTGCTAAATTTAGAAATAAATAGGGTATGCTAACGACTTCACGATATAATCAGTTCTTGCTCGAATGTAGTAAAATCCGTTTGTGAGAAAAAATTTGTTATTTTTGTGAAAAATCATAGTTATATTAATTTGTGAAATATAATTTTGCAATTTATATAAACTGAATATTTTTGATTATATCTATTTCCTTTGTGATTCCTTTAAATATAAATTACTTGAGTTGTTTACCGCAAAACTTAATTTTATTATGACACCATTATAAAAGTTAGTAGTTGAAATTATTAGAATAGTAAGCCGATGGAAGAAAACAAAGAATTAAATATCACTCAGAAAAGAAAAGTTTTCAAAAGTTTATTTGCAACAAGAAAAACGCTGGACGGAAGGGCCGCCCGAGAACTTTATCGTACCGATCTATTATCGTTATGGTACTAGATACTGGAATTCTATAAAAATAACAAAGTTACTCGTTATTTTGATATTTTAGAAACACCTACTGTACTTAAAAGTATTTTATGGTTCTACGCATCATTAATTCCTGCATTTGAGAAAATGTTCGATGCCATATTTCGGGGACACACTATAGATGTGTAGATTATTGCATAAATCAATAGAATATTATAGTCATACTTTCATTTCAAATTAGTTCATTTTTCTGAGAAATTAATAGTTTAAAATATTTGCATTTCATTCTATTTCGATTACGCCAGTCAATGCGCGAGATTAAGAACAAGATATTATCTCCAAATTCTATCCTACTGCATGGATTTTAATGAAATTTTGGGAGTAGCCCAATCTCCTAATTCAAAGTCTATCCTATATATACTATGGCGCTTTTATCATGGGGGAAGTTCCCACCACTTCTCAGGGGTGAAATATTTTTATTTTCGAATTACATGGAGAAAAAGGAAGATTTTTAAGAAAATTTAAAAATTCATTCTATAATTTGATCACATTTTTTACAAAAACCATTCATTTTAAACCCGTTCAACATTTTGAAAGTAGAAATGACACTATATATATATTAAAAGGTATTGTAGAAGGAAAACAATGCATTTAAATTATGGTAGATGGGGAGTTAAATGTATATACTTTTCATTTTTCCTTAAAGTACATTAGTCATAGTTTTTTGCACCATATCTCGCTTAGTTTGTAAGTAACCGACATTTAACGGTGCTCGTTTTAAAGGCCTTTTCAAACACTCCAAAAGGTGTTGGTAGCATTATACACCTAAAACCTACCGTTCCTCTGTTATTTCAAGTTGAATACACCAATTTGAGCATGCACCAAAAAACAAACTATTTTCACCTACCATATCTCTTTTTGTATTATAAATAGAACATTTACGAAGGAACGAATCTCTTTATTATTTATAATCTAAAAAATGTTTTATATAGTGTTTTTAGTTAGATGCATAGTTTTTAAGGTATTCACAAAAAATCCGTCCGAAAAGGTGTCATTTTTCAATGAAAATGGCCAATTTTCAACTACGCATAACTCAAAAAGTATTGAGTTCCAAAAAAAAAGTATAGACCAGTTTTTGCTTAGAAATAGGTTCTTTAGCCACTTTCGTGCTTATTTTGACCAACAAATTTTCCACCCCCTTGAAGAAGTGGGAACCGCCCCAAGATAAAAGCACCATAGTATATAGGGTAGATTTTGTTTCTTGAGCTATTCCCTACTTACTGTGAAAATATCAAGTACATCAATGTAGTAGGATGGAATTCGGAGCCAAACACCCTCATTGACTGCCCTACAATAATGCTCTGCTATGAACGCGTGAGAGAGGACACACATAAGATTATAGCAAAATTTCTATTTACCGTAACTTTTCGAGTTTTTGAGCTACAGCAATGAATTTTATGTCATTGGAAAGGTAATTTTGCATTCTTTCAAAATATGTTAAAATATTCAGGGCGTATCTAAAAAAATTAAGATTTTTTATTCATTTCCGGTTCAACCGGAAGCCATATTTTTGGTAAAATTTATTGTGATAATAGATAATAAAGTACCATATATGTTTGCAAAATTTCAAATTTTAGTTTCTATTAAGAAGGAAGTTACGGGCACTCGAATATTTTTTTATAAAAAATTCATAACTCCCCTCCTATGGGGAGTTATGATATATGACTAATGTCATTCAATTTACTGATAGGATATCAAAGGTATATCAAAAAATAAAAAAATTCCTTGGAGCCATTTTTGAGAAAACCTAGTTCAAATTTATGTCAAAATGTGACCCCTTAAATATAGGCAACCCGTAACTTTTTCTGAAAAACGATAACATCCTTCTTATAGCCCCATCTTTAGACTATATAACGACTTTTTCAAATTAAACTTATCTTCAACAAGTTTTTAGATAGATAGGGAAATGTGTCGGGTGGGCGGTCGGCCATTTTGGCCGCCATTTTGAATTTGTAAATGTCAAATTCCGTATTTTTATTTACCTATCGATGAGCTTACTTTGAGTTGAATTTCATTCATTTCGGTCAAAATTTGCAAAAATGGGCCCAAAATAACCCCCCTATTTCGGCCCCCCTTTGAGAGGTTTTTTTTAAAAGCTTAGTTTCTCGACAAAATTCTCTTAAACTTACTCATACCGAATTTTATCAAAATCGGTCCAGTAGTTTTTGCTGGGCGGTGGCGACATACGTACGTACGTACATACTTCCGACATGTTTTTTTTATTTGCTTTTTAGACTCAGGGGGACTCAAAACGTCGAAAAAAAGTGAAATCTGAAAAAATTTTTTTTGCACGATCCTATAACTTTATCTATTATACTATACTACGTATATAGTACGATAAAGTAAAAAGGGTAACAGATCTTTACAGAAACACCTACCTAAATCAGTGTCTGGAAACACAAGCTAAAAACCAGGTATAAGTAATGAATGAAAACAAACTAAACAAGCAGCCAATCCAAGGAAAGAGAGAGAAATAAAGCAGAAGAACGAAAGACTGCCACAATAAAATAAACAAGGTAAAATTACAGGAAGGGAAAAGGAACAGGAAGAAAATAAATAAATATACAGGAAAGATTGGAACAAAAAAAAACGGTTCAAGGAAAACCCATCAAGAATTGTGCCAAAAGTAGTCAATTTAAGAATTATTTTTCACGTGGAAGAAAAACATTCCCTTGCGTGGAACAAAAATAATAAAATAAGTAAAACAGAAAAACTCCGTCCACTTAAGTCATTAAGGAACAGTTAGGTCATGTGTTATATCAACAAGTGTGACCAAGTCTGGCAAATAAACGGAGGGGCAGTATATGTATGTAAAAACAAGAATTAAAAACCGAATTATAAAAGTCAACTCAGTATCAGCTAGGGTCGTAATGTAAAAATGCCTCATAAACACACTAGAGGCAACACACGTACATGCCCCAACAAACGCTGCAGAAGATGTAGAAATAGAACAATTATTGTATCAAGATATACCAACTTGAACAACATAAGATTCGCAGACGACACCGCTATCTAGATGCACTGCAACTATTAGTAAATAGATTACATCAAGTCAGTATGGACTAAGGACTACAAATGAACGTTAAGAAAACCAAGTTCATGATTATTTCTAAGCAACATACAGTAGGAAGGTTGGATATCGAGGGAAAACAAGTGGAAAGAGTGAATAACTACAAATATCTGGGAACCTGGGTAAATGAAAACAATGACCAGGGTAGAGAAATCAGGACACGCATTGAAATTGCAAGACAAGCATTTATAAAAATGAAAAAGATGTTTGTTAATCGAGACCTTCCTTTGGAGCTGAGGATAAGAGCCTTAAGATGCTACGTGTTCTCGATTTTGTTGTATGGAGTGGAAAGCTGGACACTAAAAGTAGAAAATATAAAGAAGTTGGGAGCCTTTGAGATGTGGTGCTATAGAAGGATTTTGAAAATACGATGGATCCAACGAGTTACAAATGCAGAAGTGTTAAGAAGGCTGCAAAAGGATTGCGAGGTGAGAGGTGATAAAGAACATCAAAACAAGAAAGCTAGAATATTTAGGCCACCTTACCAGAGGTGCGAAATATGAGATATTAAGGCTCATAATGCAAGGTAAAATAAAGAGTAAAAGATCTATAGGTAGAAGAAGAATTTCCTGGCTGAGAAACTTAAGAGAGTGGTATAGTTGCAGCTCAGTAGATCTTTTCAGGGCAGCCGCCAATAAGGTACGGATAGCTGTTATGATAGCCAACCTCCGATAGGAGAAGGAACTACAAGAAGAAGATACCAACGGCTCGAAAATAGAAAATCTACTTTTCATAGTGACAAAATAATGAAGTGTCAAAGACAGCTACTCTGGAAACAGCATATCAACATGTTTTTCATTCGTCCGGTAGCTTTTCCTGGTTCCATATTTTATTTACCAAGTTACTAAGGTGGTCATAAGTATTTCATATATTTTCTTCTCGTCTGCTGCCTACACATCAGTTTTCATCATCTTCTTCTCCCTCTTTATAAGCAATTCTTCTACCGATTAATGATTTATCTCTTGCTATCTTGGCACTTGTCCGCAGAGGTCTCCCCCAAGTCTTCTGCTTATGTGATTATTCAATTTTTAATTTAGTGTCATCTTTTGTGTACATTGTTTGTTTCATTTTCTTCTAATATCTTCATTCATCTTTCGATCTCTCAGTGTGTTTCCTATAATTGTTCTCATAGACCAGCCAAAAACTGCGGGTTCGTTGGAAGAAATATTCCCATGAGATTTTTTTGCATAATCACATTCGTGAGACACCCCAGAATAAGGTTCATGAAGTCGCCCACGCGAAAAGTGGTCCAATTCTTTTTAACAATTTTTCTCTAATCATATTACAAAAATCAATGTTTTCGGCCCGAACAAATTTTTTTTTAGATTTTTCGGACCATTCTGGACAGAAAAGTAATTTTTGTAATTTTTCTCTAAAGTTGATTAGTTGATTGTGTTCGAGTTGTAAGCAGTTTAAAATTTGAAAAACGCGAACATGGCCGTTTTTACGACTCTCGGTTAAAGATTATTATTATGAAAGTCAGCAAGTGACCAAAACAAATTTAAACCCCCCCCCCCCCCCCTTCATGATCCTGAAGAAATTTGTGTCATTAATTTATTACTAAGCTGTTATTTTAGTCCATTAAAATGTTACATTTAGGTTGCATTCCTTAGAGGAGTCAATTTTATTTTTTTAATGTGTAGGGGGGTTCAGTAGAAGCTTAAGTTCAAGTTTTTGGGGTCGCCACCCTTGTCCCCCGGTCGCCATATTGGAAAAGTGGTGCAAAGGGTTTTCGCGCTGTATCTTCTAAACTAGTAATCCTACAGAAAATTTAATTTCACATAAAATGTAACAAATTAAATTTTGTACAATTTTATATCTATTACTTTTTATCGTCAAGTGACCAACAAAAAAGTTATAAATAAAAATATGAGAAAATTTTGTAAGAAGTTTCCTTTTGGAGGTTATAACTTTTTTTCCGTTCATTTCACAATAAAATAACATCATAGCGATTTTGTAGAGGATTTTTCAATGAACAATTTTTGCTATAAATTTGTTTAATTTTATTTATTATCTAGGTTTTACAGCGCTCCAATCTTGACGAGATTCTCGAATTCTCATAGGAATACAATAAAAAAAAATACTTTTCTATCTATATATTATTATTAGTCGAGCGGCAGCCATCTTTATGCCGACCACGAAAATCAAATTTAAGGTGAATGACCAATTTTGGTCTATTTTTATGTTTTCGAGGTCGCTGAATCCGAAAAAGTAAGTTTATTTTTATCTAGATTTGGTGAAACATGTTCAAAAATCAAATTTTATAAAAAAAATGCCGAAAATCAATTTTGATGATTTTTCAAATTTACCTCGCTGTATCTTTGGTAGCTGTAAATATTTCCTTTTGAAAATTTTACTGTTTAATCTCTGAAGTATGTAGATTAAAATGGGATTTGCCGTAAATATTTAAACACATTATAAAATGAGTTGTTAGTTTTTAAACATGTTGTCATCATATTTCGTTAGTATCATGTTTACTTGACATTTGAGTGACAAACTTTTTAGTTTATAATTTTAACCAACATAACAATAAAATTCATAAAGAAGTTTTTTGGAAAATTTATACAACAGGAAAAAAGTTATGTTACTTCATAAACAAGCGGCGCACCCCAAAAATCGCTTATATCTCGAGATCCTAACCACGGTGTGGTGAATGGCTAATTTTGATCATACTTTATGATTTTGATAACAAAAATTCGTTTTTTGCTCTTTTTAAGAATTTTGCAATATGCGGTTGCGTCATTCTTCTTCTGAACCGGCGAATTTGTCCTCAAACAACTTCTTGGGCCGTTTCTATATATGCTTCGGGTTATAAGTTGTATAGTGGGGAGCATAGGAATGTTAAAATCATAATAAATTTTATGAATAAAAAATAAATATAGATAGAAAAGTAAACCTAACTTTTGTTTTTATTATATCCCTATGAGCATTCGAGAATCTCGTCAAGTTTGGAGCGCTGTAACACCTATATAAATAAATAGAATTAAACAAATTTATAGTGGAAATTGTTCGCTGAAAAACCCTCTACAAAATTGCTATAATGTTATTTTATTTTAAAATTAACTGAAAAAAAGTTATAACCTCCAAAAGGAATCTTGTTAAAATTTTTTTACATATTTTTGTTTATATCTCTTTTGTTGGTCACTTGACGATAAAAAGTAATAGAAATAAAATTGTAGAAAATTTAATTTGCTACATTTTATGTTTAATTAGATTTTCCGTAGGGTTGGTAGTTAACGAGATATAGCGCGAAACCCCTTTGCACACCATTTCCAAGATGGCGGCCGGGGGACAAGGGTGGCGACCCCAAAAGCTTGAACTTAAGCTTCTACTGATCCCCCCTACACATTAAAGAAATAAAATTGACTCCTCTAACAAATGCAAGGTGCGGATTAAAAAATGTAACATTTTAATGGAGTATTTTTATTTATTAATAATGAGCGGTAAGATCGTATTGACGCGCCTGTAAATGTGAGTGCGAGTGAGATGCGCCATTGGACTGCCTGAATGGCATCCCTTTCGCACTCATCATGGACGGCCGCCTGGACGTGCATGGCGCTCATTATTTTTACTTAAAAATAACAGCTTAGTAATCAAATAATGACAAAAATTTCTTCAGTATCTTGTAAGGCGCTTTAAACTTTCATTTAGTCACTTTCTGACTTTCATAGTAATAACTTTTAACCGAGTTATTAAGCCTTGAAAATCGCCATTTTTCGTTTTTTTCAATTTTAAAATGCTTTTACCTCGAAAACTATCAACTTTAGAGAAAAATTATAAGAGACTTTTTTTATCCAGAATAGTCCAGAAAACCTAAAAAAAATTAGTCCGGGTCAAAAATATTGATTTTTGCAGTTTGATTAAAAAAAATTGTTAAAAAAAACTTGGACCACTTTTCGCGTGGGCGACTTCTTGAAGCTTATTCTGGAATGTCACGAATGTGATTATGCAAAAAAATCTCATGGGAGTATTTTCTCCAAAGAACCCGCCGTTTTCGCCTTGTCTATCAGTACTGTCTCCTATGCCGTTTCTACTAGTCTCATTGTTGGTTTATAAATTTCACTGGCTGACTGGTTTTATAAATTCTGGACTTCATCTCAGTGTTAATATATCGATTTCGCCATTTAGTATTATTAAGCCATCCTGCCAGTATTGGTTTTTTTTACTTGATCCAATGGAATTCCAAGGTATTTTATTTCCTACTTGGTGAATACTGATGCTAACAATTTCTATTTTAAATCTGATTGGTTCTTTGCTGATTGCTATTGTTTTAGTTTTCTTGTTAAGACTGTTATATTAAATTCTTTCGCTCTTATGTTAAATCTATGAACTAGTCTTTACAGACTATTTTCATGTTGGGCTGTCAATATTGCGTCGTCTGCGTAACAGGATATTTTCAACGAAAACATTTCGTTTATAAATTCGCAAAAGTGTGTGTGCTATTGCGTTGCCGCTCCTGTAATACTCAGATCAGATTTATCGATTGATTCTTATGTAGTTTTTTCTTCTGAATTCAAATCTGAAAACGGTATTTCGATATTTCTAACCGTCTTCGAGATAATCGACCCCAACTACACGTCCAGCTGAAATCGTTGCTATTAAGTAGGCTAGTTTTTTTAATCTCGATTTGTTAAGCAAAGCATAGGTTATTTACATTTGAGTTTGACACTTTGTGAATGTCAAACTAAATTTTAAATTAAGTATTAATAAACCATCAATGACATTTGATAGTTAATTTAATTATTATATAAAATAAATAAGATGTTCAAAAATACAATTTGAGTATATTTTAAAAGCAATAATTTATTAACAGCTTTAAAAAGGTTTATACGAGTATACGGCCTCCCCTTTATAATAAATGGACTGTTCCATTTGCTATGAAATTAAAATATAGTCGGTTCGCTAAATTCGACACAACTGGCTAGTGATTTTAGTAGGAAATTTTTTTGTTTTTGCGAATTTTGCCAAAATTGACAAAATTACTAATTATTTAGTAATTATTAACTAATTAGTAATTATTGTTTTTGCCAAATTGGCCAAATTATTGACTAAAATCACTAACCAGTTGTGTGTGAGTTTAGCGAACCGACAGTGTATGAAATAATATTGTTTGATAAAAAAAATTATGGTCTGATATGTGCAATTACATCCTTCTAATGGAAAAAAATATTTGAAGATTTTTCTCAAATTATGGATACCAACAACATTTTCATTTATAACTCTTTTATTTTTAATTTGACGAAGAAAAGTTATTCTTCATAAAAAGCTCTTCATGTTCTAAGATTTATGATGCAACTATCATAATATGTAAAATTTTATTAATTTTATACGAGGTTTATAAAAAATATAAATTTCGATCAAGAGTAAACTACCTTTATAGTTCATAATTACACATTAAAACATAATTATTAATTCTAAACTACTTTTCCTAATAGCAATTTTCCATATTATGAATTAAAATACGTAAATAAACAAAGTTTTCGTTATGATAATGCTCGCATTTTCAGCTTGTTACTTCTTTGTTTTCCATTATGTATTGTCTTCCTTTATTAACACTTTCGATAACCTTATCCATGACTAAATTGAAGAGCATAGGGATCAATGAGTTCTCCTGTCTCATTCCGCTGCTTACTTCTAGGTTCTGAAGGTTTTTTACCTATTATGACTTGGTAAATGTTTTCAATAGTTTGACATTTAGGGGAAGTTCTCTATTACAGAAAATATGGGTTAACAAACTTAAATCATATTCAGTCAAATGCTTTCTTCAAATCAAATGCTGGTCTATTATACTCTAAAGATTTCTCAGTAAACGTTAATGCAAATGCTCTAAATAATTCAATAATTTTTGAAGCATTACAAATTACTGTATTTGTAAAAATTCAATCTGAAAAAAGTGAAGCTACAAAAACCATAAGTATAAATTCAACATGCAATTTTTTATGTGAGTATATTATATAATTAGAATGACTTTAGGGTTCTCTCTAAGCTCTAAAAGATCTAATCTTCTATTATATTGATTTTCGTGTTAACATCAACACGAACTACTAAACAGAGAGAACACGCAACAAAAATTTATTACCAGGAATATTTTTTATTGACCCCGACCTAAGATTACACTTTGACCTAAAAATAAAAACAGCGTAGTAAGGTGTTTACAGGAGGACCTTTAAGCCTTGAGGAGTTTCTTTAGGGAAGTCATAAAGGGAGTTATAAATAAATCAGTGGAGATTTTAGTACATCTATATATTTCCAAAGTAATAGTCTATCGAGATAATTAGAATTGTTTATTAATTGTTTCACCAATATCACGTTGGGCATTGACTTTATTTTATTAGATTTCCTAAGATTTTATTTCCCTTACCTTACAATATAGGAAGAGGCATGTTTATATAAAAACAGTTAAAAAATTTACGCGAAAGGTTCAACTTCTTCTTCTTCTTCTTCTGGTATCGCTACAACCCGGGTTGGTATTATATTTTAGCCCTAATTTGAGGGTGAAGATTACAAACTATAAATTACTAAAATAAAACACATCTTTCTACAAAGAAGGCTCATTTAATACTCATTTGGAGAATGTACTTTTTACAATAATAAGAAATGTGTTACTCTGATAACAGTTGTTAGGTTTTACAGAGTGGTCTACTAAAACTATATTTACAATATCCAACATCTCCCCCTTAAAAAAAATTATTTTTTACTAGTAAAACAAATATAAGTATTTACAAAATAATAAAAAAGAAATTACTCATACGTTAAACGATCTATGGGTTTGACCACTCTTTTAGGCCGTTCAGTACTTTCTTTACTTAAATTCTCTTTATTTACAATATTTACATCAGTATCTACAATAGGAGAAACTTCATTTGAACCACTCAGTAGTGAAGATTCCACTATATGAAATTTTTTAATTTGGTTCAAATGACGTTTCCAGTTAACATCATTTAGTTCAAGAATTTTATCAATATATGTTACTTTTCCGATTTTCCTTAAAACTACGGCTTTTATCCACTCAACCCTATTTTTTTACGATAGTCGCGCACAGTCACTTGTTCACCAGGCTGAAACACTAAAAATCTCTTACAGCTAGAATACATGTTTTGTTTATTTTGTATTGTAGTTACATGATTTCTTAAATTTTTTCGATCACCTGGTAATAAAATATCAAATCTTGTCCTTAAGTTCCTATTTAACATTAATTTTGCAGGACTTAACTTAGTTGTGCAATGAGGAGTGGAGCGATAATCGAAGAGAAAATTATTTAATGTTAAATTAAGGTGTACATTTTTTTTATCACCTAAAAAATTTTTTAAAGCATTTTTTACTGTTTTCACAGCATTTTCTGCAGCGCCATTAGATGAAGGATGCTATGGAGGAGTAGTAATTTGAACAATATTATTATTTTTTTTTTTAATTTTGAAACTCATCCGAACAAAAAGAACTACCATTATCGGTTACCATTTGACACGGCAACCCAAAACGTGCAAAACATGACCGTAGAACGTCTATAGTCATGGCAGAAGTTACTGAACTCATGGGAAATACTTCTATCCACTTACTATGAGCATCTAATATTATTAAAAAGTTTTTATTCAAAAATGGACCCATTTTTTTTAATACAGGAACAATAGGCGTATCCCAATTTGAAAAATCTACAGCTTCAATTACATCTAGTTGTAGTAACCTGTTTAGCTCATTTTCTACCTTTTCCCTCATCACGAATGGTAAAGGACGAGCTCTAAAAAATTTAGGACTTACAGAATCAGATTTTAATTTTATTGAAATTACACCTTTGGTAAATTTACCCAAACCAGGCGAAAATAAATTTTGAAATTTATGTAATATATCATTCAAATCTGACGGAAATGCTAAATCGTTTACGTTAAAAATGGTAAGATCGAACAGATTATAGAAATCTCTACCTAGCAATGGAGGTCCTCTTTTACTAATAACATACAAATTTAACATAGCATTTTTCTCTTTATATTTAACCTCACAATTAACGAAACCTAAAGGTTTTAATTTGTCCCCATTATAAAGATTAAAAATTTTGGAGGTTGCCTGCAAAATTTTATTGCTAAAATTTAAATTATAAAAGCTTTCTGAAATAACACTATAGCTAGCGCCAGTATCCAACGTAAATGTAAACAACTCATTATCAATTAATAAATCTATTAACACAGGATTCGTATTATATTGTAAACTATATAAACAATATTCTTCAGAATCTAGAAAATTGTTTTTATTACCTGTTTTATTAGATTTATTATTTTTATTTGAACACATTGGTCCTAAATGCCCTTTTATATTGCAAATGTGACAAAAACATTCTCGATAGGCACACTTATCTGAATTGTGGTTTTTACGTCCGCATACCAAACATTTAGTCTTGGTGGAAGTTCCAGCTGTTGAAGATTGGCTCCTCCCTCCTGCGTCGAAGCTGCTTTTCTGAGATGTAGATGCGCGAACATGCGCTGACTGTTTAAATTTGGAAGAGCTTCCGCCGGCGAAATGGATTTCTGGTTCCTTTTTTACAACTTGTAAATTTGAAAAACTTACAGATTTTGCTGAAGCTATTTCCACCACCTCGGAAAACTTTACCGTGGATTTCTACTCGTAGAGACGATCTTTTACTGTGCCACTATCATAGCCTATGATAAATTGATTCACTAACGCCTGTTCGATTTCACGGGCGCCACCAAACTCACACGACACTACCAAACTACGTAGACGTGCTGCCCATTCTTTGGCACTTTCGTTGGCCATTTTGCTTGCTATAAAAAATTTTTCCCTGTTACTAAACACTGATTTAATCGGTTTAAAATGTTCATCCATCAAATCAACCAACTCTTTGAACGTTTTTATCTCTGGCTCGGCTGGAATACACATATTGAACAACAATTTATACGCTTCTTCATTTAATAAACTTAAGAGAATAGCGCGTTTCCGATTTTCGTCACTAATATCATTTGCAGCAAGGTAATTACTTAATCGTTTCTTATACACTGTCCAATCTGAGTTACCGGGCACGAACTCTTGAATGGTACCGGTAAACGGAACATACGATGTCGTTTTTGGCACGTCTGGCATTTTTAATATAAAAAATGCGTTAACTACGACAAAAAGTCACTAGTCTCGTTCGTAATACTAGAACAAATGTCCATAAAACTCGTCGCCACTTTGTAATATATTTTAGCCCTAATTTGAGGGTGAATATTACAAACTATAAATTACTAAAATAAAACACATCTTTCTACAAAGAAGGCTCATTTAATACTCATTTGAGAAATGTACTTTTTACAATAATAAGAAATGTGTTACTCTGATAACAGTTGTTAGGTTTTACAGAGTGGTCTACTAAAACTATACTTACAATATCCAACAGGTGGGTCTTGGCTAACTGCACAAACTTGCTTCTCGCTTCCATCTCAAACGGTAATCCATGATAGTTGGGACAGTGGGTAGCCACATTGTTCCTAAATTTGACCATATATTGTTTCTCCATCGTATTTGTGGGCGTCCTAAGGCATTCTTCCTGTGGGAGCTCCCTCCCAGGTGATCTTGGCAAGGCGGTTATTAGGGAGTCTATGGACATGGCCACAAACTTTGAAGTAATACGAAGGATAGGAAGAGACCCAGAAATTTTGTTAACGATAAAACGAAGAAAACTCGAATATTTGGGTCACCTGATGAGAGGTCATAAATACGCATTATTTCAAAATATAATGCAAGGAAAAATAGAAGAGAAACGGAATCCAGGCCGTAGAAGAATGTCATGGTTGCGGAATTTGAGAGAGCGGTTTGGCTGCACCAGTAATAAACTTTCTAGATCAGCTGTAAACAAGGTCAGGGTAGCCTTGATGATTTCCAATCTCCGATTGGAGTGGCACAAGAAGAAGAGAAGGACATGGCCAGCCCATCTTAGAAGCTGATATTTAATTTATTGGACTACATCGCTTGCCCTATACATCTTCTTGACCTCATCATTTGTTCTCATTCGGTATTGGTTGCTATTAGAGTCGTGATAAAGTCCAAAGACTCCTATGAGGATTTTTTCTCAAAACATCTATGTTTTCTTTCAATGGCTTTGGACAGAGTCCACGTCTCACACCCATAAATGAGCACCGGTTAATCAGTGTTTTATATTCTGATTTTTTATGCTTGTGCTAGGCTCTTAGATTTAATAGTATTCTGGAGGCTATACATACGTCTGTTTGTTACCTGAATTCTCTTCTTTAATGTCTTCCGTGATATTGTTATCTGCAGAGTCTCCTTGACATTGGTGACTTTGTTTTCGACAATATCAATGTCATCCGCGTATGCTAGTAGCAATTTTGGTCCATTCGTTGTCAGTAATTCTGTTCTAAGTTGTGCTGTTCTTACTACTTTCTCCAGGAATATTTAAAAAGGAGAGGTGACAACGGATTTTCTTCTTTCAGGCCACTGCTTATTTCCAACCATTCTGAAAGTTTGTTACCTATCCGTACTCTGGATCTACAGCCACTTATTATCTTAACAAACTGCATAAGTTTTTTTGGAACTGAAATGTCTGCCATTGCATTCCACATCAGATCCCTTTTAATGTTGTCGTACACTTGTCGGAAATTCTTCCTCTAATCTCTTCCATGATATCGTTATCTGCAGTGATTGTTGCTCCTTCTTCTTCTGCTACGGCACTACAGCCCAAATTTAGCCTTGGCCTCCTTTATTTTTTGCCTCTACCTTTGCTTGTCTGCGACTGCTCTTCTCCATACACGGACTTCTAAAAGGGCTTGTGCGTCGCTGTTTACTGTGTCTTCTTAGCGCTTTTTTGGCTTTCCAACCGGTCTCTTTCCCTGGATTCTAGTATTCAGTGTTTTTTTTGCTAGCCTATCCTCTCCCATTATTATCACATGTCCGGCCCATTGCAATCTTTGTATTCTAATGAAGACTGAGAGGGGTGCTTCCTTATAAAGTTGATAAAGTTCGTTGTTGTACCGACTTCTAACGATTCCGTTTTCCCTCACAGTATTCTCCTCAGTACTTTCCTTTCGAATGTGTCGAGTTTGTTTTTGGATGTTTCTTTCAGGACACAGGCTTCACTGCCATAGCATGTTATTGGTCTAATTAAAGTTTTATAGATTTTCATCTTTGTATTTCGGTGGACACTTTAGACCGAAGTATATGGGAGAGGGTAAAATAAGCTCTGTTTGCCTGCGTTATTCTCTTCCGTATTTCTCCATCTTCTGATCCGTCGGCATATATTTCTACTCCCAGGTATGTAAACTTTCCAACCGTTTTAATGTCATCTTCATGTATAATATTTTGTGGGACTATATTTCTTCTCGTCTGAGTCATTATTTTGTTTTTTCTGTGTTGATTTTCAGACCTAGCATTTTTGTTTGTGTTTTTAACTCTGCGTATGCTTCCTGTGCTCTTGTTGATGTTTTACTCATAATATTAATATCATCGGCATAAGCGGTCAGTTGAACCGTTCGGTTGATCAGTAGGTTTCCTCCTCCAGTTTGAATTTGCCTAACCGCATACTGCAGTGCCAGGTTAAACAATGTTGGGGCCAGCCCATCTCCCTGTTTTAGTCCCTGCGAAATTTTGAAAAAGTCTGTCCGGTGGTTTTTTATTCGTACACATGCCTGAGTTTCATCAATTGTGGCATGGCTTTAATGAGTCTTATTAGCTTGTGTGGTATTGCCAGTTCAGTCAATATATAGTATAGTTTGTTCCTTTTGACTGAGGCGTATGCCTGTTTGAAGTCTACAAACACGTTGTGAACATCAATATCGTGTTCAAGATCTGTTTGACTGTAAATATTTTATCCAGATACTCTGATACTCTCCAATAATATCTTCTGCTAGTGGTTGGAGCAGCTGGTTTATAATATACGTGAGGACTTTATATGCTGTAGATAGTAGAGAGATTCCACGGTAGTTTTTCCACTGGAGTTTGTCTCCTTTTTTATAGATCGGGCATACTATACTTTTCTTCCAGTCGTCGGGTATTTTCTCTTCTGGCCATATGTCGTTGATGAGCGCGTGGATGTGACTTTCTAGGTGGTCGCCACCTACCTTATACAGTTCTGCTGGTATTAGGTCAACTCCCAGAGCTTTATTGTTTTTCTGGGAATTAATAGAATCGAGAACTTCCTCTATAGTTGGAGCTTCTACTCCATTATCTACTTCATTCTCTTTTACGTAGTTCATACCCATTGCATCTTCCATGTCTACTTGTGTTCCAAGTAGGGTCTGAAAATAATGCTTCCAGCTTCCTGTGACTTTCTGTTAGTCACTGATTATTTGCCCACTTTCATCTTTACATAGACTTGTTTGAGGTTTATGCCCACTTCTTATCTTTTTTAGGTATTCATAAGCCCATCTAATTTCGTTGTTTTTGAAATTTTTTATAGGCTCTCTTTTTCTTTCTACATATCTTGTCTGCTTTCCGTCTTGCGACTTCAAATAATGTTCGTCTTTCCCGTGTTCTTCTTGTTATGTACATTTTGTATGCTTCATTTCATTCCTCTACTGCTTGTCTGCACTCGTCATCAAATCATGCTCCTCTTCCCTCCTTTTTCCTGTTTCCCAGAGTGGACGCTGCTGCTGTCAGTACTGCTGTTTTGATATTACTCCATTTGTCCTCTATGGAGTGCAGTTCCAGTGTCCTTAACTCATTTGCGACTTCTTGTTCGAACTCCTCTTTACATTCTTGGATCTTCAGTTTTTCCAGGCCCAGTTTGGTTGTTCTTTGTTGTCTTTCGTTTCTTTCCCTGTTAACTGTTTAGATAAAATGTTTGCTCCTAGATATTTAAAACTCTCCACTCTTTCAAAGTAATATGGGTTCTTCGTAACATTTTGCCCTATTCTATCTCGTTTCTTTTGCTCCTATTGATGCACAATGGTTCAACAACACCAACAAATATCTGTTTAGAGCAGCAGTCTAAATAAATTATGGATCTAGTCCTTCCTTTGCCAATTTCTGTGTATAAACGGACATTTGTCCAAATAGAAACGGCCTTCTTTTTAAACAATGACATTACATATTAAACTTTAACCTTTAAAACCTAGTTGGCAACTAGTCAACAATTCTTATTAGAAAATTAATAAAATAAAGGATCTATAGTCCCACTCAATGAACTTTAGTTTTAAGACAGTTAATTAAATTATTTTTATTACCTCATATATTTGCTGTTTTGTAAGAGGATTATATCGCTTTATAAAGCTTCCAGTGCTGTAAATATCACAAGAAAATATTTTTTAAGCGTATATTTTTGTACTTTGTTTCGAATCAATGAACAGTAAAGCTTTATCCTTGCGAAGTTTTTAATGAACGTGAGTAAGATTAACACCAACAGACATTACTTCAGTATGAAAGAGCTCGAATTTCTGTGACAATGTATTAATAACTCCTGCACTCTTTAATTTAAAAGTATTGCATGATAGAATAACTCGTTAAAAATCTTGAATCAGGGTTGGCGTGTCCTGGGTACAAAAAGTAAGTTGACGTCATCCCTTTCAGAGCAATTCTTCGATTTCATTCTAGATGACAAATTTTGTTACAAAAATAAATGTTTTCAAAGGTATCTGAAAGGCATGTTAAAGATCTTAAACGAGATAAACAGAAGGGATTCTGTTTAAAGTCCTTTTTCACTAACATTTAAGGGTAAAATTTTGAAAATGCTTAATTTGGCATTACTTAGTCCTGTTGAGAAAAACGGATTACAAATTAACATGCATGGTTAAAAAATTTGAATACGACGTGGCTCATTTTATTAAGCATTTTATGCACCTTCTTATACATCACTGTATCAATGGTGTTAAAACCTTCTCGCATTTGGTCTTTCTTAACACACTATTTATATGGCAATTGTTGTTACTGCGTATCAAATGTGCTTTCCGAAGAGATACTCTAATTCGTATCTTCGCCTCGCCGCATGTTTACAAGCTATTACTCAAAGGATTATAAGTTCCAACATCAGCAATTTACTTACTTCTTTTTTTTTTGTTAGCGTCCATGCTTCGCTGCCATACGTGACTGCTAGTCATATTATGGTTGTGTATATCTGAATTGTTGCAACTCATGAAATAAGTTTTAATCACTTTAAAAAATCGCAAATTAAATATGCTCCCGAAGCAGCTATGTCAGGTTTGCTTGTCAGATGAACGTTTCGCACGAAATATTCTAAAGACTGTCCAGAATTTTTGGAAGAAGTATTTGATTTTTTGTCTCCTACTTTTGCCCTCCTGCAAAGGAGTTACTTAAAGAACGCTTATAGGTAACCCATTTGCGTTACCCCAGCTAGTTCCTTAGGTATGCCCAGTTCAACCATTGCATTCCATAATCTTTCAGGATTAATTGAATCATAAGCCTGTTTGAAATCTATAAAGATCTTATATATATCTCCTGATTATTCTCCCAATATTTTTCAAGCATTTATCTCATAGTAAATATTTAATCAATAGACGATCTTCCTTGTCTAAAGTCACGTTAATAGTCACTCTGGCTATTTCTTCAGCGTATGGTAGTATCCTTTTTAGAAATACTGAGACCAATTTTATACGTAGTAGTTAATAGTGAAATTAATCTGGTTGATATGAAATGTTTCCTTTTTTTCTTTCTTATAATATATTGGTACAATAATACTGCCAAGCTATTCTTTCGGCATTATTTCTTGTTGTCAGATTTTTTCTATTAATTGTTGGATTTTTCTTATAAGTTCAAATAATCGATTACATTGTGACAAAAAAAAAACAACTAGGAGGAAAATACGTAAGAATTCAGACAAGCCTGATATGTGGTACCTATTAGATATAAAAAAAATAGATAAATGAACGAAGATACAATATCAGAACATCATGAAGAAAGTACCCAAGACTTATTCAAAGAAATAAATTGTATGAGAAGCTACAAATTCTCGTCCCTAAAAAAATACTGATCAATTATACGAAACTATAAAAATCTGTTTCACGAAGCAGCATCTAAATCAGTGGGATACTACTTAAAACCCAAAATAATCAAACCATTCTGGTGGCATAATGAAATAGAGGAAGAAGGAAAATGTAAAACACAATTATATCAACAGTATCTAAGTACCAAATTAATGCAAAAAAAATTAAAGGCAAAAAGTCAAATCTACGAAGAAAAGTTTCTGACAAATAGCGAGTCTTGGGAGGAAACTGCCAACGAATAAAAAATACTTATCTAGGGAGAACCGGAAGCATAGGAAGCTCGAAATTGATAAAAACAAAAGAAAACAATAAAGACATACTAAAGGGCATAAATAGTGTTGCCCAAAATCGGTCTTGGTCTTGCAGTCTTGGTCTTGTTCTTGCGTTTTAGCAAGACCAAGACCAAGACCAAGACCGCCTTATTTTAGCAAGACCAAGACCAAGACTGACCGTGCAAGACTTGAGCAAGAACAAGACTAAGCCTGCGAGACTCTTGCGTCTTGCAGTTTGAGTGTCGTTTTATGGAATAATACAGGGTGTAACAAAAATACAGGTCATAAATTTAATCACATATTCTGGGACCAAAAATAGTTCGATTGAACCTAACTTACCTTAGTACAAATGTGCACATAAAAAAGTTACAGCCCTTTGAATTACAAAATGAAAATCGATTTTTTCCAATATATCGAAAACTATTGGAGATTTTTTATTGAAAATGAACATGTGGTATTCTTATGGCAGTAGTATCTTACGAAAAAAATTAAGTGAAATTTAGACACCCCATAAAAATTTTATGGGGGTTTGGTTCCATTAAACCCCCCCAAACTTTTGTGTACGTTTCAATTTGATTATAATTGTAGTACCATTAGTTAAACACAATGCTTTAAAAACTTCTTTGCCTCTTGATACTTTTTCGAAAAGTCAGTATTTGTCGAGATATTTTGCATATTATTTGTCAAATCCACCACATATTTGTATATGGCCACATATTTTATATGTTATGTTCATCTGTGATATGGCTAAGTACGATTATAGAGACTTGATAATAATAGGAAAATTTATTTATGATTTACATTTTTAGGTATATTTTGAACCATATTAAAAAAGAAGTCACATCTCGATGAAATGTGCCTTATCGAAAAAATACAAAGAAGCAAAAAAGTTTTAAAAACACTGTGTTTAACTAATGGTATCGCAGTAATAGTTTAATTGGAACGTACACAACCATTTGGGAGGTTTAAAGGAATAAAACCCCCATAAAATCTATACGTAAACATATTAGAAAAGAAGCCGCAACTCGACAAAAACTGCCTTGTCGAAAAAATACTAAGAACCAAAAAAGTTTTAAAAATATTGAATTTAACTAATAGTATCACAATAATAATTTAATTGGAACGTACACAAAAGTTTGGGTGGCTTTAAGGGAATAAAACCCCCATATCATTTTTATGGGGTGCACAAATTTCACTATAATTTTTCTTTAAGATATTCCTGCCATAAAAATGCCACATGTCCATTTTCAATAAAAAATCTCTAATAGTTTTCGATATATTGGAAAAAATCAATTTTCATTTTGTAACTTCAAAGGGCTGTAACTTTTTTTATGTGCATATTTGTACTAAGGTAAGTTAGGTTCATTCGAACTATTTTTGGTCCTAGAATAGGTGATTTAATTTATGACCTGTATTTTTGTTACACCCTGTATATTAGTTCGGGTATATGCTTAGAGACTATGAGATACAAAAAAATATGTAACAAAAATTTGAAAAATTGGATTTATCCGAATTATGAACAATACGATGAACATACATACCGAATTAAAAATATGAACACTTATTTATTGGATACGTACTCAGAGGTCATAATAAATTATTATACAATGTAAAAATAAAATATTTCATTCTTTCCTAATATCAGACGACGCCTTCGCTCCGAAATTAATTACAGTTGAGCAATTGTCTAGATTTTGAGAATAGCAACCTTTCATAAAATAATCTTCTTGTGTTGTGTGACACGACACGACAGTATAATAATATCGCATTGAAACTTTTAAAGAAGTATGTCGCCTATAAGGTGATAAAAATATAATACGAATACCATATCTTTTGTTACGGACAACCACTCAATTGTTTTTCCTTATCCATATCGTAAAGACTAAACATCCTACTTATAAACTGTTTGCAGGGTGTGCAATTAGATATTAGATCAATCGGCCAAACAAAATTTTTTGCTGAAAAAGCACTAGATAAGATAATGCCTGGCTACCCTGTATAGTCCATTCGCGCACGGTAAAATGTTACAAATCCTTCAAATTTCAAAAAAAGAGATACTTATTATTATATAAAAAGAAATATTGGCCGATGTGTGATTTTGCCATTGTTTTTTTTTTATTGTCAATGAAGAACTTATGAGAGGATGGGCGATGAGGCTGCATTAAAAACTAAAAAACAATGGTTTTTAAAATTAAATAAACAAATTACTTATCGACAACTGATAAATAAAGTTTAAACTTCAGTTTAGGCACTTCGAGATTTCGAAAATAATATTTTTTACTTGTGTTTTTGAGCCTTGAAAATCGTCATTTTTCGATTTGTTTCAGTTTTAAATTGTTTATAACTCGGAAACGAATAATTTTAGACAAAAACTACAAAAGACCTTTTTTGTTCCATATGATTCAAAGAACCTAAAATAAGTCTGCCAGGGCTGAAACAATTGATTTTTATAATTTGTTTAATTTTTTTTTAATAAATATAGAAATAACTCGGAAATTACAGCATTTCGGTATAGGAAATATTACATGAAAATTAATTAGTAGTTCTTATGGTTCAAAATGCAAAAATATACAGGGTGTTCTATTCGAAATAAGAAAGTTCATTATATTTTCAAAAAAACGCAAGATCTGGCAACAATCTGTAAATACCACTATAATATCGGCCGCATTAGAAGACCTTTACCCACCAAATTCTATAAAAATCGTTCAAGTCGTTTCCGAGATATTTGAGGTGTTCCATACATAAAACTCACTCTGTATAAATGTTATTTAAATAAACTGCGTGTATTACTTTGTATTAATTCTTGTTAAGAAAAGTCAATCTTTAAATTTTCAACTAATAGCAAACAAAAATTATCAACTAACAATAGTGTCAAAGCTATTGCGTACTGTGCTGTAATTTAATTTGTATTTTTTTTATTTTTTATTTGAATAAATGGCAAATTGTAGAACTCTTTTAGTCCATTTCATTTCATATAGGTACCTAATGTGAGAGTCCATCAATCCCTTTCTAGACAGATAATGTTCTTTAAAACACAGTCAAGTTTATGTCATTTGTTTTTTTTTTTTGTGTTTTCACCATGTTTTAATACATGTCAGGTTATTAAATGCAAACGTTTATTAAGAAACAGACTGACTCCCGTGGGACATGGTAGATAGCCCAGTTAGTTAGAGTATAGGCAGGGATAGTTTAGATCGTGGGTTCAAACCCACCTAATGTGAGTTGTTTATTAATAAATAGCAATATGCTAGTGGGTAACTGCGAGACTTGCAAGACTCTTGCTGCAAGACCAAGACCAAGACCAAGACTGGGAATGCAATACCAAGACCAAGACCAGGTGTACTGGTGCAAGACCAAGACCAAGACTGTCCAAGTCTCGTCTTGGTCTTGTATTTGGGCAACACTAGGCATAAAACCTGCAGATTGCGAAGAGTATTTCACACAGCTTCTAGTAGAGAATGAAGTATAATATAATTTTAAGAACATGCAAAACCACAATCAAGATAGAATTGCAATATTAGACTCCTCAAAAAGATTAACAGAAAAATAAACTAAAAATATAAACCCCCTATGGGTTGGTTATAGATCTCCGAGGGCTTATAGTCGATTTTATTTTTATAAAAATTTAAAAGGAAATACTACAAAAAACACTGCAGCTTGATTTATTTAAATACGAGCGTTAAGGTGCGTACATACATGCAGCGTAACTTCGTATCGCAACTCCGTCACATTTTGAGTCTGGACCGCATTGAGCAACAGCATAACTCCATAACATCGTGGCGTCCCATCGGTTGTCGGTATTTTGCTGTCGCATCGAAGAAACGTTGCAGCTGATGTTGCACCACTTGCAAGTTTGGACCGGTCTACGTACATACTCGCGATTTACCTTCTCGGTTTCATTTATTCATTTAATTCTTCTCAGTTTCATAAAAACATTTTTTTTTATTTTATATAGAAAACATTTTTTCTTATAAAGCAACAAACAGAAGAGCCTGTTCTGTCTGTAAGTTACACGACCATGTATTGATACGCTATATTTTCTGACCGACGTATCTTCGATTCGTAACAAAGAATTGTTGCGCGACGGTGTTACGATATGAAGTTTTGTAGCATGTCTGTACCCACCTTCTAAAAAAAAGAAAATCTAAATTCTAAAGAAACTAGTTCTAATTAGATATTGACTTATTTCAAGGACTCACAATAACGTATTATTATAATAATGATGTTCTTTTGTGTCAAACGTTTTATTTTAATTGGGCATATTATTAATAGAAAAAATTACTCGAGTTGCTGATTACTTGGAGGGAGCAATGGAGAAACAATCAAACCAAATTTAATATAAAATAAATGTACAAGGCTAACCTGAAAATATAGAAATATAAATAGGTACCTATAGAAACTGGATAATCACTATATGGCATCATTCATTTAAAAAGAGTGACATAATGCTGTGCATTGAACTTGGTATGTATGACAAGAATTAGAAAACAATTGAGTAACCTTCAGCATGAATTATTATAGGCCAGTTATTTTTTGACATTGTTTTGTCTTTTAAAATATTGGCTATAAAACTGGATTTTATGGGTTCATTGCCCATATTAAAATCTGTTGTTGAAATTAATATCTTAACATCTGTAGAATTAATAGACTAGGGAATTGTAACTAAAAACACCAGAATAAATAAATTTTCACATACAGCACCTAGAGCCTTGCAACTTTTTGCATTTTGTTCAAGATAAGGTCAGGAAAAATGTCTACAATAGAAAAATGGGTGGAAATACATACATATATGCATTAGGAGTGCATAAAATACATCCAAAAATTCATATACATATCAAAATCACTATATTAAGGGTCAGATTTTGTTACTTGGGGGTTTTTGGGCTCCATGAATATGACTACTCAACCAGAACTGACCACCCCAGAGCACCTGACGCCCAGGGACATTGCTGAGACTCGGCATCTTCTATGCATGTAATGGATTTCTACGGCTGTCGCCGCCTCTGCATACCCAGCTTCCACATTTTTCTATCGTAACACATATCTTCATCTAACTGCCTCGAATCCATTGCCTCATATTGTCCCTCCAGCTTCTCCGTTGTCGTCCTCTTCTTCTTCTCTATTTCGGTAGGAACCACTCTAATATTTTTCTTGGCCAGCGAGTCTCATTCATTCTTTTTACGTGAGGGAACCATGTCAGCTGTATCTTTTCAATATCGTCTATTTTAGTTTTTTCCACCTTCATAATATGTTCTCTAATTGTTTCATTTCTTACATGTTCCAATCTCGAAATCTGACAACTTCTGCTCAAAAAGTCCATTTCTGTACTAAGTAGCTTCTTTTCGTCGTTTCCCAGTTTCAGTCCCATCCGTTTTACTGCTTTTGTCCACCTCTGTAAGGATTGGTCAATGTATATTTTAAAAAGAGTAGATGTTTAATTTTTGCCGTTTTTGATTCTAGTGTTAGTGGTCTCATATAACATTTCAGTTGCTCGTATTAGTTTTTCATCGATACCGATGTCTTTCATTGACTTCCGTAGTTCTATTATGGGTCACTAACTGGGATAGTTACACTATCATAGGCTTTTTCTAGGTCGATAAGAGCGGAGCGGGTTTCCTGATTTCTCTGTATTCTTTTTTCTAGTGCTATTTTAAAATAAAGAGATTGTCTACCGTTGAACGTCCCGCACGAAAGCCAGCTTGTTCTTCAGCTTGCTTTCCTTGAATTTCTTGTTTTAATTCACTTCGTAATATCCTGGAGTATAATCTCTCGTCATTTTCTACGGTTTCGAATGTTTTCGACACTATATTGATACTCTGGTGTTTTTGGGATTTTGAACATGAATAAACCATCAAAACCGATCTCTCGTCTCTGAAAACCGAAAACCCTCTAAAGTCGAGAAGATGACTTGCCTTAGCAGTGACCCTTGTCACCAGGTGCTCCGGAGGTCCGTTTTAAGGGCGTATTCACAAACGGCGACCCCAAAAAACTCCCGAGTTACCAGTTTGCATCAATTTTGTGCCGAAAACTTTCGAAACTCCAGACAATGTGCCTTAGCAGTAATTCTGGAATCCAGGTGCTCCGTGGGGTGTTGATAATAAAATCAGAGATTTCCTGTTCCAACATATAATCCTCTTTCTATGAACAGTATCGTTTTAAAGTATATCAGTAGATCAGTATAGTCTACCTGTAGAGTCTCTCCCACTTTATCCGGGCTTGGAACCGGCAAGAGTTCTGTCGAGCTACTCGATCCAACCAACAACACTGGAGGCGGAGTTCCATAAAATACCATAAAATAAATAGGTACCTACCTTGAAATTACACTGTTTAGCTACGGAATCCTGGACAAAGAAGGGAGAAATCAAATACAAAAAGCAAATAGACTGGCAGACTTAATAACATGTCAACAGTTTATAAAGCCAGTGTAAAACCAATACCTACGGACATATGCATCAAAACCGATACAACCACAACAGAAAGACTACTAGAAACGACAGAAATGAGACTACTGAGAAGAATTACAGGAAATACACTGAGAGATCGAAAGAGGAGTGAAGACATTAGAAGAAAATGTGTCGTAGAGCGCATAAACGAATGGAAACTAAATAGAAAAGAAAGGGAATAGAATAACCACATAGCAGAATGGGGGAAACACGCCGTGTGGTCAAAATAGCAAGAGATTAATATCATGAATGTGTAGAAGAAGTATCGGCCGACCGCGCAAAAAATGGACAACCTTCCATAGGCCGATGCCACATTATGCGTTTTGACCGGATGCGTTTCCGCCGCATCCGGTGAAAACGCATAGTGTGACAGATCGATCCGGTTGCGTTGGAAACGGATGCGTTTTGAGTCATCGGTACGCGCTTACAAACTGCACCAGACTAAACGCATAGTGTGACAGGTCGGTCCGGTTGCGTTGGAAACGGATGCGTTTTCACCGCATCCGGTCAAAACGCATAATGTGGCATCGGCCATAGAGGTACAAGGGCGGATTCAGGACCGATTTTCGGGAGGGGCATGAGCTTTTTTGGGGAGAGGTACACGGGGGTCTTCGGGTAATTTTTAAAAATTAGGGTTACAGTGATGAGTTTTAAGGCACTTTTCACACACTTTTGAGTTCCATAGAGCCATTCATTAACTTATCGTTATTATCGTTATATAAGTAGGTATTATTAAAGTCAGTACTGATTCCTACACATTTCTTCGGATTCAAGTGCAGTTCTTTCAACAAGTTTAATACTATTTTTCCCAAAGCTTCTCCTATCCTCGGTGTTGTTTAAGAGTCTTATCTCGTGATGCGATTTTAAATCTTAACAATTCCCCTCATTGCTAGGCTAGGGCCAGCCTCTTCGTCCAGAAGCAGAAGGCCATCATCTCCACTCTACTATTGGTCGTAGTCTTTCTCTATTTTCTTGAATCTGTTTAGACCTCTGAGTCTATCTGGTTAACGACTGACTTTTGCGGGTTGGAATAACTTTGTAGAAAATCCAGCCCAACTTGAACGCACTCCTTGAGGTATGATGTTTTTTATGGGTTTGTATGGCTCCGTCTTCGCCCATGAGTTTGACGAAAGATGTTAAAGTTTTCGTGACACGGCATTGGGCTGTGATCCCTTTATTGTGACCATATTTTTTATTAGAAAAATAAAATGTAATACTTGCAAAACAATCTCTTTTTAATGTGCGAAATTACCATCCAACTCCTTTGTTCTAAGTGCTGGTGACCAAAGTAACGCTTCATTTTTTTTATTCTTTGTGTGTACAGAATATGGAAATTGATATGATTTTGATGGCTGCAAAGGTCGTTTTAATTGGCACATTGTAAAATTATCAACATTTTGATGTACAAAACATCCTATGACAGTCTTAAAGCTTCCGTTACTGCTTTTGTTCAATTCTAGTCCAGAAGACATATTTATCCCCTGTTCTGTATATATCTACGTGTTTGAAACTAAAAACATTTGAACTGCAAATATTTAAGTTTATATTTTTTTAAATACTCGGAGGGGGCCATGCCCTCCTCCCTGGATCCGCCCTTGTAGGGGTATCAATCCGCCTGTGAACAAGCAGAATTGCTTATAATATGAAGAAGAAGAAAACGGTTATCGCTAATTCTTTTTAGGATAAAGTCGCCCCTAAAGTTTGCTGGTCATCTTTATGGAAACCATACGTTTGTATTACTGATCAAACTTCATGGAAAGAATGTGCTGTTCAGTGGTCATAATTTATATTTATCGAGAATTTAATCACAAACTGTTTGAACTGTTTGACTGATTCTAGTAAATATACAGGATGTCCCGAAAAGATTGGTCATAAATTGGACCGCGTTATGTAATAGCGGATTAAGCGCCAAAATGTAGTTTTCAGATAAATCGGTTTAAAGATTTTAAATTTGTTTTTGGTACTATTTCTAAAATATAGTACTGACATGTTTCATATTTAATATATTAATGCAAATGTAAATAGACTTTTACATGTGTTTAAAATTTTTTAAAAATAATTTATATTTTAAAAGTTATTCGATCAAATGTCGCTTAATTCGTTAATGATTTTTTAAGATATGCATGAGTTAAGATCCGAATACCGGATTAAGAGACATATTTGGCGCTTAATCTGATGTTACCTGACAAAGGATGTCTTTTAATTCGATATCTTAAACGTTAGTAAATATGTTGTGTTTTGTAATAAAGAATTAACCGACTATTCGTGGCGCTTGATTCGTTATTACCTACACTTACAAAGATGCGGATTTTTGTTTATGACAATGGAATATGTACCATTATTGGCGTTTAGTTCGATATTACAAATCCTAGTGTGAGATTTTTTTTAATAAAATAAAAAATGTCGCTTAATACAGGCATTTAAAAACAGCTTTTTTTTAATTTTTTTACAAAAAACATATTTTTATACATAGACTTGCACCCTAGCTACAAGATGGCACTATTATCTCGATTTTGGACTTTTGGCGGTTAATCCGTTATTACATAACGCGGTCCAATTATACCACAGATTCTGGGGTCAAAAATAGGTTGGTTGAACCTCACTTACCTATATACAATAGTGCACACAAAAAAGTTACAGCCCTTTGAAGTTTCAAAATAAAAATCTTTTTTTTTTCATATATCGAAAACTCTTATTTTTTATTGACAATGGACATGTGGCATTCTTATGGCGGCAACATCTTAAAAAAAATTAAAGTGAAATTTGTGAACCCCATAAAAATTTGATGTGGGTTTTGTCCCTTTAAACCTCCCCAAACTTTTGTGTACGTTCCAATTAAATTATTATTGTGGCACCATTAGTTAAACACAATGTTTTTAAAACTTTTTTGCCTCTTAGTAATTTTTTCGATAAGCCAGTGTTTATCGATATATTTTGAATATTTATCGAATCCACCACATACTTGAATATGGAACGATTATAGAGATCTGTTAATAATCTGAAACTTTTTTTATAATTTACATTTTTAGGTATATTTTGAAAAAGTAGCCACATCTCGATAAAAGGTGATTTTTCAAAAAAAGACTAAGAGGCAAAAAGTTTTAAAAACACTGTTTAACTAATGGCACCACAATAATAGTTTAATTGGAACGTACACAAACATTTGGGAGGTTTAAAGGAACAAAACCCCCATACAATTTTTATGTAAATATATTAAAAAAGAAGCCGCATCTCGATAAAAACTGGCTTATCGAAAAAATACTAAGAGGCAAAAAGTTTTAAAAATGTTGTGCTTAACTAATGGTACCACAATAATAAATTAATTGGAACGTACACAAAAATTTGGGGGGTTTAAAGGAACAATACCCCCATAAAATGTTTATGGGGTGGACAAACTTCACTATAATTTTGTTTTAAGACGTTCCTGTCATAAGAATGATACATGTCCATTTTCAATCAAAAATCTCAATAGTTTTCGATACATATATTAAAAAAAAACGATTTTCATTTTGTAACTTCAAAGTGCTGTAACTTTTTTTATGAGGATATTTGTACTAAGGTAAGTTAAGTTCAATAACTATTTTTGACCATAGAATGTGTGGTATAATTTAAGACCAATCTTTTCGGGACCCTGTATAACAAATAACTTGAATATTCGTTTTATTTTATGTTCCAAATCAGCGATAATACAGAAATTGTTATTTCATTTTTTTTTATTGATAATTTTTTTTTATTTTGCTACCAAAACTCATTTGTTTATATTCAAGAAAAGGAATGGGATGTAATTATGCATTATGTACCTACATTTTCTCTAGCGGTGGCCTCTATCGAGCAATAGGCAAATTAGCTAACACGTTTCATAGTCCTTCTATAACATGACGAAAATAACTGTATAATTTACTACTGTAGCTGTTGGATGGCGCGTCAAGTGTGCAATAAAAAATTATTTGCGTTTTATTTGAATTGGTTTACAAACACTCATGGATTAGATTATAAAAATATATAGAAAAGTTTATTTACTAAATGCTGAATAGTTGAAAAGCTTTCTTTTTTAATTTTACAAAGTTAAAAAGTATATTTGTGGTTATTTAATAATTAATTAAGTATGTACCTACATATATGTATACGCAAAAATCCTTCATCATCCAGCCTCACAAGTCCACTGCTGAACATAGGCATCTTCCTCCTGTTTCCAACCCCGTCTATCTTCCACTTCCACTATCATCTACTTTTTATTTCTTCTTCTTCTTAAAGGTCCATCTCCTATCGGAGATTGGATATCATAATGGCTATGGTCACTTTGTTGGCTGCTGCTCTGAACAGTTGTAATGAACTACAGTTAAACCATTCTCTAAGGTTCCTCAGCCAGGAGATGCGTCTTCTTCCTATGCTTCTTCTTCCTTGGATCCTTCCTTGCATAATAACAACTCTCAGTAACTCATACTTTTCTCCTCTGATAATGTGGCCCAAATATTCCAGTTTTCTTGTTTTTATACTGTTCATAATTTCTAACTCCTTATTTAAACGTCGTAGCACTTTAACATTGGAAATCCTTTGAACCCACTGAATTTTCAATATTCTTCTGTAACACCACATTTCGAACGCTTCTATTTTTCTTATGTGTTGTCTCTTCAATATCCAAGCTTCCATTCCGTATAGTAATATAGAAAATATGTAGCATCTTAGAGCCCTCAATCTTGAGAGGCAACTGAAAGTCTTTGTTTGTAAGCAGTATCTTCATTTTTATAAATGCTTGCCTTGCAGTTTCAATTCGGACTTTAATTTCTTTGCTTTGGTCATTTTTGTCATTAATCCAGGTTCCCAGATATTTGTATGGCTTTACTTTTTCTATTTGGGTTTGCTCTAGTATTAACCTTTCATTTCCATGTTGTGTTTCTGAGTCAATCATAAATTTAGTTTTTTTCTTGTTTAATTTTTATTTTTATTTACTCTTCTTAAAACATCAGTTCATCTTGTAGGCTGTGGACCGACGCTTCTCTTGTTTTCTCTTGGTCTTCATTTCAATAACGTCTTTGTTTATCGTCTATCTGTCATTCTGGCTATTTGTCCTGAACATCTCAACAAATTTACTGAGCACTAAACTGAAACTCACAACAAAAATACTTATGGAAAAAATAATGGCGTGCATAAATATATCGGATGAACAACAAGGATTTAGAAGTGGAAGATCATGTAACGATGCAGTTTTTGTGATAAGGCATATAGCGGAGAAATCATTAGAATATAACAAACCAGCCTTTTTCTGTTTCATAGACCTAGAAAAAGCGTTTGATAGAATCCAATTAAAAGATTATGTGATACACCTACTATATGACAAAAATTTGCCACTGGATATCTTAAAACTGATAGAAAAGATATATGTAAGAAATCAAATAGAAATGAAAGTCAATGGAATAATAACAGAACCCATAGAAACAAACACAGGAATCAGGCAAGGAGATTCACTAAGCCCTATACTGTTTAACATAATGTTGGATGCAATAATAAAACAAGTGAAGAAAAAAAAGAGGGTACAAAATGGGCAAAAAATAGAGAGATAAAAATACTCTGTTACGCTGATGACACAGTGTTAGTAGCAGAGTGCGAAGACGACCTACAAAGATTATTGTACGAGTTCAACATTAACGCAAAAGAAACGAATATGAAAATATCGGCCCAAAAACCAAAAATCTTGGTAATTGCCAAAGAACCAATAACATGCAAATTTGAGTTAGACAATCAAATTATACAAGTAATGACTTTCAAATATCTGGGAATTAATCTATCAGCTGACAACAATATCGAAGAGGAGGTAAAACACCAAATAATTAAAGCCAGTAGAACGGCCGGATGCCTAAACGACACAATTTGGAAAAACAAACACCTAAGATTGGAAACAAAGGCCCGAATATATGTCAGTTATTAGGCCAGTTATGACTTACACGTCCGAAACAAGACCAGATACAAGCAAAACACGAAGACATCTGGAAACCAACGAAATGAAGATCTTAACAAGGATTGCTTGAAAAGGACTACAGGATAGGGTAAGAAGTGAGGAAATCAGACGCATATGTGGGGTAGACAATATAAATACCTGGGTAAAGAACAGAAAAAAAGAGTGGAATGAGCACATAAGCAGGATGTCTGAATCAAGGATATTAAGAATAAGCAGGGACAAGTCACCGTTAGGCAGGAGAAGTCTAGGACGCCCAAGGAAAAGATGGAATGACAACTTAGTAGGGCCAGAATGAAAGGCACCGTTGAAGAAAAACAGGCAGTACTGCCTATTATATAAAAGAAGAAGAAGATTATTCTCTGATTTTTGGTTCTTCTTAAGATATTTGTAGGTTTTCTATATAGAACACAAAATATCCATTTTGAACCAACTCATTTTTTGCATTATTCTTATGACGCCCCTTGTAACATGTAGAATCCTTAGAATATAAAATAATAATAATATAATATAATAAATAAATAAAAATGGTTTATTTTATATGCTAAGGTAGAATCTGAGTTGAGCAGATTTCTGTAAATATTTACCATATTAGTAGGTGCTGCTTTCTGCCGGAGACGACACTTAAACCCGTCAGTACGTAAGCGACAACAATGACGATAAATAGTGACGGTATTCATGACGCAGCGGATTTACATGTTATGTTAAATAATAACACATCTGGGGAATTCCTTATCTTTCATTTGCTATTTGTTATTTTATTACAGTGTGTTGAATTAGTATGGAATTTATATTCATTAAAGTTGTATATACAAGGAAATCATCCAACATGTTGACAAGATATTTTTAGAATATTTTAGAATAGAATATATATTTAGATATATGAATAGTATGATTGATATTAGTTAATCATTTAAAATGATATATAATAAATTAAAAATTTGATTATGCAAATAGTGTTTTTATACATTGTGTATTCTAATTTGGAATACCCAAACATAAATATTAATAAATGTACAGCTGTGTTAGAGTTTTTGACATTTTATTAGGTCAAGTACTTTTGAATTGTTACATTTTACTTAATTAAAGATAATAAAAGGCACAGATCCAGAAGATTTAGAATATTTATTATAACACGGGATTTCCAGATCAAGAGTACTTGTACAAAATTTGTACAATGAGGACACTCACTGTTTAACAGGTCAATCGTTATGACCCCCAACTTATGAGTTAGAAATACAGTAGAACCCCGCAAATCCGAACTAATTGGGGGGACAGCCTGTTCGGATTCCGAAAAGTTCGGATTATCCTAAAGTTAGCCTTAACTAGTAGTTCAAAGCTTTCATTGTGATTTTGAGTAGCCAAACGTTCTCACAAGAGTGTGGACAATATTTTTGGACTCAAGTTGACTACGAGAGAACCAAAGTAAGTTTGTGTTTAACCTTTATAAACACTTTATAAACCTATATAGTAAAGTATAATATTTATTTTTAAGAAATTTTAAATGTCAAAGTCCTAGTAATCCTACATTGTCTAATTTTCTGGCTTTACTCTGCATAATAAACATGTTTTTAAGTTTTTGTCTTGAATTTTTAAATTTTTTTCACTTTCCGTTGGTTCGGATTTGCCGAAAGTTCGGATTCGCGGAGTTCGGATTTACGGGGTTCTACTGTACCTACTGTATTCTAATTTGACCTTGGGCCCTCACTTAAAAATATTATTACATCCCTTATGACACTTTTTTTTATTTAGTTATTCATGTCGAGTCACACAACTTTTCTGACACGGAAAATTTTCGGGAGGGGGGGTGTTTCGTGAATATAGAGATTTTTAAATTTTCATGCGTCCAACAACTAGAGTACCCTTAACAAATTCTCGGACAATATTACCAGTAAATTGTAAGTATTTTTATCAAACAAAAAAGTCATCATTTATGACTCCATTGTGCTCTAGTGCAGCGGTTCTCAATCTTTTTGAGTCATGTACCATCTAAAGTTTCTTTTATTATATTTCTATATTTTTAGATTGTATAATCAAGACTTACTATGTACTACTATTTTAAGTTTTTGTGTGTTTTGTGTACCACCGCAAATAATGATATGTACCACCAGTGGTACATGTACCACAGATTGAGAACCGCTGCTCTAGTGCGTCCCACATATGGGGGGCGCACGCATCATAAAGAGTCATAAAATTTATACCCTCACAACTGATCCTTGCAGGATTGTTTGATAAAAATATTTACAATTAACTGATAATATTATCCCACGAGTTTTTAAGGGTACCTACTCCAGTTATCTGAAGCACCAAAGTTTAGAAACTTATAACCGCAATATTTTTTCGAAAAATTTTCGTATTCGAAAAGATATAGGGACGTCGGCGATAATCAGGAATTCCAATTTGTGAAGTCCTATATTGCTTCTTCTTTTTCAAGTGCCGTCTCCTAATCAGAGGTTGGATATCATCATCACTATCTTTACTCTATCCACCGCTGCTCTAAAGAGTTCTATAGAACTGCATCTAAACCAATCCCTTAAATTCTTTAACCATGATACTCTCATTCTTCCTATACTCCTTCCTATATTGCTAGGACTTTACAAATTGGAATTCCTGAATTAATGGATACTGTGTTATACATAGATACAAATTTATTATTTTTTATTAAGAATTTCGGTTTGAAATTCCTTTAAAACTTGGACAAATGTTAGTACCTATATCCGGATGGAGTTATAAAACTTTATAAGCCTGTAAGAAAAATTAAAATTGCTTTAGATATTACAGTTTTAATTTTGTTATCTTAATTTTTAATTTATTTTATTGATTTCTAGGTACCGTGTGTTACCTAGTGTTCCGGCACCATCAACAGCAGGTTTTCCAACAGTCCTCTACTAGGTAAGTTTTTACTTTTGATATAAATTATACAGCGTGATTCTTTAGGGGTTCCAATTGGATTTTCTAGAGAAACGAGACATAATTAATAACTGAAAATTTAGGATACTGATACGAATATGCATTTCCGGTTATACCGGAAGTTAAAACTAAAACTTACTTATTTTAAATATATTACTAGAGTCCTTTTCATGAGCATTTTTCAGTGCGTCACAAATGATAGAAAAAAAGGTAAGTCCGTGATAATAGGTACACTTGGTACACATTTATGACATTTATTCTAACATGACATTTTAGTTAAATCTGACAGTTGTCACAGTTTATTTGCAATTTGACATATAAACAAATCCATTGTGTTTATTGCATTTATAAAATGGTATTTTCTTTGATTTGTGTAGTCTTATAAATTGTACAGATTATATTCGTAGATATATTATATAATTCGTAAATAATTATTTCTTCGATTATAGCGCCATCTATCGACAAGTAAAATAACTAGAATTTAATGCGTTAGAAAGAATTCGAAAAACTGTGACACACTGAAAAATGCTCATGAAAAGGACTTTACGGATTTCGATAGAGAAATCTTTTAGGAATTCACTCAATGTCAGATTATTTTATTTTATACCGAGTTTCAGCGTTAGGATACCTATTTATTAAGGATTTTCACAGTTTTCACTATATTCCTTCACTCAACCGTTCTCTCCAGCTGTTTCTCTTTTGCCAGTCCCCTTCCTGTAGATTTCTTCTCCCCTTGCTTCGTCCACTTCATCTCTGAAAAATCTTCGGTGTCTGCCTCTCTTCCTTCTTCCTATCGGGCTCCACTATATTATTCTATTTATCCAACAATGTTGGTCTGCTCCTCTGACATGTCCGTACCAGGTTAATCTCTTCTGTTCGATGTAGTCTATTATATCTGAGTTCACTCCCATTATTCTCTTAATCTCTATGTTATTTATTCTATCTCTTCTTGTTACTCTGCAGCAACTCCTTAGGAATTCCATCATTATTGCTCTTATTTTGTTTTTGGTTTTCTTATTGTCCATTATTCTTGTCCAATGTTCTTACCCATAATTGAGGATACTTCTTATTATTAAGTATAATATTAGATATTAGTTATATTGTGGTAGTTGTATTATTTATTTCACTGGCAAGATAACAATCCAAATATAATGGGATCCAATTTTATAGTCAAAGGCAAAGAAGATGAAGTGAAATGTGGGATAAAGTTAGAAATAGCTTTTTTCCACCTACCCCTACCGAAAGTATACGTTTCCGGACCTGATTGTAGGGTGCAAAGTTGTACTTTTCCTCCCTAGGGAGGAAAAAGTAAAAGTGACGTCATGATATTTCATTCATGAAATAGGTATAACTTATTGACGCCCTGTAGAATATCTATTACGTAAGTATCTATACATTTTAACGTTTACTTATAAAACACCCTGTATTTTGCAGAATGGTAAAAAACAGTAAATTGTTATTTTGATTTAACAATGTTTACATTAATAATTTGACTTATATTTGACAGTTGACATTTATATTGTACCTACTTGTTAGTTTTAGTTTTAATAAATTCTGTTGGTTAGTTACAAAAATAAATTAAGTAAAAATGAAAAAATGACTTGTTATTTGAGGAAGGTGGAAAAACCATATGTATAACATGGGAGTAAAGTGCCTTTTCCTCCCTTGAATAATTACTGCCCTCCGCTACGCGTCGGGCATTAAACTTCTTTCTCGGGAGGAAAATTAGCACTTTCCCCCCTTGTTATACAAATAGGTATTGTATAAGAAGGGAGGACAGTGCTACTTTTCCTCCCGAGAATGAAGTTTACTGTCCGACGCGTAGCGGAGGGCAATAATCATTTGAGGGAGGAAAAGGCACTTTACTCCCATGTTATACATATGGTTTTTCCACCTTCCTCAAATAACAAGTCTTTTTTCATTTTTACTTAATTTATTTATGTAACTAACCAACAAAATTTATTAGAACTAAAACTATCAAGTAGGTACAATATCTGTCAACTGTCAAATATAAGTCAAATTATTAATGTAAACATTGTTAAATCAGAATAACAATTTACTGTTTTTTACCATTCTGCAAAATACAGAGTGTTTTTAAATAAACGTTAAAATGTATAGATACTTACGTAATAGAAAATCGCAGTAAGTCATATTTCATGAATGAAATACCATGACGTCACTTTTACTTTTCCTCCCTAGGGAGGAAAAATATTTTCCTCCCAAGGGAGGAAAAGTACAGCTTTGCTCCCCAAAATCAGGTCCGTAAAAGTATACTTTCGGTAGGGGTAGATGGAAATAGCTATTTGTATAACAAGGGAGGAAAGTGCTACTTTTCCTCCCGGAAATGAAGTTTACTGCCCGACGCGTAGCGGAGGGCAGTAAATAGATTTTAAATCTTTTTTGCATCTGAATTTTTTAAACAGACCTTTTCCTAAAATACGTATTTTATAAGGAAATCATAAAAATGCTTAACAGTTTATTCCCGTAAAACATTAACCTGGAAAATCACGTGTGCATTTATTAGAAACTCCTATCAGATAACTAAATATTTTTTACTTACATGATGACATGCACATTTTTAACATTCTCAGAGATCACCTGTTTATTATCCGTGTGAGTAAAAATAGGTATTGTTCTTAATATACAGGGTGTCCCAAAATTCATTGAACATTAGTAATGTCCACATTCCTTTTTTCTAATTGCCTTTCAATTTAATATTTTTATGTTGTTTCCTGTTCTTTTTCTATTTTCATGTTAATCCGGTTTTTCTTTATCCCTCTTCTTTTTTCCCTTTTATTTGTGTTTATATTCATATAATACCCCTTTGTCTAGTCGTTGTCTTTACTGCTTTCCGTTTGTTGTTTCGGGAGTTTTTTGAAAGAATTCTCTATTCTTAAGGCAGGTTTACATGTATCCAGTAACTGGCGCCAGTCGCACTGGAACGACAGTGCTGGCATGGTAGTGGCATCATGTAAACGCTTTTTTGTTCCAGTCCAGCGCTGTCTGCCAGCGCTGTCTCGAATAGAAAGCTGGTCTATTTTTTATGCCAGTGGCCCCCGTCCGCGTCCCCTTTAACCCCTTGCCAGTGGTTGTCGACACGTGTAAACACAGCGTTCCAGTCGCTGACGCTGTCGTACCTGTGGTTTCAGTGGCAGTATTAGGCTTTTTAATAAGAATGCCAGTGAGATTGGTGCCAGTTACTGTATACGTGTAAACGAACCTATCCAGCGCTGTCTTAGTCAAGCAATCGCATTCCAGTGAGACTGGCGCCAGTTACTGGATACGTGTAAACGTTACTTTACTTTTACCACAGAATAAATAACCACACAGAAGCGAATCTGACTGTCATTTCCATTGATTTTGTTGGGACCGAAATATTTGACCTTGTGCACCAGTTACAGAATAGAACTTGATGTTCTAAGGAATAGACCATTCCAAATTAGGTAATATTTTTGACAAGTAGTTATTAATTAAATATGAAATATAAAATTTAACTACAAAATATAAATAAAATATAAAATAAAACAAATAAAAATATAAAATTTAACTATAAACAACTGTCACGTCAGTCGCAAAAGTGAGGTTGCACCAGTTACGTTGACACATGAGCATGAAAATTATGTTACCGTTTTCGGCAGGAGTTTCGCTTCTGTGTGGTTATTTATTCTGTGCTTTCACTTTATTCCATCTTCAATTTTACGCATTTATTGTGACTTTATTATATCCCATTTCACTTCTGTTCCGTTATCTTTTCAACTTTAACAGGATTTCGAATTTGTTTTTGAATTCGCCGTTCTTATTTTGTGATGTAATTAATTATTTATTAAGATTTTTTCGTTTCTGATATTTATTATTTTATTTTCTATTCATTACTATTTATTTGTATATTTATTTTTCAAATCTTCTTGTTTTTCTTCACCATTGCCTAATTATTGTATGATGCGGTTGTTTTCTGCTATTTCTATAGCATTTTTGAGGTTTATTTTCATGTCTCCATAGCATTTTTAAGATCTGCTTGATATTCCGTATTTTTCTGGTCGCTTAGAGCAGCGGTTCTCAATCTGTGGTACATGTACCACTGGTGGTTCATATCATTATTTGCGGTGATACACAAAACACACAAAAACTTAAAGTAGTAGTACATAGTAAGTCTTGATTATACAATCTAAAAATATATAAATATAATAACAGAAACTTTAGATGGTACATGACTCAAAAAGATTGAGATCCGCTGGCTTAGAGCAATATAAACCGGACTGTATCGTCGCCCCCGTTAGGTCTTAGTTAGGTTAACTTACTCAAAAGAGGTCCTTATCACAAATCCACAGGGTACCGGGAGGGGCCGCGGTCGGAAAATTGTTTAAACATTTTTTTTAAACAAATTCAAAGATCACTTCGTACAATTTTTTTTAGATTATTTTCGTACAATTTTTTTTGGGTTATTCTGAGTAAAAAAGGTCTCTTGTGATTTTTCTCTAAAATTTATTTTTGTCGAGTTTTGATCGAGACAAAATGTTTTCCAGAATCTTGAAGGAGGGGTTTTAATCTTTGATTTGGCCACTTTTTAACTTTCATAATAATTTTTAATCGAGCTATTAAGCCTTGAAAATGGCTACTTTCGCATTTTTCAAACTTTAAATCGCGTATAACTCGACAACAATTAATTTTCGAGAAAAATGACAAGAGACCTTTTTTGCTCAGAATGATCGAAGTTATCTAAAAAAAATTGTACGAAGTGATCTTTGAATTTGTTTAAAAAAATTGTTTAAACGATTTTCCGACCGCGGCACCTCCCACCCTGTGGATCCACTTGTAAATCCACCCTGTGTTGTTATAAGGACCTCTTTTGAGTAAGTTTGTGCAAAAAATCAAATCGGAATAATTTTGCTAACGGGGGCGACGGTACATCCTCGTCTGATATTACTTTTCCTGGTTTTATCGATGTATTCCATATTCTGATTTATTTAGGTTAAAGGTGCTAATATATACATACTTTCATTTCCTTTTTCATTTACATTTCACATGATTTTTGCCTCCTTTTATTTGTTTTTTTTATAGTTCGATAAAACAAAACGTAAAGTAATGTTTTTTTTCGTGTTTTCAGAACGATTTCTGAGTTTGGAAGAACAACGCCAAAAATAAAGTATTTTTAATTATAATGGAAGCTTGTATCCAGAAAATACAAGAAGTTAATAAAAAATGGCACAAGGAAACTTATTTTTTTATTCTTTTGACATCGAAATCCTGGATGGGTCTTTGGCTCTCTGGATATGTCCTTCCATTCAGATCTCTCTTGCCTTTTTCTCCTACATTGTCTTTATATTTATAGGTTTTAGGTTGTCTTCCACATTATCCCACCATCTTAGTCTAGTCGCAACATAGGGTTTCCCGTGGACACTTTTAGTTCGCCGCGATTTGATGGTGGTATTATAGGTTTTTGGGTTGCTGAATCCAATGGAAGTGGTCTGAAAGCCCAAATGTGGTGCCTTTAATTGCTATTAACAAATTATGGTAAAATTAGGTGTTTTTCAGGAATTATTAGAAGTCCTATAAATAAATTGATAGTTTTAACGTCTTCTCTGGTGTATTTTGGGTCGCTGAATCGAATGCAACTAGTCGCGATTACTCAAAATGTGATCTTATGTTGTTAATAACAAAATAATTGTTTATTCGCCGGAAAGCTCGAAATCCGTTATCTACAGCAAGTTTGTAGTCTTTTTCATAGTATTTTTTACACTAAATCGATTGTCACTAGTCGTGATAGCTTAAACCACATTCCGACTTTGTTATTAATAAATTATTGCAAAAATAACGGTTTATAGTACGTTTACTCACGGTTTTTGCTCTAAGTTTTAAAAAACCATTTGGAATGACATGAAATTTGGCATGCACATAGCTAACATGTCAAACAAAACAAGTGATATTGTGCCGATGTGTGCTTTTATCCTGGGGGTGAGTTTCACCCCGTTTCGGGGGTAAAAGAAGAAACCTTTAAAATAAGTCTGGAATTGGATAAACTGATTAATTCTAAGCAACGTTTGATCTACACAGTTTTTTCACTGAGTCCATACTTTTCGAGTTATTTGCGAGTGAATATGTTCATTTTTTAACAAAACAACCAAATAACTCGAAAAGTATTGACTTAATGAAAAAACTGTATAGAACAAAAGTTGCTTAGAATTATCAGTGTATCCACTTCGGACTTATTTTAAATGTTTCTTTTTTCACCCCCGAAAAGTGGTGAAACTCACCCATAGTGTAAGAGCAGACATCAGCACAATATCACTTGTTTTGTTTGACATGTTATCTACGTGTATGCCAAATTTCATGTCAATCCAAGTAGTTTTTTAAAATTTAGAGCAAAAACCGTGAGTGGACGTACTATAAACCGTTATTTTTGCAATAATTTATTAATAACAAAGTCGGAACGTGCTTTAAGCTATCACGACTAGCGGCAATCGATTTAGCGTATAAAATATTATGAAAAAGACTACAAACTTGCTGTAGATAGCCCATTTCGAGCTGTTCGGCGAATAAACTATTATTTTGTTATTAACAAAATAAGAACATATTTTGAGTAATCGCGACTAGTAGCATTCGATTCAGCGACCAAAAATACACCAGAGAAGACCTTAACACTATCAATTTATTTACAAGGCTTCTAATAATTCCTGAAAAATCCCTAATTTTACCATAATTTGTTAATAACAATTAAATGCACCACATTTGGCCTTCCAGACCACTTCCATTGGATTCAGCGACCCAAAAAACTTATAGGACCACTATCAATTCGCCGCGAACTAAAAGTGTCCACGGGACCCCTTATGTTGCGACTAGACTATCTCGTTCTTAGCTTTCTTTTTTTCGTCTTTCTATCCGCATCCATTGTAACATCTTCTTTGTTGTTTTTGTATCTTCTTGTCTTTGGATATGTCCCAGCCATGACAGTCTTTCGACTTTCAAAAATGTTACAATATAAGGAAACTTATTAAAACTCATTGTTGAGAAGGTAATTTATTTACTATTAGACCGGGTCCTGGTTGACGGAATGGGACGTTTCGGCGCCCGCCGATTCGGCGCCGGCTGATTCGGCGACAGATACTTTGGCAAAGTGAGAGAGAAAAAAAATAGTTGTTAATGTATGATAGTCTGAAATTTTCTTTAACAAAAAATGTAGAGTCAGGAGAACAATTTTCGACATTTTAATTTTAGAAGATGTAAAATAATACCCGAAAGTTAGGTTTGGACCGAAGGGTTAGGTCTTCCTCCTTTGAAAATTGTACTGTATAATATATAATATATATAGGGCCGGTTGTTCGAACGCTAATCAACAATGATCATTATCAAATAATTAATTACTGTCAATGTCAATTGTTAAAACATAATTAATTACAATTCTGAGACTATAATCAATTAATATAACAATAATTATTAACATAATTAATAATAAATCTCATAATTGTAATTAATTATGTTTTCAGCAACCCAAACAAAGTTGACATTGACAGTTTTGGTGACAGTAATTAAATATTTAATAATGATCATTGTTGATTAGCGTTCGAACAACCGGCCCATAATATATTAATTTTTTAATTAATTATGTGCAATTAAATAGCTTACATTTACAAAAGTTGGAAAAAATAACATTTAATATATTTTTTTAGTGTGGTATAGATATAAATCAAGAGCCTCTTAAATTTCTAAAAAAGTAACGTAGGTATAATCTAATGTCTTACTAATAGACTCCAATGTAGGTATTTAGTCAACTAAAATAAAATCTCTGACGCCGAAATGGCCGACGCCGAAACGGCCTACGCCGAAACGGCTCTACGCCCAAACGGCCACGCCGAAATGGCCACGCCGAAACGGCGACGCCGAAATGTCCTAGACCCCCTGGTTGAGTATGCAAAACCTGAGGACCGGTAACTATGTTCGGATTCTTTTACCTGAGACTTTTAACAATGAAAAACTTAATCTTGCATGAAGGTGTGATGGTGCCTTGTTACCCCCTCCCTCCTCCTAGGTTTCGGACAGATAAAAAGCTATTTTTCGCAATAAAAACATTTTTTTGTATTCTTTTGGTCATTGTAAGCAAAAAATGTTCTTACAAGTTTTTTCGTAAAATGCATAGTTTTCGAATAAACGCGGTTAAACTTAAAAAAATAGAAAACTTGCAATTTTTGAGCCCCAATGACTTTTGATTAAAAAATAAAATAGCAATTCTGCCTCCAGCATTTGAACGTTGAAGTCAAATTATACCGGTTTTAATTAATTGCATTGCTAAAAAATGATTTTTTCATTGGTAAACAAAGCTATATACCAGGGGTGGCCAAGCTCCTTGATAGTCCGAGCCATTTTTCAAAATTTGAAATGTTTCGAGAGCCGCAATTAAACAATTATCTAAAAAGTGTACAGAAGGTATGTATTAAATTTTCCTCTCATTGTTTGGATTTCACGAATTTTAAAGTGAAATAAAATGGTTAACGTCGTTGTTTCAAATATTCAAATAATTCTACAAGCAGCCTTTGCTAATTCAGGATACTTCGATTCTTCATCATACTTCCATCTTTTTCTGGGACTGCGTACTTATTTTCTATCATCTTTCAAAAAACACCGTCTTTGACACTCTATCTTCCTTTGATTTACCACATGAACTGCCCATCTTATCTTAGCGAATAATTAGCTATACAATCTTAATTTAGATTGTCTTTTAGCTGCTTAGATCTTAATAATGATGGTAGGGAGTATAATGTTCTATTCCACGCAACTATCCTTGCTAAGACATCTTTTTAGATGAGCCCATCAGAATCAAAAACTGACAAATCCTAAATTTTACGTTCTGCTAAATCCAAACTAAAGTACAAATTTCTGAAGATGTAAGGGGCGTGCAGAAAAATTACAAATTAGTGTGCCATTTTATGATATTTATTGATGCCTCTTTGATTGAAATATACAGGATACTTTTTGGAAAATTTACATTTTTAATGTTCTTTTAGCCTCCTGACAAAATTTCAACACATGGATCTAGCAGGTTTTATAGGCCTCAGATGTAGTTGTTATGTGTGATTACCGCCATATATTTAAACTCTTTTTTTACCAATTCCAAATTGTGGCCATTAATAGTTATGTTCTGCCTAACTCCTTGGTCTTGGATTTTTGGTTATTAGCATGTATTTCGTCTTCTTTTCATTTATTTGAAGGCCCAGACTACCTGTTTTCTCCTCGAGTTGTGAAAACAACTCTCTCACGTCTCTTGTGTAGATTGAGTGACTGCACCTATATCATCAGCAAATGAAAACAATAGTTTTGATCCTCGATTCGCAAATTCTCCTGTTGTCAGCTCAGGTGATATTTTACTTACTACATATTCTAAAGCCAAATTGAATAGCAACAGTGATCTCCTTTATACTTGTCCGAAAACAGTGGTCTCATTACCACAGCTATTTCTCAGTCGGAATTATTATTTTTAATTAGTTGGTTAGATTTAGAGTGAGCATGAGACATGACAGTTCAAATAAAACACTAGATAACTATAGAGAATGTAATGTCAACATTTAGGTCCCTTTTTAAATACAAATATTAATTTTGATTTTCATAGTTTATAAGAAAAAGTAGGTAATTATTTTAACAAAAAAAAAATATACCAGAACCAGTTGTTTCCTTCACATAAATAAAAAAAGCTTGTTATTTTAGTCCCCTTTTTAAACCCATTTAATCCAACCTAAATTGTTCCTTGTTTATTCTTGTCTTCTCCCATAAAATAAAATAAAATCTGTTACCATCCTTTTTTTCCTTCAATAACAAATCATTTGCCTGGATAAACACACTGCAATCTTCCTTAAATTTTGTCACCATGTCAAATGGTTAAACGTCAAATATAGAACTTCTAAATAAATCTGCCAAATGTATTATTCCTAATCTACTAAATAAATGTACTTCTATTGCCACTTCTTCAAAGCCCCAAGATCGATAAACACATGCATTTACTGTACTACCGGAACACCTTAGCAAAAGAAAAAAACCATAAAAATAACTGAACTAACCTCTAAAAACTGAAAACCAATAAAGTGACCAAAAATGACTTCAGCTTACCTTTAACATGCAAAAGGGTCCATTAAACAACTCTCAGCCTGGCCATTAATACATTAAATTAATATTTGAGGGTTTTCCCAAAAATTCTTATCGTGCCCCAAATTTCCAGCACACAAACGGAAACCTCAACAGAAGAATTCCCAGAACATCCCACCAAAGGATCGAAAAACTACCATTTTCAATTTATAACTGGGAATTCAAATCGCCGACCAGGCTTTAAGTGCTTTCTCAAAAATCTTTATTGAAAAAGAATGAACGTTGTTGATTTGCTAACAAGGCGTTCAAAAACAAAAACTCTACAACAAAAATCTTCTCTCACTGACTCACACAAAAAGCATATACATCCAAACATACAAATTATACATCCCCAAGGACAAAATAATCGGTTATAAACAACCAAAACTCAACAAACGTTACTACTAAATTTTCAACCGTAATATCATTGTCTAAATCCTGATGTTACACTTAGGGCCGGTACTTTATGTCTCCGTTAACAGCCGGTTAGTTAACCGGGGTTTAATCGGGACAGAAATATATGCATAAAATAGACATACACGCAATTATACTTATTATTATGTTCATAAATAATTATAATAATAATTACAATTGCTTTTATTACAACGCAAGAGGCCCTATGAGGTACTTTTCTGTCCCGATTAAACCCCGGTTAGCTAACCGAGGTTTAACCGGGACATAAAGTACCGGCCCTTAGTCTTTTATATTTGTTGTCAGTAATTTAAGACATTTGGAAAAACAAAAATTAAAAGTAGACCAGGTCCATTTATTGAGTGAGAGCCACAAATAATTCTTCAAAGAGCCACATGTGGCTCGCGAGCCACAATTTGGCCACTCCTGCTATATACAAACAGTGTTTGAGCGTTTTGTCGGATGTCCGCACCGCGCCAAGGATTAAAACCGAACGGAACCGACCATGGAACCGAGCAGGTAGGACTTCCTTGGCGCGGTGCGGACATGCGACAAAACGCTCAAACACTGTTTGTTTATAGCTTTGTTTAAAAATAAAAAATTAATTGTTAGCAATGCAAATAATCAAAACCGGTATAACTTGACTTGAACTTTCAAATGCTACAAGGAGAAGTAGTATGATACAATTGATCCAAAAGATGGCATAACCCAGACATCCAAAGTGAAAGTTATCCTCCAACATCAAATTGTTCTATATGGTCCACATAATGTTCAGAAAAAAGTCACACCATTTTGAGCGTCCGGTTTGGGGGGAGACGGAGGAGAAGTCGGTAAATTAGTAGTTTTTAAAGTTTTTCGTAAATATTTCTAAAACTATGCTTTAGCGTAAACATTGTTCTATACAAAAATGTTCCACATAAAATTTAAAACAAAAAAGTCCTATACATAATTGTTATGAAATCAACGGTTCCAGAGTTACGAAGGGTGAAAAGTGGAGGTTTTCGATACTTTTTATATTTTTTTGGCAATTGATGATGATTTTGGGTGGTGAGGTTGACGTTTCTTCAAGATCTTATAGCCAACATACCATCGGCCACTAAAATAGCAAATTTTATTTACAAAACACAATCCTGTTAAAGAAAATTTCTTTCATCAGTAATAATATTATAAATTGCCTTCTTCTTAACGTGCCCTATCAAGTCCCCTTGACATTGGCGATTAACATGCCGAAACTGTCTGTGTCTCGAGCTATTCTAAATAGGTGTTCTGCTTTCTTTATTCCTGTCCACTCCCGGATATTCTTCAACCAAGACGCCTGCTTTCTACCAATTCCTCTACGTCCTTCGATTTTACCCATCATAATAAGTTGAAGAATATTATACCGGTCTCCCCTTACTACGTGTCCAAAATAGGCCATTTTTCTATATTTGACGTTATCAAGCAGCTCGCGGGTAGCATTTGCTCTCTTAAGGACTGCCACATTTGTCAGCATAGCCATCCATGGCATTTTCAGAATACGTCTGTGCAGCCACATTTCAAAGGCCTCCAAACGGTTAATGGTGGAAATTTTTAATGTCCATGCTTCGACACCATACAAGAGGACTGACCAAATGTAGCATTTAATCATGCCCTTTCGAAGTTGAAGTTGCAAGGTATCATTACAGAAGAATTACCTCATTTTTAAAAATGTCGTGCGGGCTATCTCGATTCTACATTTTATCTCTTTATCTGGATCTAGTTGTTCAGTAATATGGCAACCAAGATATTTTAAACTGGGTACTCTTTGAATTATATGACCATCAACATATAAACGTGAATCTTGATGGGCCAAACGGCTAAATACCATGTATTTTGTTTTTGAACAGTGTATATTTAGGCCAAACTCTCTTCCCACTGTGTCAATGGCATTTAAAAGGTGTTGTAATCCATTCATATTATCACTTAAAATAACTGTATCGTCTGCATATCTGATTGTATTTATCAGAATTCCATTAACCTTCACACCCCATTCCAAATTATGCAGCGCTTCCGTAAATATTCTATCTGAATACAAATTGAACAACAGTGGGGACAGTATGCAACCCTGTCTGACACCTCTTTGTATTTTGCATATTTCTCTTGATTTTCCATTTATGCAAGCTGTCGCTGTTTGCCGCCAGTATAATTTTTCTATGATTCGCACATCTTGACTATCAACTCCTTTATCCTTTAATATTTTAATTAATTTGTGATGTTGTACTCGATCAAAGGCCTTCTCATAGTCAATAAATACAGCAAAGACGTCTTTCCTTTGATCTCGGCATTTCTGCAATAACACATTTAGTGCAAAGAGTGCGTCCCGGGTTCCCAGTCCATTTCTGAAGCCAAATTGTGTTTCATCCTGGTCTTCTTCACATTTATCTCTGATTCTACTGTGGATGATACGTAGAAAGATTTTCAAGGTGTGGCTCATAAGGCTTATCATTCTATAGTCGCTACAGTTTTTCGGACGTTGTTTTTTTGGTAGGGTTATGAATTCGGACTTTAACCAATCTTCAGGGATATCACCAGTCGAATAAACATCATTGAAAAGTTTGACTAGTATTCCAACGTTTTCCTCATTTATGAGCTTTAACATTTCTGTTGGTATGTTGTCGGGACCAACGGCTTTCTTGTTTTTTGCCAATTTTATAGCATGTTGTATTTCTGATTTTAGTATTTCTGGTCCTTCACCTTCATCTAAAGTGTCCAGTTCTTCGGGTCTATCATCATTATACAGTTCATTTATATAATTATACCAGGTAGTTCGAATTTCGTGTTCGTCTATTATCATTTTTCCCGACGAATCGGTTATAGTATGTGGAGTTTTCGTATAATAAAGACCAGCTACTTCTCTAAGATTTATAGATCTCTATAAATTGCCGAGTGATTTAAAAAGTATCGAAAACCTCTACTTTTCAGCCTCCGTAACTCTGGAACCGTTGATTTTATAACAATTATGTTTAGGACCTTTTTTGTTTTAAATTTTATGTAGAACATTTTTTTATAGAACATTGTTTACGCTAAAGCATAGTTTTAGAAATATTGACGAAAAACCTAAAAAAACTACTAATTTACCGACTTCTCCCCCATCTCCCCCTCAAACCGGACGCTCAAAATGGTGTAACTTTTTACTGAACAATATGTTGACCATATAGAACAATTTGGTGTTGGAGGAAAACTTTTACTTTGGATGTTTGGGTTAGGCCTTTTTTTTGGCCAATTATAATACTACCTCCGTAACTTTGGAACCGTTCATTTTAGGAGGATTATGCATAGGGCCTTTTTTATTTGAAATATAATGTAGAACATTTTTGTATAAAAGGTTGATCATGCTAAACCGCATAGTTTTAGAAATATTGACGAAAAACCTAAAAACTACGAATTTGCGGATTTCTCCCCCCTCTCTCCCTCCCCCCCCAAACCCGACGCTCAAAATGGTGTGACTTTTTTCTGAACATTATGTGGACCATATAGAACAATTTGATGTTGGAGGATAACTTTCACTTTGGATGTCTGGGTTTGGGTCTAGCTATACCATACTAAAGTGCTATTTTATTTTTTAATCAAAATTATTCCGGTTCAAAAATTGCAATTTTTAGATTAATTAAAAGTTTAACCGCGTTTATCTCGAAAAGTACGCATTTTACGAAAAAAACTTGTAAAAATATTTTTTTCTACGAGCGTGCAAAAATATCTACTTTCGCGCACGCATTTTAGTTTAGAAAATTTCACTTTTACTTTTCCGCACGCGTGTTACTTTTCCGCACGCGGTTTTTACTTTTCCGCACGCGGTTTTTACTTTTCCGCACGCGTGTTAATTTAGATAGGTTAATATGGCCTTAAAGTAATTATAATACATGCAATAAACTAATATTTAGATATTATTTACTAATTTATTTCAAATATATCTTATTGTGTTCCTGTTTTAATGAAATTAACGCGACAATTCAATGAAATAAAATTATTTTGACATAATATTCGAAAGTCAAATCGGTAGACAATAACAGTCGTTCGAATCATCGTCATGGAAACCAAGATCGTCGTCATGCTAACTAATTATATTGAAAGTTTGGTTTTGACAACCTTGTCAAAGAATTTTTTGTGTATGTATTTTCGTATTAATTAAATTAATTGATTAAGATTAGGTAATTTTTTAAAGACTCTTAGAAAAAATATTGTTCCTAACTCTTGCAGAAAGTCTCTTTTCCGCACTCGACTGCTTGCCGAACTCCCGCTTCGCGTCGTTCGGCAAACTGCAGTCGCGTGCGGAAAATAATGACTTTCTGCACTTGTTAGGACAATAACTATTTGCTTACAATGACCCAAAACATACAAAAAAACCTTTTTTTTGCGAAAAATCGCTTTTTATCTGCCCGTAACATAATATGGGGAGGAAGGAGGTAACAAGGCACCATCGCACCTTCCGGCAAGATTCAGTTTTGCATTGTTCAAGGTAAAAGAATCCGAACATAGTTGCCGGTCCTCAGGTTTTGTATACTGAAATACTTCCAGGGCCTGCATTATATCAGAGTATTACTTGTAGGTCTGGATCCCGCGTATGAAAAAAAAGTTGATTAATAGCAAGCTGAACATTTGTTAATAGCTTAAGGGTGTCTAGTCGGACAAACTTTGATATATGGGAACACTGGAACAGGGGAAGTTTTAATTGTGGAACAGGTTAAAAATTTGGAACGGTCAGACCACGAAAACGGCACATGTATTTTGTCCGACAGAACAGACTTAAACTCTTCGAACAGAGATTAAACTGTCATGCAAAAATCAGACTGCTATTTAACACCAAATGGGCGTTTTAATGAGTGGAACATGTACAATATGTCAAATGCCAGGAATGATGACAGGTGATAAATAGCAGTCTGACTTTTGCATGAGAGTTTAATCTCTGTTCGGAGAGTTTCAGTCTGTTCTGTCGGACAAAATAAATGTGCCGATTTCGTGGTGTGACCGTTCCAAATTTTTAACCTGTTCAACAATTAAAACTGCCCCTGTTCCAGTGTTCCCATATATCAAAGTTTACCCGACTAGACACCATTAAGCTATTAACAAATTTTCAGCTTGCTATTAATCAATTTTTTTTCATACGCGGGATCAAGTCCTATTGTATTTGTTATCATTGCTTAAACTTACACAAAATTAAATTGAACACACACGAATACATAAGTAACTAAAGCAGAAAAGAGTGCTCCAAGAATAGGTTGATCTATGGTAAAAAATCCAGCCGCTGAACATTTCGGAGAAATTTTTTCAGCCCACGATACCAGATAGTGCAGCTCGTCACGTACTTCAGACTGATCCATACCAATTTCTAGAAGATAGCCGCTATCCAGGAATTTCTTGTTGTTACCTTCAATTTTATCGCAGCACATTACTAAGATTGAGATATTAATCTAAAATATGTAAATATTTTGTATGAAAGAATATATACCCTATTCCACGAACATACGCCTGCTTTGGATTACTTCGACAACGAATATTTTACTGTGCAAAATAAGAAGAACGAAAGTAAATTGCAAATTACATTGTTGTTTATTGGAATAATTATTAGCGCCATTTACTTTCGTACTTCTTATGTTGCACAGTAAAATATTCGTTGTCGAAGTAATCCAAAACAGGCGTATGTTCGTGGAATGGCCCATAATTATGTAATCATAGCAGCTGTCTAGTAAATACAGTATTATAAAATTATAGGCCTGTATCCGGCGTACCAAAAAAAAGTTGTTTAATAGCAAGCTGAAAATTTGTTAATAGCTTAACGGTGTCTCGTCGGACACATTTTAATGTATGGGAACACTGAAACAGGGGAAGTTTTAATTGTGGAACAGGTTCAAAATTTGGAACGTCATACTACGAAAACGTCCCATGTATTTTGTCGGACAGAACTTCCAATTGATTTGTTACCCTTTCATTAAACTCTTTCATGTAAAAGTCATGACTTTTAAATATCTGGGAAATAATCTATTAGCCGACAACAATATCGAAGAAGAGGTAAAAGACCAAATAATTAAAGCCAGTAGAACGGCCGGATGCCTAAACGACACATTTTGGAAAAACAAACACCTAAGATTGGAAACAAAGGCCCTAATATATAAGTCAGTTATTAGGCCAGTTATGACTTACACGGCCGAAACAAGACCAGATATAAGCAAAACACGAAGACATCTGGAAACCAACGAAATGAAGATCTTAAGAAGGATTGCTGGAAAAAGACTACAGGATAGGGTAAGAAGTGAGGAAATCAGACGCATATATGGGGTAGACAATATAAATACCTGGGTAAAGAACAGAAAAGAAGAGTGGAATGAGCACATAAGCAGGATGTCTGAATCAAGGAGGGTAAAAATAGCCAGGGACAAGTCACCGTTAGGCAGGAAAAGTATAGAACGCCCAAGGAAAAGATGGAATGACAACTTAGGGGCAGAATGAAAGGCACCGTTGAAGAAAAACAGGCAGTACTGCCTATATAAAAGTAGAAGAAGAAGATGTAAAAATCAGACTGGTATTTATCACCAACTGGGCATTTTAATAAGTCCGACACTTGGAACATCTCAAATGACAAGAAATATGATAGTGATAAATAGCAGTCTGATTTTTGCATGAGAGTTTAATGAAAGGGTAAAAAATTAGTTGGAAGTTCTGTCCGACCAAATACATGGGACGTTTTCGTAGTCTGAGGTTTCAAATTTTTATCCTGAAACACAATTAAAACTTCCCCTGTTCCAGTGTTCCCGTACATCAAAGTTTGTCCGACTAGACACCGTTAGGCTATTAACAAATTTTCAGCTTGTTATTAATCAACTTCTTTTTGGTACGCGGGATCCAGGCCTATTACATACATACATTCATATACAGTGCGTCCATAACGTAACGCATAAATTCGTTATTTCGTAAACCGGCGACATTAAGGAAAAATCCCGAAACAGGTCGATTTTTATTTTCAAATTACGATTTTTTTATCATATACGTCATGCTAGTGACGTCATCCACCTAGGCGTGATGACGTAATCGATGATTTTTTTAAATGGGAACAGGGGTCATGTGATAGCTCACTTGAAAGGGTATTCAACTATCTATCCAATAATGTAAACATTAATATAATTATTTATACAGGGTGTTCAAAAAACATTCTCTTAATTAAAATAAGTGAGAAAAAAAGAAAAATTTATGTAATTTATTTTAATTCAAAATGGATTTTACTACTGTCAGTAAAAAGAAAAAAAATTATTTGTCAAATAAACATTGATTTTCGTTTAAACGAAATGTTCAAACTGCCAAGAGACAGGTGTGTGGCAGCTTTAACATTGAATTTAAGCGAAAAACAATAATTATTTGTCGAATAAACATTTATTTCCTGTTTTCTGACAACAGTAAAACGTATTTTGAATTAAATAAATTACATACATTCTTCTTTTTGTCTCAATTATTTTAATTAAAAAAATATTTTTTTGGACACCTTGTATAAATAAATATGTTAATGTTTATAATAGTGAATAGAGAATGGAATACCCTTTCAAATGAGCTATCACATGACCCCTATTCTGATGACGTCACTAGTATTATATATATATGCCAAAAAATTGGAACTTAAAAATAAAAATCGACCTGTTTCGGGATTTTTCCTTAGTATCGCCGGTTTACGAAATAATGAATTTATGCGTTACTTTATGGACGCACTGTATATTATTATAACAAATGGTACTAAGAATCTCTTAGTAGTGGGAACAATCTCCCAGTTACACCAATGAGTGAATCGCAATTCCGTCCATATCATCAAGTTCGTTTGACATGAAGTGGAAAAAAGGTAAAATATCGTTAAATAAATAGAGCAAATAAAGGAAGAAATTCCAAATAGTTAGATAATAAATATGTATAAGAAAATCATAGACACAAAAAAAGGTTTGGCAATAACAAAATCTGCAAGGAGATACAAAACAAAGCAGTAATAAATATAAGGAAAAAAGAAAGGTCAAAAATAACCTCTTGCGAAAAAAAAACACTTGTTTATGACAGCGTATTAAGAAAATTAAAAAATTTAAGCAACGTATTGACACGTTGAAGTTCTAAAACGTGGTGGTGAGAGGATAAGATAATTTAAACCAAGGATCAACTCGACTAAAGACAATGAAGGAACTATTCTTTGTGAGGAAAAATTAGATGATTACCAGATGGTTAAGTCTTTCAATGACCTACTGAACATTGAAAAGAGGCAATTGGCAGGGCTTCTACCAGTAATCGTGACAGTAAAACCGCCGATTGACCAGAAAAGTTGGAGGTACAGAAAATAAGGATGAAGCTGAGAATGTGTAAACCATCTGGGAAAGATCAACTGGTAGCAGAGCTTTTTAAGTCAGACAGTCAGGTTAGCAACTGCCTATTATGAGTAACTCTGCACTCAAAAAATTGTCAATAAATAGAGACATTTAAAAACTCAGAAGATATGTAGTGTCAATCCTGTAGAAATTCATATTTTAGGTAGCTACGTAATTTTGAAAGTATTTTAGTAAACTTAGGAATATCGTGCAATTTATCTCTAAGATACTTACGACATAAAATGTACTTCTGAAAATCCTAAGAAGTACAATAACCATTACTATAGACATTTCCTTCTCGACAACCATAAATGCATTGATACAAAGTAGTACTTCTGCACAGGTACTAACAAAGATAAAAATTACCGTTCTTCCAAACACTGCATTAAACTGTTGAATGGTGTAATACAAAAGTGTATAAAGTTTCCTGATCTCCGAAACTCTTCGAGGAAGGTTAGTATCTTAAAAATCAAAAATAAATATTATGCCAAACTACATTGCAGATACAGGGTGAGTCATGAGGAACTGTACATACTCCTACCTCGTATAGAGGCTCCTATGGGGAATAACAAATAACCATTAAAAAGTGTCTGCTCTTATATTGGTCAATCGTTATACTATTACCACCTTATCAACTGATTTATTCAAACTAGAAAAAAAATCAGGTCCGGCTTCAAAAAAATTAGTTCGTTTGGGTCTTAGAAAAAACTTCACCCTGTATACGCTTTTTGAAAACTATAATATGAATTTTATAAATTAGACAAATAAGCAATTAAAATGACATATTTATTTTTTCCCCACACGATTACTTAATTTTTTATAAAAAAATCAAATTTGACTATGAATTAAAAGTTTGGTAAAGTGAACCATAGATTTAAAAAAATAACTTTTATTACAAAAATTAATTTTTTTTGAACAAATATTTAATTTATGTTAACACCCAATCAAATGATTTATACAAACTAGAAAAAAATCAGGCCCGGATTTAAAAAATTTGTTCATTTTAGTCTTAGAAAAAATTTCACCCTGTATACGCTTTTTGAAAAATGGCATATTTATTGTTTTCCCCACACGATTACTTAATTTTTTATAAAAAAATTAAATTTCTATCCATCCATCCAATGGCTTCTTCTTCTTCTTAAGGTGCCGAGACCGCTTGTCGATCGTTGGCTCTCATGTTGCGCAGCATATTAACAATCATTGTCTTATTTACAGCCGCACGAAATAGTTCAGTGCTAGTTTTCCCAAACCATTGGCGTAGGTTTTTAAGCCAAGAAGTTGTACGGCGGCCCACACTTCTTTTTCCCATTATTTTACCTTGCATGACAAGGTGAAGTATGTCATATTTTTCTGGGTGACGCATTATATGACCAAAGTATTCCAATTTGCGCCTTTTAACCGTGTTCACTACTTCGCAACTTTTATTCAAACGTTGCAAAACCCTTTCGTTTGTGACTCTTTCTACCCAACTGATCTTCAGAATACGGCGGTAGACCCACATTTCAAATGCTTCTAGGTTTTTTAAAAGCGATTCTGTCAGTGTCCATGCTTCAACCCCGTAAAGTAGTACTGGGAATATATAACATCGGACCATTCTTATGCGAAGTTCCAAATTTAGATCATGACTGCACAGGATTTTCTTAAATTTCATAAAACTTGTTCTTGCTTTGGCAACTCTACTTTTTATTTCTGTACTAGGGTTCCAGCTTTCATTAATATGAGTACCCAGATATACAAGATTACTTACTCGTTCAATTGAGTCATTACCGATTGTTACGTTATAGTTATTATTATTTACGGCTGCCTGTTTACTAATAACCATAACCATAAACTTTGTTTTTCTTGCGTTGAGTCATCCAATGGCACTACAGCCCAATTCGAGCCTTGGCCTCCTTCAACAAGCTTCTCCAATCATTTCGATTTACCTCTGTTCTTTTCCATGAACGCGTTCCCAGGAAGTTCCTGGCATCCTCATCGACTTCGTCTTCCCATCTCTTTTTAGGTCTTCCAACAGGTCTTCTTCCCTGCATTCTTGCATTCAGCAATTTTCTGGGGATTCTATTCTCATGCATGCGGACCACGTGCCCTGCCCACCGTAATCTCTGCAGTTTAGTGTATTGTGCTAGAGTTGGTTCGCTATATTGCTCGTATATTTCTCTATTATACCTAATTCGCAGGTTGTTATTTTCACTTATTGGGCCCAGTATCCTACGTAATACTTTTCTTTCAAACACATCTAATGCATTGGCAGATTTCTGTGTCACCACCCATGTTTCGCAGCCATAACTTACTATGGGCCTGATTATTGTGAAAAAATTATTGTAAAAAAATCAAATTTGATTATGAATAATTAAAAGTTTGGTAAAGTGAACCATATTTACTAGAAACCAGATTTAAAAAAAAAACTTTTATTACAAAAATTAATTTTTTTTAACAAATATTTAATTTATGTTACCACCCAATCAACTGATTTATTCAAACTAGAAAAAAATCAGGCCCGGATTTAAAAAATTAGTTCGTTTTGATCTTAGAAAAAATTTCACCCTGTATACGCTTTTTGAAAACTCTAGTATGAATTTTACAAATTAGACAAATAGGCAATTAAAGTGGCGTAATTATTTTTTCCCCACACGATTACTTATTTTTTTATTAAAAAATCAAATTTGTCAAAATCGGAATTTTACCATAAAAATAAAAAAAATTAAACACCGTTTTTCTTAAAATTAAAAGCTTCACCATTTTTTTTTTCTATACCACGTCTAGATCTAAAACCCATAGCACTTCTCTTTGGACTCTATAGTTTATTTGCGATTTAACTTTGCAATTAACGAATCTGCACCTTTCATTTTTAAAAATTCATAACTTTTATGAGAAGAAGACTGAAAGTCTACAACAATTTTCATAGTCTTCACAATGGTAAGAGATATGTGCTGTAAAAATTTCAGAAAAAAAAATATTAAACTGGAACAGAGTTGTAGCGAGTTTAACCGTGATTTCATTTTTTTTTTCATTTTTAGGTTAAAATTCCGATTTTGACAAATTTGATTTTTTAATAAAAAATTAAGTAACCGTGTGGGGGAAAAAATAAATATGCCATTTTAATTGGCTATTTGTCTAATTTCTAAAATTCATATTAGACATTTCAGAAAGCGTATACAGGGTGAAATTTTTTCTAAGACCAAAACGAACTAATTTTTTAAACCCGGGCCTGATTTTTTCTAGTTTGAATGAATCAGTTGATTGTGTGGTAACATAAATTAAATACTTGTTCAAAAAAAAATTAATTTTTGTAATAAAAGTTATTTTTTTTAAATCTATGGTTCACTTTACCAAACTTTTAATTCATAGTCAAATTTGATTTTTTTATAAAAAATTAAGTAATCGTGTGGGGAAAAAATAAATATGTCATTTTAATTGCTTATTTGTCTAATTTGTAAAATTCATATTACAGTTTTCAAAAAGCCTATACAGGGTAAAATTTTTTCTAAGACCCAAACGAACTAATTTTTTTGAAGCCGGACATGATTTTTTTCTAGTTTGAATAAATCAGTTGATTAGGTGGTAATAGTGTAACGATTTACCAAAATAAGAGACACATCGATCTGACCGTTCAAAAATTATGACGAATAAAAATTTCTGTCAAAATGCGAAACTCGCCCTGTATATTATTAAACAATGGGAGCAGACACTTTTTAATGGTCATTTGTTATTCCCCATAGGAGCCTCTGTACAAGGTAGGAGTATGTACAGTTCCTCACGACTCACCCTGTATAATAATTGTCAAAATATTTATGCCTGGTTGCAGCAACAAATCTTAAGCTCCAGCTTAGCCCAGCTGAGCTTATAGATAGCACCGCTTTAAGTCTCACTTTTACGTTACACCAAAATTTTCGATTCTTTTCTAAGCACGTCTTAAGGTTAAGGCCGTACCTACATTGGATCCGTTTTTCTCTGATCCGATCAGATCAGATCATATCCGACGTCGGCAGACGTCGGATTAAAAAATTATAAATTCATAGGTATTAAATGACGGCACCTACATTGGATCCGTCTATCTCCGACCCGATGCGATCCGATATCGGCCGACGTCGAGAGTAGCTTCTCCTATTCAGATCGAGAAGTGTTTGGTTTCATTCCGGTTTTTGCATATAAGTAATTTAATTTTTTGTTTTAACTATTTCATGAAATAAATCAACAATAGGTATGTAGCTCCCAAATCTTAATATTTAATTTTGTAATATGTGTGTCTACAAGAGAGATTTTTTTAAAATGTTGTCTTGAATATAAGGATTACAAAATCTCTTTATTTATAGGTATAAAATTTAATACCTCTAGCACAGAATAGGAAACAATTATTATTGTTTCTTATTCTGTCCCTCTAGGTAAATAGTTTTATTGGGATGGTCAATTTCACTTTGGTTATAACATTCTAACGGATACTACGTGTATTTGAAATTGCCAAAATAATCTTGGATAAAACCTTACAAAGAGAACCGAAGTTTATTACTGCTCAATTTGTGATAAAACCGGAAGTATAATTATTATACTACCTTTTATATGTTACTATATCTTTTTATATGAGAATATTTTTTAATACGTGCCAACACAAGGCTAGTTTGTAATAAATCAATGTATATTTTTTCTTTTCTCATGAATTATTTTACATTCTTGTGACGAAAAAATAGGATCTTAAATTTATCAGGATAGTTACGTAGATTTTTGTTTATATTAAATTTTCCTGAAGATCTCGTCTTATTTATGCATCTATCTACGTTTTTTTCTACGTCTTTTAAGAACATTGCTTTCCAATTTCCAACAACAGCCAACACACTAACGCATCTTCATCGGAACTCATTGTCGGTGGTCGGTGGTCGGAAGTTAACGGAACCAATGTAGGCACCCTCGCCGGAAAATCGGTCTATATCGGATCGGATCGGAGAAATACGGATCCAATGTAGGTGCGGCCTAAGACGTGCAACTCGAATGTTTTGTAAGCTGAACTTAAGACCCGTCTTAAGCTTCAAATCAACGTTTTGATTATCGTTAATTTCGTTTTTGTTATATTACTGTTAAGACCATATTCCTCTTCCACCGTATTGGTATTATTTACTATCTCGTCATCCGTCTATGATAACTGTATTATCGGCATATTGCCAATTATTGATGGCAATTCCATTTATTTTGATATTTTTTTCTGCTGTGGCAGTTAAAGGATATTTTCTGCATAAATATTAAACAGAGGAGAGAGGATGAGGCCTTGTTTCACGTCCTAAATTATTTCTACTTGTTTGTATGGAGTGTTGGAGATCTTTAATTCTGCCATGGCTTTTGATTCCAGTATATCTGTTGGATCATCGTTATATATTTTTCATCAGGGCCAGTCTCTCCTGACTCCTGTGTTAACAAATCATGTCTTACATTATCAAAAGCTTTGTGGTAATCGATAAATCAAATAAATACATCCCTGCTCTAAAGCTGAGGGTCTCCCCGTCTATCTTCACATTTGTTATAAATCCGCTTATAGATTAATTTGAAGAGAGCTCTGCGTACGTGGCTTATTAAGCTAATTAAGCGATGATCTTTACAGCGACTGGTTGTGCTCCTTTCGAATTGTTACGAAAGTTGACTTCAGCCAATCTGATGATATTTTTCCACTATTGTCATCATCATCATCATCAGCCCATAGTCCACTGCTGAACATAGGCCTCCTCGAAAAACTTCCATTCAGATCTATCCTGCGCTGCTGCATTCCAGTTGGTACAAATCCTCTTTATGTCGTCAGTCCATCTTGTGTGTGGTCTTCCCGGGTTTCGTCTATCCGCTCTCGGTCTCCATTACAAGATTTTTTTTGGTCCACTTATCATCTCTCATTCTAGCGACGTGTCCTGCCCACTTCCATTTAATTTTGGCTATGTGTTTTATTATGACTTCTACACCACTTCTACAGTCGTACTTCAACAGCGTAGGTGAGAACATCGTTAAAGTATAGAACAATTATTAATAGTGTAGTAGTAATATTAATTATTATTTAATAAATATATTTAGAGTTATAAGGATATTGTGAGTTCCTAGTGCATTTATATGGAGGTGGATACTGAGGGGAAACCCCCTCCTCAACCAGATCCTGGAGAAAATATAGATCCTGTAAATCAGATAAGTGGTTCAAATAATTTAAATTTAGTTATAGATTCTCCTTTAATAAATAAACATGCAAATGAACAAAACAACAAAAATCAGTTTGTATCGAAAGAAAAGTTTGTAGATTCTAGTTTAAATCCAACACCGAGTTTATCGGTTTCTAATGACAACGATAAAAAAGATAAAACAACATTCTTTTATCAGTCTACGGACACGGCTCCTTTTCAAATTTATATTGAAAACAATACGGATAATTATACAGGGCAGTTAAATGCAATAAAAATTGGAGAAATAATATTAACATCATATCCGCAATTAGATAATAAAATAAAACAAATACAGTCTATAGGGAAAAATCGTATTCGGGTATTGTTGAAAGATTATTTAAGTGCTAATATATTAATAAAATCACACATTTTAAAAAATAAAAATTTGTCTGCATACATTCCTAAATTTTTAATATTTCGTTTGGGAATTATTAGACACATTGATAAAGATTTACCAGTTGATTATTTGAAAAATAAAATTAGGGCCTATGATTTTCATCGTAAATTTGAAGTTGAATTTGTTAAAAGAATGAATCGAAAAATAAAAAATTCAAATAACGAAATAGAATTAATACCCACAAGTACCATTTTGGTTTCTTTCAAAAGTCAAACTCTACCTAAGTATGTAGAAATAAATAAGGTTCTTTACGAAGTAGAAGTTTATAAACAAAGGGTTGTAATGTGTAATAATTGTTATCGTTACGGACATATTGGTAAGCAATGTCGTTCTAAAATAAGATGCTTGAAATGCTCTCAGAATCATGACACAGTAACCTGCTCATCAGAAGAAGTTACAGTAAAGTGTTTTTCTTGCAATGGAAACCATTTTACAAACGATTTTAGTAGATGCCCAGAATACAATAGACAAGAAAAAATTAAACAAATTATGTCACAGTCAAATTGTTCCTTCAAGGATGCAAATAGTAGTGTTCCTAAAAAAAGTTACGCTGATATAGTATCTAAGCATTTAACTACAACCACAATTGATAATAAAATAGTTAATTCTAATCTAGAACAAAATTCATTATTAAATTCAGTTAATGTTCATGTACCGTCTACATCGTCCAAGTCATTTCCACCAATATCGTACCAGTCCAATACGCGACCCATTTCTCAACGATCAAATCCACATTCATATTCTCAAGCACAATTAAATAGCTTTCCAAAAAAAAGTAAAAGATCGTATCCTTTATCTCCCGACCCTACATTGCCAGAGCACCAGTCCATTGTTAATTCACTTAACCTTCCGTTTAAAAAAGGAGGAATTTTGAGCACAGAACAATATCTTTCCAATATCCAAAAAGAAAATAATTCAGAAAACGAAGGTAATGAAATTTCAAACTTAATTTTTCAGATAGTTTTATCAACCATAAATATAATAAAGAGCAAAAATAAATTCGATATACAAGAAAACGAAATTACAAATATTATTAAAGCTAGTTTAAATAACCTTTTTGAACATGGATCAGATAACTCTTTGTCAATGGAATCTTAAATCGGCAAATTCAAATAAAGAAAACTTACAATATTTGTTAAATGAGAAAAACATTGATATAGCTTGCTTGTCAGAAACTAGATTTACATCCAATAAATATTTTAATCTTCCAGGCTACAATATTGTGAGGGATGACCGTTTAGACCGCAGTGGTGGTGGAACGGCCATCCTTATTAAGTCGAAACTTTTGTATACGGAACTACCGATCTCTGTTCTCCTTCCTAATTGTAATCAAACATCCATTATTGTAAAATGTAATGATAAAAAAAATATTACTATTGTATCGCTATACGTTCCACCAAAAACTAAAATTTCTTTGCATATTTGGGATAAATTCTTCAGTTCTTTTAAGCCACCTGTAATCTTTACAGGAGATTTTAATTCGCATAATATTGCTTGGGGTGGGCCAAACACAGACTGCTACGGCATAACACTTATGAAAGCCCTAGATCGAAATAATCTTGTCTATCTAAACGATGGAACAGCTACATTTATAGGAAATTATTTACAAACTCAGTCAGCTATCGATTTGACAATTTGTTCTCCTTGTATAAAACATTTACTACATTGGCAAACATTGAAGGATCTTTACGGGTCTGATCATATTCCATGCATTACACAAATATATATGTCTCCCAAAATTAATAAATCATTATCTTGTAGAAAATGGAATATTAAAAAGGCTAACTGGGATCTATATTATATGGAGTCCCATGAACAGTTTAGTAAAACAGAAGTTGGTGATTACAATTCTTTTATACAAATTGTAGAAACTACAGCAAACCTTTCTATACCTAAATTTAAAACCAATCAATGTTCAAATAAAAATAAACAATGGTGGAATGAAAAATGCCAGTATTTAGTACAGAAACGAAAAAATAGTTTTCATAAATATATGAATAATCCCACATTAGATAATTTGTTAGAATATAAAAGAACTGATGCTATAGCAAAAAAAACTTTTAAGCAAACTAAAAAAGATAGCTGGATAAATTATTGTAAATCTCTCAATAGATCAGTACCCCTTAAGACTATATGGAAAAAGGTAAATAACTTTAAAAATCGCAAAATCTCTAATCAAACTCAATCAGATCAAGAAGAATGGCGAGCGGAATTTCATAACATTTTAACTCCTCCATATGTATCACCTGATCCAATCTTTCTTGACTGTCCAGGGTTGACAGAACATCATAGTAGTGTCAATTATCTCACCAATCAGTTTTCAAAACAAGAATTAGATACGGCATTTAAAAAGTCTGCCAATACAGCCCCAGGTTTTGATAATATGCATTATTCTATGTTGTTTAATCTTTCTAAACCAGGAAAAATTTTGCTTCTAAATCTACTAAACGATATTTGGTTAAATAAAATCGACATACCTTCACAATGGAAAAATTATATTTTAGTTCCCATACTTAAGCCAGGAAAACCAAAAAATCAAGCATCGTCATATAGGGCCATTTCTTTATCATCATGTGTTTTAAAAACATATGAAAGAATGATAAAATCACGACTAGAATTTTTTTTAGAATCTAATAACCTTATTCATAGTTCTCAATTTGGGTTTCGAAAAAAAAAATCGGCATATGAAAACCTGGCCAATATTGTTACAGATATTCAACTATCACTTTCCAATGACCAGTCAACATCAGCTTTATTTTTAGACATAAAAGGGGCATATGACAACGTAAAATTAGATATATTATATTTAAAAATGTGTCAAATGGGAATTCCTCAAAGTCTAGCTAAACACGTATATATTCTATACAACAACAGAAATCTATTTTTCAGAGAAAATAACTCATTCTCTGAATGCAGACAAACATCTATGGGGCTGCCACAAGGTGGTATATTAAGTCCTATATTATATTTAATTTACTCAAGTGATTTAATTGTTGACATCCCACAAAATGTATCTATTTTGCAATATGCCGATGATATTGTTATTTACACTCGTCACAAATCCATTGAGATAGGCCATAAGCAACTTAATTATGCAGTAAAAAATTTAGACAATTGGACTTTCAATAATGGCTTATCAATTTCCGAAGAAAAATCAGTATTAGTTACTTTTACAAGAAAAAGATTTCGTTGTCCTTCTCAAATAAAGTTATCAAAATATGTATTTCCTTACAAATCTTCTATTAAATTTTTAGGAGTAATTTTAGATTGTAAATTAAATTGGAAAGAACACATAAATTATGTAATCAAAAGAACAGAAAATAGTGTAAATTTATTAAAAACTTTCAGTCATTCCTCCTGGGGAGGAGATCCAAAAATAATGTTACTGTTTTATAAAACACTTGTCAGATCTATTTTAGATTATGGTTCTTTATTTTACCATTCAGCAGCGGAATCAAATCTTAAAAAAATAGATCAAATAAAAAACAAATGTCTTCGACTCAGTATTGGATACTTGGGAAGCACGCCTATAGACGTCATGGAAGCTGAAACATGTGAACCACCACTGAACCTGCGTAGAAGATTTTTGTCTGACAAATTCGTATTAAAGTTAAGTTCTCAGAAATCTAAGGTGTTGGCTAAAATATCCAGTTTAGCCAGTATGGTTTTGACATCTAAATATTGGGAGAAGAAAAAAACACCGTTATTAGTTGAAAGTTTTATTACCAATGTACACAGATATGAACAACTTTATCAATCCAATGGTATCCCTTTATGGAATTATCCCTATGAAATGTTTCTATATCCAGTAAAGACTCATATTAATGTTAGATACTTGTGTCAAAACAGTGATATTATACAAAAAGAGCATTATCGGGAATGTACAGTTAAGTGGAAGGAGTATGGAAAAATTTATACTGATGGATCGAAATCGGAACATGGAGTTGGTTGTGCCGTTTATTACCCTTCTAAAAATATTAAGTTAATATACAAACTACCAGAAATGTTTTCAATTTTCAGTGCAGAGCTTATTGCCATAAAACTAGCAATTAGTATGTGTTTAGAACAAGAAGATGATAAATTTGTTATATTCACAGACTCTAAAAGTTCTGTAGAAAAACTTAAAAACCTTTGTTTAAATCCTAATTTAAATTATATACTTCTTGATATTTTGGAATTGTATCACAATGTATTAAGTATGGGAAAACAAATTTATATTTCATGGATTAAAGCCCATTCAGGTATAGAAGAAAATGAAGAAGTGGATTCTTTAGCAAAAAATGGTGCGAAAAATGGAAGAATACTCGGATCAAAAATACCAGAGTCTGACTTTATTCCAATTTTTCGAAAGGAACTAAAGGAAAATTGGCAGCTAAAATATGAATTAGGAGAGAAGGGACAGTTTTTTAAGAATATACAACCAAAAATAAGGGACAAACCATGGTTTGAGAATATATGTAATCGTTCAATTATTCGGATTATAAGTCGAATGCGCTGTAATCATGCCTTATTTCCCGTGTATAAATGTAAAATAGGTTTGTTAGATAATAATAAATGTCTGTGTGATGAAATTGCCGATTTACAACATATTATTTTAGAATGTCCTTTAAAAAAATTAGAAATTGACAAGCTTTATCAAAATTTAATATCTTACAATATGAAATTTCCAATAAATGTTTCAAATCTATTGACATTAGAGGATAATAGTATTTATAATATTATATATCAGTATGTAAAATCTACTAACATTACATTGTAAGCAGTATTGCGACAGACAAAAAAAATTTTTTCATTGTAAGCCTAAACCGAAAAAATAATTAAAAAAATAAATAAAAAAGACAAACAACAAAATAAAATATGTACTAAAAAATAAAAAAATAATAATAATAATATAAAAAAACAAAACAATAAAAAAATACATAAATCCTAATAAAACGAAGAGAAATAAAAAAATTAAAAAAAAACCAAAAAAAAAACAAAAAAAATACATAAAAAAAAATAATAAAAATATGCAAACAAAATCATTAGGCATTTACTAACATACCAATATTGTATTGTATACAAATTATTGTTACTCAATGTACCACGTATATAAATGTAAGTATAAGTAAGCAATGGTTGATAAAACTATAAGAAAACATGACTGGCCTTTTGGCTACGCCAGTGCCATTAACTTAGTTAAAAAAAAAAAAAACACCACTTCTACGAATTTCTTCGTTTCTTACCCTATCCCTTAACGTTATGCCCAACAATGATCTTTCCATTCTACGTTGCGTCACTTTTGGTTTTCGTGCAGATGTCCTTGTTAGGGTAAGTGTCTCTGCGCCATATGTAAGAACAGGCAGGACACATTGATTAAAGGCTCTTCTTTTTAAGCTGATAGGTATATCACCTTTAAAAATATCACGTAGTCTTCCATATGCTGCCCATCCCAGAGTTATCCTTCTTAGCAGCTCAGCAGTTTGATTGTCTCTGCTAATTTTTACCGTATGTCCAAGGTATATGTAGCTGTCAACAACTTCAATTTCGACGTCTTCTACCTTTAAAGGATGGCTCGGAACTAAATTCGTCATCATTTTGGTGTTTTGGTATATTTAGACCTACTTTACGTGTTGAATCGCGGAGTTCATTCAACATATCATTGGCAGTTTTTAGGTCATCTGAAATCAGAACAATATCATCTGCGAATCGAAGATGACTCAGCATCTCACCATCGATATTTTTTCCTTTATTTTCCCATTCCTGTGATTTCGAAGCATGTTCAAATACAGTAATGAACAACTTAGGCGACATAGTATCTCCCTGTCGAATACCTCTCCTGATATGTATCTTATTGGTAGGACCGTGCAGATTTAGAGTTGTTGTAGCATTTCTGTGTATATTTTCTATAATATTGGTGTACCTAGGATCAATTCGACACTCTTCCAATGCCTGAAGTAGTGCGGGTAGTTCGATAGTATCAAACGTTTTATGGAATTCTATAGACGTTAGAAGTAGAGGTCTATTGTATTCAATTGATTTTTCAATCAAGACTTTGATGCAATCAATTTGATCAATGATTTTTCAATTTTGCTTCCAATCGATTGGTTATTATTCTGGTGTACAGTTTGTATAAATGGTTGAGTAGAGAAATTGGCCTGTAGTTCTCTAGGTTCGTGTTGTCACCCTTTTTATGCAGAAGAATTGTAATTGAGTTATTCCAAGTTATAGGAATTTTTGACTATACAAGCAGAGATTGAAGAGGTCTTGTATTTTTTTCAGAAGAGAAGTTCCGCCAAGTTTTATAGCTTCTGTAACTATTCCATCATCTCCCGAAGCCTTGTTGTTTTTCATTTTTTTGGAGTGCATATTGTATCTCTCCACTATTGTATATGTTATTAAAGAGTTTGTACAGGTACTTTGTTATTGAAAAGTTTAACTATTTCTGGATATATGTTTTCGGGTCCTATAGCTTTATCATTTTTTAAACCTGCAATCGCATATTCAACTTATAGGTCTGGATCCCGCGTATGAAAAAAAAGTTGATCAATAGCAAGCTGAAAATTTGGTAATAGCTTAAGGGTGTCTAGTCGGATAAACTTTGATATATGGGAACACTGTAACAGGGGCAGTTTTAATTGTGGAACAGGTTAAAAATTTGGAACGGTCATACCACGAAAACGGCACATTTATTTTGTCCGACAGAGCAGACCTAAACTCTCCGAACAGAGATTAAACTCTCATGCAAAAATCAGACTGCTATTTATCACCTGTCATAATTCCTGTCATTTGACATATTCTACATGTTCCACTCGTTAAAACGCCCATTTGGTGATAAAAAGCAGTCTGATTTTTGCATGAGGGTTTAATCTGTGTTCGGAGAGTTTAAGTCTGTTCTGTCGGACAAAATACATGTGCCTTTTCGTGGTATGACCGTTCCAAATTTTTAACCTGTTCCACAATTAAAACTTCCCCTGTTCCAGTGTTCCCATATATCAAAGTTTGTCCGACTAGACACTCTTAAGCTATTTACAAATTTTCAGCTTGCTATTAATCAACTTTTTTTCATACGCGGGATCCAGACCTATTATGATTCTAATACTGGTGGATCTGTATTTTCATTCGTGGTACCTTAGTTACGATCGTCACAGAAAGGGTCTAGTGTAACTATATTATGTTTGCCAGAGTTTCCATAGTTCGTTGTTATCTGTTATGGTGTTATTTTTTTTATGGGTTATTTTTGTGTAGTAACATTTTATAAAGGTGTTTGTTATGCACTAGCAATAGAATCTTTTATGGAAGCTAAATGAATTATGTTTAACAAGTAATAATTCCTCGCAATTTTTAATTACACATTTAGTTTTATTCCTCCTTATTTTCTTTTTAATTCGTTTATTTACTTCTTTGTATTCCCTACCATTATTCTTTAAATTTCTTTTTTCTTCCATCATTCCAGAATTTCCTCTGTCACACCTGTCACCCCATTTTATTTTGCTTGTATTCTTTTGTTACCTAGAACATTTTGTGAAGCTTAATGTATAGACTTTTTGATGTTTTGTACAGTGTTTTTCAACTTTATTTTTTCTTTTTTGCTTAAATGGAGTATTTAGTTTCTAGTTGCTTTTGTAATTGTTTTGTAATCGGCCTAGAGTAAAGCCCCTACAACTAAAAAGCCATAATAATCCAGAAAGCCACTGCGCATCCGCTAGGAAAAATATTCCGTTTCGGATTTTTTGCTTAAGCTTACTCAAAAAAGACCCCTTTTAACAAATTTGCATGTTGCCAGGACCAAAAGAGGGTCAAAAATTTTTTAAACGTTTTTTTTTTCGTAAAATTATTTTTTTTTTGCGTGGAACAAAGTTTTTTTAGGTTTTTTGGATCATTCCAAACAGAAAAGGTCTTTAGTAACTTTTCTCTAAAGTTGATAGTTTTTGACATATAAGCGATTAAAAAGTGAAAAATTGCGAAATCGGCCATGTTTAACCTTCAAAAACTATGTGAAAAACTTAAAATTTGAATGTTGCCAAGGAAGGTGGATATTCTTTAAACATCTACTGATAAAATTCCGAAGAGTTTTTTGCAATACAATATTCAAAACTCCATTGTTTTTTAATTTCTAATCACGCGTGCGCGACACTGTTTTCCACCGTTGCATGTGTATACAGTATGGTGCAAATGAAAGGAATAAATTTGTTATTTCGTAAACCGGTGACATTAAGGAAAAAACCCAAAACAGGTCGATTTTTATTTTTAAATTATGATATTGTGGCATATATGTTATACTAGTGACGTCATCCGTCTGGGCGTGATGACGTAATCGATGATTTTTTTAAATGAGAATAGGGGTCGTCTGGTAGCTCATTTGAAAGGTTCTTCAATTCTCTATTCAGTAATGTAAACAGTTACATAATTATTTATACAGGGTGTCCAAAAAATATTTATTAAATTAAATTATTAAAAAAAAAGAAGTTGAAGGACTCCCTGTATAAATAATTATATAAATGTTTATATTGCTGAATAGAGAATTGAATAATCTTCCAAATGAGCTAGCACAAGACCCCTATTCTAATTTAAAAAAATCATCCATTACGTCATCACGCCCAGATGGGTGACGTCTTTAGTATACCATATATGCCACAATATCAGAACTTAAAAATAAAAATCGACCTGTTTCGGGATTTTTTCTTAAAGTCGCCGGTTTACGAAATAACGAAATTATTCCTTTCATTTGCACCATACTGTCGGTGGAAAATAGTGTCGCGCACGCTTGATTAGCAATTAAAAAACAAAGGAGTTTTGAATATTGTATTGCAAAAAACTCTTCGAGATTTCATCAATAGATGTTTAAATAATATCTACCTACCTTGACATGACAAATTTTCAGTTTTTCACATAGTTTTTGAGGGTTAAAAATGGCCAATTTCGCAATTTTTCAATTTTTAATCGCTTATATGTCAAAAACTATCAACTTTAGAGAAATGTCACTACAGACCTTTCCTGTTTGGAATCACCCAAAAAACCTAAAAAAACTTTGTTCCATGCAAAAAAATAATTTTGGAAAAAAAAACAAAAAAAAAACGATTAAAAAATGTTTGACCAACTTTTGGTCCTGGCAACATACAAATTTGTTAAAGGGGGTAAAATTTGTTAAAATCCTTTTTGAGTAAGATTGTGCAAAAAATCCGAATCGGAATATTTTTCCTAGCGGATGCGCCGTGGCTTTCTGGACTATAAGGAAAATCTAATAGTGATCAGACCTAAAACGTATGTTTTAAATAAAAAAAGCAAAAAGAAAAAATATGTTATTAAAGCGAATGAGATATAAAAGTGGACACACTTACCAAATTCTTTTATCGTCGACAAAGATTTAATTTGTTGTTGATTGTTCAAAATAATTTTTAAAGCCAAATACCTCCTTGCAAATATTCGAGCTATAACGGTTATAAAAAAGGACAACAGAAAATAATAATATTTGATAATTATTGTATAAATTGAACTTAGAACTTTCCTTTTTATTTCAGTTGCAACTATATTAAAAATATCGATTGTCAGAAGTACCAAGGGTGTGATAATAATATAAAATTTTAGACCTTTCGACATTTTATCGTGAATATACTTTTGATTTATTTGTTTGTCCAGTAGACCGATGAATTCTAAAAATGTTTTCCATTCCTTACGTCTTAGTGCACTTAATAGACAAGTACAGATTAAGAACAAATCGCTGATACTCTGTAAAATATCTGAAACACTGTAAGAAACTTTTAGATTATCTGTTCTATCGATTTTTAAGTGTATTGTTAACGCAAATCCAATTAAAAAGATTAGTAACAATGTTATATTCAACCAAATTTTCACCCCCAAATCTTTGTCTGGATATTTTTCATTGGGTTTCATTGGTGCTAGACCCAAATACGAATATAGCACGTAAAGTTTCTTAAAGAATCCAACATCGGTGGTTGTCACAGATTCTTTTTTTGCTCCTGAATACATTCTTCCACATTAATTTAGCTGGCTACTGATTTAAACTTAAATACAAAATATTGGTATTATATTTGTATTTATATGATACCATAGTTATTGTATTTAGACAAATAAAATATGTAGGTACATGTCGATCGAATAACTATTAAAATATATTTACCGTACAAGTCTTTTATTTGCATTTTCGTAGTTGTTCAACAACGCTATACTGGTAAGTATTGACAGTAAAAAGCTATTAAATGCGGTAGTATGTATCATTAACTTTTTATGTTTATCTCGACATATTATTCACTACACTGCCCCGAATAATTAACCAGACACGTCGACACGTGTAATTCCAAAATTTTCTTCTTTTAGGTTTGTTGAATTGCCCTATATAATACATTTATCGAATTTATTATTAAATACATTTATCGAAATACAAGAATAAAAATGAATAACAGTACAAGGATGTAAATAAAACAATCAAACGAAAAAATTAAAGGAGAGAAGAAATTGTGAATATCAGGAAAATGTACGCAAATGGAAAGATTACAAAAACACGAAAATCACATATACAGGAAACATATACAGGACAGCTTTAACATATACAGGAAAATTAACGAAACAACCGGCATGTATACAAAAATCGACTATAGGAAACGTAATGGATGAAAACAACAAATTAATAAATGAAAATGTAGAGATAATAAATTAATTAATGAGATAATTAATGAAATTTGGTAAGTTTTAAGAGGTAGTTATTGCGTATTTTTTGACATACAATTAAGAGTTTTATGTTCACCAGGTATAAATATTTTAGGTATATCCCGTATGCACGCCAATGGTGAATATAAAATTATTAATTGTATGTCAAAAAATGCGTAATAACTACCTTTTAGAACCTACCAAACTGCATTTGCATATCTCAACCGGTTTTAGAGCAATAAATAAATCATCAGTTTGTAAAAAAAAATAAATTCATTCAACAGAATTCAAAAAAATTCAACATCCTGTATCTCGGAAACAAAACATTTGTGGACATATGTTTATAAAGCAAACAGCCATTATTCTTTCATGCAGAATTACCCCTTACAAAGTTTGTCGCACTTATTTAGAAACACCCTGTATTGATGAATAACATGTCTAGTTGTTAAAGTACCTAACTTTTTTATTATCCCACATAAGCGAATGAAACAAAAAGCAAAATGTTAAGAAAGCCTAAGGCTACAGTTAAGTTTTAATTTAAGTATTTTATCTACGCTAGAATATTCCACAGGGTGTTCCAAACTTGGAGGAAAAAACACACTATCATTGTTACACCCGGTATACAATGACACTTAACTGTTTAGCGATAATATTATTAGGTTTATATTCTTGAAGAATGAAGCTTAAAAAAATCACTAAAATCAGAAAACAGGTTTAGGAAATACAAGACATCAAAAATGTCCCATTTTGCGTGGTGCGTTAATTTTGATGGTTAGTGTACATAATATGAGTTAAAGATTTATTATTTTGTACACGATAAACAATATTTTTGTTCATAGAATAGTTGACAAAAGGGTTAAAAATGTTCATTGCGAAATAAAGCATTCTTCACATACAATTTTTATTATTATTTCCGAAAACTGCAAATGGAGCGTGGTAAACAAATGTTTTCAATGTATTTTATTACGTAGGTTACATGTAATTTACGTGAACCGTTCATGGAATGTAGTTATTGCAGTAAACATAATTTGATCCTGATAACAAAAACAGGAACATGAATGGCAAAAGTAGATAATAGAAACTGCTAGACTGCTTGGCGTTTACAGAATTCTGAAACCTGACCTATCGGTTGGTGCATTACTCTCAGGAAAACAGATGTTTTTATTTGTATCGTATATTTTGCATTTGTGAAAAAATGCGATATAACTACACGATGTAGATTAAATTTTTGCCCTATTAACAATGAAAAAGTTATATGGCAGGGGAGCCCAAGCGGGAATTTTTGCAGTTACTCGAGCGCGTCAGATTATCATATGGGGAGAAACGTGGTACCCTGCAGATGTACCTTAATTATATATTGGCTCTTAACACAGGGGAGTTCATTAAGGGGGGTCCAAAAAAAAATATATCATTAAAAAAACTCGAAATTGTCAGATTAAGATAAGGTAAGTTAGGTAGTATATTTAAAAAATCTGACGATTTGAGCCGGGCGTAAGGAAATGAGTGAGTCCCAAAGTTTCACAAGAAAAAAGCGAATATTTCGCGAAATGAATGACAGATCGAAAAACTAAAAAATATTTGCTCAATCTTTTTTAAAAATCTGTCGAATGATACCAAACACGACTTCCCACGGAGAGGGGTGGGGGTAAATTTAATATTTTAAATACGAATCCCGCGATATTTCGCGAAATGAACATCAGATCGAAAAACTGTAAAATACACTTATTCAATATTTTTGAAAAATCTATCGAATTGCACCAAACACGACCCCCATCTTTTATTGCAGATTTGGATTCCTTACGTAAAAATAAGTAAGTAACTTTTAGTCGAAACATATTTTCGAATTGGCCAATCAAGTTAGGTTTTTTCTAGACATAACGGAAAAGACGAGGTTTGACAGTTGAAATGTGTAGTATGAGATATTACAAAAAGACTACCATCTTGGGATTCATCAATTTTTTAGTGGAACATTTTTTAAATAAACAATCAAAACGTCAAACTTAGTTTTTTGCTCATAACTTAAAAACTTGTTTATTTAGAAATTTGACGTCCACAGATAACTTTTTCAGAAAAAAAAGATACATCGAATGAGATACGCTAAATGAAAATCGGTTAATAAACAAAAAAGTTATTGCAAAACGGAAGACAAAATCACTGTTTTGGAATATTGTTAATAACAATTTTATTGTTTATTAGAATATGTTTTAATATAACTTAAATTGAGGGCATTATGGTGTTTGAATGGTGTGCAAAAAATGGTCCAGATCTGTTAAATAGTTTTCGCAAAATTGAATTTGTTTATAAATTTTTTTGAAAAACGAGCTAATTTCTGAGGCTGGTCCAGTTAATATGGCTGAATGTATCTCAATAATCCGGGGCTCATTTCCTTCGTTAAGATGTATACTAACATCGTATGAAAAAAAAAGTAAAAAAAAATTACATATACGTAAACAAAATTATTTGTTAATAAATAACAGTTTTTAAGCTTATAAACAATTACAATAATTTCGTAGAAATTAGATCAAATTAAATGGCAATAAAAAATACGGAAAGCTGGTTAAAATACACAACTTGTAAAAAAAATTTTTAGGTCGTACGACCCTTGGGGTCTGAGATAGCCCCTTTTTTTGAAAAAATCACTGTTACGTTAATTAACAACACTAAGATCTGAAATTAACCAATATTTTATAAGAAAAGTCAAAGTTTTTAACAAAGTTTTTAGCAAGAAAAAATGTTAAAAATTGTTTAAACAGTAGTGTTATAAACAAAAAGTATTTTGCGTTCCGACTAAAGTAAAAAATAGCGGGCGTAGTCGACTGACTGAATAGTGGGCGCGGTTGGCGACCGGCAGCAACTCCTAAAATTACGTTATACCGACCACAAAAATCAACTTTAAAGTGAATAACAAATTTTCGTCATTTCTTATGTTTTCGAGGTCTCCGAATCCGAATATGGAGTTTATTTTTTCTAGAATTAGTGGAACATGTTCAAAAATCAAATTTTATGCCAAAATGCGATAAATAAATTTTGATGATTTTTCAATTTTAACTCACTGTATTTTTGGTCGCTGTAAATATTTCCTTTTGAAAATTTAACTGTGTTATCTTTGAAGAATTTAGATAACAATGAAATTTGTCCAAAATGATTAAACACATTAAAAGAGAAGTTGTTAATTTTTAAACAATTTGTCGTCAGATTTCGTTAGTTTCATGCTTACTTAAAAAAGTTGAGTGACAAACTTTTTAGTTTATAATTTTAACTAACACAGAAATAAAATATAATTCATGAAGAAGTTTTCCAAAAATATTTAATTTAAAATATGCAATAGGAAAAATGTTATGTGACTTTATATACGAGCGGCACACTGGCACACCCCAAAAAAAGCTTATTTCTCGAGATACTGATACTAATTTTGGTAATAGGTACTTTATATTTTCGATGGTGCTGAAAACGAAAATTAGGGTTGTTTTGAATTTTACGTGGGGGAACATTATCAAAATCGCAACTTTACCCTAAAAATAAAAATCACGTTTTTTGCGTTTAACTTGCTACAACTCAGTTCCATTGTAATATTTTTTTCTGAAATTTTTATAGTATATATTTCTCACCATTCTGAAGACAATGGGACCTGCTTCAATATTTCTGTCTTGCTATAAAGAAAGTTATAAATTGTTTGAAGTAAAATGTGCAGATTCTTGAACTGCAAAGTTTAATCGCAAAAGTTTAGTGACAAAATTTGAAATTTAGCTGTTTAATTAATTTTATGTTAAAATCTAGAGTATAGAGAACAAAATGTTTTATAGAAAAAAGGTGGTGTAACTTTTAATTTTAAGAAAAACGTGATTTCAGTTTTTTTATTTTTAGGGTAAAATTTCGATTTTGACAATGTTTCCCCATCTAAAATTCAAAATAAAACTCATTTTCGTTTTCAGCACCATCAAAAACATAAAGTAAGACCAAAATTAGCCATTCACCGCAGTGTGGTTGATATCTCGAGAAATGAGCGTTTTTTTTTGGGGAGTACCACTGGTCTATAAGGTCGCGTAACTTTTTTTCTGTTGCATATTTTGACTTGAAATTTTCCAGAAAACTTCTTCAGGACCTATGTTTCAACGTTGCGTTGATTAGAATTATAAACTAAACAGTTTGTCACCCAACTTTTATAAGTTATCAGAAAACTAATGAAAAAATTGTTTAAACAATTTTCAGGCCGCGGTAGCTCTTGGTACCCTTTGGATTTGTTATAAGGAACTTTTTTTTTGAGTAAGTTTGTGCAAAAAATAATACTCGGAATAATTTACTTAACGGGGTCGACGATACAGCCTGGACTACACACGGATTCAAAATAGAGAATAAAAAATGGCCTATACCTACCAATCGGGTTCTACTGTACCAAGTTTACTGTTTTTTTTATCTATGGTACCTCATTAAAATAATAATGTTTATCTTATTTTCATTGCAAAATTATCCAAAACAAAGCAGATAATGGGATGTATAAACCTTTTTTAAGTGGCCTTTTTATTGTCATTTTTTAAATTTATTTATTTAAAATATAATTTTACTAAATAAATGTGCAAGATAATAATATTCATAAAATGCAAGTTTCTACCAAAATATATAAATATAATATTAAGCTTCAAATCCGGTATACTGTCAATGTTAAAAATGGGCTGCACCGGTCTAGCGCTAGCGAATGGTAGTCCGCGAATTTATTCTCATTCGGCTACGCCCATTATTTTTTTTTACTTTAGTCGCAACGCAAAATATTTTTGTTTATAACACTACCGTTTTAACAATTTTTAACATTTTTTCTTGCTAAAAACTTTGTTAAAAACTTTGACTTTTCTTATAAAATATTGGTTAATTTCAGATCTTAGTGTTGTTAATTAACGTAACATTGATTTTTTCAAAAAAAAATGGGCATTTTTTCAAAACAACCCTAATTTTCGTTTTCAGCACCATCAAAAATATAAAGTACTACCAAAATTAGTATCACTATCTCGAGAAATAAGCTTTTTTTGGGGTGTGCCAGTGTGCCGCTCGTATATAAAGTCACATAACATTTTTCCTATTGCATATTTTAAATTAAATTTTTTTGGAAAACTTCTTCGTGAATTATGTTTTATTTCTGTGTTAGTTAAAATTATAAACTTAAAAGTTTGTCACTCAACTTTTTTAAGTAAGCATGAAACTAACGAAATCTGACGACAAAATGTTTAAAAATTAACAACTTCTCTTTTAATGTGTTTAATCATTTTGATCAAATCTCATTGTTGTCTAAATGCTTCAATGATAGCACAGTAAAATTTTTAAAAGGAAATATTTACATCGACCAAAAATAGAGTGAGTTAAAATTGAAAAATCATCAAAATTGATTTATCGCATTTTGGCATAAACTTTGATTTTTGAACATGTTCCACTAATTCTAGAAAAAAATAAACTCCATATTCGGATTCGGAGACCTCGAAAACACAAGTAATGACGAAAATTTGTTATTCACTTTAAAGTTGATTTTTGTGGTCGGTATAACGTAATTTTACGAGTTGCGGTCGTCAACCGCGTGCACTATTCAGTCAGTCGACTACGCCCGCTATTTTTTACTTTAGTCGGAACGCAAAATACTTTTTGTTTATAACACTACTGTTTAAACAATTTTTAACATTTTTTCTTGCTAAAAACTTTGTTAAAAACTTTGACTTTTCTTATAAAATATTGGTTAATTTCAGATCTTAGTGTTGTTCAATAACGTAACAGTGATTTTTTCAAAAAAAGGGGCTATCTCAGACCCCAAGGGTCGTACGACCTAAAATTTTTTTTTACAAGTTGTGTATTTTAACCAGCTTTCCGTATTTTTTATTGCCATTTAATTTGATCTAATTTCTACGAAATTATTGTAATTGTTTATAAGCTTAAAAACTGCTATTTATTAACAAATAATTTTGTGTACGTATATGTAATTTTTTTTACTTTTTTTTTTCATATGCTGTTAGTATACATCTTAACGAAGGAAATAAGCCCCGGATTATTGAGATACATTCAGCCATATTAACTGGACCAGCCTCAGAACTTAGCTCGTTTTTCAAAAAATTTTATAAACAAATTCAATTTTGCGAAAACTATTTAACAGATCTGTACCATTTTTTGCACACCATTCAAACACTATATTGCCCTCAATTTTAGTTATATTAAAACATATTCTAATAAACAATAAAATTGTTATTAACAATATTCAAAACCAGTGATTTTGTCTTCCGTTTTGCAATAACTTTTTTGTTTATTAACCGATTTTCATTTGGCGTATCTCATTCGATGTATCTTTTTATTCTAAAAAAGTTACCTGTGAACGTCAAATCTCTAAATAAACAAGTTTTTAAGTTATGAGCACAAAACTAAGTTTGACGTTTTGATTGTTTATTTAAAAATTGTTCCACTAAAAAATTGATGAATCCCAAGATGGTAGCCCTTTTGTAATATCTCATTCTACACATTTCAGCTGTCAAACCTCGTCTTTTCAATTATGTCGAAAAATGGCTTATTTTTTACTAACTTGATTGGTCTAAGATGGCGTTATAATCGGAAAAACTCTTGTTGGAAATGGAAAATTAAATTAAAAAATGGCAAGCGCCTACTAAAATGGAAAACTTTACTTAACTTTTTTTTTGGTTTCAGGACCTACTCTTCACAACCTAATAAATCCCCATAACCCTCGAGTGACTGCACATTTATCATACTTTGTTCCCCTGCTAACACTATTTCAATAATCTGATGTAATGATCTGACGAATGTAATGAATAAAATGTATTATATACTATTTAAGTTTCAGATTTCATTTAAAAAAAAATAAAATAAATGAAAAACTGTTCATTCTTGTTTGGGTAGTAAATCAAGAAAAATCTGTATCTGTTCCGATTGTCAATTTTGTTTTAAAATATCTAGCAAATCAAATGAAATTCGATTAATCGGATAAAAAATATATCAAATCCGACGAAAAAATGCTTATGATATGATGAAACGATGTGCATTTATTCAATCAATACAAACATTTTTATGTCATACTCGCCGAAACGAAGCATTTAAAAAAAAATTACTGGCCGTAATTTTTCAGTTGAAATATCTGGGGGAAGTCAATAGAAAAGGTGACCATCTCGTGGCTATCGAAATATTTACTGCGACATGTTTTTTATTAACATTTATGAAAAAATCGACGTTTTTATTAAGTTCAATACATTTTGTGGAAAAACATACGCGCTGTAGATGAAAATATTTCACATATGAACGTCTTGAAAATATTTGGTATTAAGATTTTCTAATTTAAAAAATGTTTTTCTACAACCGTGTTAAAAATGCAATTTTTAGCACTCCATACGAGCGTTAAAAACGCTACTTTAAGGCACTTGTGCTTTAAAAAAATATAAGGCATTGCAGTTCGTATTGACCGTATAGGCAATTTTGATGTAATGTCAAAAAAATATAAAAATGGAATGTCAGTCAAGTTCAAGTAAAAGTTTTTGTAGATATTGTCCTGTAATTACGTTTGTAGAAAAAATATTGTATGATATGCGTGTTAAAAAGTACATTTTTAAGGCACTCACTAGACCAGGGCGGATCTGTAAAAATATTAGTACATTTGGACGTTGAGAGGTGACTCAAATTTTTTTGCAGAAATTGCTGGAAAATAACTCAAATAGTAATATTTGAGTTATCCTCCCTCTCAAAAAGGTCCGGAACATTGTTTAAATAATCAAAATGTCAAAAAATGAAGGAAAATTTCGATTTTTTTCTTCGTTTTTTGATTATAACTTTAAAAGTATTCATTTCCGAAAAAAGTTGTACTGATATAAAAGTTGCATAATTAAATTTGCTACAATATAGAATTGGTTATAAATTTAAAAAATAGTCACCCTTGTTGCAAAATAGCAATAATTGCGAAAAAACTATACAAAAACAAGTACTCGCATTTTACGTTTTTTCAACCATTTATGCTACACTTAGGACCTTCATATTTCACTCAGAAAAACTTTATGATACAGTAAAACACTACTGTCGTTAAGATCGGTTCAATAGATTTTGTAAAATATATTTTGCAATCCAGCTTTCGCAAAAAAAATTCGTTTTTTTCAAAATGTTACAGGACTGAAAATAAAGCAGATGGCAAGTTAAATTATTTTTGCTTATAGAAGTGTACTGTACCTTTTATTTGCAATTTGCAAAATTAAAATCGATTAACTGTCACGGCGTCAGGAATTTTTTTAAATAAACATTAATTATTGGTGCTACGCGCAGGACAGCGGATAGTTTACTCTGATTGGGCATTTCAATGACCTTTAATAATGATTGATACATTTTAATTTTTATTACATTTCGATATAAATAAATAAATTTGTTTATTGCAAAATAAAAACACATACTTAATCCTTTAAAATAACACTTTTTTTAGCAAAAACTTTCTTTGTTCATATATTTTAACTTAGAGAATAAAAGTTTATTATTTTTAAACATATGCAATTGTTTAAACAATATTTCACAAACAATAATAAAATTAGTTTGATTTTTTTGGAATTAAAATATTAAAATACAACAAAATATAGAGTAAGAAAATAATATATTAGATAAAGATTAGAAGAAATTTTGGTGGAAAATCAACTTCGAACACCGCTGTCCTGCGCGTAGCACCAAAAATTAATGTTTAATTAAAAAATTTCCTGACGCCGTGGTAATTATTCGATTTTAATTTTGCAAATGGCAAATGAAAGGTACAGTACATTTCTATAAGCCAAAAAAAATTCAATTTACTATCTGCTGTATTTTTAGTCCTGCAACATTTTTAAAAAATGAATTTTTTTTGCGAAAGCTGTATTGCAAAATTTATTGTGCAAAATCTATTAAACCGATCTTAATGAAATTTACAGTGTTGTTTTACTATATCATAAAGTTTTTCTGGGTAAAATATGAAGGTCCTAAGTTTAGCATAAATGGTTGAAAAACGTAAAATGCGAATACTTGTTTTTGTATGGTTTTTTTCGCAAGTATTGCTATTTTGCAACAAGGGTGACTATTTTTTAAATTTTTAACCAATTCTATATTGTAGGAAATTTAATTACGCAACTTTTATGTTAGTGAAACTTTTCTCAGAAATTAACAGTTTTAAAGTTATAATCAAAAAACCAATAAAAAAATCGAATTTTGCTTCATATTTTGACATTTTGATTATTTAAACAATGTTCCGGACCATTTTGAGTGGGAGGATAACTCACATATTATTATTTGAATTATTTTCAAGCAATTTCTGCAAAAAAATTTGAGTCACCTCTCAACGTCCATCTCAAAACAGATGAGCCCTGGACTACACGTGAATTGCGGAACTCGCTATCGCTCATTCTGCAAACTTTCACATGCGTGCCTTAAACGTGTACTTCTAACACTTATATCATAAATAACTATTATAAACCAAAAAGTTATTACAAATTAAATCCGATGTAGGTTTTTGTTGTTGTTGTATATTTATTAAAATTATTTTAATTTCTTTTATTTGATAAAATTATTATTAAAATTTTTAAAATAAACAATAATAATTTCTTCAATATTTAGAAGGTCTGTTTTGATCTAATTCTTTTTGTAGTATCTCAAATTTTTATGACTTTATATTCTTTTTTAACCCGGGAACTGTCACGCTCTCTTCAGTCACGTAAGCAGTCGCGCGTTAGATTAAATCTAACAATACGAATTTAAATACGAATTTAAAATAAATTTTTGTTTCATAATATTTTTATTTATTTGTTATTTGAAAAATATTTATTTCTAACAATTTTAAAGCTAATTGGTTCTCACCAAAGCCATAAATTCTCCAAAAAAGAAATAAAAAAAAATAAAAAAATTTAAAAATACCTACGCATTACTAAAATCTTCCTCGAGGCACTTACGAGTGGAAAGTTATGTTGCAAAATTGTTCATCAATGTATCACGGAAAAAGATAAAATGTTAGATTTTTTCTAACGGCGCGACTGATCTCAGGTTAATTGTTTACTTAGAAATATAATTTATGCAGAATGAAACCCACTTTTCGACTTATATTATATACCAGGGGTGGCCAAACTGCGGCTCGCGAGCCACATGCGGCTCTTTGAAGAATTGCTTGTGGCTCTCGATAAATGTACCCGAGATCCTTTTCAATTTTGTGTTATTATTGAAAAAAATTATTACCGTTTCATATGTGTTTTAGAATGTCTTTTAAATTACTGACAACAAATATGTAAGACCAAATGCAACTTTGTAACAAATTCCATTTCCATCCAAGCTAAGAGTGATATAACAAATCGAAAACTGCATGAAAGAATATTAAAAGTGGCGCGACATAAAAGTCAGTAATCAACCCACTCCAGACCGATTTGTATACATATTTAGTCATTTTACTCGACTTAAAAAATGTTGTTACAATATTAAACTAGAAAAACTTAACGAGTAAATAAAAAAGCCAGAAGGAATATTGACCAAAATCCAAAATTTATTTCAAGACTTAAAATATTTTAAATCGTCTCTTCATATTTTTCTGAATTCATTTGAAATATACATAGTCCATAAGGTGAATTTTTTATGTATTACCAATATATGACCCAAACAACATCTGGTGAATTAAAATTAATAGAGCCGCAAGAAGATCAAGCTCGAAAATAAATATAAGTTGACGCCGATTACCGAATTTTGGAAATTTGTACCAAAATCGAAGTACATACTCTAAATTAAAAAAGGATGCTGGTCGAATTATTTCCATATTAGAAACAACGTATTTGTATGGGCCATTTAATTCCATTTTAATATTCGTGAAATCCTAACACATATCAGTATTAACTAACCAGCATTTGAAAGAATTACTGAGAAGTGCTACCACAAATTATTCACCAAATTTTAAAGAATTACCAAAAGAAGGAAAACAAATGTTGGACAGGGTAAGGAACGAAAACATTAGAAACATGCTAAGACAGGGACCAACAGAGAAAAAACATTGAAAAAAAACCTGAATTGGTTTGGACATATAACTGGAATGAACGAGAACAAACTAGTAAAGAAGGTGACAGATGCCAAGAGACAGGGGAAAAGAAGAAGGAGCAGACGTAGAAAGGGGTGGATGGAACAAATCCAGAAAATCGGAACCAAGAGACGGAAAACAGCACAACAGGTGAAGGAAGTGGGAAGAAGGCCGGAAGGCGTGGAAGAAATGGGTAAAAGGTGGATAGGTGATAGCAAAGTTTGACTCTCTTGTTGAGCATAAGGACAACGAGAAAAAGAATAAGGAAAACAAACATGTAATTAAGTTTTAATATTTCGTAATTTTATTTCTGTTTTCAATAAAATAAAGTTCTGTTAAAAAACATTGTACAGCTGGTTCCAAAAAGAAACTGATACGACTCTTAAAGCGTATTTTGTAGAAAATTGAGCACTGTACTCTTTTCTTCTTCTTCTTTTTGTTTTTGGTCTCGTTGGAAGGCAATTACCAGCACGATTTATAGGGGATCTTGATGTAGTCTGGCTCTAAGCCATGTCAAAATCGCTGACTACGTTCTTGTAAAAAGCTTTTGATGAGGTGTGATATAATGAATATGAGTTTAATTATATTTAATTTATTATATTGTGAAGGACAAATACTTATTATTTACATACTGTCACTGTCACTGCCAAATCTTAAAATTTGTCAGACAACTTCAACCTCAAAAAATGACTGTTTGTTTGTTTATTTTATTATTTGTCTGTCATAATAAATATAATATAATGTCAGACCAATCATACACTGCTCAAAATGATCAAATCTTACTAAGAGTCGTATCAGTTTTTTTAGGAACCAGCTGTACATACCTTCTTTACATACTTTTTGAAAACGTTTTTAATTGCGGCTCGCGAAAAATTTTAACTTGTGAAAAGTGGCTCTGGCTATCAAGGAGCTTGGCCACCCCTGTTATATACAACCAATAAATAAACAATAATTATCTGCGTTGTTTTAACCTCAACAAAAAAAAAACGAAATGCACCATCTAGAATCTGATGAAAAAAACATCTTAAAAAAGCCGAAGTTTGTATTGCCCATAGAACCGAGGATAATTTTTTTCAATTCACAGAGAAATATTTTAGGCGTGCGGCTTTTCTCAAAAAAGGTCAGTTTCATAACTGCTACATATTATGCTATGTTTAAAAATTTACCGAAAATTTTCCATCGTAACCTGTTTATTTATAATCATTTTTAAACAGATTATAAAAAAAATTGCGAAGACGAAGTTATTCTTGTAATTTTCGTAAAATGTTTACTTTAAGCGTAGCATGCAAATAAACACTTATTAAAAATCCCGAAAAACGCCAATTTTGCATTTGTGAGGCGATTTTTCAATAGAGTTAGATATCGAATTAACAAAAAAAAGTTTGATGTAACAAGAAGATGAAAGCTTAAATCAAGTATTTCTAAAATGCACAGATTTTTCTGTTTTAATTTTACTTTGCAGAAGTCAGTTTAAAATATCCATAAACTAATTAGTATACCGTTGCGTTTCGTAACATAAAGATTTAGGAATATTTACAATAATGGCAATATGACAATATTTACCACAGGAACCTGCTTACCATTAACGAAAGAATAAATGTACGCAGAATGAAGACTCCTTTTTCGACCTATAAACAATAATTATATGCGCCGTTTTAACCTTTACAAAAAAAAACAAAATACACCATCTAAAATCTTATAAAAACACATCTTAACAAAAATAATAAAAAAAAAATTATTTGTTGATAAATTGTTATAAATAAGCAGGTTCTCGTTGTAGAGTTTGGGTAAATGTTTTCTGTAATGTATCATTATACTCTTTCGATCAAAACAAGTTTCAGCTTGTAGATAAGAAACAATCAGTGTGTTTGGAACGTTAAAGTTCAGATGTTCGTCAACTCTATATAGGGTTCGTTCGTCAATTTGAAAAGTTGCCACTCCCTATAATTTGGTCACTATAGAAAATCTTACAGTAAACAGATACCAGCATTAAGAAATCCAGATGGCTCATGGTCGAGAACAGATCAAGAAAAAACAGAGGCATTTGGAAAATATCTTGAAGAAGTTTTTCAACCTCTGCCCTCTGTCAGTGCTGAAGAAGATGAGGCTATCTATGAAAGTCTAGCAACAATCCAACCGCCAAGTGAGCAAATTAAACCAGTAACAAAAAGAGATGTAAAAAATACTATTCAATATAGATTAAAAACCAAAAAAGCTCCTGGCTATGACCTTATAACAGGAACTATCTTAAAAGAGTTACCAGATAAAGGTGTAGTTATGATAACACAACTATTCAACGCCGCAATAAGGCTGAAAATTGTACCAACGCAATGGAAAATTGCTGATATAATAATGATCCATAAACATGGTAAACCACCTCACGAACATACCTCTTATCGTCCTATTAGTCTCTTACCGGTACTAGCTAAACTATTTGAGAAGCTATTAGCGACCAGGCTAATGAAGATAATAACTGATAATAATCTTTTTCCGGATCACCAGTTTGGTTTCAGAGAGAAGCATTCAACAATAGAACAAGTTCATAGAGTCGTTGATATAGTAAATAAAACTTTTGAAGAAAAAAAGTACTGTTCTGCACTTTTTCTTGACGTCAGTCAGGCTTTTGATAAAGTCTGGCATGAAGGGTTGCTCTTCAAAATAAAAATGAACGTTTCTGATTCAATGTTTACTATACTAAAATCATATATAGAAGAAAGGTACTACCGTGTCAAGCATGAAGCAGATACATCAAAAATCTACCCTATACGATCTGGAGTCCCGCAAGGTAGTGTTCTGGGTCCTATATTATATCTAATATTTACACACGACATACCAACAAACGAAAATGTAACGACTACAACATTCGAAGATGACACAGCTATGTTAGTCACAGATGAAAATCCCGCAACAGCTACCGAATCTCTTCAAAGTCATATTAGGAACATTGAAAAGTGGATAAAGAAATGGCGAATAAAGATCAATGAATCAAAATCACAACATATCATATTTACAAAATGTCGTAAAATATCGCCTAATATAGAAATAAATAACAAAGCAATTCCACAAGCCGAAAGCGTTAAATACCTTGGTATGCACCTGGACAAAACTTTGACATGGAGAACACATATATGGAAAAGGCGCCAACAGTTAAATTTAAAATTTCGTAAACATTATTGGATGCTGGGCAGAACATCGAAGTTGTCTATACGTAACAAACTGTTGGTATACAATACAATACTCAAACCGGTCTGGACCTATGGGATCCAGCTATGGGGTACAGCAGCAAAATCCAACATATCCGTAATGGAAAGATTACAATCCAAAGTGTTACGCTCCTGGACAAAAACCTGGACGCTTGGTATGCACCTGGACAAAACTTTGACATGGAGAACACATATATGGAAAAGGCGCCAACAGTTAAATTTAAAATTTCGTAAACATTATTGGATACTGGGCAGAACATCGAAGTTGTCTATACGTAACAAACTGTTGGTATACAATACAATACTCAAACCGGTCTGGACCTATGGGATCCAGCTATGGGGTACAGCAGCAAAATCCAACATATCCGTAATGGAAAGATTACAATCCAAAGTGTTACGCTCTATAACAGACGCCCCATGGTTCGTGTCAAACAAAGACATTTATTGTGATCTAGAAGTACCTACGATCAGTGAAGTGATAGTTCAGTGCAGTGTTCGGTACATAAAACGCCTAGAAAGCCATCAAAATGCCCTGGTAATAAACTTGCTTGATAATAGTCAACAAACTCACAGACTAAAACGTAAAAATCCACTTGACCTTATTTATAAATAAGTTTTATACCTCACCGTAATTGTGTTTATATTTTAGATATATGTATTTTTTGTAAATGTAAAATGTATGTTTGTATGTAGCATATTATCGGAATGTCATGTTTGTTCCATACTAGAGGTCCAGTCATTGGACTGACCTCTCTAACGTCAATTCATTTTTATTTCAAACCCCAAAGACGCTTATTGTTAGAATTTTTATAACTAACTGATTGCTGAATAAACGTTTAAAAAAAAAAGAAAATCTAAAAATGTACAAAAACACGTCAAATTTATTTGTGAGGGGGACATTTTATAGACCACTTTTCAACTAAATTACATAAACCCTCTAACGGGGGCGGACACAAACCCCAAAAGCTTTAATGGAAAGGGGGGTTGAGTGATACCTCATTTTAAATATCGTTCTTTTACCTATTTAAAAATACCACATACGTTATATTTATTTTCAGTACTTTTGTAAAAATCAAGTGAAACCATACAGATATTTAGTATTGAATTCAGAACTCCAAAAATTTTTTTAAGAGGAAAGGAACATTTTGACGCATGTCAAAGTTTTCAATGTATTTTAAATGTAATCATTTTTTTTTCGAATCCTGAGTAAACTAATAAATATTTTTGAAAAATTTAAACGCAGAATGAAAGATAACTTTATTTCCGAGGGCCGAAAGTCCCTTAGAATGAGTAAAAAGTTTCTTTTGAATGAGATATTTCAAATTTAAAATCACACTAAATTTTCTCTTAGTTTTTCACCCCTGTAACTTATTAAAATAAACATTATGGAAGTTTTCAGGGACTTTCGACCCTCGGAAAGAACGTAATCTTTCATTGTGCGTTTAAATTTTTCAAAAATACTTATAGGCTATTGATTATGTACTATAGAAAGGAACTACAACGTTAACGGGGTTTTATTATTTCATATGATCAATGAATCTCTATATATGAAAAAACCGCGGAGTGCTACCATTTAAAGGGGTGTGTTTTTGAGAAATGGGTGAATTAGACCCTGGGCACAGGTTACATTAGGGTGAGTTCTATGCACTTTTGGTACAAACACGTCTACATAAAAATTGTTCCTGGTTAAATTTCCTATCTAAACATAACTTTTTAAAGTCAAAGATACTTTTTGTTACAAAAATATATTCAAAAGAAAAAGCACAAAGAAACCCAAAAGAAAGAAATTTTGTGTTTTGTCCCATAACTTTTGTCCACGGGGATATAGGTATAGACATTGCTTCACAGAAAAAAAACTTACATATCTTCTATTTCAAATGATGTTCGGTAGAGGTCATCAGGATTTATAGTTTTCAAAATATGATTTTTCAAAATTCGCCACTCACAGCAATTTTGGGCAATTTTCCATGTTATTTCGCAAATATTGTTCTGTAACTTTTTTCTACGTAACTTTAGACATATGCAATGGTACATGTAAGAGCAATAGAAATCAATTACCTTTAAAATGTTCTACTGTATAATGTAGTACGACTTCTTTTAAAGAGGTTATCTTTTTCAAGATTTAATATTTTAACGAGTTTTTATATTTTTTACGATTATTTTTTAAATTTCCCATTTTAATTTTTTTTTCCACATTTAGGTATTTATTATATAATAAAAAAAGCTTATTCTGTTTACTTTAAAATGGTGTATTATAAAAAATTCTAGGATTATTTTTGAATGAGATATGCTTTTTCAAAATGTAAGAAGTACTTGCAACGATTTTTGATTTTAGGATTATTTTTAAATTTCTCATTATAACTTTTGTATGTGATTGTGTGTTATAATTTAATCTTATTTTTTATAGGTAATACTTTGGATCCACTCGACTCTACCACGAAATCTTCAAAATATGGATTAATTCCAATATTTACTGTCAAAGCTTCTGCACCACAAGCTTTGCTTGAAAAAATAGCATGTAAATATACCAAAGGATGTACAAAAAACTGCGGTTGTAGGAAGATAGGAATTAGTTGTTCAATATTCTGCCAAGGGTGCATGTGCATGGGTACTAAATAATTGTAGGAACTCTAAGATAACTGAGGTGTCAGACAAAGATATTGAAGCTAATGCTAACGAAGAGATGGACTTTGATTTTGAAAATTTTTTAAATATCAACGTTTAAATAATTTTAACTAAAGTGATGTTTTCTAAGACTAATGTTTATGTAATTCTTGTAAAAAAAATAATTTTAAATAATATGTACAGGAAAAAAATATCAAAGAATCACTCGGTTTCCATTATTTAAATATAGATGATACACCATTTTAAAGAACAGAAAGTAAGCCCTCTTTATTGAGCAATATATAGTATATTCATGTACAAGAAAAAAAAAGTTATAATGAGAAATTTAAAAAATAACCCTAAAATCAAATATCCTTGCAAGTACTTATTACATTTTGAAAAATAATATCTTATTAAAAAATAATCCTAGAATTTTTTGCAATACACCATTTTAAAGGAAACAAAATAAGCCTTTTTTATTATGTAATATAATATATACCTAAATGTAAAAGAAAAAAAGTTATAATGAGAAATTTCAAAAATAATCGTAAAAAATGTAAAAAATAATATTTTTTTATATTAGGTATTATATAATATATAATATAATATTATATAATATACAGGGTGTCCCGAAAAGAATGGTCATAAATTATACCACACATTCTGGGGTCAAAAATAGTTCGATTTAACCTAACTTACTTTAGTACAAATGTGCTCATAAAAAAAGTTATAGCCCTTTGAAGTTACAAAATGAAAATCGATTTTTTTCAATATATCGAAAACTATTAGATATTTTTTGTTGAAAATGGACATGTATCACTCTTATTGCAGGAACATCTTGAAACAAAATTTTAGTGAAATTTGTCCACCTAATAAAAAATTTATGGGGATTTTGTTCCCTTAAACCCCCCCAAACTTTTTTGTACGTTCCAATTAATTGATTATTGTGGTACCATTAGTTAAACACGACGTTTTTAAAACTTTTTTGCCTCTTAGTATTTTTTTCGATAAGTCAGTTTTTATTGAGATGCGGCTTCTTTTTCAATATATTTACGTAAAAATTGTATGGGGGGTTTGTTCCTTTAAACCCCCCAAATGATTGTGTACGTTCCAATTAAAGTATTATTGTGGTACCATTAGTTAAACACAGTATTTTTAAAACTTTTGCCTCTTAGTCTTTTGTTCATAAGTCACCTTTTATCGAGATGTAGCTTCTTTTTCAAAACATACCTAAAAATGTAAATTATAAATAAATTTTCAGATTATTAACAGGTCTCTATAATCGTACTTAACCATATACAAATATGTGGTGGATTCGACAAATATTCAAAATATCTCGATAAACACTGGCTTATCGAAAAAGTACTAAGAGGCAAAAAAGTTTTAGAAATAATGTGTTTAACTAATGGTGCCACAATAATAATTTAATTGGAACGTACACAAAAGTTTGGGGGGGTTTAAGGGAACAAAACCCCCATAAAATTTTTATGGGGTGCACAAATTTTACTTAAATTTTTTTTTAAGATGTTGCTGCCATATAAATGCCACATGTCCATTTTCAATAAAAAATCTTTGAGAGTTTTCGATATATGAAAAAAAATCGATTTTCATTTTGTAACTTCAAAGGGCTGTAACTTTTTTTGTGTGCACTATTGTATATAGGTAAGTGAGGTTCAATCAACCTATTTTTGGTCCCAGAATCTGTGGTATAATTTATGACCAATCTTTTCGGGACACCCTGTATAATATATTATATAACAATATTATTTTATTTTTATATTATATTATAAAAAATCGTTAAAAGTATAAAAACTTGAAAAACCATAATCTCTTTAAAAAAAGTCGTACAACGTTATACAGTAGACCATTTTAAAGGTAATTGATTTCTATTCCTATTACGTGTACCATTGCATATACCTAAAATTACGTAGAAAAAAGTTACAGAACAATATTTGCGAAATAACAAGGAAAATTGCCCAAAATTTCTGTTAGGGGAGAAATTTGAAAAATCATATTTCGAAAACTGTAAATCCTAATCACTTCTACCAAACATCATTTTAAAGAGAAAATATGTAAGTTTTTTTTCTGTGAAGCAATGTCTATTCCTATATCCTCGTGGACAAAAGTTATGGGACAAAAAACAAAATTTCTTTCTTTTGGGTTTCTTTGTGCTTCTTCTTTTAAATATATTTTTGTAAAAAAAAATATCATTGACTTTGAAAAGTGATATTTAGATAGGAAATTTAACCAGGAACAATTTTTATGTAGATATGTTTGTACCAAAAGTGCAAAGAACTCACCCTAATGTAACCTGTGCCCAGGGATTAATTCACCCATTTCTCAAAAACGCACCCCTTTAAATGGTAGCACTCCGCGGTTTTTTCATATATAGATGTCCATTGACCATATGAAATAATAAAACCCCGTTAACGTTGTAGTTCCTTTTAGTTATCTTATTTTGAATATAATCAATAGCCTATTATTAATTTTCTCAGGATTCGAAAAAAATTAATCCCCATCTAAATACCATTGCAGCCGAAAATACGTACCCATCCCCTTAAATATTGATTTTATCAAAAAAATAAAAGAGATCAAAATTATACAAAATTGTTTTCACTTTATTTTTGTATGGATACATATTTGTTGTACAACTAATTATAAACGAGATAACTCGATAATTCAATAATTATGCTCCAACTGTCACTATTCCCCCACCCCTAAATAATTCGGAAAATATCGACCGCACGAAAAAAATTATAGAAAATCGCATTTTCAACAAATTCAGTTTCTACACTTTTTGTCGAAAAGTTGAAAATGGCGGAGATATTGAGCAAAAACGGTTCTCGTTTAAAATCAAGATGGCGGCTAACGCAACAGCGGAATTCAGTCGAGATTTTAAATTTGCACTTCTATTGACCCTCCCTAAAGATTAGAAAAATAAAATTTGGGGCAGCTCGTAATGCAAGGTCAAATGCTCTCCCGACTGGGCTATAAGGCTTAGAAGAAAGTTATGAAGGATTTTTGAAAAAAAGTAAATATCAGCAAAAGTGATCTTAATTTACAAATTAGAAATAATACTTTTTCCAATCCTGTCACATAATCTTTGAACGTCATAGTGAATATTCCCAATACGATGATGTAGAAGTGAATTAACATTATAACTAGGCTAAGCTATTTGTAACATGTTTTTACCAAATGAGTCAACAAAGTTCTTTTTGTTTTTGTACTGTACATAATAGTTTTAACTAATCCAAAGTTACCTTTGACGTATATATTGTTTTACTGCCGTGTAGAAATCATAGTTTACTACACTGCAGAAATCAAAGTCAGAATCGAGAAAGCACGTTCTAATTTTATGAAAATGAAAAAGGTCCTATGTAGTAAAGATTTAACATTAGCTCTTAAAGTACGCCTAACAAAATGCTACGTATATAGTGTACTATACTATGGACTGGAATCATGGACGTTAAATGTAGAGACAATGAGACGACTTAACGCCTTTGAAATGTGGACGTATAGAAGAATTATGAGGGTTTGCTGGGTAGATAGAGTTACGAACAATGAAGTACTGAGAAGAATAGGTAAAGAGAAGGAAGTTGAACTGACAATTAAAGAAAGAAAACTACAGTACCTCGGACATGTGATGCGGGGCGAGAAGTATGGCATCCTGCGACTCATAATGCAGGGAAAGATAGATGGCAGAAGAAGCATCGGCAGAAGACGAATTTCATGGCTGAAGAACCTGAGAGAATGGTTTGGATGCAGCTCAAAACAACTATTTAGAGCTACTGCCTCAAAAATTAAAATAGCTATGATGATTGCCAACCTCCGTAGCGGAGATGGCACCTGAAGAAGAAGAAGAAATCATGCTTACTACATGTTTGTTTTCCATGCAGACAACTCTAGGGAATGTTCATCTCAAAATAAGTTAGTTATTGAGATCAAAGGTCTATAGTCTAAAATGGTCTATGATAATGGCATTAAAGTGGCAAATATAATCGGCTTCAAGTTTCAAACGCATTTCAGGATATTATCGACTGTATGTGGCTATTGTCACGTAGCCCTTGTTTTGATTTTTGTTTTTTATTCCTTCCACCGTTGGCGTGGTTTTATAAAATAATATTTAGTATTACGTAAAGTGAAGAGTAAATTTCACTACTTAAATGTAATAATTATTAATTACTTAGTTACTCCTTCTTTCACCTCTACTTTGGGCAACCTTGGTAGACGATCTTCTCAAAAATCTGTCCACAGAAGACTTTTACTGTCTAGGATACGCTGACGAAATAGCAATCGTTGTCAGGGGCAGGTTTGCCCAGGTGGTGTCTGGAAGAATGCAAGCAGCCCCAAATATAGTTGACGACTGGTGTAAACAAGAGAAACTGATAGTCAATTGTCAGAAAACACAAATCGTCAACTTCACCAAAAAGACAGCACTACAAGGCCTAAAACCACCGAAGATGGGAGGAAAAAAGATTTCATTTGCCAAAAAAACAAAATACTTTGGGGTTTATTTTGATCATAGATCAAGGAATAGACTCTTTAGAATATAACTTCTTTCTTATCTCAAACTTTCTCTTGTCCCTGCCTAGTCATCCTTCTAAAAATGCCACACCGATGAATTGGTGTTAACAGGTCAAAAGATATTAAACAAGAAAATCAAGAAGAAACAGGCTCTTTAGAATAGAACTTTTTCCTCATCTCAAACTTTCTCTTTTCCAAACCATTACTGATTGTGTTTTTTGTTGATAACGCGATTAATATTTTTCTCTTAATACTCTTTGTAACCATCGATATTATCATTTCTTGGTAATTATTTTTTGACACGAGATACGCGTTGATGAAGCACATTTTACAGGCCACTCCATGAATATACGACTATTTTGGATTATCGCGACAACGAATATTTTACTGTGCAACATAAGAAGTACGAAAGTAAATAATTGCTCTAATAATTATTGCAATAAAAATATTTCAAAACAGTCGTATATTCACAAAAGAGACTGTGTTAACTTTTTCTGGCCATATTTAGGAATATATTTCCCTTAAGAATTTTACGAGATTCTTCATATCTTCACATCAAGTAGATGTCCAGGCTCAAAAATAATCGCGATTGTACAGAAATACGCAGTGTCGAACAACTACTCCGATTACCTGAAGACCGTGAGCAACCCGCCAATGTACCTAGTTGCCAACGTTAAGGGCACCTAATATTGCACCTAAAGAAGAAGGAAAAATATTACTCAAAGTAGCCAAATAGACTAACATTGAAAGTGATAAAAAACTGAACAAAACGGTGGCGACGACGTTTAGTCGATAATTTTATAAAACGCCTTTGAAATTAAATGCCAATGATGTTTGCCACTTTAGTAAAATGATCATATTTATGTCTTAAACTAGATTTATCTGGATGAAAAACAAACATGTAGTAAGCATGATTCCTACACGGAAATACCTACCACCATATCATGCAACAAAAAACAGTAAAACAATAAAATAATATTTACAGGAAGTGTAACTTTGGGATTAGTTAAAAGTAATAATGCTTGATTAAGAATTTATATGACGCACATTTAGACTACATACACACATGCATGAAGTTCAGGCTTTTACTATGTGATCTATTAAATATTTACTGGTTGCATCACTTCTTCATTTAAAATTGATTGTCAAATATTATTTTTCCCTAACGCGTACGTCATTAATACCCGGTTGCACCAACAGATCTTAAGCTTAAGACGAGAATAACATAAGAATTAATATACAGTCGGAAAAATGAAAGAATACCCATGAACGAACATATAAAACACGCTGTATTTTCCTGTCACCGTGTCACAAAGAAAATTGCTTAGCGCAAGTACATGTAATAATAATTATTACATGTACTTGCACTGGCCAATTTTATCTGTGACAAGGTGACAGGAAAATACAGCGTGTCTTATATGTTCGTTCATGGGTATTCTTTCATTTTTCCTACTGTAATATATATTATAATAAAAATATCGTAATATAGTAATAGATATAATTGATAATAAGGTAAGAATCGAAAATTATGGTGCAACGTAAGTGATATTCAAGGAGGCCCTATCTATAAGTAGAGCTTAGCTAAGCTGGAACTTAAGATCTGTTGGGGCAACCAGGCATTAATGAAAAATAATTAAGAATAAAAATACATACCTACATGATACAACATTCCAGGACAAGATGTTGAATACATTATATTTCATGTTTCGGACATTCAATAAATTTGTATATTTTATGGTAGACTTCCCAAGTAGCACAATAAAAACATTTTAGTTTTATTTAAGGTTTATAATGGTTTTATTGTGGTAAATAAGAAGATAATGGTTTTAAACTTACTTTGTAGATATACTGCCAGAACTTTAAAACTATTAACCATTTGTCACTAGTTTTAAAGTATCTAATAAGAATATCAAATAAGACTAATTAATCTTAATAGATAATTTATCTTATTGTAGTTTTAAAATTGCTTATTCTCAGTTCACTTTAAAACTAATCAGTTTTATGAAGAACTTCCGGACTGTTTGGTTTTATTAGATTCTAGTTTGTTACCTTTTAGTTTTATTGCAGTTTTAAAGATTCTCCTAATATGACTAATAAAACCTATTATTAAAACTACTTGACCTCAATACTATTATGTCAGTAAAACATATGCCTTAAAACTATTTTTTTAGTTTTCTTTAAAGTTGCTTTCTTAAAAGCAATTAGTAGGCTATATTAAAACCAAACGCTCTTAACTGAATCAATTTGGTTATCGTAAAGACTAAACTATGCTTCTTGTTAGAAACAATAAGACTAAACTCATCTCCCCTTCTTTTATGTCCTAAATGGTCGACCATTTGTTTTAGAGCGAAATAGTGGTGTAGTGTGTTGAAAAAAGTGGAAGTACAGTTAGTATGGAAGAAATAAGTCGCAAGTACTTAAAATATAAACGGACTGGTCATTTTAAAAGAAAAATAAAAAACACACAGCACTACGACGCGACGCCTCGATTTTAGGTTAGATTCACATTAAAACCGAGTGGCATTATTGAGAGCAGCATTAAAACTAAACGGTTTTAATTCCAAGGCAACCTTGCTTTTATGTAGAATATATGCTCTTGGAAAGGTATAAAATAAAACCATTTGATCTTAACAATTCTGTGTCGATACACCAAATAGTTTTATTTAGATTTCGGCCATATTGCCCTTTGGAGATGCTGAAAGCCATGATAGATTACAATATAAGGCTTACATCAAAATTATAAATAAGCGACTTAAAGACATAAATTTGATTTGTTTTAACATAAAACATTACAATTGTTGATAAAATTATTTTCTTTCAAATTAATATTTTTCGGATTTAATTTTTTTTATTATTTTTATTTTTTTAATCGCCAAAAGTCAGAAATTTTATGGCGCGTGAGTTATTTGGACCTATTTTTGTTAACATTATCAATAACGTTGGGTGCTCAAGTGTTTTTCTACCTTGGCAGTCCGAAATAACCAAGTACTTTTTATTATTTTATGGTTACAAATACGTATCTACCTATCATAACATGTAAAAATTTGTTGGTCTATATAGAGTATATGGGTTTAAGGAATCATTTAATATGGTAAATTGTCTTTAAAAGTCTCCATTTAAAAAACCTTTTTAGTTTGCTATAAAACTGCCTGCACTTAAAGTGTCTTTTAACATGGTTTTAAAAGCACCTTCACAGCCGCTTTAAAACCAGTTACTTAAGAAAACAAAGTTTTAAGAAGGTTTTTATTTTTGGTTTTATTGACCTCTTTTAGAGTGGGCTCTTTTATGCTGAAAGCGGTTTTATTGCAACCTTAAAGTTTACTTAAAAACCAAATAGTTTTAATGTTAGTTTTATTCTCCAGTTTTAAAGCATCCTTAAAAGACTTAATAAACCTGTTGGGTGCTACTTGGGTTGTTTACTCCAGGGAAATAAGCTAGAAATAGACCATGTTCGGGACACTCAAATATCCAGATAGCTGACTAGTTGTTTTAGTTATTGTAGACCTATAGGAAGAAAACTATCTGTTTCCTGCCCAGAGTTCGCGTCCGTTTTTTAATTATTTAGTATTTAGTGGAAAAATCGCGATTTTTTTGATTTTTTGCACCCCATTCAAATGCGAAATAGTTGACATAAAATTACAAAATTTAGTTTTTTAGAACATTGAAAAACCTTCAAAATGCCGATTTTTGAAAGTTAAAAAGTTAATTTGTTGCTACGCAAATTGCAAAATAAGTGAAAATGGTTATTTGTTAATAACGTTTACTGTTTCATCCAAAGTTGGGTATTGGAGTACTTTAAAAACCCTCAAAATTTGAGACCGATCCATTAATTAGTTTAAAAGTTATTCTATTTGTTTATCCCAGAGAGCTTTATTTTGCAATAACATTAGACAAAAAATAATGAAGATAGGGCAATTCTGCGTACTCCAAATGAAAGTAGAAAAGTAATGCTATCAAAATGTACTAAAGAGAGATAAAAAATTGTCTCATATAGTCAAAAATCCTGATGCCAAATTTTTGAAACTTTGTAGTTTATAAACACTTAGAATAACTTTAAAAATATTGTCCGTAGAATAAATAATTTTACATATCCAAAATGCTGGTATTTTACACGAATTTTTAACAATGTAGTTCAATTGGTGACTAGTTGTAGTAAGTAAAGGGGGAGCTGGTAGCCGACAAATGCACGAGTTCAAAAACTAAAAAAGGCAATTTAAAACTACTATCATTTTCTATATCTCGGGACCTACTGAATATATTTGGATCTTTCTTTTTAATATGTATGTAATTTTTCTGTTCATTACAAATACATATAGCCTAATAAAATAAAAAAAGTCAAAATGTAAATTCGTACAGGTTGAAACAAATTTTATATCAAAGTTTAGGTGGGTACAAAAGATATTTTCAAAAAAGTATCCAAATCATACAAGGAGATCATTGTTTAAATAATTAAAAAGGGGTCATTTTTGCAAAAAAATACTTTTTTAACTGCTGAGGTAATTCACTTATTAACGAAGGTCTATAGGATTTTTTTTGTGCAAAGTTTAAGGGTAAATCTTTCACATAAGACTTACTAAATTCAATTTGACCCCCAAATTTGCAAAAAACTATTTTTAGCGTTTTAAATAAGCATTACAAAATATCTTATTTTACAGACTAAGTTGCGCTATGTTACCAGTATTAAGCAAAAAAAAAGTGGTCGAAAAATATTTAATATTTTTTGAGATATTGAATTTGTTTATTAAATGTTACTATATTTTCAATTGCAAAAACGCGGTTGTTGCCAAAGAAATATTCTCCTGCGTAAGGTCCAATTATTTTTATTTTTATGTATATTTTCGAGAAATATATTGATAAATTCAAATTTCAATTAAACTCCCACCTAAAATGGAATTTGAAAATTATTCAAATTTGTTTATAATTTCTTTTTTTACGTCGCGGGGATTAAGTATTTTGAAATGCCGTTTCGATAATTGGGTTCCTGGAAATTTTTAACTAATTAACAAATTTTTTGTCGTTTTTTTTCTTCTTTTTTTTCTTGGAGTTATATTACTACGGGCTCTATTAGGGTTAAATTTCATTAAGAATGTCGAATCTCTGAGTTGTAAATTCTAGACCTAAAAATATTAAGATTTAACTAAAATCTCTTAAATAAAATGTGGCTACTTACTGAGTTACAGGGTGTTTTATTTAAAACTTTAAAAAATATTGTTACCAAGTACTTTAAAACTATTTGACATATCCTTATCATACTTGGCAGAAAGTGTGGCTATTATACACCCTACTAAATTGTGATTAATAAACGTTTCTATCTACTGCCAGAGGCGTATGACAGGGGATAGTGAATTTAGATAACAATGAAATTTGTACAAAATGTTTAAACGCATTATAAAAGGAGTTGTTAATTTTTAAACATTTTGTCAGCATATTTCGTTAGTTTCATGTTTAGTTAAAAAAGTTGAGTGACCAACTTTTTGGTTTATAATTTTACCAACACAGCAATAAAAATTGATTCATGAAGAAGTTTTTTGGAAAATTTTAAGTCAAAATATACAATAGAAAAAAAGTTATGTTGCTTCATAGACAAGCGGCACACCCCAAAACACGCTTATATCTCGAGGTCCAGGTCACGGTGTGGTGGATGGCCAATTTTGATCATACTTTATAATTTTGATATCAAAAATCGTTTTTTTGTTCTTCTTAAGAATTTTGTATTTTGCAGTTGCGTCATTCTTCTTCTGGACCGGCGAATTTGTCCTCAAACAACTTCTTCGGCCTTTTCTATATAATATGCTTACGGTTATAAGTTTTATAGTGGGGAGAAAGGTCAAAAATACATTAATAATAGCATAAGAATGTTAAAATCATAATAAATTGTATGAATAAGAAATTTATATAGATAGAAAAGTAAGCCTAACCTTTTTTTTAATGTATCCCTGTGAGCATTCGAGCATCTGGTCAAGTTTGGAGCGCTGTAAAATCTATACACATAAATAGAATTAAATAACCTTATAGTGGAAATTGTTTGCTGAAAAACCCTCTACAAAATTGATATACTGCTATTTTATTTTAAAATGAACTGAAAAAAAGTTATAACCTCCAAAAAGGAACTTGTTAAAAAATGTTTACTTATTTTTGTTTATATCTTTTTTGTTGGTCACTTGACTATAAAAAGTAATAGAAACAAAATTGTAGAAAATTTAATTTCCTACATTTTATGTTTAATTAGATTTTCAGTAGAGTTTGTAGTTTACGAGATATAGCGCGAAACCCCTTTGCACCCCATTTCCCAGATGGCGGCCGGGGGACAAGGGTCCCGACCCCAAAAACTTAAACTTAAGCTTCTACTGATACCACCTACACATTAAAGAAATAAAATTGACCCCTCTAACAAATGCAAGGTATGGCCTAAAAAATGTAACATTTTAAAGGCCTAACTAGAGAAATGAAAAACGTCAACTTTTTGACAAAAAAAAACCATAGGCGGACATTTGAATTTTTTTAATTAAATGCGAAACTACAATGTTATATTTATTTAATTTATTCACCAGAATCAAAACTAACTTAAACCCCAAAAATTAGTATGACTGAATATGCATTTTGAATACCTTTTGATCGAGGTATCACTTGCCACAAGGTCTCATTTAAAATTATCCGTCACAGTGGCTGTGTAACGTCATCTGTCACTATTACGTCACCTGTTATGACTAGTTGAGAAGCCTACGTCCGTTTATTTCCTCCCTCCAAATTTTACTACTATAATAAGTATAACCGTTCAAAAGATTCGAGGGGGGTGACTAGCACTGTATATGAGCTAACATGCTTAGAATTTCCAGATATTAAAGAGGACTAGGATAATACTCTGGGCTAATTAGCAAAATACAAGGAAAAGTTATTTACCAGCAATTTTATTGCTGGAATCGAATCTTATTATTGTATATATTAATAATATAGGTATGCAAAGTCCGCAGATAGTGTGCTACTTTTTTTATAAACAAAATGGCGCCCGAAAATCGTGTTTTTTTCAATTTTGGCTCTATAACTCCAAAGATTTTAACTTTACACCAAAACCACCCAATAAAAACTCATCGCAATTAAATTCTGCATAGAGACGTGTTTTTCCCGATTCACTTCCACGAAAACTTTCTCCGGAAAAAGCGGGGTTTTCCAACAAAATCTTTATTTTTCAACTATTATTTTAGATAAGTAATTGTTAATCAATAATTAAATAACTTGCTAATATAAAAGACCTTTTCGTGTAGATTATAATTCTGGAAGCAGATGGAAATTGTATGAACAGTTTAGCAACAATTGAATTGTCAAATAAAAATTTACGGTCGCTATATTACCGACAACAATTATGATGCAAAAGAATAACTATGATTTTTTCGTAAAAAGATACTATACCTATCTAATATACTTTACAGAATTGAAATTGGACTATTCAAGCGGTCTCAGGAATATTTTAAAATTATAAACAATTTTTTGGCTTATAAACAAATAGAATATCTCGAAATAGAATAATTACGACGAGTGGTTCCTGAGATACAACCGGTGAAAGTTGACTGGAATTTACGGCAAAGATATAAACAATAGGATCATAATTTTTAAACCATCACCTTTTTATTTTTGTCCTCTTTCTCCACATCAATTTTCATATCTTTAAAATACTCATAACATATATTATTATAATAAAAACTCTCGATAATACGTGTGAAAATTGCCAAAAATAGCAAAATTCCAATCAAAATTAGGTTCCAGGAAATGTAACCCTCAAAGTTTAAAATCGGTATACGTTAAAAAATGCATTTTCTTGGCTTCCCATGGAGCAATTTCCTTCATTCTCTTTTTGTTCCCTAATACCTCGAGTAGAGCCATGGAACTAACGCATTATTAAATGTCAAACTTGTTTTGTTTTGTTATAATAGATTAATTTATTTATAAGAACAGAAAACTACATATTTTTTCCAGTTGTAGGCTTTTATTTCGATAAACTTACTGCAAGTGTACCTTTTAAAGTTAAAAATATAAATATTCTCATTTGAAATCTGTATAATTATTTAAACAATTTTTATTTAAACAAATTAAAATTTTGTGTTATAATAAAAAAATTAATTTATTGTATCAAAACAAAAGCAAGTCTGACATTTAATAATGCGTTAGTTCGATGGCTCTCCTCAAGTAACTTGGGAACAAAAAAAGAATGAAGGAAATTGCTCCATGGGAAGCCGAGCATTTTTTTAACGTATACCGATTTTTAACTTTGAGGGTTACATTTTCTCCAACCTAATTTTTGATTGGAATTTTGCTATTTTTGGCAATTTTCACACGTATTATCGATAGTTTTTATTATAATAATATGTGTTATGAGTATTTTAAGGATATGAAAGTTGGTGTGAAGAAAGAGGACATAAATAAAAAGGTGACGGTTTGAAAATTATGATCGTATTGTTTATATCTTTGCCGTAAATTCTGGTCAACTTTGACCGGTTGTATCTCAGGAACTACTCATTATAATTAAACGTTTTTTCCTGTAGAAGAAGTGTCCTGCCGCTGTTTTTCGAACACCGTTTTTATAATTTAATTTGGTTTAATATTTCCCGAGATATTCTATTTGTTTATAAGCCAAAAAATTCTTTATAATTTTAAAATATTCCTGAGGCCGCCTAAATAGTCCAATTTCAATCCTGTAAAGTACATTAGATAGGTATAGTGTCTTTTTATGAAAAAATCATAGTGTCTTTTTATGTATCATAATTATTGTGGTTATTATAGCGACCGTAAATTTTTAATTAACAATTCAGTTGTTGCTAAACTGTTCATTCAATTTACATCGGCTTCTGGAATTATAATATGTACAAAAAGGCCTTTTTCATTACCAAGTTATTTAATTATTGATTAACAATTACTTATCTAAAAGTTTAGATGAAAATTAAAGATTTTGTTGGAAAAATCCGCTTTTTCCGAGGAAAGTTTTCGTCAAAGTAAATCGGAAAAAACACGTCCTTATGCCGAATTTAATTGCGGTGAATTTTTATTAGAATGTTTTTGGTGTAAAGTTAAAATCTTTGGAGTTATAGAGCAAAAATTGAAAAAAACACGATTTTCGCGCGCCATTTTGTTTATAAAAAAAGTAGCACACTATCTGCGGACTTTGCATACCTATATTATTAATATATACAATCATAAGATTCGATTCCAGCAATAAAATTGCTGGTAAATAACTTTTCCCAAAAATGGCCTATTCTCCGATAATCAGCCCAGACTATAAGGTTGCGCAGTGGCTCCAATCTTATTTAAAATTTATTTAAATGTATCACTACGACGATAGAGACGCAACTGTTATAACATTGGTGTATCTACAGATGACTATAAACTTTTCACTTTGCACTTTGCTGACGACCACGTTATATCAGCTATGGATGAGGATCATGTAAGATATATTTATCAGAAATCTGGATGAAGAATATAAGACTTGGTAATTTGTTATCTAATGTGGAAAAAATATGTCCGTGTTGCGCTATAGGATTTTTGAGTCATCCCCATATACTGATACAAATGTATCCGTCTTTATATATGGTAGTTCATTAATATACAAAATAAATCTTATCGGGCCCAATATGGAGCCTTGTGGTACTCCCTTTTTATTAACAATCGGATCAGACACTGAAATTTTGAAGTTTTTTTCATCGAGGAGTACATCGTGTTGCACTAAAGCCAAAGTACCATTGAGGTCACAAGAAGGGCAGACAATTTTCAATATTTTCAATTGATCTGGATTAATATGGATATTATATCTGTATCTTTAATTATAATATCATCTATTTTTAAACAGATATTTTTGTAAAATTTTGTAAGTTTTTAAGTGTAAGCACAATAGCTCATGTAGTTTTGTCTTTGGCAGAAGATTCAGGGATGCTGTTAAAATAAAACTGACCTTTTAGAAGGGAGGTAGAATAAAGAAAAATAGTCAATTCCATTTCTTTATTTAAAACAACAACTTGTTTACATTTACTATCGTCTAATAATCAAACTAAAAGCATAGCAGTTACATTAATTTAATAATTATTATTATTGGTAATGTTATTAAAATAGTTGTAGTTAATTAAGTAATCAAGTCACGATAATGAAAACTATCAAATATATTATTCCAAGGTGTTAATCAATTTTTAACTTAAAATTCTATAAACCTTCACTGATTTTGTCGAAGTTGTAACAGTGAATGGGGAATACCTTAACAAACAATACCCTATGCCTAAATACAATGTTTTAGCATGGGGAAATTGACCCCAATTGGGGGTAGGAACCTTTATATTGGAAGAATCTCAATAATTGATAAAAAATAGATTCTAATTATAAACTATTCTAATAGAGTTTTTTTTCGACAAATCAATACTTTTAGATTAATCGTGATTGAAAATTTAAAGTTTTCAATCGATTATTTGTGAATTTGTGATAATTTGTGGTGTGTGATAATTATAGAGGCATCACTCTACCCAATATGGCATATAAAGTGTTGTCCAACGTATTGTACAAAAGACTTCTCCCCTACGCTGAAGAAATAGTAGGAGGAAACCAGTGCGGACACCCACAACATATTCGTTGACTTCAAAGCCGCATAGGACTTAGTTAATAGAGGTAAACTTCTACTTGCTATGGTAGAATTTAAAATACCGCTTCATCTTGTCCAATTAACTGAACTTACGCTCACAGGAGCAGAGAGCGTGGTAAAGATCCAGAACGATTCCTCAAGACCCTTCCATTGCAAAAATGGACTAAGACAGGGTGATGGACTATCCTGTCTCTTATTTAACCTGGCATTAAAAAAAATAATTCGAGAGTCCCAAATTAATACGAATGGTACTATCTTTAACAAATCAGTACAAATTGTTGGATACGCAGATGACACAGACATTATAGGTAGATCTAAAGAAATCTCTGACTGAAGCATTTCGGTCGTTAAGATCATCTGCATACAGAATGGGGCTAAATATAAATGTTCAAAAGACCAAATATATGTGTTGCACTAGGTCAAGCAACTCGACACCTACAAGAATAATAATTGATGACCTAGAACTGGAAGGTGTCGACACCTTCATATACTTAGGTTCGCTGCTAACTAAAGATAACAATGTCAGTGAAGAAATTAAAAGAAGAATAGTGCTCGCCAATAAGTGCTAATGGCTTAAGAAGACAGATGGCCTCAAAAATACCTAGAAAAATTAAATTGACTGTCTACAAAACACTAATAAGACCAGTGCTAACATATGGCTCAGAAACTTGGTCACTTACTCAGAATGACCAAGAACTGCTCAAACATTTTGAGCGAAAAATTGTAAGACGAATATATGGTGGCATAAAAGAACAATGTTTGTGGCGCAGGCGTTAAAACTTTGAGTTGTATAGAAATTTTGGAGAACCTGACGTTGTACAATTCATTAAGTTAGCACGCCTTAGATGGATAGGTCATGTAATCAGGCCATCAGGTGAGAGGAAGATGCCATAGTCAGAAAAGTTTTTGACCGAAGAAGGCCGATAGGACAACGAGCAAGAAGAAGACTGATACTTAGGTACCAAGACAACTTAGAAACTGATTTAAAATCTATTGGAATTAGAGCATGAAGAAGAGTTGCCAGAGACAGGGGCGAATGGAGGATTGTTCTGAAGAAGGCTTTGGTTCATAAAGAGCTGTAACTCCACTGATGATGAATCGATTATTAACTAATAACTCAAAAACTTTACATTCTATTGAAATACCTGCAAAGAGATAAAATGTAACTCATAAAATAACAAAGATATTGCTTTTTTATTTTTGTTACAAACTTGATATGTAAAATTTAAGTATTTAACAAAAAAAATTAAAAATTCAACATAGAATAAAAGTAAGCAATTAATTAATAGTCCATTGAAATGTTACATTTAGTGTGCATTTCTTAGAGGAGTCAATTTTATTTTTTTAATGTGTAGGGGGGTTCAGTAGAAGCTTAAGTTCAAGTTTTTGGGGTTGAGACCCTTGTCCCCCGGCCGCCATCTTGGAAAAAGAGGTGCCAAGGGCTTTCGCGCTGTATCTCGTAAACTAGCTACCCCACAGAAAATTTTATTTTACATAAAATGAAGCAAATTAAATTTTCTACAATTTTATATTTATTACTTTTTATCGTAAAGTGACCAAAAAAAAGTTATAAACAAAAATAAGAGAAAATTTTTTAAGAAATTTCCTTTTGGAGGTTATAACTTTTTTTACGTTAATTTCACAATAAAATAACATCATAGCAATTTTGTAGAGGATTTTTCAATAAACAAGTTTCACTATAAAGTTGTTTAATTTTAATTATTATCTAAGTTTTACAGCGCTCCAAACTTGACCAGATTCTCGAATTCTCGTAGAAAAATAATACTTTTCTATCTATATTATTAGACGTGCGGTATTAACCGTTATGCCAACCACGAAAATCAAATTTAAGGTGAATGGTCAATTTTGGTCTATTTTTATGTTTTAGAGGTCGCTGAATCCGAATATGAAGTTAATTTTTATTTAGAGTTGGTGGAACATGTTAAAAAAATAAATTTTATACAAAAATGCCAAAAATCAATTTTGATGATTTTTCAAATTTACCTTGCTGTATCTTTGGTCGCTGTAAATATTTCCTTTTAAAAATTTTACTGTGTCATCTTTGAAGTACTTAGATAACAATGAAATTTGTCCAAAATGTTTAAACACATTAAAAAATGAGCTGTTAATTTATTAACATTTTGTCATCATATTTCGTTAGTTTCATGTTTACTTCAAAAAGTTGAATGACAAAATTTTTAGTTTATAATTTTAACAAACACAGCAATAAAATATAGTTCATGAAGAAGTTTTTTGGAAAATTTTAAGTCAAAATATATAATAGGAAAAAAGTTATGGTACTTCATATACAAGCGGCACACCCCAAAAAACGCTTATATCTCGAGATCCTGACCACGGTGTGCTGAATGGCTAATTTTTATTATACTTTATGATTTTGATATCAAAAATCGTTTTTTTTGCTATGCTTAAGAATTTTGCATTTTGCGGTTGCGTCATTCTTCTTCTGAAGCGGCGAATTTGTCCTCAAACAACTTCTTGGGCCTTTTCTATATATGCTTAGAGTTGTAAGTTTTATAGTGAGAAGAAAGGTCAAAAACAGATTAATAATAGCATAGGAATGTTAAAATCGTAATAAATTGTATGAATAAAAAATATATATAGATAGAAAAGTAAGCCTAAATTTTGTTTTTATTGTATCCCTATGAGCATTCAAAAATCTGGTCAAGTTTGGAGCGCTGTAAAACCTATATAAATAAATAGAATTAAACAATTTTATAGTGGAAATTTTAGCTGAAAAACCCTCTACAAAATTGCTATAATGTTATTTTATTTTAAAATGAACTGAAAAAAAGTTATTACATCCAAAAGAAAACTTGTTAAAAAAAAATTAAATATTTTTGGTTATATCTTTTTTGTTGATCACTTGACAATAAAAAGTAATAGAAACAAAATTGTGTAAAATTTAATTTGCTACATTTTATGTTTTATTAAATTTTCCGTAGGCTTGGTAGTTTACGAGATATAGCGCGAAACCCCTTTGCACCCCATTTCCAAGATGGCGACCCCAAAAACTTGAACTTAAGCTTCTACTGATCCCCCCTACACATTAAAGAAATAAAATTGACTCCTCTAAGAAATGCAAGGTACGGCCTAAAAAATGTAACATTTTAATGGACTAAAACGTGAAAAATTTATAGTATTTTTTAAAGCACTTCAAAAAGCGTTAAAATGGGTTTCAATAATATTCTCTAACATATGAAATAAAAAGGTTATGATGAAAATGAGATTAATTCCTATTTTTTTGGAAAAAAAAACAAGAATACTACAAACAAAGTGTATACAAAATTACATGTAGTGACTGCTCAAAAACTTACATTGGCCAAACTGGTCGATCCTTTAAAAACATGGAAAAACATTCAAATTCTCCATAGTCAAAATAAAAGCCAAATCAATTTTATTACAATCTGTGGAGATTAATAGATTTCAAATTACAAAAAGCTCTCACCTCTCCAACTTATTCAGTTAAAAACTATAAAGTTTGAACCCAAAAATATATCACTTGAGAATGACACTGTGCTGAAACAGCTGTAGTGAAAATAAATTGTAATACATTTTGTGGAAGTGTACGAGATAAAAGTTTTAAGTGTTTAAATATTAGATAAAATTAAATTTCATGAAGTACCTATAGATAATTAAAACTTCATTAGCAAAGACACTAGCACTGCTTACACAAGAATCTCCAAACAAAATACTAAAATGCCTATACCTATTAGAGCAAAATATGCAAAAAATACGCTCTGTAAAGTACTCAGTTTAAGAGCTTTAAAGTTAAAATTATGCTTCTTTTGAGCTTCGGCCGCTTTCGCCACTGCTTTTTGAAACTGTTGCTCGTATAGTTTATACTGGTATTGGATAAATCCAGTTTCTTTAAGAATTATCAGTTTTTTATTAAAAATCTCAAGCAGTGGATGCCCTTTTCTAAACCCAAATCTGAAATACGCATAAAAATGATAATCATCCTCTAATATATTTATGTAAGGATATCCGTTTTCATCGAGATATTTATTTGGTACTACGTATTTAAGAATTTTTAAAGACTTAAGTGATACAGCATTCTGCTCATAAGCAGTCATGTTCATACATCCCCAATAATCTTTGTACACAGGCTCACTGTACCAACCAAGATATTGTTCTATGGGATCTTCTGATTGTTTAAATGAATCGAAAACAACGGGACTTGGCATACATGTCTGAAAGTTAAATTTCAATATGTCTTTGCGGCACTTAATAGGATTGTATGAGTTATCTTTTCTTAATATATTAAACATGTGGCTTTTATAAATGGTGGAAAATATCAAAACAAATAGAAGATAGTTGATAACAATAATTTTAACGCATTTTTTTCTGGTATGAACGTTAATAGTACCTTCAAAGAGCAAATATAGTAGAAACGATAAAATATCATTTTCTTTTTTCTCAGGGATTAAGTAATCTATTAAGAAAATGACCAAAGACACAGATATAAGTAAAACAACAAAATATATCCATACAGAATTGCTAAACTCTCCATAAAAAATTGTCCAGTTGTTTGTAAGCAATACTCTTGGTGTTATTAAGACTATTTTATCTTCTGTAACAGGCACACTTAAATCAATATAATTAAGCTGGCCTACAAATCTTAAAGAAAATAAAGCGCCATATAAATCGTATGTACGATTATTAATAAATTCTGGAGATATACCAACGGCACCAGCAACTTTTTTTAGTTTTATAAAATGTGTTTTAACATTTAAGTGTTTGCCTATTACACGTAACAGTTCGATGTGAATTCCTTTAGTTGAACTTATGACGAAAGGTGGAGCAATATTGTACAAGACGTTCAGGTTCTTGAATTTCTTCAGAAAACCAATTGTAATGTTCTGTTTTCTATATAGTTTAATATCGTTATGTTTTGGACATGTGTCAATTAACTCATGCTGCATTGATTCAGTCATCTTGTAGATTTCGTAGTAATTGTTTTTATCATTTAGCGTGATAAATACCGCTCTAGAAATAAAATACTTATCAAGAGTATTCCTTATATTATGTTGGTCTATGTTCTGTACACAAAAAACAAAGTAATTTGTATTGGCTAACATTTCTGATTTCTGTAAAACATTTAGAATTTCTGAAATATTTCCCGAAACAACATATACATCTGGAATCATTGTTGACATTTTTTTAATTGCACTTATTGTATTATAGAAAACTGTAGGATGATTCTTAATTTTAATATTGGTATTTATGACATATACAAACTGTTTTCTCGGAATTGTAGATGTAACTAATTCATTAATACAATTTTCTAAATTACTGTCATTATTTTTAATAGAAATGTATGCTTCAGTACAGAATATTCCACTGAACACCAAAAGCACGAAAATCATTTTCAACTAATAATTTTATGTAAAACGATGCAGCCAGTATATTTTGACAGAACTTTGAAATATATTTGCTAAGAATGTAGACATCGTACTCTATAATTTATAGCTAGAACTCTTTCATTTACTCATTTATAACAATTTCTTTCTTTATTAAAAAATCATGTGTAATTTAATGTATTCTATTATATAAAAAATTATAAAAAATTTTGTTTTGTTAACAGCATTCATCTCTTTCACACGACTTATAAAATTTACCAGACTATCTATAATTTCATTGCATCGATTTATGCTAATATTTGATATAAACCTTCAATTTTAAGAGGACTTTAAGAAACCTGATCATCATCGTTCTCTTTGCCTTATCCCTATGCGGGGTCGGCTTCTCTAATTGCATTTCTCCACACAATTCTATCCTGGGTCATATCAATATTAATCCACGTCTCTTTGGTCTTTCTCTCCTACTCCTTCCAGGAATCTGCACTTCAGCTACTCTTCGTATTGGATGATTAACGTCTCGACGTTGAACATGACCAAACCATCTCATTTTGGCATCAATTGGTGCCACACCTAGACTTCCCCTAATACACTCATTTTTAATTTTATCCTTTCTTGTCACTCCACTCATCCATCTAAGCATTCTAATCTCCGCCACATGTATTCGTTGTTTCTCTTTCTTTTTCACTGCCCAACATTCAGTTACGTACATCATAGCCGGTCTTATGGCTGTTTTATAGAATTTTCCTTTCAGCTTCATTGGAACTTTTCTGTCACACAACGCACCACTCGCTTGAGATGCTAATTCTACTGCATGAGATGCATCTATTTCTCCATTACTCTGTAATACCGATCCCAGGTACTTAAAACTATTGAACAAACTGGAACATGAAGCAAAACCACTTCTATGTAAAAGAAGTGGTTTTGCTTCATGTTCCAGTTCCATGTTCATGTTCCAGACTTTAAGAAACCTGATAATAATTTAAAAAGAAATCAATCAATAGCCCTAAGTCTAGATATGTATTATATTATTATTATTATTACATATATATTAAAATAAGACTGACTTGGGCAGTCTTTGACAATTTGAATCACATTTTCCGATATACTACTAATATGTCTTAAAAGAAAAACCTCTAATCTGTGCATTTCAAAAGATCGGTGTGGCTGAAAGTACAATGGAGCGTGCTGTGTTGGGTATTTCACTGCGACAAAATCAGAAGTGGCTGATGTAATAGAGAGAATAGCAACACTAAACTGTAACTGGGCAGGTCACATGGCTCGAATGTCAGATAACAGATGGTCAAATTGGATATTGGAATGGAGACCAAGATATGACACCTACCGAACAAGAGTTTATCCACCAACACGTTAGACTGATGATTAAAACGTTGTCATAGGAATTGGATCCAAGAGACATATGAAAATATCAAGAAACATATGAAAATTATGAGGGAGATCTATTTCCAGCAGTGCACAAGCGAGGGTTGAGTGATGAATTATAGAAAACTACAGGATACTTTATAATTCGAATATTGTTAGTTACGACATATACAAACTGTTTGCTCGGAATTATAGATGTAATTAATTCATTTATACAAATTTCTTAATTAATTGCATTATTTTTAATGGAAATGTATTTTTTAGTACAGAATATTCCACTGAACACCAAAAGCACGAAAATCATTTTCAACTAAGTTTAAGTAAATCAATGAAGCAGTATATTTGGACAGAATCGTGAAATATATTTTCTAAAAATGTAGATATTTTACTCTATAATAATTTATAGCTAGAACGCCCTCATTTAATCATTTATAATAAATCCTTCCTTTATCAAAAAATCCTATCTAATTTAATGTTACTAGCTGTGTATAATAATGTATAAAAATAGTTTTTCTAGCAGCATTTCCCATTTTCACACGACTTATGTTATTTACAAGATTATTTTTAATTTTATAGGATAGATTTTTGCTTCTATTTACGAGCGTAGGTGAAAAATTTCGGCCAATGTTTTTTAATTTTTTTAAATCATCTAAATTTAAATCAAAACGAAACCGTCTATTTTCTATTTTTATTAATACTATACTCTCTTTTAATGCTATACTCTGAGATGGCATATTTAGTCCAGAGAAATAAGATTTTTCTCGTGACTCATCCCCCTCCAGGCTGAAACCAAATTTTTTGAGTAGTATGGACATCTCTATTATTAACCTATATGTTTCCTGCAGCCGATTTTGATGATATACAAAGTTATAAACAAATGAAGATCAAACAACGGTAAATTATCGCTTTGTTCGTCTATTACCAAAAAGTTAAGCAGTTTAAACAAATTTTAGAGTAAGATTCTCATAAACCGTATAAAAAACTTCAATATGGCGTTCGCTGAATATGTCCATCCTTATTGGTTGCTTAGAAAATTGCAAAATTAATCATAAATTTTGAGTTTTTATAAATATTCCTAACTTAGGTAAAAATTAACTTAGAATCTTCTTATTACACGGAATGCCGAGACTTCTTGTACTTAAATTATATTTTAAATTTCAAAGCAATTGGTCAAATAGTTTAAAAGTTATTTAATTTGTTTATCCCAAATTCATTTTTTTTGCAACACTATAAGTCAGAAAATGATGAGGTTACAATAATACTTCGGACAGTTTATGAAAGAAGAACATTTATACTATTGAAACATACTGTATGACTAGTACACACTTCTAAATAGGTCAAACCGGCAAACAGGTGTATGTTCTCAAAGAAATTGAAAGTGTGTAAAAATTTTTTTTTTAATAATCAGCTAAGTACTTTCAACACATAACGTGCCATCATCAGAGATTCGTCCTCTTATAAATCCTTCATAGAAGAGCAATTGTTAAAATTCACATGATAAATCATGGATACTGGGCAAAAGCCACAGATATCAGGTATAAAACCCTTAAAATTAAAAGTTTATCACATCTAAATTCTTTTTTTAGTTTAAAATTACAACATAGCTGCGTCAAAAAAAAATTTTAAATTTTAATTTTAAACTAAAAAAGAATTTAGATGTGATAAACTTTTAATTTTAAGGGTTTTATACCCGATATCTGTGGCTTTTGCCCAGTATCCATGATTTATCATGTGAATTTTAACAATTGCTCTTCTATGAAGGATTTATAAGAGGACGAAGCTCTGATGATGGCACGTTATGTGTTGAAAGTACTTAGCTGATTATTCAAAAAAAATGAATGTGTGTGTACTTTGTACGCACGTAAGAAGTTATACTTCTACTACATATTATGTGATTTTTAAGACAATACCAAAAATTTAAAAAAATAAAAGAATAAAACGCACACAAACATATTGAAAAGTGCCACAAAGAAAAAATGATTTTTGAACGATAATAATTGTTGGCAAAAATTTTAAATACGCATTTTCTGAAAAAAAAAAAATTATATAACAAATATACTTACAATCATAAAATGCATAAAAAAATAAAAACTTGCATCAGGAACCGAACCCGTGAATTTCGGGGCGCTTTTTCTCGAAGCTTAAAGACCAGACACCGCTTCTAAATCAGAGTCATATCATCTATCAACTTTCTTGTCTCGAATGTGATGGGCAGTATATAGGACAAACATCGCAATGGCTGAAACAAAGAATAACGCAGCACAAAAGTGATTGTAAAACACACAAAAATACTTGTGCAGCAGCACACCATTCCATAACAACAGGACACCAATTTAATTTGTCAGATATCAAGATCTTAGATTCAGAAAGCAATTATAAGAAAAGATTGTTCCTCGAGATGTACCACATAAACAGTAATAAACGTTCAATTAATTACAAATCAGACACAAGTAGATTAAGCGAAATTTACTGCAATGTTTTAAAATTCGAAAAATAGCAGAATATTAAACAGATGGCTCGATATTGGAACTTTTGACCCTTAACACATGTGAGAAAAGATACCTGACTTAGTGCCGCCCTCGACGTTCTCGTGAAACGACATGCATAGCTTTAAGTTAAATTGCCTTATACAGGGTGTCCCGAAAAGAATGGTCATAAATTATACCACACATTCTGGGGTCAAAAATAGTTCGATTGAACCTAACTTACCTTAGTACAAATATGCTCACAAAAAAAGTTACAGCCCTTTGAAGTTACAAAATGAAAATCGATTTTTTTCAATATATCGAAAACTATTAGAGATTTTTTATTGAAAATGGATATGTATAATTTTTATATCAGGAACATCTTAAAACAAAATTATAGTGAAATGTGTCCACCCCATAAAAAATTTATGGGGATTTTGTTCCCTTAAACCCCCCCAAACTTTTGTGTACGTTCCAATTAATTCATTATTGTGGTACCATTAGTTAAACACAACGTTTTTAAAACTTTTTCGCCTCTTAGTATTTTTTCGATAAGCCAGTTTTTATTGAGATGCGGCTTCTTTTTCAATATATTTACGTAAAAATTTTATGGGGGTTTTGTTCCTTTAAACCCCCCTAATGTTTGTGTACGTTCCAATTAAACTATTATTGTGGTACCATTAGTTAAACACAGTGTTTTTAAAACTTTTGTCTCTTAGTCTTTTGTTCATAAGTCACCTTTTATCGAGATGTAGCTTCTTTTTCAAAATATACCTAAAAATGTAAATTATAAATAAATTTTCAGATTATTAACAGGTCTCTATAACCGTACTTAACCATATACAAATATGTGGTGGATTCGACAAATATTCAAAATATCTCGATAAACACTGGCTTATCGAAAAAGTACTAAGAGGGAAAAAAGTTTTAAAAATAATGTGTTTAACTAATAGTGCCATAATAATAATTTAATTGGAACGTACACAAAAGTTTGGGGGGGTTTAAGGGAACAAAACCCCCATAAAATTTGTATGGGGTGCACAAATTTTACTTAATTTTTTTTGTAAGATACTGCTGTCGTAAAAATGCCACATGTCAATTTTCAATAAAAAATCTCTGAGAGTTTTCGATATATGAAAAAAAATCGATTTTCATTTTGTAACTTCAAAGGGCTGTAACTTTTTTTGTGTGCACTATTGTATATAGGTAAGTGAGGTTCAATCAACCTATTTTTGACCCCAGAATCTGTGGTATAATTTATGACCAATCTTTTCGGGACACCCTGTATAACATACCTACAACAATTCGTAAGTTATATCATTGTAATATTATGTTTGTACCTAACTGTTAGTTAATTTTGTAGTTTGTTCCTGATGAAGATGAAAAATTAATAAATGCTCATCGAAATATCGAATTCAACAGAATTAAATGTAGTTTCAATCTAAGCCACAGACCGCAATTCCCGATAATTTCATCACTGTTTTATAGTGTTATAGAATATATATATATATATATATATATATATATATATATATAAATTTTAAAATAAACATTATAGATGTCTTTTGCCCTTTGGTAATAATGTAATATTTCATTCTGTGGTTTTTTCAAACATATTTTTTAGTCTTCTAAAGATTAGAAAATCTTCTTAGAAATCTCATTGAGATGGAGTATAGGGAACAAGAAGAAGAAGAACAGACTGGTTTCCGCGCTGGAAGTACTTGCACAGATAATGTCTTCTACATATAAGAAAGAAAAAGTTGAAGTTTTCACTCTAATGGCATATAAAACAACATAATGCTATTCTACACCCCACCAGAATGAAAACAATGGGAACCTTCTCTGGTTACACCTCCGAGGCTTCTACAATTTGCAAGCCATACGGATGCTGAGACTAAGGAAGATGAGGGAATTCTACAATTTACAATTCACGTCCCATCTGCTCAGCGCGGTAAAGTTCCAACGAGAATGGTTCCCTTCATACTCCACACAGAGTAAATGTAAATAAAAAATGAATAACCATTTACAATTTCGTTGCAAAACGAAAACACAGCCGAACCATATTCTAGTCCAATCAGAGAGTGCTGCAAGCACCCCTACCGGTTTCGAAACTTATTAGTCTCTCATCAGGAGGCACATATGCTGCTCTCCCCGATCCAACCAAAACAAACCCCAGCGTGCAGTCCCGGATTGCAACGAACGAAATGGCATAGATGCCCTAGCGGCAACTGCTAGCAAAAAGTTTAAGTTTTCACTCTAATGGCATATAAAACAACATAATGCTATTCTACACCCCACCAGAATGAAAACAATGGGAACCTTCTCTGGTTACACCTCCGAGGCTTCTACAATTTGCAAGTCATACGGATGCTGAGACTAAGGAAGATGAGGGAATTCTACAATTTACAATTCACGTCCCATCTGCTCAGCGCGGTAAAGTTCCAACGAGAATGGTTCCCTTCATACTCCACACAGAGTAAATGTAAATCAAAAATGAATAACCATTTACAATTTCGAAAATTTCGTTTGCAACGAAATTGTAAATGGTTATTCATTTTTGATTTACATTTACTCTGTGTGGAGTATGAAGGGAACCATTCTCGTTGGAACTTTACCGCGCTGAGCAGATGGGACGTGAATTGTAAATTGTAGAATTCCCTCATCTTCCTTAGTCTCAGCATCCGTATGGCTTGCAAATTGTAGAAGCCTCGGAGGTGTAACCAGAGAAGGTTCCCATTGTTTTCATTCTGGTGGGGTGTAGAATAGCATTATGTTGTTTTATATGCCATTAGAGTGAAAACTTAAACTTTTTGCTAGCAGTTGCCGCTAGGGCATCTACGCCATTTCGTTCGTTGCAATCCGGGACTGCACGCTGGGGTTTGTTTTGGTTGGATCGGGGAGAGCAGCATATGTGCCTCCTGATGAGAGACTAATAAGTTTCGAAACAGGTAGGGGTGCTTGCAACACTCTCTGATTGGACTAGAATATGGTTCGGCTGTGTTTTCGTTTTGCAACGAAATTGTAAATGGTTATTCATTTTTCTTCTACATATATACACCGTTCTTAGGCATCCACGCCCTTCGGTAGGGATATATGGAGGAGTATCACCAAGCCGCAAGCCTTTATCCCTTGCCCTACTACTACACTAGTTTATTCCAGACCAAGTCGTAGACTCTATTGAGTTTTATACTACGGCGTTGGCCTTTTAAAAATTTCATGACCCAGCTGAGGCTCGAACCAGCGACCGCAAATCGCAAATCCACTAAAGTTGTCGATCGACTGCGTCTCAGCTAACTAGACCGTCTAGACCGACTTCTAATGTCTTCTGCCTAAAACAATTAATTGAAAAAAGTCAGCAACCAATCAAGAGACTCATCTCATGTTTGTTGACCTCCGTAAAGCATACGACAGCGTTCCTGTGACTAAATTGTGGAAATCACTACAAGATCCTAACATCAGCTACACTCTCATCAAAGCCTTAAAAAATCTATATAAAAATTCTACATCATAAGTAGAAATTGGCAACACACTATCTCAAAAGTTCATCGTTAACATGGGTCTGCGCCAGGGCTGCTGTATTTCACCAACTTTGTTCAAGATATATGTTGCAAAAGCGCTAAACCAGTGGAAACGTAAATGCCACGGTATGGGTATAGACCTCGGAGAGGTTTGTTTATATACCTTACAATTTGCTGATGACCAAGTCATCATGGTTAATGATAAAGACGATCTGCAGTATATCGCAAGAAAACTAAAGGAGGAATATGAACAGTGGGGCTTGGAAATTAATGTGGAAAAAACTAAATATCTACCCATAGGAGCTGAATTATCCAATATCAAATTAGAGTACAATGAAGAAGTCACATCCTGGAGTGAATACACTTACCTGGGATTAATGAGGATGAGGAAATAAAGAAAAGGGTAACACAAGCTAGAAGAACAATTGGCTGCCTAAATGGAATACTTTGGAGCTCCGAAATAGGAATACAACGAAAATACAATATTTATGAAACACTCATTAAAAGCATCCTACTTTACGGAGCAGAAACTTGGAGAATAACCGAGAACAGAAGAAAAAATTTGGAAGATGTATAAATGGATGTGTTTAGAAGATCGTTAGGTATATCCCGTAGGGAAAGAGTTCGAAATGAGGAAGTAAGACGAAGAATTGGAATAGATGGTTACTTAACAAGAGAAATTGAGAGGAAACCGTTGATTTGGTATGGTCATGTTCAAAGAATGGAAGACACAAGATTGCCCAAAGAGATTTTGCAGTGGACACCACCAAACCGCAAAAAACGAGGAAGATCCAAAAAGACATGGAAAGAAGGGGTAACCAACGCAATGAGCACAAGGGATCTTGGAGATGGCCAATGGGATGATAGAAGGACGCGGAAGTTAGGCGTTGGTCAACGTCGAAAGACGTTCTAAAACCGATACATATATATAGCCGTCCTGGTCCTGGTAGACGACAACTATCCTGGCTGAAAAACATTCGTGACTGGACCGACGCGACTTAACACACACAGAAGCTTTTAAGAAAAGCAGAAGATAGAGACGAATTTGCAATGGTTATAGTGGAGTCGGTTATAGTGGCAATTAACTAGACCCCCAACGCTAGAGGAGGTCCAAACGGCAATCCACATACAAAAAAGCCATAAAGCACCGGGAATAGATAAAATACCGGCAGAACTACTCAAGCAAGGAGGAAGGAATTTGACACAACAGATGTACCAGCTAATACGAGAGATATGGATAGAAGAAGAAATCCCCCAACAATGGAAGAAAAGTATAATCTGCCCTATTCATAAAAAAGGAGACAAACTGTTGTGTCAGAATTATAGAGGCATCTCTTTACTTTGTTCGGGATACAAAATATTCACAAACATCCTTAATCGAAGACTTCAACCTCTCACGGAAAAAATCATCGGGGAATATCAAGCAGGGTTTAGGCAAAATAGATCTACCATTGACCAACTATTTACAGTTAAACAAATACTAGCCAAAGCATGGGGATTCAATGCCTATGATTCAATATATAGAACAATTCTACCTAATATATTGGAAGAATTTGGCATACCATCAAAAGTAATACGACTAGTGCAAATGACAACGACAGAAACAGAAGCACAGGTATGTATTCAAGGACAGATCACTGATGCGTTTACGATAACGCAAGGACTGAAACAAGGCGACGGACTGGCTCCAAGGCTTTTTAATCTTGTTCTTGAATATGTAATTAGACGGTTGACGGTGAGCGGAAATAACATACTTACAAACAAATCTACCCAATTAGCAGCATACGCAGATGATATAAACATAATGAGCAGAACAATGAATGCAGCGGAAGAAACCTACGTTGAGTTGAAACAGAGTGCAGAAGCAGTAGGGCTAGCAATAAATACAAATAAAACAAAACTACTCATACAAACCAGATCAAATAGACCGGCGCAACAACACTTTATTGACGATATAGAACATGTGAATAGATTCACGTACCTAGGAATGGATCTGGTTGCAAGCAATGAAGAAGAACCGGAAATAAATAGAAGGCTTGTGCTGGCAAATAAAGCCTATTTCGCGATGGGCCACATATTCAAATCGCGAGACGTACACCGGAAAACAAAACTCCGGGTATATAAAACAATAATCAGGCCCATAGTAAGTTATGGCTGCGAAACATGGGTGGTGACACAGAAATCTGCCAATGCATTAGATGTGTTTGAAAGAAAAGTGTTACGTAGGATACTGGGCCCAATAAGTGAAAATAACAACTGGCGAATTAGGTATAATAGAGAAATATACGAGCAATATAGCGAACCAACTCTAGCACAATACACTAAACTGCAGAGATTACGGTGGGCAGGGCACGTGGTCCGCATGCATGAAGATAGAATCCCCAGAAAATTGCTAAATGCAAGAATGCAGGGAAGAAGACCTGTTGGAAGACCTAAAAAGAGATGGGAAGACGAAGTCGATGAGGATGCCAGAAACTTACTGGGAACGCGTTCATGGAAAAGAACAGCGGTAAATCGAAATTATTAGAGAAGCTTGTTGAAGGAGGCCAAGGCTCGATTTGGGCCGTAGTGCCATTGGATGGATGGATGGATAGTGGAGTCGGCACTAGAAGAAGAAGCTTCTGAAACACGAACAAAGACTTAGAATTTTAACTCGATACTAGTCATTTATACAAAACAACTTCAAAACAAAATACTAAAATGCTTATACCTATTAGAGCAAAAAATGCAAAAAATACACTTTGTAAAGTACTTAGTTTAAGAGCTTTAAAATAAAAATTATTTTTTTTCTCTGCCGCAGCCACTGCTTTTTCAAACTCTTGTTCGTATATTTTATACTGGTATTGGACAAGTCCAGTTTCTTTAAGAGTTATCAATTTTTTATTAAAAACGTCAAGAAACGGATGTCCTTTTCTAAACGCAATCCTGAAATACATTATAGTATGAAAATCCTTCAATAGTACATTTAGAAGAGGATAACCATCTTTGTCTAGATACACATTAGGTGGTAGTAAATATTGAACAGCTTTTAGAGACCTAAGTGATACAGTATTCTTCTCATTAACTGTCATGTTGATACATCCCCAAAAATTGCTGTAGACAACTTCACTAGACCAAGTAATATATTGCTCTATGGGATCATGTGACTCTTTTAAATACTCAACCATGAGTTTGCTTACCATACATACCTTAAAATTAAATTTGAGCATATCAGTACGGCATTTAATAGGATTATAGGTGTTACTTTTTCTCATAAGATCAAACATTTGACTTTTGTAAACGGTAGTGAATATGAGTACGAATATTAGGTAATTAATAAAAATAATTTTAACAGATTTTTTTCTGGTATACAGAGCAACAGTGCCTTCAAAGAGCAGAGCCAAAAGAAAAGATATAATCTCAGTATGCGGTTTTTCAGGAATTAAATAGTCAGTTAAAGATATTACCAAAGACAATGTTAAAAGTAAAATAATGAAACATATCCATACAGGTTTCTTAAACTCTCCATAAAAAATGGTCCAGTTGTCAGTGATTAAAACAGTTGGTGTTATAAATACTATTTTATCTTCCGTAAATCTTACAGTTAGGTCAAAACTATAAGCTTCACCCAGGTATTCTGAAGCAAACACAGCACCGTATATATCGTATGTACGATTATTTATAAATTCTGGAGATATCTCGATGGTACCAGGTGGTTCCTTCGTTTTTATGTAATTTAGGTGTACATTTATGTGTTTACCAATTATATTGAACAATTCGGTATGTATTCCTTTAGTTGGACTTATAATAAAAGGTGGAGCAGCATCGTACAGCACATTGAGGTAATCGTATTTTTTTAGAAAAAATTTTTTAAAATCATATTTTTCATAAATTTTGATATATTTTTGTTTTGGGTGCATTTCAATTAACTGATGATCGGGAGTCATCTTATAGATTTCATAGTAACTTTTCTTAGGATGTAACCTAACAAATAAAGCATTATAAATGAAATACTGCTCAAGAGTGTTTATTATATTTTGGTCTGCTTTTTGTACATAAAAAATAAAACAATTTGCATTGGCCAACATCTGTGATTGATGCAAAACATCTAAAATTTCAGAAATATTTCCTGAAATAATATATATATCTGGCAACATTGTATACATTTTGGTAACTTTACAAATTTTATTATAGAAAACTACAGGATAATTTATATTTCTGACATTGACATTTACAACATATACAAACTGTTTGGTAACAATTACAGATTTAATTACTTCATTTATGAATTCTTCTAGTTCAATTTCATTAGCTTTAACAGAAATATATGCTTCAGTAAAAAATATTCCACTTATCAGCAAAAGCAGGAACAACATTTTTCAACTAATATATCCTTTAGTTAAAATCTACAGCAGTATTTTTTGACAACAACATTTTTAGAAATATTGTTGAAAAATAATGTAAAACTCTAGCCTGTAATTTATAAGAACAACCTTTTCATTCACTGATTGCTTTTCTGGCTTTATCATCACAAGAACTGTATGTAATTTAATGTATGTATGATATTATTAATTTTGATTTATTTTTGACATTTTATCTTTAACCTTCATTCATAGCAGTGAAAAAAGTAATATCTTAAATTAATTTTATGCACACTGAAAAAAGTTTATATTACTTTTAAATCTCAATTATAACTAGATTATCTAGAACTACGTTTCAATGTATTTAATGTATTAGTCCATTCTTTCACGGTTTTTGCTCTAAATTTTAAAGAACCGCTTGGATTGACAAGAAATTTGGCATACGTATAGCTTACATGTCAAAGAAAAAAAGTGATATTGTGCCGATGTGTGCTTTTGCCCTGGGGGTGACTTTCACCCCCTCTCGGGGGTGAAAAAATATATGTCTAAAATAAGTCCGGAAATGGGTAAACTGACTAATTTTAAGTAACTTTTGTTCTATAGAGCTTTTTCGCTAAGTCAACACTTTTCGAGTTATTTGCGAGTGAATATGTCCATTTTTCAACAAAATAACCACATTTTTAGACGGTTTTTCGCAAATAACTCAAAAGTAAGTATTTTGTCGAAAAAAACGATCTTAGCAAAAATATAGCCTATAAAAAAGTAAAAAAAAATGGTGTACACTTTAGGTCTCTGGATCTCGTAGAACCAGAGTTATAGCCAATGAAAAATAGATTCATATTCACCAAATTTCAAATAGAATATTTCGACGTGAAATATCCAAAAAATTAAGCACTTTTTGGGGAAAACCCATTTTAACTTTTTTAAAGTGCTTAAAAAAGCTTTATTTCTGTTTTTACAAAACGTTTCTAGCATTAAATTTCAGCAAGTTACGCTCAAAATAAAGTTGGTCCCTTTTGTTTTTGCAAAAAAAAATCGGGAAGACCACCCTCTAATTAGCAACTTAAATGAGATTAATCGTTACCGCTCCACAAATTATTTTACTTATGTTGTGTTTATATGATCTGTAAGTTTCATCGGTTCAAAGTGCTTATTTTTGAAAAAATTTGGTTTCAAATTAAAATTTTTAAAAATTTAAATTTTTGAAAAATATGCTTTTTTTTCAAAGTAACTTAAAAATTGTTAGAGATACCAAAAATCTCGAAAACCAAAAAAAGTCAGATTTGCTTTTCTGAATATCATGTATTTTTTATTTCTCTGTTTTTATCTCTCTATAGACAAAAATTGATAAAGATTTGGTGTTTCTAAATTTGCATACATTCGTAATCAGTGACTCGTTCAACCCTTTTTAACTACAGCCCTTTCAATAATAAGGACTTTGAACCGATGAAACTTACAGATCATATAAACAATATATACACGATTCAAGAAACTTGTGAAATCGTAACGATTAAGTTCATTTAAGATACTAATTAGGGGGTGATTTTCTCGATTTTTTTACCAAAAACAAAAGGGACTAACTTTATTTTGAGCGTAACTTGTTTAATTTTGATGCTAAAGTTTTTTTTTTATAAAACAAAAATGAAGCTTTTTTTAAACACTTTAAATAAGTTGTAATGAGTTTTCCCCGAAATGTGCTTCATTTTTGGTTATTTCACGTTAAAGTATTCCATTTGGAATTTGACGAATATGAACCTATTTTTCATTAGCAATAACTCTGCTTCTACCAGGTGTAGAGACGTGATATATACACCATTTTTTTTTTAATTTTTACAGGCTATATTTTTGCTACGAATGTTTTTTCGACAAAATACTTACTATTTGAGTTATTTGCGAAAAACCGTCTAAAAGCGTGGTTATTTTGTTGAAAAAATGAACATATTCACTGCCCAATAACTCGAAAAGTATTGACTTAGTGAAAAAACTCTATAGAACAAAAGTTACTTAAAATTAGCCAGTTTATCCATTTCCTGACTTTCTTTGGACGAATATTTTTTCACCCCCAAAAGGGGGTGAAAAACACCCCCAGGGCAAAAGCACATATCGGCACAATATCACTTTTTTTCTTTGAGTTGTTAGCTATGTGTATGCCAAATTTCATGTCAATCCAAGCGGTTCTTTAAAATTTAGAGGTTTTGCAATATTTTACCGTTAAAGAACGGACTATACATATAGTGTATTGGAAATTTTTTTTTGGAACACAAGAACTTTCAATGCAATAAGTTTGATTTTTGATTTGCAATTAACCAGTGTAAAGTACCCCGAACAAACCTTATGGAAATTAGGTCCCAGTGGATTTAGTTCATACTTTGGGAAAATACCCTCTGAAGCATCCTGATAAAAAGTTCTCATGGGCACATCTCGATCGTATGAAGGATTTTTAAGATATAGAGGCACAAACTTGGAAAATTATAAGATTTACCGGGTATTCCAATTGCCTGAATTACTGGTTATCTGGCAACATGTAGAAGTTTGGATCAAAGAAAAGTACTACTAGTCTAGGATTTTTTCCTGGCTATCCAATAGCGACCTTTACTTTGACCATGACCTTCAACGGACGTCATCTTCTAGAGTTTCGAGGGTTTTCGGCATTAAATTGATATAAACAGATTACTCATGGGTTTTTGGGATCGCGAAACACGAATATGCCATCAGAATTGACCTTCGGAGCACTTGATAGCCAGGGCCACTGCAAGGGCCGTCATCTTCTAGAGCTTCGATGGTTTTCGGCATTTAATTGATGCAAATGAATTACTGGAGGGTTTTTTGATGTCGCTAAACACGAATATGCCACCAGAACCAACTTCCGGAGCACTCAGTTTCCAAGCTCAATGAAAGGGGCTCCTTTAGTTTCGAGGGTCTTCGGTACTACATTAATGCAAACGGATTAGTTATAGGTTTTTGGGGTTGCTGAACACGAATACGTCATCAGCACAGACACGGGAGCACCTGGTGCCTAAGACAGGTTATCTTCTGGGGTTTCGAGAGTTTTCGGTATTAAATTGATGCAAGCGGATTTCTCTTGTGTTTTTGGGGTTGCTGAACATCAATATGACTTAGATAAAAGACTCTGGAGTATCTAGTGACTACGATTAATAACACTATCAAAATAGAATATAGTAAATCGATCTTAAAATAAGTGACGGAAAAACAGATATAAATTAAGTTTATATTTATAAATAATTAAAACAATTGAATAGCACAACATAGTTATTTTAATAAAGATCTACAAATAGCAAAAAAAAAACTTTTCACCAATTTGTACGCTTTCTTTGAACAGCAGCTCAGAAAACCTCCGAGTACCAATCCGTTTGCATCAATTTAGTACCGAAAACTCTCAAAACTCCAAAAGATGTCTTGCCTTAGGCGCCCCGGTGGTTGTTCTGATGGAGTATTCATGTTCAGAAACTCCAAAAAGACACGAGTAATCTATTTGTTTCAATTTAATGCCGAAAACTGTCGAAACTCGAGAAGATGAATAACCTTATGCCTCCTCTACACATCAGCAGACGCGTCTGCGGATGCATCTGCGGATGCATCTGCCGATGTAAGAAAGTGCCTCCTCTACACATCGGCAGACGCGTCCGCGGAAACCTTTTGGTCGGTTCTTGGAAAACCGACAACAACCGCATGCCTTAAAAATAAACAACAGACCACCAACAGACGACCAAATTACCCCATCTACACATCTGCGGATGCATATGGGGATGTCATCCGCGGACGCGTCTGCTGATATGTAGAGGAGGCATTAGGCACCAGGTGCTTTGTGGGTCGGATCTGATGGCGTAGTAGCGTTCACCGACCCCAAAAACTATGAGTAATCCGTTTTTATCAATTTAATGCGGAAAACCCTCGAAACTCCAGAAGATGACGTGCCGTAGGTACAAAGTGATTCGAGGGTCGGGTACGATAGTGCAGTGTTTCTCAACCTTTTTCTTAACAGGGACCGGTAATATTTGGGATAATTTTTAGCGGACCGGTAATAGTCCAGGGCCCATCTGTTTTGAGATGGACGTTGAAAGGTGACTCAATTTTTTTTGCAGAAATTGCAAAGGTCCGGAACAGATCCTCTCAGAAAGGTCCGGAACATTGTTTAAATAATTAAAATGTCAAAAAATGAAGGAAAAATTCGATTTTTTTCTTCGTTTTTTGATTATAACTTTAAAAGTATTAATTTCCGAGAAAAGATGTACTAACATAAAAGTTGTGTAACTATATTTGCTATAATATAGAATTAGTTAAAATTTTAAAAAATAGTCACCCTTGTTGCAAAATAGCAATAATTGCGAAAAAACCATACAAAAACCAGTATTCGCATTTTATGTTTTTCAACCATTTATGCTAAACTTAGGAAATTCATATTTCACCCAGAAAAACTTTATGATACAGTAAAGTAATACTGTAAATTTCATTAAGATCGGTTCAATATATTTTGCAAAATAAATTTTGAAATCCAACTTTCGCAAAAAAAATTCAATTTTTCAAAATGTTACAGGACTGAAAATAAAGTAGATAGCAAGTTGAAATTTTTTTTACTTATAGAAGTGTACTGTACTTTTCATGTGCAATTTGTAAAATTAAAACTACCACGGCGTCAGGAATTTTTTTAAATAAACATTAATTATTGGTGCTACGCGCAGGACAGCGGTGTTGGATTCACACAAGTTGATTTCCACCAAAATTTCTTTCAATCTTTATCTAATATATTATTTTCTTACTCTATATTTTGTTGTATTTTAATATTTTAATTCCACAAAAACCAAACTAATTTTATTATTGTTTGTGAAATATTGTTTAAACAATTGCATATGTATAAAAATAATAAACTTTTATTCTCTAAGTTAAAATATATGAACAAAGAAAGTTTTTGCTAAAAAAGTGTTATTTCAAAGGGTAGAGTATGTGTTTTTATTTTGCAATAAACAAATTTATTTATTTATATCGAAATATAATAAAAATTAAAATGTATCAATCATTATCAAAGGTCATTGGAATGCCCAATCAGAGCAAACTATCCGCTGTCCTGCGCACAGCACCAATAATTAATGTTTATTTAAAAAAATCCTGACACCGTGGTAGTTAATTGATTTTAATTTTACAAATTGCAAATGAAAGGTACAGTACAGTTATATACGCAAAAAAATTTTTAACTTGCTATCTGCTTTATTTTCAGTCCTGTACCATTTTGAAAAAATGAATCTTTTTTGCGAAAGCTGGATTTCAAAATTTATTTTGCAAAATCTGTTAAACCGATCTTAATAAAATTTACAGTATTGTTTTACTGTATTATATAGTTTTTCTGGGTGAAATATGACGGTCCTAAGCGTAGCATAAATGGTTGAAAAACGTAAAATGCCAATACTTGTTTTTGTATGTTTTTTTGGCAATTATTGCTATTTTGCAACAAGGGTGACTATTTTTTAAATATTTCACCAATTCTATATTGTAGGAAATTTAATTACGCAACTTTTATGTAAATACAACTTTTCTTGGAAATGAAGACTTTTAAAGTTATAATCAAAAAACCAAGTAAAAAATCGAATTTTTTCTTCATTTTTTGACATTTTGAATATTTAAACAATGTTCCGGACCTTTTTGAGAGGGAGGATAACTCAAATATTAATATTTGAGTTATTTTCAAGCAATTTCTGCAAAAAAATTTGAGTCACCTCTCAACGTCCAAATGTACTAATATTTTTACAGATGCGCCCTGGTCTATAATACTTAGGATAATTTTTAGCGGACCAATAATTTTTTCAAATATGTATTACCTACATGTTTAGTAAATTATTATTGAAAACTAAAATTACAAAAACTATTTTCACAAAAATTTTAACAGTTTAATGTGATTTTCCGTTTCATCTGTATAACAGTGTCCATTTGTGCTAATCGAAGTCACGTGTTTATCGACAACCGATTCCTCGCTTTGTTTTTAGTTTTGTCGTCATTGTCGAAAATCCTGCTTCACATAAATATGTTGTGGCAAAAGGGAGCAACATCTTCATAGCCTGGTTGTGAAGACTGGGATATTATTCTTTCATTTTGATCCAAAATTCATTGGATGTCATTGTCGAAAAATTTACCTTCGTCATTTACGTCAAATCAGAACCCAATTTTAAAATATGTTGTGTCGTTACTTTGATATTATTTTGAATTTTTGTAGTAGGCGTTGTAAGTCATCTTCGTTTTCGGCTATTAAGATTGCATCATCTGCGTAGCAAAGTATTCTCATGGTTCGGTTACCCATTTTGTATCCCTGATTCATTTTGTTAACACTACAAATGAAAGGATTTGTATTATCGATAAATTACTCTCAAGTAGGTACACCGATGTCTGTGGGAAAATGCTTTTCAAACCCATCATACAATGCTTGTAAATGGATACAAATTGTTGCATTACGTTTTATAATATAATTTAATTCTTTTTTGATATTTAGGAAATCTAAGTAAGCGGAGAATATTTGACAGTTATTTTGCTTAACTTGCGTTAACCAACACTTAATCTTTTTCTTAAAAGCATCTATTTTGCTGTGCAAATTAAATATATCTGTTGTACTACTACCCCGAAGATGAAGACTTTATAGTCCATTCTTTCACGGTTTTTGCTCTAAATTTTAAAGAACCGCTTGGATTGACATGAAATTTGGCATACGTATAGCTTACATGTCAAAGAAAAAAAGTGATATTGTGCCGATGTGTGCTTTTGCCCTGGGGGTGACTTTCACCCCCTCTTGGGGGTGAAAAAATATATGTCCAAAATAAGTCCGGAAATGGGTAAACTGACTAATTTTAAGTAACTTTTGTTCTATAGAGCTTTTTCGCCAAGTCAACACTTTTCGAGTTATTTGCGAGTGAATATGTTCATTTTTCAACAAAATAACCACATTTTAAGACGGTTTTTCGCAAATAACTCAAAAAGTAAGTCTTTTGTCGAAAAAAACGTTATTAACAAAAATATAGCCTATAAAAAAGTAAAAAAATGGTGTACGCGCTATGTCTCTGGATCTCGTAGAACCAGAGTTATAGCCAATGAAATATAGATTCATATTCACCAAATTTCAAATAGAATATTTCGACGTAAAATATCCAAAAAATTAAGCACTTTTTGGGAAAAACCCATTATAACTTTTTTAAAGTGTTTAAAAAAAGCTTTATTTCTGTTTTTACAAAAAGTTTCTACCTTTAAATTTAAGCAAGTTACGCTCAAAATAAAGCTGGTCCCTTTTGTTTTTGCAAAAAAAAATCGGGAAGACCACCCCCTAATTAGCAACTTAAATTAAATTAATTGTTACCGCTCCACAAATTATTTTACTTATGTTGTGTTTATATGATGTGTAAGTTTCATCGATTTAAAGTGCTTATTTTTGAAAAAAATTAGTTTCAAAGTAAAATTTTTAAAAATTTAAATTTTGAAAAATATGCTTTTTTTCAAAATAACTTAAAAATTGTTAGAATACCAAAAATCTCAAAAAAGAAAAAAAGTCAGATTTGCGCTTCTGAATATCATGTATTTTTTTGTTTTTCTGTTAGACAAAAATTGATTGAGATTTGGTGTTTCTAAATTTGCATACATTCGTGATCAGTGACTCGTTCAACCCCTTTTAACTACAGCCCTTTCAATAATAAGGACTTTGAACCGATGAAACTTACAGATCATATAAACAATATATACACGAGTCAAGAAACTTGTGAAGTCGTAACGATTAAGTTCATTTAAGATACTAATTAGGAGGTGATTTTCTCTATTTTTTTACCAAAACCAAAAGGGACTAACTTTATTTTGAGCGTAACTTGTTTAATTTTGATGCTAGAATTTTTTTTATAAAACAAAAATGAAGCTTTTTTTAAACAATTTAAATAAATTTTAATGAGTTTTCCCCGAAATGTGCTTCATTTTTGGTTATTTCACGTTAACGTATTCCATTTGGAATTTGACGAATATGAAGATATTTTGCATTAGCTATAACTCTACTTCTACTAGGTGTAGGGACGTGATATATACACCATTTTTTTAAACTTTTTACATGCTATATTTTTATTAAGAATGTTTTTTCGACAAAATACTTCCTATTTGAGTTATTTGCAAAAAACCGTCTAAAAGCGTGGTTATTTTGTTGAAAAAATGCCAAATTCACTGCCAAATAACTCGAAAAGTATTGACTTAGTGAAAAAACTCTATAGAACAAAAGTTACTTAAAATTAGCCAGTTTATCGATTTCCTGACTTTCTTTGGACGAATATTTATATAATACCACCCCCAGAGCAAAAGCACATATCGGCACAATATCACTTTTTTTCTTTGACTTATTAGCTATGTGTATGCCAAAATTCATGTCAATCCAAGCGGTTCTTTAAAATTTATAGGTTTTGCAATATTTTACCGTTAATGAACGGACTATTAATTTAAATCGTTAACGTAAGAAAATATGTCACTCAGATAGGCCAATTTTGCGACCCATTCTCTAACGGAAAAATAATTCGATAATGAAGATTTTTTTTTCATTTAGAAATATTTTCACTTATGTTCGTAATTCAAATAGTTTTGTCAATACTTTGCCCTGAGACAACCATCTTACTTCAGCATGGAGTAATAGTTATTAGTTGTAGTTACAAGTAATGTTCTGCCCCTACTTCTTGACAAAGTATTGCAAATAATCTTGAATTTAAATCGCTGTTCTTATTAAAATTCACGATTTTTATAAATTCGCAAAAGCACATCATTTAGTCCTGGTGACAAATTTCTCGTTGCTAAATATTGACGATGTATGACACAATGTGTAATTATGAGATCTGAGGACGAAACTTCTTGAATTTTTTTAGCAACACCACAGTGCTTTCCTGTCATATTAGCTGCTCCGTCAGTGCACAGGCCAACGAACTTCTTCTGTTGGTTGTCACTGTATCAGAGCGCGAAATTCGCGGGGGGTTTGCAAATGCAACATATTTTCTGCGGGCCGGCAAAATTTTTCCACGGACCGGCGCCGGTCCATGGACCGGCGGTTGAGAAACATTGCGATAGTGTATGCATGTTCAGCAAATCCAAATACCTAAGAGTAATCCATTTGCATCAATTTAGTACCGAAAACTCTCGAAACTCCGGAAGAAAACCTGTCTTAGGTACCAGGTGCTCCTGTGTCTGTGCTGATCACGTATTCGTGTTCAGCAACCCCAAAAACCTATAACTAATGCGTTTGCATTAATGTAGTACCGAAGACCCTCGAAACTCCAGGAGCCCCTTTCATTGACCTTGAAAACCAGGTGCTCCGACCCGGTTTAACGACCTCAAAAAACCCTCCAGTAATTCATTTCCATCAATTAAATGCCGAAAACCATTGAAACTCTAGAAGATTTTTTTGTTTAATGTTTATTATGCAACCTGTTACATCATATAATAACAATAAGCATACATGTTGATTGGTACAATGTTGTGAGAGAGAGTTTGTCCAATGATCAACTCTCTGTATGCACTTTTACATTCTTACATTTATGTTAAAAATAATAAAAATTTTTAACTTTACATTATTACAGTGAAATTAGAAAATAAAATAAAACTATCACATTTTAAAATTAATTTCATATATACAATTATTGCTGTTAGAATGGTAGATCCAAGGGTGTTGTTATTTTCAGCCTTCGGGTTTCTTCACTGTTGTCAAGCAGATTAATTGCCAGTGTGTTTGGATGTTGCTCTAAGCGTCTTAGGTAGTTTGTGCTAAGCTGTTTGGTCACTGCAGTAACCGTTGGCATCTCTAGATCATTATAAATGTCTCGGTTTGTTACGAACCAAGGAGCATCTACTATACTGCGCAGGGCTTTTGACTGGAATCTCTCGATGATAGCAATGTTCGATTTAGATGCTCTTCCCCATAAATGGATTCCATAGGTCCATACTTGTTTGAGAACGGTATTGTAAGCTAGTAATTTGTTCCGCAATGATAATTGTGATTTTCTGCCAAGGAGCCAGTACAGCTTTTTTCATTTAGTATCCAGCTGCTTTCTTTTTTCCATATGTGGGTACGCCAGGTTAGATGTTTGTCCAGGTGTATCCCCAAATATTTTACGCTGTCTGTTTTAGGTATTCGTTCATTGTTGAATGTGATGCTTGGCGTTTCGCCATGGCATTTTGTGAATGTTATGTGTGCAGATTTACTTTCATTTATTGTAATTCGCAATTTCCTTGCCCACGTTGCTATATTGTTGAGACTGGTTTGTAGTGTTGTCGCTGCTACTTCAGGATTTCTGTTTACTGCTAATGTAGCTGTGTCGTCAGCAAACGTAGAGGTGACTGTGTTATCAGTACATGGCAGATCAGCCGTGAAGAGTAGGTATAAGACTGGGCCTAAGACACTCCCTTGTGGGACTCCTCATTTGATGATGCGTAGTTTAGTTACTTCATTTTCATATCTGACTCTGAAGTATCGTTCTTCTAAGTAGGATTTTAGAATCAAATATATTGTTGTTGGTAGCTGCGTTTTTAATTTGTAAATGAGTCCCTCATGCCACACCTTGTCAAAGGCTTTGCTGATATCCAAAAAAGCTGATTCACAGTAACTTTTATCTTCGAATGCTTTGATGATTGTGTTAACAACACGATGCACTTGTTCTACTGTCGAGTGTTTCTGACGAAATTCAAATTGATAGTCTGGTATTAAGGTTTTTGCTGCGACAGTTTCCATCAGTCTCTTCATCAGTAACTTTTCCATTATTTTTGACAAGACTGGTAGTAAACTGATTGGTCGATAGGAGCCAGGTTCATTTGGCTGTTTTCCCTAATTAATGAATGAATTAATATGATTTCTGCTACCTTCCATTGTGCAGGGAAGTACTTCAGTCTTAGAACTGCGTTGAAGAGTTGCGTCAACATAACGACCGCTTTTCTAGGAAGTTCTTTTAATATTTGGCCGGTAACCAGGTCATAGCTAGGTGCCTTCTTGGGGTCTAAGTGATTTTTTATAACGTCGTAAGTTTCTTGTATTGTGAAGTTTTTAATAGGCTCCATTTGTTGCTCGTTTTCCTCAAGGAATGCATATATTTCGTCGTCATTAATTCCGTTTGCAGGAGGTAACGGTTGAAATACTTCCTCCAAATATCTACCGAAAACTTCTACCTTTTCTCCATCTGTTTTGGCCCAGGTACCATCAGATTTTCTAATTGGTGGGATTTGATCTCGTGGCTGTTTTAGGTGTTTTGTAGCTTTCCAGAGACTATAGTTAGTATCGGCTGAGGGTGATAAGTTTTGTAGATATTCTGTGAATGATTTATTTTTAAGTCTTCTAAGTGTTTCTTTTAGCTGCCTCGCAGCTCGATTGTATCTTCGTTTATCATCTGGGTGCCTTGTTCTTTGGCAGGTGTTTCTTAGTCTTCTCTCTTGGTTAATCATCTCTCTGACATTTAAGGGGCAGTTTACTTGTTTTTGCTTTGGTGTTGTTGTAGGGGTTGATTCCCATGCAGCCCCTTGGACCAGTGTTGTGAAGTACTCCACCGCATCTTCGAGTTCTTTTGCATTCTTTAAGGATATAGCTAGGTTTAGCTTTTCTTCAATTTTATCCTGGAATAGATCCCAATTAGTTTTGTTATTGCATAAGGTTATTGGTTTTTCTTTTAATACTACCGAGGAGTTAATTGTAGCAATTACTGGTGTATGATCAGAGGCAATATCAAAATTTGACTGTATGTCTAGGTATCCTTGTGCAAAACCTTTTGTAATGAAGAAATCTAGGCAGTCAGGTATTTTTCAATGATCTGTTGGCCAGTAGGTTGGTCGATATGTAGATAGATGGTCTAGTTTTAATTCCTGTTTTACTTGATGGAGTATTCTGCCTCTAGCGGGTGCTGTAAGCCGAGATCCCCAGCTGGTATGTTTAGCATTGTAGTCACCCCCTGCTAGGAATCTATTCCAAGACTCTATCAAGAATCTATAGCCAAGACTTTTGAAGAGGTTGGTGAATGCTTCTTTGTTAGAGGGCAGTAGGCAGCTGAAACCGCTATTGGCCCTATCCAATCCTCTATGACTAAGCTGACTACTTGGAGGTATGTTTCTTCTACTTTGTTAGCCAAATGGTGTTTAATGCCATCCTTTATTAGGACCATGGCTTCTGCTCTTGCTAGTCTAACGGCAACGGGGTGCGCTGCATTATAACTGGTATATCCATGCATCTTGAAACTAGTGTTAGAAGTTAGGTGGGATTCTGAAATTAGCATTATATCTATTTTATGAGACTCTTAAAATACCTGCAATTCATTTTTATGGTTCAATAGACCATTAGCATTCCTGAGAGCAATTTTGAATAACTGTGCCATCTATACTCTAGTTTCCCTGCCTTGTTTTACCTCCAATCTAAGGTTTTTAACCTCTAGTATTAAGTCGTTGATTGAATCTTGTTGTTTTTCAATAGTTAGCTGCAGTTGTCTGTTTTGTTGCTGGAGGTAATTGTTTTGGTGTTGTAGAAATGCTATTACTTGAAAATCATTTGCTGAGGAATTTGGTTGGGCGTTTGTATTTGTTGGTAACACTACATGTTCTGCTGCAGCTTCTGCATACGTCATAGCTATTGACTTTTCTTCATTTGTGTTACTATGTTTTGTTATTTTGGCTGGTTGGGGTGTGTTTATTTTGACAGGTGCACTTCTGTTTTGAGGAAATCTACGATTTATGATATCAAGATATACCTGGCACCCTTTGTAGTTTGAGGGATGCGCTCCTCCGCAAAGAGAACATTTGGGTGGCTTACCATCCTCTTTTTTCTTTGTGCACTGTCTATAATCGTGTAGTCCTGCACATTTGACACATCGAAATTGCTGTGTACATTGATTTCTAGTGTGTCCATAATTCTAGAAGATGACGCCCCTTGCAGTGGCCCTGGCCACCACGTGCTCCGGAGGTCAATTCGGATGGCATATTCGTGTTTCGCGATCCCAAAACCCATGGGTAATCTGTTTGTATCAATTTAATGCCGAAAACCCTCGAAACTCTAGAAGATGACGTCCGTTTAAGGTCAAGGTCAAAGTAAAGGTCTTCATTGGATAGCCAGAAAGAAATCCTAGACTACTAGTACTTTTCTTTGATCCAAACTTCTACATGTTGCCAAATAACCAGTAATTCAAGGAATTGGAATACCCGGTAAATCTTATAATTTTCCGAGTTTGTGCCTCTCTATCTTGATAATGCTTCATACGATCGAGATGTACCCATAAGAACTTTTCACCACAATGCTTCAAAGAGTATTTTCCCAAAGTATGAACTAAATCCACTGCGACCTAATTTCCATAAGGTTTGTGCGGGGTACTTTCAAGACTAAAGCGGTAAAGGGATTACAGTCGAACAAATGAATTAATTTTAAAACATCGCGACGTTATATTGAAATTTACACTGGTTTGTTGCAAATCAGAGATCTCAGTTCGGTGAAGTCGAACAAATGAATTAAATATGAAACATCGCCACGTTGTCTTGAAATTTACACTGGTTAATCGCAAAGCAAGAATCTAACTTATTGCATTGAAAGTTTCTATGTTCCGGAAAAGATTTCCATACCTGCATAGTGAAGTCATTTTTGAAAAAGCATTACTATCTCTATCTTAAAGTGAAGGAATAATAATTACAGGAAGATCCAATAACAACATAAGATATTCAGATGACACCGTGATTATGGCAATCTCTGCTGAACAACTCCAATTACTACTCAACAAAACAAAGACTAAAAAACATAAAAAGACCAAATAGATGATAATAATAAAGAATAAAGGAAACAAATATACAAATAAACATATACAGTCGGAAAAATGAAAGATTACCCATGAACGATCACACCAATCACTTATTTTGTTTTTGCTGTCTTTTTCTATAAATAACAAACGTTTGTTATAGAAAAAGATAGCAACATATTATCATATATTTTGTCTTATTTATATTAATTTTTAGTCCATATTATTTTATATGTTTTATATTATTGAAAGCCCTTTTGTGTTTTGCTATACGTTTGTTAAAGATTCCGCCAGTCGATAAAAGTTTTTGGTCAGACGCTACATGTAACAGCTGTAGTGAGCTTAAATTTGAAGTAAATTTTGTGGAAGTACAGAAAACAACAATTTGCAGTGTTTTATTATTACAAATAAGTAATTTACAATCAATGGTCCTAAACTATTACAATTTGAATATCTAAGCTTTTGTTAACATGAACAACTTAAAATTTCAACATCGATTCTAGTTATCCTTACAGAAGAATCTCCAAACAAAATACTAAACTACTTGTACCTATTAGAGCAAAATAGGCAAAAAATACGCTCTGTAAATTACTAATCTTAAGCGCTTTAAAGTAAAAATTATGTTTTTTCTGCATTGCAGCTAAAGCTTTTTCATACTCTTCTTCGTATATTTTATAGTGGTATTGTATAAATCCAGATTCCTTAAGAATCGTCAATTTTTTATTAAAAATATCAAAAAGCGGGTGACATTTTCTAAATGCAAAATTGAAATATACATAAGAATGAAAATCTTCTTCTAATATATTTAATAGGGGGTAACCCTTTTCATCTACATATTTATTGGGTACGTCGTATTTAGTAACTTTCAAGGACCTTACTGATACAATGTTATTCTCGTAAGCTGTCATATTTAAACAACCCCAATGAGTTCTGTTAATTACAGATCTACCAGATAAACTAAAATAATGATCTATGGGATCTATTGATTGTGTGGAAATATCTAACACAGCTTGACTTGGTAAACATATTTTAAAATTGAAATTAAGTAGGTCTTTACGGCATTTAATAGGATTATAAGCGTTGTTTTTTCTTAAAATGTCGAACATTTGGCTTTTGTACATAGTAGTGAATATCAACACGAATATAAGATAGTTGATAAAAATAATTTTGAGCGATTTTTTACTGGTATAAAGCGTCACACTACCTTCAAATAACATAGATAAAAGAAAAGATATAATATCAGTTTGCTGCTTCTCGGGTATCAGATAATCAATTACATAAATGACTATAGATATAGATAAAAGTAACAACATGAAATATATCCACACAGACATCTTGAATTCTCCATAGAAAATTGTCCAGTTGTTCGTTATTAATATATTTGGTGTTAGAAACACCACTTTATCCTCTGTAATCCTCACAGTAACATCGTAAAGATAAGCTTTGTCCAGAAGAGTTGCAGATAATATAGCAGCATATAAATCGTATGTACGATTATTAATGAATTCTGCAGATATATGGACAGAAGAAGCGTGTTCTTTCGTTTTTACAAAATTTAACTTAACCTTAATGTTCTTTGCAATTATATTTAACAGTTCAATATGAATTCCTTTAGTTGAACTTACGATAAACGGTGCAGAAATATCGTACAGCACGTTGAGGTACTCAGTTTTCTTCAGAATAACATTTTTCAAATTATCGTTATGGTGTATTTGAAAATCTTTGTGTTTTGGGCATATATCAATTAATTTATGATGTAATTGTGAATCGAATGTCATCTTATAAATCTCGTAGTAACTTTGTTTTGAGCTTAACATGATAAGTAAGGCTCTAGAAATAAAATATTGCTCAAGAGAGTTTATCAAATTTTTTTCTATGTTTTGTATATAAAATATATAATCATTTGAATTATCTAACATATTTGATTTATGTAACACACTTAGAACTTCTGAAATATTTCCCGAAATAATATATATATTTGGAATTATTCTTGACATTTTTCTAATTTGACTAATTCTATTGTAGAAAACTACAGGATAGTTTATGATTCTAATGTTGGTATTTATGACATACACAATTTGTTTGTTTAAAATTATAGATTTAATTAGTTCATTTATACAGTTTTCTAGATTCCTTGTATTATTTTTAACCGAAATATGTGCTTCAGTAAAAATTATCCCACTTAATAACAAACACAAGAGAAACATTTTTTCAACTAATACCTTTGAATACAACACTAAAGCAGTACGTTTTAACGTATACATTTTGTGATCTATATGATTGAAATATAAAAATTGTACTCTGTAATTTCCTTATAGACCTTTTCATTAGATTAATATTTAACTAAGTAAGTTATCAATCGAAGTAGCACAGAAAACGACAATAAATAATATCGTTTCCATACCACCAGATTGACAACATGTGGAATACTTTCTTTGGTTACAACCTCCCGAGATTTTCAAAAATTGTAAATCATACAGGATGCCGAGGAAATTAAGATGAGAGAATTTTAAATAATTCACAACCCATCTGCTCAGCGTGGTAAAAGTTCCAACAAGAAAGATTCCTTAGTACTCAACAAAAGAGTATATATATATATATATATATATATATATATATATATATATATAATCTTTAGACCTTCTACCCTTTCGGGTGTAGGTATTAACGTGTGCTCTGTTAACAGTGCACAAATCTCTTCCATTGTTTCCTGTCCTGTGCCATCGCCTTTGCTTCGTTCCATGCTATTCCTTTTTTGTCCAGAATCCTTGCCATCACTTCGTTCCATGTCTCTCTCGGTCTTCCTCTACTTCTTTTTCCCTGCACCTTCGTTTCCCATATCTTTTTAACTGGTACTTCTTTCTGTAGTCGTTGTAGATGCCCCCACCAACTTAATTGTCTTTTTTCAACATACTCCATCATTGTCTCGATTTTCAGTTCTTCTCTTATGTAGTTATTCCTTATCCTATCCCTTCTAGTGACTACTTGAACTCTGCGTAGATACCTCATTTCTGCTGCCTGTATCTTACTTTTCTGTTGTCTATTTAGTACCCAGGATTCACATCCGTATGTAAGTACTGGTCTGTATATAGCCTTAAATACCTTGATTTTCGTATGTTTCGATACTTATTTCTTGTTAATAATTGTTTTTCCTATTGCGTGGTACAGTCTATTTACTTTATCAATTCTTTTGTTGATCTCAGCTCCCTGTCTACCTGTTTCTTCAATGGTTACTCCCAAGTACTCGAATGATTGTACCTGTCTAATCTCTGTATCATCTACCTGGACATGCACATCCTCTCTTTCTTTAGCTATTACCATTACCTTCGATTTCTCTTTGTTCATAGTCATACCATACTTTTTTAAAACTGTGTTCCATGTTTTTACGCTTCTTTGTAGCTCGTCTTCAGTCGCTGCTAAAATTACTACATCGTCGGCAAATGTACAATCTGCTATCTCCGTGCTTTTCAGATTTCTATACCCTATGTGTAATGGTCTGACTTTTGTTTTTGTTTCTTTTATTATTTCGTCCATAAAAGTAATAAATAGTAACGGGCTCAAGCTTCCCCCTTGTCTTACACCTTCAGTTGTTCTGAACTGGTCAGATATCATATTTTTACTTATCACACGGTTTCTAGTGTCTCTGTATATTGATTTAGTTACCTGCATAAGCTTCTCTGGTATGTTTCTGTTCTTCAGACTTTTCCATACTTTTGATCTAGGTACTTTGTCGAATGCTTTTTGCATATCAAGGAAACTGAGGTACGTTTTGTTCTTCCTAGATAATCTTTTATTTATTATATCGTTTAACGTAAAAATGTGATCTTGTGTACATCTACCAGGTCTAAAACCACTTTGCGATTCTTCTAAAGTTGGTTCTATTATTTTTCTCAGTCTACTCTCTACTATTAGCTCATAAACTTTCATCACTGTACTTAACAGAGTTATTCCTCTATAGTTATTGCAATTCTTTTTGTCACCCTTTTTATGTATAGGTACAATCAGACCAATCTCCCAGTCTGTAGGTATTTGTTCGTCTCTCCAAATCATTTGAAATAGTTCTAATAACTTTTGTAGTCCCATATCACCCATGTTTTTGATCATTTCCGCCGTAATTTGATCATGACCTGGTGCCTTTCCATTTTTTAGCTTACTAATCGCGTCAGTTAGTTCATCCATTGTAATGTTTGGTATAAATTCAACTTCTTGTTCGCCAGTTCTTTCTTCATTTTCTTCACTTGTGCTGTGTGGTTCGTGTTGTAGTAGTTTCTGGAAATATTCTTTCCATCTTTTCATAATGCTCACTTCATCAGTCAGTAGATCTCCGTTCTGATCTTTTAGTGATGTTACTTCTTTATGTTTATTACCTCTTATTCCTTTTATGACCTTAAAAAATAATTTCTGATTGCTTCTGCTATCGTGTTCTAATTTGTCTCCAAAATCTTTCCAGGACTTTTGTTTTGCTGCTACTACTATATTTTTAACTCTTTTCCGCTGCTCTCTATATTGTTTATAATTTTCTTCTGTTCGGTTGCCTAGATATTTTCTCCACATCTCCTTTTTCTTGCGCGTGTGTCTTCTGATTTCTTCTGTCCACCATGCTGTTAGTTTCTGTTTACTGTTGCTTTTGTGTATTCCACAAACTCTCTCTGCTGTTTTTATAATTGTGTCTTTGAATGTTTGCCACATTTGTTCCACTTGTAGGTTTTCCCAATTTTTCCCTCCTAATTCTTCGTTCAAAACATTTACATATTTGTTCGCTAAAGTTTTGTGTCTTAATCTGTATGATTTGATTGTTCTAAATTCTTTTGTTATTGCTCTTTCGTTGTGATCCTCTGTTACTTCGTCTTTTATTGTTGCCACGAGTAAGTAATGATCACTACCTATCTCTGGACCGCGTCTTACTCTTACATCAGTGATTTTCCTTCTATTTTCTTTTTCTATCAACACATAGTCTATTATGGATTTTTCACCTCTGCTAGGTTCTTCCCTTGTATACTTATGAATATCTTTGTGTTCATAGAAGGTATTTGTGACGATTAAAGTGTGTATTTGACAGTAGTCGAGTAGTCTCTTGCCATTATTATTTCTCTTTTTTTCCCCATGTATTCCAATTACTGTCTTGTACTCATGATCTCTCTGCCCTACTCTCCCATTAAGGTCTCCCGCTACTAATATGGATCATTTACTTCCGTCGGTCGCTATTGATAGTTCTTCCCAGGAAACATCTTTTCGTTCTGCTCTTTCGTCTTCGTTCGGCCCATACGCCACTATTATACTTTTGTTTTGTTCATTGCATTTAAATTCAATTACCATTATTCTGTCGGATATGGCCTCCCACTTTTTTACAAACTTTCTGTTTCTGGAGTGTATGATGCATCCTACTCCTGATGCAGCTCTGTCGATTGTGTCGACCCCACTGTATAATAGCAAATGTCCATTTTCTAGCTCTATTTCTCCTTTGCCTTTCTTCTTAGTTTCTGTCAATGCAAGAAAATCTAAATTTGCCTTTTCAAATTCCATTTCTATTTCCTTCTCTTTGTTATACAAAGTTTTGATGTTCCAGGTTCCTAGTTTAATAGTTTTTGTCACTCTTGTTTTGTTTTTCCCATCTCAGGTGACCTTTCGCTGTATGTTCTTCCTGATTTTGATCTTGCATTATATTCCTTATCGCTATCTGTTACGACTTGTTGCTCCTCTTGTTCATAACCTAAGCTCTCTGCTGTATAAATTTCATCATTTATGTACAATTTGTTGTATACTATATTTGCCTTATATCCTTTTTCTCTCGCATCTTTCATCTGTTTTCGTAACATTCCTCTCTGAATCTGAATTTCTTTGGGGTAGTCTTCATCTATGAATATGTTAGTTCCCTTTAATTTATGAGTTGCCTTGATTATTTCCCTTTTTTTATTCCAATCTGTTAGCTCTATTAGCATCGGTCGTGTTTTATTTGCCGTTTTCTTTCCAATTCTTCTAATTTCACTTATATCCCTTTTTTCATCAAGTTCGATATCCAGTTTTTCTATAACTTTCTGGCTTTCCTTTTTCATAATGGATGTATCCTCATTTTCTGTTTCCCCAATCCCGAAGATTATTATTTTCTTTTTTCTTATTTCTCTTTCTGGGTCATTTATCCTGCTTTCTTGCATTTTCAGTTCTTTCTTTAGTTCTCTATTTTCTTCTTTGATTACCCGGTATTCTTTCCTTATATTTTCTACTTCCGACTGTAGGCTATCTATTTTCTTTTCCATCCTGATGCCTCTGTCTTCCATGCTTTCCAATTTTTTCATTATTTCCTCCATCATTTTCTCCATTTTCCTTGTTATTTCACGAACTTATTTTAAACCAGCGAATAGAGTGTTTATCCGACTTCGCGTACCGCGATAAGAACTTTCACCCAGTTCAACCCTGCAGAGGCTCAGTTCTTCTCAGTACCATTTATTAGCTACGTAATTTGAGGTCGACTAAAGTTAAATACAATGTAACACCGAAAGTTATTTTGGAACGCTTCGAGGATAGGTTTGTCCACCTCTATATTGTCTATTAAATTTAAATAATATAATGTTACACCGAAAGTTATTTTGGAACTCTTTGAGGGCAGGTTCCTCCACCTCTATATTAACTAGTTAATTACTTACTGTTTACTATTTTTTTCTTTGGTATCCGAAAAGTTTGTACAGATTATTAAATATTATTATATATTTTGTACTTACAGTTTTCAAAAACTATATTTATTCTTCTCACCAATTTCTATACCTTTAAGCACATTCACCATTAATTTATTAGCGTTTAAAACACTCGTATGACCCAAAAATTGAGTTGAAACCACGGAGCGATTTAAACACACCTTGTCACTTCTACTAGAGATGGACCTCCTCCAACAAAAGAGTAAATGAATTAAAATGTAAAATGTAAGAGTAAAATGACTACTGATGAAGAGGAAAAAACCTCCGAAACCAGACTATTATGCGGACTTAACCAGAGTATTATGCAGCTGCTGCATTTTCGTGTTGCAAAGAAATTGAAAATGTTTATACATTTTAATTCATTTACTCTTTTGTTGAGTACTAAGGAATCTTTCTGGTTGGAACTTTTACCACGCTGAGCAGATGGGTTGTGAATTATTTAAAATTCTCTGATCTTAATTTCCTCGGCATCCTGTATGATTTATAATTTTTGAAAATCTCGTGAGGTTGTAACCAAAGAATCACCAATATGGTGCTATGGGAACGATATTTATTATCGTTTTCTGTGCTACTTCGATTGGTAACTTACTTTGTTTTTCGGTGGATGGCTCTAGTACATCCGTGACATTTCGTTCTTTGCAATTCGGAAGGGCCCAAAGTGTGATGCCTGGGGAAGTCGGAGAGAAGAGGTAATGGGAATACTGATGAGGAGGAAAAACCTCCGAAACCGGTATAGACTCTTCCTGGACTCTCCAATTTAACCAGAGTATTATGCAGCTGCTGCATTTTAGCGTTGCAAAGAAATTGAAAATGGTTATACATTTTAATATTTAACTGTTTTTATCAACAAAAGTGTATATAATTAAGGGCCGGTTGTTCGAACGCTAACCAACAATGATCACTATCAAATATTTAATTACTGTCACCAACTGTCAATGTCAACTTTGATTGGGTTGCTGAAAATATAATTGATTATAATTATGAGATTAGTTAATCAATTAACATAACAATTATTAACATAATTGATTAACTAATTTCATAATTGTAATCCATAATTATGTTTTCAGCAGCCCAAATAAAGTTGACATTGACAGTTGGTGACAGTAATTAAATATTTGATAACGATCATTTTTGATTAGCGTTCGAACAACCGGCCCTTAATTTATTATTTACTTTCATTGGTGTATAAAATTTTGATTTGAAGGCGTATAAAATTTTTGTACTGACGATATTGAATGTTACAATATCTTAGGTTATTTTTTATATACACTCAAAAAATGTTTATACGAACAGAAAGACTCGTTCTCTACTACCTATTATGTATATAAATTTCAACCTGTTGGCTTCATCAGACACAGCTTACTTCATTGCTGCAGATGAGATGAGAAACATATCAATTCGTATGTCGGCGATTATTACAAAAGCTTTTAGTATTTCTTATTTAGTGTTCCTTAAATAAAATGGAGAGAGAATGACAAAGGATTAGGTCTACTTCTATTTGACTCAGAGAGAACTAGTCTCTTACTAAAAGGTTGTATATTACTGATCTGGTCGATATACGAATTAATGTTTCTAGTCTATAGCAAACTGTATCTAATAGAAATCACTCGAAAATATGGTTCCTAAATATTTCAGGTTTCATTTTCCCCTCATCCGTTATCATTAAATATTGTCGCTATCCGTCCATTCGACATACTTAGTTTCTGTTTCGTTTATATAGAGTTTTCTCGAGCTACTTTTCTAGTTGTTCCACTATTATTTTCTTAATTCTTTCTTGATTCTGGACAGAATAATTACATTATCGGGTCTTTGATAATGTCCTTGTCGTACTCCTTGCCGTACTACTTTATTGAAATTCTCCTGCGCTCTTGTTACTATAATTCTGACATCCAGTTTTATCTGATTTTCATAAAAAAGACATAGAACTACTTTCTTCCATTTGATTGCTTCTTTCTTTTCTCATATGTTTGTAATAGTCTGTGTATTCTGGCTGTTTGCTCCTCCATATTTATGCTTTTATATAATCACTTTTATATATACGGGAGTGCAATTAGAACGAAAACATGCATTTTTTCGGAAAAATTCAAACAAGCTTATATTTTTCTAAAACTTTTTTTGTTAGTTTATACATATACATATTAAAGTAAAAAGTTCTGCTCGCAGATTTGGCCGCTAATTGTTTATTGCTTGTTTAAACAATAACAATTATTTTGTATACATAATTTTAAAATATCGTTGAATTCATCATTTTACTTTGATCAAATATGTTTCTATCTTGTTTTTGATTATGCTGAATCCGAATATGTCATTGCAATTTGAAAATTCTTATAAAGAAGCTCTTATACAGTATGTCTGCGTAGCTAGGAACCACATAGAAAACTTTTTTATTATCAATTTTACGAAAAAAGTTATTCTTCATAAAATGCCCTGAATAGTCAAAAATCTAAAACTCAAATATCAGATATGAAATTTTATCAATTTTATACGAGTTATGTCAAAAATATGAATTTCGTTAAAGAGTAAAATACCTTTATATTCCAGAATATCAAAAATTGCCATTATGAAAAGTTGTTTGAAATTAAAAACTATGTTTTAATATACATCATTATAATGAAAAAAAAATTCAATTTTTTCTCAAATTACGAATACCCATCATATTTTTATTACAATTATGATAACTATTTTATTCTCAATTTTACGAAAAAAAGTTATTCTTCATAAAATGCTCTACCTGGTATAGAATCTAAGATGTAACCATCAGATATAAATTTTTTTCAATTTTATACGAGGTATGTAAAAAATATGAATTTTTCTTAGGAGATAAGTGTTCTTAGGAAACATATGTTTTAATTCCAAACAACTTTTCTTAATACCAATTTTCGATATTGTGAAATATAAAGGTACTTTACTCTTGAGTGAAATTCATATTTTTTGACATGCCTCGTATAACATTAATAGAATTTTATATTTGATGGTTGCATCTTAGAATATGTATGATACAGAGTATTTTATAAAGAATAACTTTTTTTCGTAAAACTGATAATAAAAAAGTTATCAATAGGTTCCAAGTTACGCAGACATACTGTATGAGCTAAAAAAATTTTTTTGTTGAACATTTATTATTGTTGAAGCTTATTATTAAATGTGTTATAGGTAAGATATACAAAAAAAAGTTTCGATCACTTTGTATAAACATTTTTTTAGCTGGTAATTTTCGATTTTTGTATTACATCTCTGTTATCTTTCTTAATTTTCTCAAAAATAGATAGTTTATTCCATTTCTAAAGTAAAATAATTTAGTGCATTTTGAAGATTACGTCCTAAACTTTAAAAAGGCACTTATAAAACTTGAATAAATTTATTCAATTTTGAGTAATACCATTTTAAAGTGGTGGTAATTCTGTAAAACTACGAAGTTTTCAAAAATTATTTTTTTTAAACGTGGCGTCGTATCATCTGAATTAAATTTTTGACATTTTTTTTGAATGAAACATAGTTAAGTAATATGTTTAAAAGGTAAGTTGTGCAAAATGGAGAGTTTTATAAGAAAAATAGCATTTACACAAAAATAATATTACACATTTTTAAATCGTTTTTAAACAAAATTCATGTAAGTCTTAATTTCCGCCCACACCGTACTTATGCCCATACATTTTATTTCTTCTTATTATAACCATAAGATAGCTTAATTATTCTTCTTTCATGACCAATTTGTAAAATTTTATTTGATCCATTAGTTAAAGAATTACTTTAAAATAACTCAACCGTGTACTTCGCCGTACGCTAGTTTACAGTGCGCCAATGTTTATGAGAAGGGTAAGTTTAGCGTTATAAATAAAAAATTATAGAAGCTACAGATTTAATTTTAGAAACATATTTATGAAAGGTTTTTTTTTGTAGAATTTTCTGAATTTTTCAATGGTAAAGTCAGTTGTTTTCTAAAATTAATATTTTTGGAGTTATTTAAAAAAACATCTAATTTCGTAGTTCATTTGTTTAATAAAAAATGAAGCACCCACTTCTCGAGTAGAACTTTTTGATATGTTGTTTATTAAACATTTCTTAATGAAATTACAAAAAGTTCTATCTTGTTTGATTTTTACCGAAGTGAAAATCTATATGCACTCCCCTAATAGGGCATTTGTTGTTTTTTTATATTACTGATTTTAGCTTCATTTAGAGATGGTGTCTTAAACTTTCCAATCAGTTTTGCGTTTCTCTATTTTTAATTTCCATTTATCATCGGACCATGGCTTTTTGAAGTTATTCTTCTTTAGACGCGATGCGATTGAGAGTAAAATTTCATAAATCTGCGCGCATGCGCACACAGACAGTAATAGTTCGTTGCTAATCTTTCAAGTATGTATCTGTATCAGCGCAAATAAGTCATTAAAAGAATATATTAGTGTTTTTAGTAAATGTATTATTTATTATAATTTTTGGATTTGTCTTTCTCTGTAGTAAGATAATAAAATATTATGTAGGTAAAACATTTTTATGTCTAATTGTCACCGTGTTGTGTAATTATATCCGAAACTTACGTGTCATTTAAAGAAGCTCGGTGGCTTAGTTGGTAGAGCGTTGGTTCAGTGATTGTAAGGTCGCACTGGTTGCGGGTTCCAATCCTGGACGATTCATATTTTTTTTAATTTTTGGTTGTTTTAATAAAAATTTTTTGAAATTGGTAGATAAGAAAGTTAGTTTAATATTTAAATAAAATACAAATAACCTGTTAAGTATATTTACTTCGTTGAAATTATATAATAGAAGAATAACTCCTTACGTGCGTACAACGTACACACACATTTTTTTTTCTTTTGGTAGACTTGCTAGTGTCATCTGCTACTACTTTTACAATATTCTTAATTATGCTCCGTGTGTGTTTAATATTCTTAGTTTTTTTTTAATTATCTTTTTCGTGAATTATAATATATTTTTTTTGACACATTGAAAATAACTGATGGAAGTTGAATTGGAGGTTACTTTATAGATTTCATTGCAACCTTTTTTAAAGTTTAACATTATAAATAAGGCTTAAGAAATAAAATATTGCTTAAGATTAATTATTATATTTTCTTCTACATTTTGTACATAAAAATAAAACAATTTGCATTGCCTAACATCTATTATTCATGCAAGACATCTAAAATTTCAGAAATATTTCCAGAAATAACATATACATCTGGCAACAGTATATACATTTTTGTAATGTCACAAATTTTGTTACAGAAAACTGCAGGAATATTTTGATTCTAATGTTGGTATTTACGACATACACACTGCTTGGTTAGAATTACCTACAGATTTAATGACTTCATTTTAAAAATTTTCTAGACCAATTCCATTATTAGTTTTATAGCCCAATAAATGACCGTTTTGGAATGTAATTTCCAGGGGCAACTCCGAATTGCATGAAAATTTGGATTTAGGTTCTACTTACCCTCCACTTCAAAGTTGAATTTGTGCCGTTGGTTGCTTTTACTTGGGGGGTGACATTTACCCCTTCTCGGGGGGTGAAAAACGAGTGTTTAAAATAAGGCCGGAAATGGATAAATTGACTTATTTTAAGCACCTTTTGTTCTATAAAGTTTTTTACGTAAGTCAATACTTTTCGAGTTATTCGCGATTTAAAATGTTGATTTTTCGACAAAAAAACTACGTTTTCAGACCGTTTTTCCCAAATAACTCAAAAAGTAAATATTTTATCGAAAAAAATATTTTTAGCAAAATTGTAGCCTATAAAAAAACGAAAAAAATGGTGTACCAGTAAAGTCTACAAATTAAGTAGAAGCAAAGTTGTAGCTCATGCAAAATACGTTCTTATTCATCTAATTCCAAATCGAATAATTCAACGCGAAATCACCGAAGAAGCGTTTTTCGGGAAAACCTTATTAACATTTTTAAAGTATCGAAAAAAATTTTATTATTTGTTTTTTACAAAAGTTTATACCATCAAAAATAAACGAGTTACACTGAAAAAAATGTTGGCCCCTTTTTTTTTGGTAAAAAAAATCGTGAAAACCTCCCTCTATTTAGCACCCTAAATGAAATTAATCGTTTGGATTTACCACCTATTTTAACTGTATGTGTATTGTTTATATGAGATGTAAGTTTTATTGGTTTGAAGTGCTTATTTTTGAAAACATTTGGTTTTATATTAAAAAAAAATTTTCTAAAAATTTTTGAAAAATTTCATTTTTTCAAAATAAAATAAAAAGTGTTAGTGATAAGAAAAATCTTAAGGAGTAAAAAAATGTAGGTATTGTTATTATAAATATGCTAGTTTCATTTTGTTTCTCCGTAAGACAAAAGTTGGTTAAGACATGGCTGTTCAAAATTTTCATACACTCGTGATTAGTGACCCATTCAAGCTTTCTCAATTATAACCCTTTCAAAAATAAACACTTTAAACCGGTGAGACTGACAGATCATATAAAAAATAGATAGGTAAGTAAATTGTTTGTAAAGCGGTAGCGATTACTTTCATTTGGGGAGCTAAACACGGCGAGATTTTCATGATTTTTTGCAAAAAAAAAGAGGACCAACTTTATTTTGAGCGTAACACGCTTATTTTATTGCTAAAACTTTTGATAACAATTAAAACAAAGCTTTTTATAAACACTTCAAAGTTTACATGGGTTTTTCCCGAAAAGTGCTTAATTTTTCGGTGATTTCACCTTGAAATATTCGATTTGGAATTAGACAAATAAGAACGCATTTTTCTGGAGCTACAACTTTGTTTTTATTTAATTGATAGACTTTACTGATACACCATTTTTTTGGGTTTTTTATAAGCTACACTTTTGCTAAGGGTCTTTTTTCGATAAAATATTTACTTTTTGAGTTATTTGCGAAAAACCGTCTGAAAACGTAGTTTTCTTGTCGAAAAATCAACATATTCAATGCCAAATAACTCGAAAAGTATTGACTTACGTATAAAACTTTATAGAACAAAAGTTGCTTAAAATCAGTCAGTTTATCCATTTCCGGCCTTATTTTAAACACGCGTTTTTCATCCCCCGAGAAGGGGTAAATGTCACCCCCCAAGTAAAAGCAACCAACTACACAAATTCAACTTTGAAGTGGAGGGTAAGTAGAACCTAAATCCAAATTTTCATGCAATTCGGAGTTGCCCCTGAAAATTACACGGTATCGCCGAATTTCCCGTTCATTTACTGGGCTATTAGCAGAAATATATGATTCAGCAAAAAATATTCAATGTGTTTTAAATGTATTCATTTTTTCGAATCCTGAGAAAACTAATAAGTGATAAATATGTTGAAAAATTTAAACGCAAAATTAAAAATTACCTTACTACCGAGAGCCTAAAGTCCCTGAAAACTTCTATAGTATTTATTTTAATAAGTTCCATGGGTGAAAAATGAAACTGTTTCATGGCAAATGCCCCACAACTAATCATGGTATGTTTTATTATGCCGGAAGTGACACCACAACCCATCGATACGGAGTTGGAGTCATCATCTCAAAAAAAATGGAAAGATGCTGTAGCAAATTTTACTCCATTCTCAGAGCGCGTGATGTTAATACAACTGAAAGATAAGAAGAACATAATAAACATCACACAAGTGTACGCTCCTACAGCAGACAAAGACGAAGAGGAAATAGAACAATTCTATAATAACTTAGAAGAGGTGATGAGAACAACAAAGAGACAACACATTAACATAGTAATGGGCGATCTGAACGCCAAGGTAGGTCAGGGTAAAGTTGGAGAAAATGTCGGTGAATACGGCTTAGGTAATAGAAATGAAAGGGGTGATCGCTTAGTTCAGTTTTGTCAAAGCGAAGATTTAATAATAACTAATACATTCTTTAAATTACCCCCAAGGAGACTGTATCCGTGGACGTCACCTCAACACACACAAGAAAAAGTAATCAGAAACCAAATAGATTACATAATGGTGACAAAAAGATACCGTAATGCCGTGAAATCTACTAAAACTTACCCTGGAGCTGATATCGGTTCGGATCATAATCCAGTAGTATCTGTGTTAGAAGCTAGACCAAAGAAAATGAGAAAAACCATCATCCCAGCGTTAGACTTAAGTCAGCTTAAAAGTGAACACCGACGACAAACAGTGCGCGAAGAAATCAACACCGGCCTCAGTGTAGCAGAAAACCAAATCCGCAGAACAGACAACATAGATGAAAAACTGAAGTATATAAACACTATAATAAGAACTACGGGAAAGAAACACCTAACCAAATCTCCAAAGAAATATAAGGTGTGGATGACACCAGACATACTATAACTAATGGATGAAAGACGCAAATTGAAGAATAAGTCAGAAAAATACAGAGAGGTTGATAAGAACATAAAGCAAATCATAAAGAAGGCCAAAGAATCATGGATTAAATCACAATGTGTAGAAATGGAAGACTATGAAAGAAAGTATGACACATTCAATATACATAAAAAGTAAAAGAACTTACAGGAACCCAAAGAAGACATAAAATAAGTTTGCTTAAGCACAAAGACGGAAATATTATTATAGACTTAACAGAAAAAATTAATAGATGGAGTGAATACATAAGAGAATTGTTTGAGGACAACAGAAATAACATTGACAAGGTAAATGGTGAAACGGGACCTGAAATCCTAAAATGTGAAGTAGAAATGGCACTTAGAAATTCCAAAACTGGAAAGGCAAATGGACCCGATGAGGTTCCTACTGAATTACTGAAGCTCTTGAATGATGAATCAATAGGTATAATAGTGCACTTATTTAACACAGTATATAATACTGGTATTATACCTCAAGAGTGCTGCTGTCTACATTCGTTACACTGCCAAAGAAATCCAATGCAAAAGAATGTTCAGAACATCGAACAATATCTTTAATGAGCCATCTACTAAAGATATTTCTAAAAATCATCCACAACCGAGTTTATCAAAAGTTGGAGTCAGATATTAGTAATACACAGATGGGGTTCAGAAAAGGACTAGGTACTCGAGAAGCTCTCTTCGGTTTGAATGTTCTTACACAAAGATGCCTAGACGTTAATCAAGAAGTACATGCATGTTTTATCGATTTTGAAAAAGCGTTTGACAGAGTACGCCACGATAGGCTAAGAGACATTCTTGAAAGGAAAGACATAGATAATAAAGATCTGAGAATAATTCTCAACTTATATTGGAATCAGAAAGCTAACATCAAAATAGAAAACGAGATATCAAAAGCAATAGAAATACGTAGAGGAGTAAAACAGGGATGCATTTTGTCACCACTGCTATTTAATGTATATAGTGAAAGCATCTGTCAGGAAGCCCTTTTGCAAGCAAATGAAGGAATCGTAATCAATGGAGAGGTTGTAAATATTTTGACCGAAAACAATTTAATAATCTTACCATTACAATATACAGTCTATTTACCAATGTATTTGTTTTCCTTGATAAACTTTTATATGTGTTTTCTCATTTCTGAAGAAATAATATTACAAAAATGATACGTACTTATGAAATATATAACTATATTTTTAATTTTTTCACTGTTATATAAATTAATATAATAATAATAATGTTACTCCTTATTATACAATATAACTTTTTCTTTTTGTAGTGACTATCCGTTTTAGATGTTAGCGACCATCATGGCAATCTGTACTTGCACACTAAATCGGTACTGCTGCTCTAAAAAGATTTGTAGTTGTTGTGTTGCACTACATACGTAAATTTTCTAGCAAGGTAATCCTTCGCCTTCCTGGTTCTCAGTTTCCAAAGGGGTTTGACAAATTGCCATGATGGTCGCCAACATCCAAAACGGATAGTCACTACAAGAAAAAAAGGTTTATATTGTATAATAAGAAGTAACATTATTATTATTATTATATTTATATAACAATGAAAAAATTAAAAATATAGTTATATATTTCATATACATAGTTATATGTATCATCTTTGTAATATGTATTATTTCTTCCGAAATGAGATTTCACATATAAAAGTTTATCAAGAAAAACAAATACAGTGGTAAATAGACTGTATATTATAATGGTAATATTATTAAATTGTTTTCGGTCAAAATTTAATACAAGTTATTTAAAAATTTTCCGAGCGAGCGGATTTGAAGCGAGCCGGGCGATTTGCAAAATTCGGCCGCTCGCAAAAGCACTTACTTTAAAAATAATTTTTAATAATTAAATGTAACTATATTTTATAATAATTCTTATTTTACGATAATATAAGTCCTTCTTTAGTCAATGACTGTATAATAATTTATTAATTGTTATAAATAAAGGCACTACGATTTAAGAAAAAAGAAACAATTATTTAATTGTATTAATTTATTGTTAATATATTAACAAAATTTTTATTTTTTTATAAATCTTCGTTTCGTCTTCAGCAACAATAATCTCTAAGATAGAAACTCATTGGATGTACAGGGCCGCTTCAGCTCTAAATGTTTATAACGAATTTGCCCCCTTATTTTCAAACTCAACATTAAGCTAGGCTTCAACTGGTCGTAGAAATTTTGTATTTTTTATAAATCTTTGTTTCGTCTTCAGCAACTATAATCTGTAAGTTAAAAACTCATAGGATGTACAGGGCCGCTTCAGCTCTAAATGTTTATAACGAATTTGCCCCCTTATATTCAAACCCAAAAATTGGACGTTTAAAAATGTATTACGCATTTATTTACATCGGAATATGAAAATATAACTCTTTAGAAGGAGATTGGATGTTTCACCAACTCTCTACGATTTTTTTTTCAAAAAGTTATAGCCTTCGACATTTGACCTCTTGGGATAAACAATTTATAATATCTAAGCAACAAATTCGTTAATCCGGCCTTACAATTTTTTTTATGTTTAGAATTGAAATATCTTCATTTTAAAGCTTTAAAAAATAAAAAAAATTATTTGTACAATAAATACCGCAATTATAAAAACGCCCATTTTGGACCTTTCGCAGGCTGTTTTGCAATAACCAATAAACGAAATTAAACTTACCGTAGCTCAAATTGTAGGTTTTTTAATTTACTACAACTTTCTATTAAAAAGTTTTTCTCTAGAATCAATATCCTAAGCTGCAAAATTAAAAATCTTTAAAAATTGCAAATTTAACAAATGAAAATCGCAATAAAAAAAAGCTCAATATTTTTGGTCACATTTTAGTAGAAGTTATTTCTGGCATCGTCCTTTACAACACCTGATAGGTTTCAAAAATTCCTGAATTATATCAAGTTTTTTCACCCACAGCATGGGGTAAAACTTTAAATTTTAACATACGTATATATCTGAAATTCTTTAATTTATTCTAAAAAGATATTTATGGATGGATGCGTATTATAAAACGATGAATCAAAATGCGAAGGAAAAGATTCGCAAGCATTCGCAGTACGAATAACAGAAGAATTTGCCTCTGCTCACAAATATGGGGAGAATATGGTATTTTCGTCTATATAAGTTTCAACTAAATATTCAATATATCTATCTAAAATTTCATTTTCTGGTTTGCATGACATTAAATCAAACACAAAACAATCTGATACGTCTTCTGGTTTTATATATATGTAAGGCCAAATGTCTGTTTGAGCCACTTACCTACTTCAGAATCATCTGTATATTCTGATGTTAAATCAAGAGACTGAATTTTTCTATACCAAGCTTGGAGTAGGTGAAATCTACAACCATGTATTTCAGTGTTCGGACACATTTGAATGATTGCATTATGTATAGCCTTTTCAAAGTCTACAAAAATTTTACTAGGATCACTAGGATTAAACTCAATTTTGAGAGCTTTAAACATTTCTGATTTTAATAAATAAAAAAATTGTTGTAAGTTTCTGTTTTTTTTTGTTTGGCTGTAAACAGTATAATAAAGAAATTAATTTAGCCCAAAACTAGTGAATAATTGCAAATAATATGTAGTACAGTAAGAAATGATACATACATACGAAAGGGGCAAAATTATGGAATAAATTCATTTTCTCTAAAATGGACGATTTTGGAGAAAAGTGCCGAAACAGGTCGATTTTTATTTTTAAATTAAAATTGTTTGGCCTATATTTCATACTAGTGACGTCATCCATCTGAACGTGATCACGTAGTCTATGATTTTTTTAAATGGGAATAAGGGTCGTGTGGTAGCTCATTTGAAAGGGTGTTTAATTCTCTATTCAGTTATATAAACATTAACATAATTATTTGTACAGGGTGGCCAAAAAATAATTCTTGGATTAAATTAATTGACGCAAAAAGAAGAATGTATTTAATTTATTTGACTCAAAATACATTATATTACTGCTAGAGAATAGAAAAAAATGTTTATTTGGCAAATAAACATTGCTTTTCGCTTAAATTAAATGTTAGAACTGCCAAGAGGCAGGTGAGAGGTTGTTTGAGATTTAATTTAAGTGAAAATTTCTACTTTCTACTCTGACAGCAGTACAATGCATTTTGAGTTAAATAAATTACACAACGACATTCTTCTTTCTGCGTCAATTAATGTAATTCAAAAATTATTTTTTTGGTTACCCTGTATAAATAATGATGTTAATGTTTATATTATTGAATAGAGAATTATTTTACCTTTCAAATGAGCTACCAAACGTGACTAGTATGAAACATATGCCACAAAATTTTAATTTAAAAATAAAAATCGACCTGTTTCGGAATTTTTTTCCAAAATTGTCCATTTTAAAGAAAATGAATTTATTCCATAATTTTTACCCTCTCTGTATAAAATTCAATGTGGCTGAAAGTCTTATATGTGTTTTACGACAACTAATTACAATTATCTTAACAAAAAAAAATGTATACCATTTTTATATTACTTTACAGTTATCTTACTTTTGACACAGTTTATAAAGAGAAAATTTCCCCCTTCATCATTTTTCATCGAGGCATCATTTTTCGTCGATTAATATATACAGTGATGAGCGCGCTAATAACTGGCAAAATAGCTCAAAAGATGGAAAACATAATACATTGCGAAACAAAAAGAAATGAAACTAGTGGTAAGGCTGAAAGACTTCGGTCGATGGCCTTTTGGTACATTGTATCAATAAAGTATGTCTCTCTGAAACTAGTGGAGATGGAAATTATCGTTATAAACGTCTAAAATAACATTAAATTACATAGTTTCTCACCTTTAGACGTATCAGAAGAGTATGACAACTGTCACTGTGACAGTAGAGTTTTATAGAATACTCCCGTCACACACGTCTAAAGGTGGGAAACTATGTAATATAATGTTAATTAATACGTTTATAACGATAATTTCCATCTCCACTAGTTTCATCTCTTTTTGTTTCGCAATGAATTATGCTTTCCATCTTTTGAGCTATTTTGCCGGTTATTAGCGTGCTCACCATTGTACATTTTCTTATCTAACTGACATCAATCGTAGTAATTGTTTCAGGCAAATTAGCTGCAAGCTCTTGGCGTATAATTTTTGCTGGTTTTTCCAATTTGCACCAATAGTAAATAATTTCGCACTACAAGTTGTTTTGTTACACCTTCAGAACACGTCTTCACTTTTTTAAACTTTCATTTTGTAAAAATAAAATTTTCATATACCAGTAATGGTTTACCGCGATTACTTTCTATTAAACATGCCATTTTTGTCAAAATTCCAATTGTGACTAAAATAAAGTACTATAATTAATTAAATATTATTATAGGTACCTAATGTAATTTTATAGTAGATAAATAATTTCCTTGAATGCCTTTTAGTAAAAGCTACCTGAAAGAACCATTTCGGTTTTGGTGAGGAAAATACCTGTGGGATTATGACATACCCTTCCAAACGCAGGCAAACAATTATTTTGGTGAGGAAAATACACCCGCCGCGGATGGGCACTTTGTTCTATTGTTCGATCATTTTTCTCTGAAATCCAGGTTCCTAGGTATTTGTATTTTTCAAATCTTTCTATCGGTACATTTCCCAAATGTATGCTTGTTTTTATGTTTGATTTCTTAGTAATTATCATGTATTTGGGTTTTTTTATATTCAAAGGGCCTAGCTGGGTAAGATGATGAAAAGTGCCCCCAACTCGATTCGAATTCCATATAGGTCACCGTTTAGAATATATAGTGAAACTAACTTTCTGAAATTTTTAGCCCCCTAGGTGGTCATGTGACCCACCTAGAGCCTAATTAGTGTTTTTATGTTTTTATTTTTTATCTCAGCCGCATCGAGAACTAGCGTAAAACTTTAAATAAAAAAATTGTAAGCTTTTAAATGTTTTGTCGGAAATTTTTTTTTTAATTTTTGGCGGGAAATTCAAATTTTAGAACGATTTTAAAATTTTAAATGAGTATAAAAAAATAACTAAGATATTCGTTTCCACGAAAAAAATATATAGCGTGTATTTTTGCATAATTTTTTATCCTGAATTTTTTCAAATTTTTAAAATTGGTGAAACGCACCTTTAAAAATAAGAAACTGCATTTTTTAGTTTTTTTTTTCGTTTTTTGATACAATTTTATACATCTTTTTCAAAAAAGGTAACACCGTCACTGGAGGAGGTAAAAAACTGAAAAATAATTGGGGCTTGCTTAATAAAAATTTTTTGTAACGCCATCCATTTTCAAGATACAGATACAGGGCGTTGAAGAAAACAAAATTTTACACATTTTTTACGATTTTGCCGAAACTACTGGCAACATTGTAATAAAACTTGGCGGGTTTTAAGAGGTAGTTATTGTGCATATTTTGACCTACAATTAAGGATTTGATATTCATCATTGGCGTGGTTAGGAGTAATGGTCTGAACTTTTCAAAGAAAAAAAGATAGTACGCCACTGACATATTTCAAATTAACAATCATTTTTGAACTCCTCGTTCAATTTGCGATAAAAAAACTATCTTCTCATTTTTTCATACGAGGCGCCGTTTTGCTGCAAAAAATAAAATATCTTAGCGCTTCCAAAATATTCGAATTAGTTTTTATAATGGATGTACGAGTTTATGTAGATGTAGAAACTACTAATTATTAGTATTTTAGTAGTATTTAATATTATAATTTCTTTCTAACGCATTAAATTGTATGTGACAGAAAAAAACGCACGCCGGTGATTACATTTCGTCGGTGACATTTATAACATTTATTCTAGTTGTCAATAGATGGCGCCATAATCGAAAATAAAATACTTTGCGAATTATATAATATATCTACGAATATAATCTGAACAATTTATAAGACTATACAAATCAAAGAAAATACCATTTTATAAATGCAATAACCACAATTGATTTGATTTTATGCCAAATTGCAAATAAAATGTGACAACTGTCAGATTTAACTAAAATGTCATGTCACTAAAATGTATATTATCACGGACTTACCTTTTTTCTATTATTTGTGACGCACTGAAAAATGCTCATGAAAGAAGCATAGTATATAGTATTTTATTTCATAGAAGTTCGAATACTTTGTAAGGGTTAAGATGTTTTATCTTTTGAATAAAAATGGCGCGTCGTATGAAAAAATATGAAGATAGATTTTTTGTCACAAATTGAACTAGGAATTTAAAAACGATTGTTAATTTAAAATATGTCAGTGGCGTACTATCTAAAAGTTCAGACCATTACCCCTATGCGCACCAATGATAAATATAAAATTCTTAATTTTATGTCAAAAAATGCACAACAACTATCTCTTAAAACTCGCCAAATTTTATTACAATGTTGCCAGTAGTTGTTGAAAAGTTGTTGGCTATAGGCCTAAGAAGTTTCAATATTAATAACTAATTCGTTAGTTTTCTTTATTCTTTCAAAAAATAAATTAAAATTAAGAGATTTTTTAACTCGACGGTAAGTGAATTACTTACCGTCGAGTTGCTAGTAAATGTCACCTACTGATGTAGAATCTGTCACGGTAAACAGTCAAAAATGATCAATCGTGCAAAAATACTATTAAATTTAGTTTCTACTATGTACATAAATTCGTACAGACATCCATTATAAAAACTAATTGGAATACTTTGGAAGCGTTAAGATATTTTATTTTTTGCAGCAAAACGGCGCCTCGTATGAAAAACATGAGAAGATAGTTTTTTTATCGCAAATTGAACGAGGAATTCAAAAATGATTGTTAATATGAAATATGTCAGTGGCGTACTATTTTTTTTCTTTGAAAAGTAAAGACCATTACCCCTAAGTGCGCCAATGATGAATATAAAATCCTTAATTGTAAGTCAAAACATGCACAATAACTACCTCTTAAAACTCGCCAAGTTTTATTACAATGTTGCCAGTAGTTTCGGCAAAATCGTAAAAAATGTGTAAAATTTGGTCCTGTATCTTAAAAATGGATTGCATTATATAATTTTGTTATTAAGCAAACCGCAATTATTTTTCAATTTTTTGCCTACTCTAGTGACGGTGTTACCTTTTTTGAAAAATATGTATAAAATTGTATCAAAAAACGAAAAAAAAACCGAAAAAATGCGGTTTTTTATTTTTAAAGGTGCGTTTTACCAATTTTAAACATTTGAAAAAATTCAGGGTGAAATATTATGCAAAAATACACGTTATATACTTTTTTCGTGAAAACGAATGTCTTAGTTATTTTTTATACTCATAAAATTTTAAAAACGTTCTAAAATTTAAATTTCCCGCCAAAAATAAAAAAAAATCGGACAGAAGTTTTAAAGCTTACAACTTTTTTATTTAAAGTTTTTCTCTAGTTCTCGATGCGGCTGAGATAAAAAATAAAAACATAAAAACCCTAATTAAGCTCTAGGTGGGTCACATGACCACGTAGGGGGCTAAAAATTTCAGAAAGTTAGTTTCACTATATATGCTAAACGGTGACCTATATGGAATTCGAATCGAGTTGGGGGCACTTTTCATCATCTTACCCGGCTAGGCCCTTTAGTCCGTATTCTTCTATGATACTTTTTGTTTTGTTTAGTAGCAATAATTGAAGTTTTTCTGCAGAGCTTGCCATAATCACGATGTCATCTGCACATCTTATGTTGTTAATAGATCTTCCGTTAATTATTATTCCTTGACTTTGAGATAGTAAGATTTATATAATATCTCTTATATAGTAAGATAGTAAGATATATCTCTTAAACGAATAGAGATTTTCGAATGAGACAAAAAGTGACATATCCTACTTGTAATACACTTTAATATGGCTTACAAAAAATCATCCCCTAAATATTCATCCTTTAGTTACAACCCCTAACTTTAATTTTTTTAATAGCACCCTGTATATTTTTTTATAGTTTTGGATGTGGTCTTTTATCGTCTATTCAACACATTTTTGAAAATAAAATCGGTTTGTAAATAACCAACAAACTATCAGTTTATTTTTGTTAATTGTGTGTCCCAGACTAATTTATCCAGGCTATATTTCTTAAATGAATAGAGATTTTTGAATGGCACAAAAACTGATCTATTCCATTTGTAATAAACTTTCATATGGCGTAGAAAAAATTCATCCCTAACTTACAGGGTGTTATTTAAAAAAAATAAAGTTAGGGGTTGTAACTAAGGGATGAATATTTAGAGGAAAATTTTTTTATGCGCCATATTAAAGTGTATTACAATTATGTAATAGATCAGTTTTTGTCCCATTCGAAAATCTCTATTCGTTTAAGAAATATAGCCTGGATAAATTAGTCTGGGACACAAAATTAACAAAACTAAACTGATATTTTCTTGGTTATTTACGAACCGATTTTATTTTCAAAAAATGTGTTGATTAGACGATAGAAGACCACATCCAAAACTATAAAAAAATATACAGGGTGCTATTAAAAAAATTAAAGTTAAGGGTTGTAGCTAAGAGTTAAATATTTAGGGGGTGATTTTTTCTATGTCATATTAAAGTGTATTATAAGTAGAATAGACCACTTTTTGTCCCATTCGAAAATCTCTATTCGTTTAAGAGATATAGCGTGGCTAAATTAGTCTGGGACACCCTGTATACATTAAAGAGTAATGGAGATGTAATACATCCCTGCCTAACTCTTCCCCTGATTTTAATTTCTGGACTGCGTTCGTTATCTATTAAAATTTGTGCTCTTTGATTCCAGTAAAGGTTTGTTATTATTCGTCCCTTTTGTCTATATTTTGTGTCTTTAGAATTTGGACTAATTTTTCATGTCTTTAGAGTTATTCCTATCTTTTTATTCTTTTGGGGGTCTCGTAATAAAAGTATTCCAGCGCACGTCACTTTAGCTTTATCGTTACTAGTGATAAATGATATAGGAGAAGGATGTTGAGCATTTAATCTTCGAGATCAAAGTAATCTGACTTTTATTTGACATACTAGACTTGCTTATAAGTGTACAAAAATATTAAGCAAAAAGCAAAGGATTCATTTAAAATTTTAACAGTGATTATAGATATTCTTGCAGAAGAATCTCTAGACAAAATACTAAACCACTTGTACCTATTAGAACAAAATATGCAAAAAATACGCTTTGCAAAGTACTGAGATTAAGAGCTTTAAATGAAAAATTATATTTTTTCTGTGCGTCAGCAACGGCTTTTTCATATTGTTGGTCGTATATTTTGTAGTGGTAATGTACAAATCCAGTTTCTTTAAGAATCATCAATTTTTTGTTAAAAATATCAAAAAGCGGGTGTCCTTTTCTAAACGCAATCGTGTAATACGAATAAGAATGAAAATCCTTTTCTAATATATTTAACAGAGGGTAACCATTTTCGTCTATAAAGTTATTGGGTGCGGCGTATACGGTAGTTTTCAGGCCCCTCATTGTTATAATATTATTATCGTGAGCTGTCATATTTGTACAACCATAGAACGTTGCATTAAATACAGTTTTACCATACCAACCAAAATAATGCTCTATGGGATCTGTTGACCGTTTGAAGTAATCTACCGTAGCTGGACTTAGCAAACATATTTTAAAATTAAAATTGAAGATGTCTATACGCCGTTTAATAGGATTATAAGCGTCGTTTTTTCTTAAAATTTCAAACATTTGGCTTTTGTAAATAGTGGTGAATATTACCACGAATATAAGGTAGTAGATAAAAATAATTTTGAGCGATTTGTTTCTGATATAAATACGAGCAGACACAGTACCTTCAAAGAGCAGAGATAAAAGAAAGGAGAGAATATCAGTATGCTGCTTTGCAGGAATCAGATAATCAATTAAATAAATTACCACAGACAAAGATAAAAGTACAAATATGAAATATAACCACACAGAATTCTTGAATTCCCCATAGAAAATTTTCCAGTTTTTCCTTATTAATATATTTGGTGTTATCATCACCACTTTTTCCTCTGTAATCCTATTAGTAAAATCGACAAGATAACCTTTTGGCAGATAATCTCGAGAGAAGAAAGCAGTATATAAATCGTATGTATGATTAGTAATGAATTCGGCAGGTATCCAGTGAGCAGTATGTTCGTTCGTCATTATAAAATTTAACTTAAGGTTCATATTTTGTCCAATTATATTTAACAGTTCAATATGAATTCCTTCAGTTGAACTTATGATAAAGGGTGGAAAAGTATCATACAGCACTTTGAGGCACTCAGTTTTCTTCAGAATATCATTTTTAAAATTCTCGTTAAGGTAAATTTTGAAATCTTTTTGTTTTGGACATATATCAATTGAGTTAGGCTGTAATTGTAAATCGGGTGTCATCTTATATATCTCATAGCAACTTTGGCTTGTGCTTACCATGATAAGTAAGGCTCTAGAAATAAAATATTGCTCAAGGGACATCACTACATCTTTTTCTATATGTTGTACATAAAAAATATAATAATTTGAATTATCTAACATATCTGAATTATATAACGCACTTAGAACTTCTGAAATATTTCCCGTAATAACAAATATATTTGGAATTATTCTTGTCATTTTTCTAAATTGACTAATTCTATTGTAGAAAACTACAGGATAATTTATGATTCTAATGTTGGTATTTATGGCATACACAATTTGTTTATTTATAATTATAGATTTAATTAGTTCATTTATAGAGTTTTCTAGATCACTTGTATAAGTTTTAACAGAAATATTTGCTTCAGCAAAGATTATCCCACTTAATACCAAAGTCAGGAAGAACATTTTTTCATCTACGAAGTTTGAATACAACACTAAAGCAATACGTTTTGACTTATATACTTTTTATCAATTTTGAGAGCTTTGTGATCTACCTATGTATATACTTAAAATGTAGAAATTCTACTCTATACTTTCTAACTAGCACCTTTACATGAAATCAATATTTAACTGTTTTTATAAAAAAACGGGTATCCCTATAATTTAATTTATTATTTTCTTTGATCGGCTGTATAATTAATAATAACCAAGGTCACATAAAGGGCTTATTAAATTGTTATACTTACAATATTGAATGTTATCATATCTTTGGTAATTTTTTTCGCACGATTAAACAAAGTTTATGCCATTTCGTTCTCATTTAGAGATCTTCACAGAAAATACCCAGAGAATTAGTCTAGGCGCCAAATAGAGGTCACCGCGTCCTTTTCAATTCTGATGGACAAACTCAACGGTTTCTTATGAATTTTTGGCTGCTGATTACGAATTTCGAGGGTGGAATTCGATCCGAGTGGTCAAAGAATTGTTATAAACAATTTAATTGTTTATAAATTGTTTATAAGTCTCTGGTTCATAAACTAAAAGAGATAAGAAATAATATTTCAAATAAAATTTGTTTGTTATTAAAAAACGAAGAAAAAAACGTTTACTAAACTTAAATCCAACAATTAGAACTCAAGATATTGTAAAACTAGTGCACAATGCAAATTGCAAATTGCAAAATAAGTATTTTTCGAAGCTTTATCGATCGTAACTCGGCTTCTGCGTACCCAAATGAGCCCTAGAAGGTCTTATTTTAAAGACTACTGAATATTTCTAAACAAAGTTTATTAAATTACTTTGTCTTTATTTCTTTTAAAGTTATATCCGTTTGAATTTAAAATTTTCTTAAAAAAATTGTACATTAATTTGTTTATAAGGGTTTCAAGCAAATTTAAGCTACAAACATTTATACTTTAATTAACAATAATTATAGAAGAACTCAAAAGGAATATTTTGAGCTTAAGAAAATGTTCGTATGTTTATTTTTGGTTAAGATAACGATATTTTAATAGCGCGCTCTTAGTCGCGAGATTGGCTCACCGCGTTAAGGTTCACGTGCTAACTTCTCGATGCAAATTATAATTTCTATGTATATAGGTTATCTTCATTTTTGAAGATCCTAATAAAATTTTATCATATAATTCTTATAATTATATCATCATACTGTACCTCGTATCACCTTTCATTCTATTTACTTTGTCTTCTATTTTTTGTACTAAATGAGAAAAAAAATTAAAAACTGATATTTCAGAAATATAACTAAAAAGTAAGTTGATATTATTTATTAATACTATTTTTACAAACATTATCTTTCATGCATCTGCATCGAGATATACAGAGAATCTCAGCTTTTTTACATCTGCATAAGTTCTTAGATCAATTTTTACAGTTACATGGTGGTACTAAGTCTGTTCTTGTAGAAAACTAAAACTTTCTGGGGCTTCAGTCTAATTATCTATATGATGTGGACTAACCACATATAAAGTGGATCTAGTTCTTTTGCAACATCATCAAGGCACGTCAATTGTGTGTATGCCTCTACAACATAAATGCTCGTTTTATATGCAATGATAATGCTGTAAAAGAACTCGATCCATTTTTATATGGATATCACATATTTGCTCATTTGCATGCGTAGAAGCCGAGTTATGATCGATAAAGCGTCGAGAAATACTTACATACTTGACTGTGAGCCGATTTTGTGCCTCATAGCGCGCCATTAAAATATCGATATCTTGACCAAAAATAAACTTACGAACATTTTAAAAAGCTGAAAATGTTCCTTTTGAATTTTTCTATCATTATTGGTAATTAAAGTATAAATGTTTACAGCTTAAATTTACTTGAAACCCTTATAAACAAATTAATGTACAATTTTTTTAAGAAAATTATAATTTTAAACGGGTATAACTTTAAAACAAATGAAGATAAAATAATTCAACAAACTTTGTTTGGAAGCCTATTAATAAAGCTTTAAAATGAGACCTTCTAAGGCTCATTTTCATGCGAAGAAGCTGAGTAACGATCGATAGAGCTTCGAAAAATACTTATTTTGCAATTTGCATTGTGCACTAATTTTACAATATCTTGAGTTCTAACTGTTGGATTTAAGTTCAGTAAACGGTTTTTTCTTCATTTTTTATTAACGAACACATTTTATTTGAAACATTCTTTTTTATTTCTTTTAGTTTATGAGCCAGAGCCTTATAAACAATTTATAAACAATTAAATTGTTTATAACAATGTTTTGACCACTCGGATCGAAATCCACCCTCGAAATTCGTAATCATCAGCCAAAAATCTATAAGAAAGCGTTGAGTTTGTCCATCAGAATTAAAAAGGACACGGTGACCCCTCTGGCGCCTAGACTAAATGCCATAGTATTAAGTTTGCTTCTATTTGACTCAGAATTCACTAGTCGCTTATATAGGCTGAAGGATTATATTGATCAATGAAAGTTGAAAGTAGATGATGATAATATACTTCTGTTATTTTATTCCTGCACATTATTTTATACTTATTTTTAAAGCAGAAAGCTGCAAATTATTTTTATATGATTCCAGATATTAAATATCTATTTAATATAGGTACCTAATTTAAGTGCTTTAAAAAACTGGAACGGGAAATGTACAATACTGGGGATACCACTCATCAACATTATGGTATATACGCTCAACTTTTAGTCCAGGAGCATCTGTTTTGAGATGGACGTTGAGAGGTGACTCAAATTTTTTTTTGCAGAAATTGCTTGAAAATAAATCAAATAATAATATTTGAGATATCCTCCCTCTCAAAAAGGTCCGGAACATTGTTTAAATAATCAAAATCCTAAAAATTGAAGGAAAAATTCGATTTTTTTCTTCGTTTTTTGATTATAACTTTAAAAGTATTCATTTCCGAGACAAGTTGTACTAGCATAAAAGTTGCGTAATTAAATTTCCTACAATATAGAATTGGTTAAAAATTTAAGAAATAGTCACCCTAGTTGCAAAATAGCAATAATTGTGAAAAAACCATACAAAAACAAGTATTCGCATTTTACGTTTTCCAACCATTTATGCTACCACCTAGGACCTTCATATTTCACCCAGAAAAACTTTATGATACAGTAAAACAATATTGTAAATTTCACTAAGATCAATTCAATAGATTTTGCAAAATAAATTTTGCAATCCAGCTTTCGCAAAAAAAATTCATTTTTTCAAAATGTTACAGGACTGAAACTAAAGCAGATAGCAAGTTGAATTTTTTTTGCTTATAGAAGTGTACTGTACCTTTCATTTGCAATTGTCAAAATTAAAATCGATTAATTACCACGGCGTCAGAAAATTTTTGAAATAAACAATAATTTTTGGTGCTACGCGCAGAACGGCCGTGTTCGATTCACACAAGTTGATTTCCACCAAAATTTCTTCCAATCATATTATTTTCTTACTCTATATTTTGTTGTATTTTAATATTTTAATTCCACAAAAATCAAACTAATTTTATTATTGTTTGTGAAATATTGTTTAAACAATTGCATATGTTTAAAAATAAAAAACTTTTATTATTTAAGTTAAAATATATTAACAAAGAAAGTTTTTGCTAATAAAAGTGTTATTTCAAAGGATAGGGTATGTGTTTTTATTTTGCAATAAACAATTTATTTATTTATATCGAAATGTACTAAAAATTAAAATGTATCAATCATTATCAAAGGTCATTGGAATGCCCAATCAAAACAAACTATCCGCTGTCCTGCGCGTAGCACTTATAATTAAGGTTTATTTAAAAAAATTCCTGACGCCGTGGTGTTAGTCGATATTAATTTTGCAAAATTGCAAATGAAACGTACAGTACACTTCTATAACCAAAAAATTTTCAACTTGCTATCTGCTTTATTTTCAGTCCTGTAACATTTTGAAAAAATGATTTCTTTTTACGAAAGCTGGATTGCAAAATTTATTTTGCAAAATCTATTGAACCGATTTTAATGAAATATACAATATTGTTTTATTGTATCATATAGTTTTTCAGGGTGAAATATGAAGGTCCTAAGTGTAGCATAAATGGTTGAAAAACGTATAATGCGAATACTTGTTTTTGTATGTTTTTTTCACAATTATTGCTATTTTGCAACAAGGGCGACTATTTTTTAAATTATTAACCAATTCTATATTGTAGGAAATTTAATTATGCAACTTTTATGTCAGTACAACTTTTCTCGAAAATGAATACTTTTAAAGTTATAATCAAAAAACCAAGAAAAAAATCGAATTTTTCCTTAATTTTTTGACATTTTGATTATTTAAACAATGTTAGGGATGTTAAGGGATAGTGATGCGTAAGATATAGCCTCTCCTGTTCAAATGCCAACCTCACCTGCTCGTATGGTGATCTAGATCATGGTCATCTGGTACATCCTGCTAGACAACTAACGAGGCTCTGACGTACGAGTGTTTGCCGGGATAAGCAATCCACCATTTACTGGCCAACGGCTTTCGGGCGGACGAGCTGGTAAATGGAAGGGCACTCTGTTGTCCTGAGACTGGGAAACTGGTCTCAAAGGCGGAAAAACCAAGAAAGTGGTCAACGGCATCAGAATGCAGAAGGCAACGAGAAACCACTCCATTAAAGGTCCCTGATGACATCTCTAGAAAAGCTATCATGGCAAATCCAACTAAAGTGGAAATAGTTACTAATCATGGAATACGGAAGCCAAGATTCGGCAGGGGAGGTGATCCACCTTTAGACCACAGGGCCTCCCAGGTCGTAACCCAGCGAAACCCCTGTGACAGAATTGGAAAAGTGTCTCTAAGGACAGCAGAGTTGATTATTAAAATATGTACCTGGAATGTGAAGACAATGTATCAGGCTGGAAAAATTCATAATACCATTCAAGAAATGACCAGACTCGGAATCGGTGTAATGGGCATAAGCGAAATGAGGTGGCCAAATAGTGGTGCTTGTATTGTTGACAACCATATGGTATACCACTCAGGAAATGACGATGGTCAACATATATATGGGGTTGGAATAATCGTGTCTCCCCAATTACGTCAATATGTTACAAATGTTATACCTATTTCTGAAAGATTAATAATAATCCAACTGAATACTAGCCCCGTCAAATTAAATATATTACAAGTGTATGCCCCCACAAGCGATAAACCAGAAGAAGATCTAGAGCAATTCTATGAGTTGTTGATAAAGTCACTTAAACGACTTAAAAAAGAAGATATAACTATCATTATGGGTGACTTCAATGCGAAAATTGGTAAAGGGAGAAGCGGTGAATTCATAGGTGATTTTGGTCTAGGACAGAGAAATGAAAGGGGAGACAGATTAAAACTGTTTTTAGAAGAAGAAGAATTTACAATACTAAACACATTCTTCAAACTACCACCAAGACGCTTGTACACCTGGGTCTCCCCGCAAGATCAACCAGGAAACGTAATACTGAATCAAATTGACTACATAATGGTGAACAAGAGATTCCGTAATGGATGCCTATCGGTTAAGGGTTACCCCGGTGCTGACGTATCATCAGATCATGTTCCTGTTGTTGGTAAATTTAGGTTTAGTTTCAAGAAGGTTGCAAAAAAGAACAGCAACAAAAAGTGCGATATGAGAATACTAAAAGGTAAGAAAACAAAAGAGACAGTCGCACAGATTCTTTCAGAGAAGCTAATTAATGTGGAGCAAACATATAATGCCGAAGAATCACTCCAAAATATATGTGAAACCTTTAACAACATCAGAGAAGAACATCTAATAGAAAAGAAAGAGATGAGAAAAAGTTGGATGAACGACAATATACTACAACTTATGGAAGAAAGAAGAAAATCAAAAAACAACAAAATAATGTACAACACGATTCAGAGACAAATAAGAACTGAAATAAGAAAGGCCAAAGAAAATTGGTTAAAATCACAGAGTGAAGAGATAGAGTCGTTAGAGCAAAAACATGATACGTTTAACATGCATAAAAAGGTGAAACAAGCAGCTGGTCTTCAGAAATCCAACACAGCTAGCAAATTGCGAGACCAACAGGGGAATATCATCACAGACAGAAATCAAGAAATCTGCATATGGACAAAATACATACAGGAACTTTTTGATGATACTAGATCCGAACAACCTCCATCCTACATAGGTGATGACCACTTACCAATCACATCAGGTGAAGTGGAAAGAGCAATATCACAACTAAAAGATGGCAAAGCTCCTGGACCTGACAATGCATATGCTGAACTCATAAAACTATTTGACACCGACGGTACTCAACGCCTAACCAAAATATTTAACGACATATATTTAAGCGGAGTAATACCAAAAGCATGGTTGAAGTCGACGTTTGTTGCTTTACCAAAGAAAACAAAGTCCGTATCCTGCAGTGATTTCCGAACCATCAGCTTAATGAGCCATATTTTAAAGCTATTTCTAAAAATTATACATCAAAGGATATATAGACTGTGCGAAGAAAAAATCAGCCGAACACAGTTTGGTTTTCGAAATGCAGTGGGTACAAGAGAGGCTCTATTTAGTATACAAGTGCTATTTCAACGATGTAGAGACGTGAATTGCGATATTTATGCATGTTTCATTGATTACCATAAAGCGTTCGATACAGTAAAGCACGACAAGCTGATGGAGATATTAACCAATATTGGAATAAACACCTGTGATTTAAGGATTATCAGCAATCTGTACTGGAATCAAACATCATCTATCCGGACAGAGGCAGGAGAATCCGACGATATCAAAATCAAACGTGGGGTCCGTCAGGGATGTATACTATCCCCACTGCTGTTTAACATCTACTCTGAGGAAATCTTTCAAGAAGCATTGGATGATGTTGAAGCCGGAATTAGAATTAACGGAGAATGTATCAATAACATAAGATACGCAGACGACACTGTGGTAGTCGCTGACAGTTCTGAAGCCCTACAGGAGTTAATGAGCAGAATCGCAGAAGTCAGTCAGAGATACGGACTTTCACTAAACACTAAGAAAACCAAACGTATGATGATCTCTAAGAATGAACAGCAATTTGGACGACTCAGTGTGAATGGTCAACAAATAGAAAGAGTAAAAACATACACCTACCTTGGTACGAACATCAATGAAAATTGGGACCATTCTATAGAAATCAAATGTAGGATAGAGAAAGCAAGATCTGCATTTCAAAAAATGGCAAAGTTGTTCAAATGTCATGATTTGTCGATACCCATAAAAGTCAGATTACTACGATGTTATATATTTCCTATACTGTTGTACGGAGTTGAGTCGTGGACTCTCACAGACGCCACCTGCAAGAAAATTGAGGCTTTTGAGATGTGGCTTTATCGTCGAATCCTGAAGATATCTTATACCGACCACATTACTAATGAGGGTGTTTTGCTGAGAATGAAAAAAGAAAAAGAGCTGTTAATCAAAATAAAAACAGCCAAAATCGAATACCTCGGTCACATCATGAGGAACAGTGAGAGATATGGACTGCTGCAACTGATCTTGCAGGGAAAAGTAGAGGGAAAGCGAGGACCAGGAAGGCGAAGGATTTCCTGGCTGAAAAATCTACGAACGTGGTTCAACACAACCACTACAAATCTTTTCAGAGCAGCAGTGTGCAAAGTGCAGATTGCCATGATGGTCGCCAACATCCGAAACGGATAGGCACTACAAGAAGAAGAAGAAACAATGTTCCGGACCTTTTTGAGAGGGAGGATAACTCAAATATTATTATTTGACTCATTTTCAAGCAATTTCTGCAAAAAAATTTGAGTCACCTCTCAACGTCCAAATGTACTAATATTTTTACAGATGCGCCCTGGTCTATTTGCAGAAGCCCAAGCAATCGTTGCTCAAGGTGATGATGATTGAAACTATCAAGGCAACAAGAAGATCTCATATTAGATGACATAACCACCATAATGCACTGCTACGACTACAAAAATATCTAGGTATCAATAATTCGGACGATAAAATATTAGACAAATCAATTAGAGAAAGAAATAATACGGTAGGGGGAAAATCCATCACAATCTTAAAGCGGGCCATTCACGATCTGATTTGTGGTACCTCTAGTGGTACTACTAGTGGTATTACTAGTTGCATATTCGGCATCATTCACGTCCCAACATTTTATCTTTCTAGCCTCCCAACTTCAGTCTTACAGTCTTACCTTTCAGTCACCTGTTTTCACGGTGGTGTACGTGTACACTGCTCAGCCAAAAAATGTATCGAGGAAAGTCTATGCAAAATATTATTCGGAGGATTTGTGTTTTTAAAAATTGGGTACATGAGTTCAGGTTTCATAATTAAGCATACCATAACTTTCGTTTCTGTAGCATTTGTCATGGGCTGATATGATCTAATTAATTTTTACGACTCTTGTAATTTTTACGACTTTTTAAGATGTAGGGTAGTTATATTCTATTTTAGAAAGAAATAAAAACTTTTTCTAAACTGGAGCTGGGATTTGCTTTGCTGTGTGTGGGTGTCTCCTGTATTTTTAGTAGTAGCAATTTTCGTGCCATTAAAAGTTATTTTCTATTATTTATTTGCGAACCTAAGGATCTTTGCTCAGCGATGTACCAATTGATATTTTGTTTGGAGCTGATGTTGTAAGAAAATTGTATACACGGAGGAAATACTAGTTACAGTGCGGTCTCGTAGCAAATTTACCATTTTAATTGGGAATAAATCACAATGTTAGTTAGAAATTAAATTTATTTGACGTTTCGACTTCTACTTCTGAAATCGTTATGAAAATTTTCCGAAGTGGAAGTTGAAACATCAAATAAATTTAATGCATAACTAATATCGTGGCTTATTCCCAATTCAAATAGTAAATTTGCATAAGATGCCAAAAGAAAACAGTTTCTAGATTAATAAGAAACTGGTCTTTATTTACAGAAAGGAAAATGATTAGTGCCAACAAAAAGTAGATAATAAAGAATCGTGTATTTTAATAAGGGTAATTTTTGTGAAAGTTTATTTTCTATTAAATATTTGCAAACTAATAGAAATGTTTGCGTAAAGAAACTTGTAGACATCACATACATAATACCGGGTGTCCACTTATATTTTCCCCCATTTTAACTGCCTATAACTTCTAAACGGCTCAAGATAGAAATATGCGGTTTTCGCTGAAATGTTTTATTTTAGTAAAAGTTTTGTCTGGATGGATTGAATTTTTTATATTACTTTCAAATACGAAAAAAAAATGGCGGATTTTTGAAAAAAACGTTGACTTTTTTTAATGGAACACCCAGTATATTTTTTGTAAATTGAAAGAAAGGTAATTCACCTATCCAGCCATATAAAGTTTTTCAAAATCGGTTGTCAAATCACTGAGTAATTAATTTTTAAAATGAGGGGTGCAACGTGGATATCACATACCTAAATAACATAACTGAGCAAATTGATATTATGTTATGTGATTTCCACATTGCATCTCTCATTTTAAAAATTAATTGCTCAGTCATTTGCAACCGATTTTATAAAATTTTATATCGCTGGATAGGTAAATGATTGTTTTTTCAAGATACAAAAAATATACTGGGTGTTTTAATAAAAAAAGTCAACAACGTTTTGTTTTTCAAAAATCCGCCATTTTTTATTTAAAAGCGATATAAGAAAATGGTCACTTACCTAAAAACTTGAAAAAACGGTCATTTATCTATCCAGCGATATAAAAAATTGGTTGTCAAATGACTGAGCAATTAATTTTTAAAATGAGGGATGCAATGTGGAAATCACATAACTTCGTTAGTTATGTTATTTAGGTATGTGATATCCACGTTGCACCTCTCATTTTAAAAATTAATTACTCAGTGATTTGATAACCGATTTTGGAAAACTTTATATCGCTAGATGCGGCACCGATAAAGGAGTCATCCAAAAATGTTTATGACTATGGTTCCACAATTTTGGGTTAATGGTCTCTAGATGTTCCTCTTCCTTAGAGAGTTCATGCAGTTTGTCTTAGGGTATGTGGTATATCCTTAATGGTTTGAATTTAATCGCTGTTTGAATATCTATGGTCCTAATTTTCGGAAGCATTAGCGGTTCCTCTGGGATGGTTGTTCTTGAATTTAGGTAACTCTGGATTTAGGTTTTGAATTCACATCTGGGCGGAAGATTGATCAGATAAGTTCTTTTTAGGCCTAAAATTTTTGTTATAGAACATCGAGTTTGGTTCATTCGGTTAATATTCCTATATACTAAGTGGGCATCTGATAATCTTTGTATCATGACATCTTGAGTTTGGACGGGGGTGTATTGGCAAGAAGCTTCTTGGGTGCTCAACTGCAGGATTTGTTTGATACAGTCGTCAGTTTTCGTTGCTTCTAGTATTGTTCCGTCTTGGCAAAGATATCTTGTGTCGATTCGATCACATGGTTCTTCCAAATATTGAAAGGATTTTTCGTTTATGAGGAGATATTGTTCAGGAGGAATGATTATAGTAGAATTTGCGGTAGGTATAGGAAATAAATGATAATACGTAAAGGAATTAGGATGTAGGACAGGAAAATGAAGGATAAATATAATAGTATCTATTAGGCTATTCAAATTTTTCTTTAAATAAGTTTCTAAATCTGGCTTTAAAGTCAATCTAAGGACTTAGAGGAGATATTTCTAAATTATTTTAATCTTTCTATTAATCTATTCAAATCTTTGTTTTTATCTCCTTAATTTAGCTCTGATTCAATGTAAGGACTCAGAGGAGTCTGATTTAATAATATGTCAAAAAATTAATCTTCTTAATTCTAAGTAATAATAAAAATCGCTTACAGGATAAAGACGATGCCCACGTGCATTCCTTTACTCCTGAAGACTTCTAACTTGTTTTCTAACTGCTAAATCCCTCAGGTGAACTCTTCAGACGGTTTCCCTGGGGCTTGTTCTTGGAACAGTGGACAAACACTTAAAAGTGACGAGGATCTATAAAGATTCTTCCACTTCCGTACTGACTCTGCGCCAATTATGAATGTTCTTGGGAAAAACACTTTAAAAAAAAAAAAAAAAAAACTTTTTTTAAAACTGGACTCACAAATTTAAAACTTTTATTTTCGAATTACAAAGACTGTATTAACAACACAATAATTTAAAATCAGACTGAAAAATATTGATTTTTACATGGTGTTTTATAATTTTATTATTAGGATTTTATTTTAATATATAGAATAAAATCATAAATGGTGCTTTTTAAGTTTTAATGAAAAACTTCTACATGACAAATTAATATTATATATTTATTAATATTATAATATAAATTAATATTAATATTATATAATTTATATACAAGGTGTCCCAAAAGTAGGGGAACGGTCGAATATTTCCCGAACTAAACATCGAATCGAAAAACTGAAAAATACGTGTTCAATAATTTTCAAAAATCTATCCAATGACACCAAACACCAACCACCACTACACCCCCTGGAGGTGTGGTGGGGGGTAAATTTAAAATCTCAAATGGAAACCCCCAGTTTTTCTTGCAGATTTTAATTTGTTACGTAAAAGTAAGCAACTTTTATTCAAGACATTTTTTCGAACTGTGGATAGATGGCGCTATAATTGGGAAAAACGATTTATCCTGACACCATAGGTAAATTATATAAACGGTCTAATATCTCACGAAATACACTTTCAAATGAGAAACTAAAAAACAAATTTTTACTCTTTTTCGAGAAGCTATCGAATAACACCAAACGTGACCCTCCAACCTACCCCATGGAGGTGGGGTGGGGGGTAACTTTAAAATCTTAAATAGCAACCCCCACCTTTTATTACAGATTCGGATTCGTCACGAAAAATTAAGCAACATTTATTCGAAACATTTTTTAGAATTGTTAATAGATGGCGCTTTAATTGGAAAAATACGATTTATTAGCGCCATCTATCAGCAATTTTAAAAAATGATTCGAATAAATGTTGCTTAATTTTTTATGACGAATCCGAATCTGCAATAAAAAGTGGAGGTTGCTATTTAAGATTTTAAAGTTACCCCCCACTCCACCTCCAAGGGGTGGATTGGAGGGTCATGTTTGGTGTTATTCGATAGGTTTTCGAAAAAGATTAAAAATCTGTTTTTTGGGGTCTCATTTATAAGTGTATTTCATGAGATATTAGACCGTTTCTATAATTTACCTATGGTATCAAGATAAATCGTTTTTCCCAATTATAGCGCCATCTATCCACAGTTCGAAAAAATGTCTTGAATAAAAGTTGCCTACTTTTACGTAACGAATCCAAATTTGCAAGAAAAACTGGGGTTTCTATTTGAGATTTTAAAGTTACCCCCCACCCCACCTCCAGGGGGTGTAGTGGGGATTGGTGTTTGGTGTCATTCGATAGATTTTTGAAAATGATTAAAAACGTATTTTTCAGTTTTTCGATCCGATGTTCAGTTCGCGAAATATTCGACCGTTCCGCTACTTTTGGGACACCCTATATAATTAACTGACTTCTGTCAAACAAAATGACATAGTGTACATGAACTTAAAACTATGCTTAAACTTACAGTTTACCTATTAATAATAATAACTATTTTTTCCAACACTCTCCCTTAAACTGTAAAGTGAGAACATTAAGAAATTAAACATATTGAATTGAATATAAACAATTGAACTACATGCACATTAAATCCATATTATCCAATATATAAAAAATATGACTACAAAAAATCTTTAGTTTCTGATGAATTACATGATGATGAAGAAAACATGTTCCTCATCAGAACTAACTAACTGCTAGGTAACATAATCTGTTAAACAATCTTTCTGAGTTGCCTTTTCCTATCTTCCGATTCATGAGTAAAATCTACATCCGAATCAGAGAAAGGTGTAATATTAATTGACTCCTGATTTTCAGTATCAATTGAATAATCATGAGTGATAGTAAATGATTCATCAATTACAGACTCATCACCAACATTTTGATTAAATTCCTCAATAAAAGGTGTTGATTCTATTTTAACCTCAGGTTGAGTTAAAACAGAATCCTTTCCATACATTACGTGTTCAAAAAATACAACATCTCTGCATTTTTCTACTTTTCCTCTACAATTGGGGTCAGCTAATCTATAGCCTTTAGTATGTTCGCAATACCCTACCATAATCATGGGTTTAGATTTAACATCAAATTTACCTCTAAAATTCTTAGGTATATGAGCATAAGCTTTACATCCAAATACTCTTAAGTGACTCAAATCAACCTTGGAACCAGTCAATAATTCTTCAGGAAGAGTACCATTAACAGCTGTAGTAGGGCTGCGATTTTTTAAATATATTGCAGTAGCCACTGCTTCTCCCCAATAAGCTTTAGGTAAACCAGAATCAGTGAGCAAAGCCCTAGCTTTTTCTACGACCGTGCGATTGGCACGCTCCTGTACACCATTTTGTTCAGGAGTGTAAGGCACTGTAGTTTCATGTATTATTCCTGAATCCTTAAATAGAGCTCTAAACTGAGCATTACAAAATTCTAAACCATTATCGCTCCTGTAGCGTTTTATTTTAAGCCCCGTTTGATTTTCAACGAGTCTTTTAAATTCTTGAAACTTGGAAAAAGTTTCACTCCTAGACTTGAGTAAATATCCAAAAGTTTTACGAGTGTAATCATCAGTTAACATAAAAACAAATCTTGCCCCTCCCCAGCTCTTTTTTGACATGGGACCTACCAAGTCTCCATGCACTAACTCTAGCTTGGAGGTAGCACGTCTAGCTTGATCCTTTGGAAAACTCTTTATGGTCTGCTTTGCTTCTATACATGTAGTATAGGGAATATGCTTCAGTATTTTGGTAATCAATACCACTAGCCATACTAGTTAACAAATTCAAACTCTTTGTGCACAAGTGCCCTAAACGCTTATGCCACAAAGAAACATTATTGTTCTTATTACTAATTAGACGTTAAATTGTCTTCAACAATATTGTATTAACGGTTTCTTTAGATGTACTAGGGAAATTCTTATTTTCAGACTTTTCTGTATCAGAAACAATGTCCAACTTATAAATTCCCCCAAATTCAGAACCTGTCAATTTTACAGTACCCTGAATACTAACTTTGTCCTGGTCATACACATCAAAACCTTTTTGACTAAACATAATTTATTATATGACCTTTAGATGCTAATTGACTTACTGATAATAAATTTGCAGCTGCTTTGGGTGCATACATAACATTAGTTATTGTACCAGAACTAATACAATTATTGTGTGAATTAACTAAATCAATTGGAATATTTCCAACTCCGGTGGCCAATAAGGTGCCCTTATCAGCTGTACAAAATTTAGAACTTTTATTTAGATCAAAATCTACCATCCAATCTCTATTATTGGACAGATGTCTACTAGCACAACTATCAAGATAAAAATCTTTAGAATTTTGAGAACTTACAAACATAGTAGTAGGAGTAAATAAAACATTATTAGTTTCACCATGATTCTCCTTGGATTGGTCCTTACCAGTTGGTGGTTTGGAATTAGGTTTCCAATTTTTGGAATTCCTCTTGGGACATGGACATTTAGGCCGGATAAGGCCTTTGACTCCGCAGCAGTGACAAGTGAAGATGAATTCGGTAGTGGATTGAAGAAAAGGCTTCTTCTTGATAAATTTTTTTTTTTGTAAACAAAGCTTTATCCTCACCATTTTCTCTTAACTTCTCACGATCAGTAATATCATTCAACAAGGTTATGACTTCTTCACTTTTAATAACTGAATGTGTTGCACAGTATCCATTAACAACCTGTTCTTCAGTGTCAGGAAGTCCACATAACATCAGTGTCCCAACTTCACTATCATCAATCACCATATTTAATTCTGCAAGTTCCTGAACAATATCAAGTATTCCAGATATATAATCACTAATGCAAGAAAAATTTTCTAACTTTGCATGATATAACTTTCTTTTTAGAAACATTTACCTAGTTAAACCGGCACTTTGATACGCCTTTTTTAAGTTATCCCAACCTTCTTTCGAGGTAGTTGCTTTTCTTAGATGAGCTAAGCAAGTTGGTTTCACCGATAAACTTAGTTTGGCTAACGCTCTTTGGTCTTATCTGGTTTTTTATCATTTCCAGTAATACAATTCCATAGACCATAATCTATCAAAAACATTTTCATTTGAAACTGCCAGATTTCGTAGTTTCTTCTTCCATCTAATTTTTCGATAATTGGGGCACCACGGCTAACAAACACATTATTAACGGTTCTCGTTTCAACTTTATCTTGTTCAGACATTTCGTCGAGTAAAATAATTCAACAGAACAGCAGCAAACACGTCTATCTTAGACAGCGCAAAATATACGCACCACGTGAAGAGTTTTCAACAATCTTTGTTTTCTTCACTTTTGTAGCACAGTGGAAATATATGTAGCGCAAACTGGGCCCATAACCTATTAGGATTTTATTTTAATATATAGAAGAAAATCATAAATGGTGCTTTTTAAGTTTTAATGAAAAACTTCAACATGACAAATTAATATATAATTAACTGACTTCTGTCAAACACAATGACATAGTGTACATGAACTTAAAACTATGTTTAAACTTACAGTTTACTTATTAATAATAACTATTTTTTCCAACATTTATAATTGCTGATCTTGCTGTCCAGTACGTCGCAATTAAGTCCAGAATGTTCAAGCGGTAGCCTCGTGTTGAATCCACGTGGTAAAATTTACTGGGTGGCAGCGGTCATTGTACTGTAACTCGCGCAATACGTTGACGTTGAGCCTTCGAGACCACATAACAAACTAACAAATCAGCCAAAGATCAGGAGTTCGTGACGTCATCGAACGAGCTACGACGTTTTAGTGGAACTATTCAGGGCACTTAGGTAGAACACAAGATGAACGGTGGACACGACAAATTATGGAACGGAGGCTCAGAAACTATAAAAGAAGCCAAGAACGACCACAGACTAGATGGACCGTCAACATAAAAAGAAAAGCGGGAAATTGGCTACAAGCGGCCCAGTGTAGAGAACACTGAAAAGAACTGAGGGAGGCATATGCCCAGCAGTGGAGGCGATTGGCTGATTGATGATGATGATATTTCGGCTATCAAAATAAATACAAATTTGAAATTTTGCACAGTCATGCAGATTGATGGTTCACATTTTTTAAGATAGTCAACTGAAATTTAAATTTTAAACGCGGCCTGTGACTCCAAAAACAGAGTTAACTTTCGATATTTTTCTTGCTTCGCGTTAGAGATATTGGAAAAAGTTATTTGGGAAAGTTGTTCCAAATATTATTATAACCCCACCCCACATACCAAATCTCATAAGAAAGTTCGCACTCTTAGTTCTTTCAGTATTTGTTGTCAGGGACCTAAAACCTCCAATTGGGTGTTTTTTCGCGGTTTTTCCTGTAAATTTTAAAGAACTTTAGCATTAAAGAATTTTAGCATGAAATTTGGAATATGTATAGCTAACATGTCAAAGAAAAAAAAATGATATTGTGCCGATGTGTGCTTTTACCCTGGGGGTGACTTTCACCCCCACTTGTGTTTGAAAAAATATATGTCCAAAATAAGTCCGGAAATTGATAAACTGGCTAATTTTAAGCAGCTTTGTTCTATAGAGGTTTTTCATTAAGTCAATACCTTTTTAGTTATTTGCGAGTGAATATTCAGCAAAATAACCACGTTTTTAGACGGTTTTTCGCAAATAATTCAAAAAGTCAGTATTTTATCAAAAAAAAACGTTCTTAGCAAAAATATAGCCTGTAAAAAAGTAACAAAAATGGTGTATGCGTGAGGTCTCTATACCTAGTAGAACCAGAGTTATAGCTAATAAAAAATAGGTTCATAATTTGTAACAACAGCGTCACGAATGGAAGCTATTTTGTAGCAGTCCCACGAAAGGGCGGTATTTTGTAGCATTAGCGTCAAGGATGGACGCTATTTTGTAACATTAACACGTCAAATGCCAAAGCCTCGACGGTGGAAGCCATTTTTGTATAACAGCCCCAGCGTGGATAACAAAGGCAAAAAAATAATATGAACTCGACAAATTAAACAAACATAAAAATATACTTGGTGCTACGTAACTTTACGAGTACCTCGGTAGCTCTAAGTCTTCAGAGATCGAGGGGTGTGGATTCTTAATAGATTTTAAATAAATATAATATAAACTCAAATGCTCGGGGGGGTGGGGGGGCAATTAAAAAAAATGAAAGACGAAACATACTTAAAACTTCAAAAAAAATAATTAAAGTAACAAGTTAATAAAAATATATAGTCATCATTAAATACAAACACATTTACATAAACATAAATATATCATGACCTTACCTTAGTGTTCTCAGTTGAATATAATTTAGGAAAAAGAGAAAGGGATCAAATAATAATATTATCAAGCAAAAAACATTATTGCAAAATGAAATAAATTTTATTAAAATTTAAAAATAAAAAAATGAAATGATGGATCTCTTGTAGACAATTAAAGAGATTCTGTTTACGAAAACATTAAAAAGGTTTACAAACAATACCTTGTCATATAGTCCTGTCCTTATCTTCACGTTGTGGATGTCCAAAACACGCACTTTTCACTGAATTTAGATAAAGAATTGTACAAAAATGTTTATTTTTATGAAAAGTTTCAGCAAAATTAAATAAACTTCCAAATAATTGTTCCAAAATAAATAAAATTCCAAATGAGTCTGCTCATATTGACTTTTTAAAATATTTAAATAACTTCTATTTAACTTCTTGAAGTATTTATTATTAATATTGGCACCTAACGCATGACTTTATCCATGACTCTGGTACTTAATCCATAACTGCTTAGAAAAAGAAACTTAGGTAGTGTAGTATACACTAAAATAAACTGGATCTTTGCCTAACAGCGGCATTTGGATTGTGACTAGGAAGTCACGAAAGGAGAACCGTTTCTAATACTACATTTTCAGGAACTTTAAAAATTTGATTAAGAGCTATGTCGGAACTTAATATTCGAACTTAACTTTTTCAGAAAACTAAACTCTTTAGAAAACCGCGCCGTGGCGGCTCCTGCCGAGGCTCAACAAACCTCTCTCTTTGAAAGCTCAAACTTGAATTCCCAATCCTCAGAACTTGAATCTTTCTCCCCAAACCAAAACGCTTCCTTCCAAAAACCCACTCCAATTCTCATTCTACCCTACTCATCCAATCAACCAATAAGAAGAAGTTTAATCCTTCCCTCTTTCATTGTTGACTAATAAAAAAGTAACTAAGCTTCCTACACTTTTTTATTAACCAATAGGAAAATCGAAACACATTTTAAGCCCAACCTACATAATAGGGAAACATCAAAAAATCATTTCGCAAGTCAGCAAACCTCTCCCAGCTCCACAGTTCCCAATAAAGATATTGCTGAGTCCACAATTAACACATGTGCTCTCTAATAAAGCTATGAGCACGTTTTGTGTATCTAAACTCCAAAAAGCCGGCGCCAAAGGCCATTAAGATATACGGGTCATTCCATTTCAAATCACTCAATTTGGGAGCAAAAAAAATTTTGGACCTCCGATTTGTCTGAAAATTGGTATATAGCTTCTGCGGGACGTAAAAATAAGATATTTAAGGTCAAAAAATCTTCTTCTTCTTTTTTTCTCAAAATGTTATTTTATGCGATTTTACAGTGATTTGGTGTTTATTTATACAAATTTGCATTTTATATCGTAAAGTATCAATGGAAAACATAATATTTTAATAGGAGGGACTCAAAAATGTCATTATATGGCATTATAACAAGTTACTTTGATACAAAACAAGCTTTTGATCAAATTTTATAGTGTAGAAAACGTTAAAATACCGTTTTTTACATTTTTCTCCATTCCCAAAATACATCATAATCGATTTGGCTGAAAATTTGCCCACAGATAGACAAAACATAGGACTTTAAGTGGTGAATTTGAATTATATTACAATACCAAAAAAGTTACATGCAGTATTATAGTCAAAAATATAGGCGTCTACTGCAAGTACAATTAACTCGAAAATATCGACCTCACGACAAAAATTGTTAAAAAGAAATTGTAATAATTGTAAATACGATTTATTTGGAACAATTTCAGTTCCTACCATTTTTGTCGAAAAGTTAAAAATGGCGGAGATATTGAGCAAAACAGGTTCTCCTTTAAAATCAAGATGGCGGCTAACGTAACGGAGGAATTCATTCATGATTTTAAATTTAGGCTACTATTGACTCCCCTAAAGATCAGAAAAATAAAATTTTGGGCAGCTCGGAATTCAAGGTCAAATGCTATCCCGACTGGACTAATAGATATATACTTTTGAGTCTGATATTACTGCATGTAACTTTCTTGGTATTGTAATATAATTCAAATCCTTCTAACCACTTAAAGTCCTATCTTTTGGCTATGTGCGGGCAAATTTTCAGCCAAATCGATGATGATGTATTTTGGGAATGGAGGAAAATGTAAAAAACGGTATTTTAATGTTTTTTACACTATAAAATTTGATCAAAAACTTGTTTTGATTCAAAATAACTTGTTATAATGCCATATAATGACATTTTTGAGTCCTTTCTATTAAAATATTATGTTTTTCATTGATACTTTATGACAGAAAATGCAAATTTGTTTAAATAAACACCAAATCACTGTAAAATCGCATAAAATAACATTTTGAGAAAAAAAGAAGAAGAAGATTTTTAGACTAAATATCTTATTTTTACGTCCCGCAGAAGCTATATACCAATTTTCAGACAAATCGGAGATCCAAACTTTTTTGCCTGAGTGATTTGACATGGAATGTACCATACAATCTAACTATCTTTCACATCGCAAACTGAACGGTAAAAGTTCAATTTTCGAGCGATAATATAAACACTGAGTAACCGAATGTAGATATGTCTACAAAATAATATAACGTCTTTCTTTTAACCAGACGGATAAACTTCAAATTTTCACGTTTAAATAAATTCCTTACATTCGCTTGGCATATGAAGCTATATTCCTATGTCTACAGGGTGAGACATGAGACAAAAATATGTTACGATAAATTTACAATTTGTGGTTTCTGCATAAGGCAAAATAATTGCGTTCTTTTAAACCGTTTCAAATTGCCATGTTCCAAATAGAATATTTCAACGTGAAATTTTCAATAAATGAAGTACTTTTTGGGGAAAAGTCATTACAACACTTCTAAAGTGTTTAAAAAAAGGTTTATTTCTGTTTACATAAAAAAAGTTTCTAGCATCAAATGTAATCAAGTTACGCTCAAAATAAAGTTGGCACCTTTTGTTTTGGAAAAAAAATCGGGAAGATCACCCCTAATTAGCAAGTTAAGGTACTAGTATACTTTAGAAGACCAAAACAAAGCATTTTTTCAAGATTTTTTTCTCAGGACCTTTATTAAAAATGAACATAAAACGTTTTACATATTAATATCTAACTTTTAAAGAATACAAAAAATATATTTTTTTTATTTATGAACGTACATTATTATTGTAGGGCAGAAAAACTCCGCAAAAAAAACGATTTTACAGAAATTTGAAAAAATTTTGTGAAAAATCGCCCGTTTTTCTTCAGTTTTTCATGGTTAAATTTTTTTTATTTTTTATTGTTTCGTCAAATTGTCGTAAATTGTCAAGTAAGGAACCTTCCCTTTTCAAATGCAGTAAGATTTTTTTGTTTCAGATATCCTAATCCTGAAATTAACAGCTGTTCGCCATTATTTTTCGAGGCCTCGAATTTTGCCGCCTCTACAATATTAGTATGCGTGTATAAATGAAAAAGGACGTATTTTTGTACTATCTAAGAGTTAGATATTGATATGTATGTAAAAACTTTTATGTTCATTTTTAATCAAAGTTCTGAGAAAAACATTCTTGAAAAAAATGATTATTTTTGGTCTTCTAAAGTGTACTACTACCTTTAAATGAAATTAATCGTTACCGCTTCACAAATTACTTTACTTATGTTGTGTTTATATGATCTGTAAGTTTCATCGATTCAAAGTGCGTATTTTTTGAAAAAAGTGGTTTTATTCAGAATAACTTAAAAATTGTTAGATATACCAAAACTCTCAAAAAACAAGAAAAGTCAGCCTAGCTTTTCTGAATATTTTGTATTTTTTTGTTTTTCTGCAAGACAAAAATTGGTTAAGATTTGGTGTTTTTAAATTTGCATACACTCGTGATCAGTGAATCGTTCAAGCCGTACAGGCCTGTCAAAAATAAGGACTTTGTACGGATGAAACTTACAGATCATATAAACAATATATACACGAGTAAAGAAACTGTGAAGTGGTTACGATTAAGTTCATTTGAGATGCTAATTAGGGGGTTATTTCCCGATTTTTTTACCAAAAAAAAAGAGAACATCTTTATTTTGAGCCTAACTTGTTTACTTTTGATGCTAAAATTTTATTTATAAAACAGAAATAAAGCATTTTTTATTCGCTTTAAAAAAGTTGTAATGAGTTTTCCCCAAAAAGTGCTTAATTTTTTGATTATTTCCCGTTAAATTATTCTATTTGGAATTTGACGAATATGAACCTATTTTTCATTGGCTATAATTCTGCGTCTACTAGATATAGAGACCAAATACACCATTATTTTCGTTTTTTACAGGCTATCTCTTTGCTAAGAATGTTTTCCGACAAAATACTTATTTAAGGAACGTACTATATGTTGTAGTTTCAGCAATATTGATGTAAAAAGATTTAGGTATTGAATTTAAATATAGTTAATAAAATAAAATATCGTTTAAGAAAGACATATTTAAATTTGACTGTTTATTATAGCTTTAGAAACCAAACGATTTCTAAACAAAAAATAAAAATGCTTGTACCTAGTAAAACGATATATAAATAGAATACACTTTGTAATGTATTAAGTTTTAGAGCTGTAAAGTAAAAAGTATGTTTATTCTGTGCAAGTGCTTCTGCTTTTTCAAACTGTCTTTTGTAGATTTTATATTGATACTCAACGAATCCCGCTTCCTTAAGAATTGTAAGTTTTTGATTAAATATCTGCAGAAGTGGATGTCCTTTTCTAAAGGCAAACGAAAAAGATGGACTACTGTGAAAATCTTGCTTTAAAATATTAATAAGGGGAAAACCATTTTCATCTAAATAACAATGAGGCACGACATATTCAAGTGATTTTAAAAGAAGAGGTGTTACTGTATTCTTCTCATAAGCTGTCATATTAACACATTGCCAGTAATCCTCACTTACTACCAATTCACTGGTCCAGCCAAGGTGATACTCAAAAGGATCTCTTGATTGCTTAAAAGATTCAAAAATATGTTTATTAGGCAAACATGTCTTAAAATTATAATTTAGTAAATCTGCACGGAACTTGATGGCATTATAATCCTTGTTTTTTCTTATAATATCAAACATTTGGCTCTTATAGATAGAAGTGATTATCAACACAAATATAAGATAGTTTATGAAAACAATTTTAATAGATTTCTTTTTAGAATAAATACTAACAGTTCCTTCAAAGAGTAAAGACAACAGAAATAGTAGAACATTAGTCTGTTGTTTCCCAGGTATTAAATAATCTATTAGAGAAATTACTAAAGACAAAGATAGAAGCAAAAGAAAAAAATATGCCCAAATAGACTTTGTGAACTCTCCATAAAATATTGTCCAGTTTTTGGTAATTAATATGTTTGGTGTGATGAAGACTAATTTATCTTTCGTGATCACCACGGTTCGGTCCAAAGAATGCATTCCGTTACTAAGTAATCCTCCAAGCAAAGCTGCATACAAATCATATGTGCGATTGGATAAAAATTCTGGAGAAACTTCAACCACAGTAGTACGCTTTCTTGACTTTACAAAATTTAACGTAACATTTATGTTTTTGGCAAGTATATTCAATAATTCTATATGAATTCCTTCAGTTGAACTTATGACAAATGGTGCATCGGTGTGATAAAGTACGTTAAGGGAATCATACTTTTTCTCAACTAGTTTGTTTATCTCATCTTTTATTTTAGTCTGATTCTCTTTTTGTTTTGGGCATCTATAAATTAAGCGAGGAGTGCCTGAAACTATCTTATATATTTCATAGTTACTTCTTTTGGAATTTAGTATGATAAATAATGCTTTAGTAATAAAATACTGTTCAAGAGTGTTCATTATGTCTTTGTTTACTTTTTGTACATTAAGAATAAAATAATTTAAATTGTCTAATATCGTCAATTTATGTAAAATATTTAAAATTTCTGAAATATTTCCTGACAGAAGATATACAGTTGGAAAACTTGTGAAAAGTTTGTTAGGATCACTACTTCTAAAGAAAACTACGGAATGTTTTATAATTCTTATATTTGTATTTACCGCATAGATGAATTTTTTATCAGGATTTATCAAATCCAATAATTTATTTACACAGCTTTCTAAAATATTTGTATTGTTTTTAACTGAAATATGTGCTTTTGTAAAAAGTATACTACCGAATAAAATAAAAAATATCAGCATTTTTTCAACTAATGCATATGTGAATAAAATGAACAAAGTAGAATATTTTCTCGTAGTTATTTTATATGTATCCAATATATTTATATGCTCAAACGTTCCAAATTGTGTAGTTTTTTACATGGATACACACAGATAATTTAATCATATCTATTTTTTAAGAAATAATTGTAGGTAATTTAATACTCATCATCTTTAATCAATGAAAGGCATGATACTTTGTAAACAATTTCAGAGAAGACAAGAAAACATCTATTACCGAAATAATAAAAGGAGTCACATAAAAAAAAACAGAAATACCAGCCCTAAACCTACATATTTGGACAAACTAAAATACATGCCTAATACCGATAGTTGATGGTCTATTTTTTTTCTAATAATGTTTTTTAATGTAATCTATGCAATTAGTTAAATACTAATCATATGGACAGGAACTTAATGGTCCGAGAGCTGTTAGACATTTTTGAGTAGGTATTTTAGGCAATCTGAAAATTTTTTCAGGTGACTCTTCCACGATAGCCTAATACAAAAATGCCGGTCTGGCTGGGGGTAGCGGTTATCTTCCCCAAAAATCCCCCCAAAGTTAAAAAAGGTTAAAAATTGTTATTACAAAAAACATCATTGACGTGGCTTTAAAGTAAATAGAAAAAAAGAATGTGTGTGTACTTTGTACGCACGTAAGAGGTTTTACTTGTATTATGTGATTTCAACGAAATAAATAAATACTTTCGAACAGTTTATTTATATTTTATTTAAAGACTAATCTAATTTTTACTTAGTATTTTCCAAAAAATTTTATTAAAACAATACCAAAAATTAAAAAAAGAATAGAGAACACCCGGATTTGAACCGGGGACCTCTTGATCTCCAGTCGAACGCTCTACCACTGAGCTATACTCCTTTTGTTTGTGCGGATGCGGATTACAAGATTTCTCCGACATGGTGTCAAATAGACCAAGTGAAGTATAAAAATACTTTAAATATTACTACTTACTATCTTATTCCCGAGGTAGACAAATCCAAAGATACAAAAATCATAATAAATATATTTACTAAAAACACTATTAATATAATTCTTTCCAAACATTTTGTCTGTGTGCGCATGCGCGCAGAATAATAAAAATTCACTCCCAATCGCTCCTAAAGAAGTATAACTTCAAAAATTCGAATATAAAGAAAATAAACAGGCCAGGCGATATGCGAGAGATTTTAACTCAGCAAGATGCTTGCATGGGCGCCCCATGACTATTTTCAGGGGGTGCATCTGAACTTCAGAAGATTGCATCTGAATCTGTACATACTATTAACCGGTATAAAATATACAACTATACATGCATAGTTATGTACTTTCTTTCCGGACAGGGGGGTGCAATTGTTATTTTGACGGGGTATTTTTTAATATTAAAAATAAATATTCTACTTTTGGTGAAATTTTCTAACTGCCAGGTGATCAAACAAGTTACGCGTGTATGTGAATGAAAAGCGCTATAGGTAAGCAGCAGTGTGAGAGTATACCGATAGCTGCTTGCTTCCTCTATCGCAGCGAGTCCGTTCGCCCGAGAAAAATCACGTGACCTGGCGATACTCATGTTATTGTGCCTCAAAATGTTGGAGTAATTATTATGTCTTTTAGATTTTTAAGCAACTTTTTATTAATTAAAGGAAAATAATACGTAGGTATTATACAATAGATTTTGAAAATATGATAGAAAAGATAAATTTATTATTACAAATATGTAGGTAGAAAAGTATAAAAATATAAACTAAATTAATTCTGGGTCCGAATTTTGTACTTCTTCTTCTAACTCTTCATGTGAGCTAAAATGTTCATTTTCTTCTTCTTCGTCAGACTCCCTTCGAGACGCAGATTCCTCTTCTAGACGATTTGTAAATATAGACCAGCAAATGACCATTTTGGAGTGTAATTTTCAGGGGCAACTCCGAATTGCATGAACATTTGGATTTAGGTTCTACTTACCCTCCACTTCAAAGTTGATGTTGTGTCGTTGGTTGCTTTCACTTGGGGGTGCCAATCACCCCTTCCCGGGAGTGAAATAACATACATTCAAGATAAACCCGGAAATCGATAAATTGACTGATTCTAAGCAACTTTCGTTCTATATAGTTTTTGATGTAAGTCAACACTTTTTGAGTTATTTGCGATTGAAAATGTTTATTTTTTTACAAGAAAACTACGTTTTTAGACGGTTTTTCGCAAATAACTCAAAAAGTTAATATTTTATCGAAAAAAATATTCTATTCAAAAATGTAGCTTATAAAAAAAGGAAAAAGGGTGTTAGGTAACGTCTATAAATCGAGTCAAAGTAAAGTTGTAGCTCATGAAAAATACGTTCTTATTCGTCTAATTCCAAATCGAAAATTTTAACTTGAAATCACCGAAAAAATAAGCAATTTTCGGGAAAAACTTATTAAAATTTTTTAGTGTTTGAAAAAAGCTTTATTTTTAGGTTTTACAAAAGTTTCTAGCATCAAAATAAACGAGTTATACTGAAAAAAAAGTTGGCCAATTTTTTTTGGTAACAAAAATCGTGAAAATCTCCCTCTATTTAGCAACCTAAATAAAATTAATAGTTACCGATTTACCATTTACTTTAAATGTATGTGTATTGTTTATATGATCTGTAAGTTTAACCGTTTTAAAGTATGTACTTAATTTTGAAGTAATTTAGTTTTATAGTAAAAAAATTTTTGAAGATCTTCTTTAGCGGCGAATCGATTGAGGGTAAAATTGTACATAAATCTGCGCGCCTGCGCACACTGACAGTATGTAGTTCTGACAGTTTGTAGTTCATTGCTAATCTTTCAAGATAGGTATGTATGTATCTGTAGCCGTGCAAATAAGTCATTAAAAGAATATATTAGTGTTTTTAGGAAATGTATTATTTATTACAATTCTTGTGTTTTTGGATTTGTGTTTCTCTGTAGTAAAATAATAAAATATTATGGAAGCATAACATTTTTACACTATATGTCGCCGTGTTGTGTAATTATATCCGAAACTTACATGTCAATTCCTAGGGCCTCGCTGGAGTAGTGGGTAATGCGTTAGCACTGAGATTGGAATGACGCGGGTTCAATTCCTGGGCGATTCATATTTTTTTTTATTTTTGGTTATTTTAATAAAAAAAATTTGAAAGTGGTAGATAAGAAAGTTAGTTTGATTTTTAAATAAAATACAAATAACTTTTTAAGTATATTTACTTCGTTTAAATTACCTATTATATATAATAGAAGAATATCTTCTTACGTGCGTACAAAGTACACACACACATTATTTTTTTCTTAATATGCTATTGATTATGTTCAAAATAAGAGAGCTAAAAGGAACTGCAACTTTAACGGGATTTTTTTTATCTGATATGGTCAATTAACCTTTAAGTTTGAAAAACCGCGGAGTGCTACCATTTAAATGGGTGCGTTTTTGAGAAAGGGTGAATTAGTCCCTAGGCACAGGGTGAATTAGGGTGAGTTCTATGCACTTTTGATACAAACCCGTCTATAGGAAAATTATTCCAGGTTAAATTTCCTATCGGGTATCACATTTTAAAGTCAAAAATATTTTTTTTTTACAAAAATATATTCAAAAGAAATCAAGAAAAAAACGCAAGAGAAAGCAATTTTGTTTTTCGCCCCATAACTGTTTTCCACGGGGATATAGGTATAGGCATTGCTTAGGCGAAAAGTAACTTCCATCCTTCTTCTTTAAAATGAAGTTTGGTAGAAGTCTGTTGGATTTATAGTTTCCGAAATATGATTTTTCAAAATTCGCCGCTCGCAGCATTGTTGGGCCATTTTCCTCATTATTTCGCATACATTGTTCCGTAAATTTTTTCTACGCATTTCTAGGTATATACAATAGTACATTTATTGGAAATAGAAGTCAATTACCTTTAGAAAGGTTTATTGTGTAAGGTTATACGGTTCTTTTTAAGCAAGTTATGCTTTTTCAAGGTTTTATACTTTTAATTTAATTTTTGATATTTTTAATGATTATTTTTAAAATTTCTCATTCTGACTTTTTTTCTTGACCTTTAGGTATGTATATACATACATTGTGGAATAAAAAAAGCTTATTTTCTTTTCTTTAAAATGGTGTATTGCAAAAAATTGTAGGACTATTTTTAAACAAGATATCCATAGAATATCCAAGGGTATCCGTAATTTGAGAAAAATTTTATTTTTTTTTATTTTTTTCAATTAGAAGAATATAATTGCATATTATAACGTAATTTTTAATTCTAAATAACTTTTCTTAGTAAAACCTCCGTTAACCGAAACATCGTTTAACAGAAACGGCTGATTTCGTTAATAGAAAGTAAATTTTTATCGCAAAATGGAAAGAATTTGATGTTAATTTGTCAACATTGCTTTCATACAACTAAAGAACGCAATTAAATATACAACACATTACGAATTCACCTCATAGTATTTTTTAATACCAACTGTGCTCAAGAATACTAGGTAATTTGATATAAGAAAGATACAAAAATCAATGTTATTTTTAACAGAAATTCTTGTTATCCGAAACGACCTTCCCCCCAATTATTTCGGTTAAAAGAGGTTTTACTGTAACACTCTTCGATATTGTGAAATATAAAGGTACTTTACTCTTGAGCGAAATTCGTATTTTTAACATACCTCGTACATTATTGATAAAATTTTATATTGGCTGATTGCATCTTAGGTTTTAGACTATGTAGAGCATTTTATAAACAATAATTTCTTTCATAAAGTTACAAATAAAAAAGTTTTCCATATGGTTCCAACTTAGTGGGACCTATTGCATGTGTATACGTCACATTTTGAAAAAGCATATCTTGTGTAAAAGGGCTGGCGTAGCGCAGGCGGTAGTATGCTTGCCTCGCATGCTGGTAGGCCGGGGTTCAAATCCCACCGCTGCCGCCAAGAACAACTAGACATTTTTAAAATGTCTATAGGCCCCAGGTCGACTCAGCCTGAATAAAATGAGTACCTTGAGCAAAACCAGGAGTAATAATAGGGGGTTGAAGCGTAGCACTGACCTTCCTTGTATACCGTAGGCCCTAGATATAGCAGACTACCCTAGATATCTACGGGAGACTATTATTATTATATCGTGTTTAAAAATAGTCCTAGAATTGTTTACAATACATCATCTTAAAGTAAAGAAAATAAGCTTTCTTTTTTATTGTACAATGTATATAGGGTGTCCAGAAACTCTACCGAGAAAGGAAGACGGGAGATTTTTTAGATAATTTTAAGATAATTTAACCCAATTCACCTAGTCCGAAAATGCTTCCTAAGGGAGCTACAGCTCTTTGAAGATGGCGTCATGTAATTAGTTTTTCTTAAATAACTCCATAACGCTTCTACTTAAAAAAACGAAAATTGGTATGCCTATTTACTTTCCAGAAAGGAATCGATTCCATTGATTGTGAATTTCTAGTACCGGTCATAGGCGTCCGTTTTGGGTAGGGCAACGGTTATTTTATCGCATAACTTTTTTGCCTTTAACTTTTAAGTCTTTTTGATAGTGGATTATTAAATTGTGAGCTATTCTAGTACTAAACGGTACTCTTGCTTTAAGTCGGTAGAACACTCCGTTTTCTAGAAAAATCGATTTGAAAATTTTTCGTTTTTGGAATTTGAAAAAAATTTAAAAAAATTTTCAAAAAGAAGACGATGTATTTTATTAACTTAAAGCAACACTAACTTTTAGTACTCGAATACCTCATAATTTAGTAATCTAGTGTCAAAAATGCTTAAAAATTAAGGACAAAAAGTTACGCTATAAAATAACTGTTGACCTACCCAAAACGGACGCCTATGACTGGTACTAGAAATTCGCAATTAATGAAATCGGTTCATCTCGTGAATATAAATAAGTGTACCAGTTTTCGTCTTTCTAAATAGGTTTTTTTTGAAATTTTTTTTTTGGAATTCAAAGAACGAAGAATTTTCAAATCGATTTTTCTAGAAAACGGTGTGTCCTACCGGCTTAAAACAAGAGTACCTTTTAGCACTAGAATACCTCACAATTTAATAATACAGTGTCAAAAATGCTTAAGAATTAAATTCAAAAAAGTTATGCGATAAAATAACCGTTGTCCTGCCAAAAACGGACGCCTATGATCGGTACTAAAAATTCGCAATGGATGGAATAGATTTATCTCTGGAAGATAAATAAACGTACCAATTTTTATTTTTCTATATAGAAGCGTTCTGGAGGTATTTAAGAAAAACTCATTACAAGACGCCATCTTCAAAGAGCTCTAGCTCCCTTACAAAGCATTTTCGGACTAAGTGAATAGGGTTAAATTGTCTTAGAATTATCAGAAGAATCTTCTGTCTTCGTTTGTCGGTAGAGTTTCTGGACACCCTGTATATTTACAATATACAATAAAAAAAGTTATAATGAGAAATTTAAAAATAATCGTAAAATACATCAAAAATCATTAAAATATAAAATTTTGAACAACCATATCTTGCTTAAAAATAGTCATAAAGCCTTCTACAAAAGACCATTTTTACGGCAATTGACGTTTCTTCCTATTAAATGTAACATTGTTTATACCTAAGGCTACGTCCAAAAAAGTTATAGAACAGTATTTCCTTCAGAGTTGAGACTTCTGAGCTTCACCGATGAGGCATAAGGATGCTGAAATGGCTATATGGAGATGGTGGTCCAACTCTGAATCAAATATAAACAAAACCTGCCTTGATCATTTTTATCTTTATAGAACAATGTTTGAGAAGTATCAAGGAAAATGGACCAAAATCGCTGTGAGTGGCGAACTTTGAAAAATCATATTTTGAAAACTGTATTTCATAGAGACTTCTACTAAACGTTACATATTTTAAAGAGGAATGATGGAAGTTTTTTTCTGTGAAGCAACGCCTATACCTAAATCCCCGTGGAAAAAAGTTGTGGGGCAAAAAACAAAATTACTATCTTTCGTGTTTTTTTCTTGCTTTTCTTTTGAATATATTTTTGTAAAAAAAATATTTTTACCTTTAGTATGTGATGTTTCGATAGAAAATTTAATCTGGAACAATTTTCCTGTAGACGTATTTGTACCAAAAGTGCATAGAACTCACCCTAATTCGCCCTGAGCCTAGGGACTAATTCACCCCTTTCTCAAAAACGCACCCATTTAAATTTAGAGGTCCATTGACTCTAAGAAATAATAAAACCCCGTTAATGTTGTAGTTCCTTTCTAAAATACATAATCAATAGCCTATAAATCTTGGAAAGATTTCCTTTTTTCAAATTAACTTAAAAAGTATTAGTGATACGAAAAATCTTAAAGAGTAAAAAAATGTAGGTTTGCTGTTATAAATATGCTAGTTTCGTTTTGTTTTTATGTAAGAAAAATATTGGTTAAGATATGGCTGTTAAAATTTGCATACAGTCGGAAAACTATCTAGTCATGTCGCCAGGGGGCTACAACGGCCTCCTTTATTCAGATGGACTTACCCAAGTTTTTTTTATGTATTTTGACCTGTAGAATACGACTTTTTGGGTAACAGTTGATCCGGATGTCGATAAGATTGTTATAGACAAAGAACTTGAGGAACTACATAACAGCGATTTCTCGCAAAGCAAAACATTTTTTGTATTTTTTGGGTCATTCTTAGCAAAAAATGTTCCTACAAGTTTTTTCGTAGGATGCACAGTTTTCGAGATAACCGCGGTTGAACTTTAAAAAAATCGAAAAATTGCAATTTTTGAACCCGAATAACTTTTGACTAAAAAAATGAAATAGCAATTTTGCTTACCGCATTTGAAAGTTCAAGTCAAATTATATCGGTTTTGATTATTTGCATTGCTAAAAATTTATTTTTTTATTGTTAAACAAAGCTATAAACACCTAGTGCGTGAGTGATGTTTTCAATGATTTCTCATTTAAAATCGAACCAGTAGGTAGAGTAGCTACAAGTGCAAGCGAGGCAATAACTACGTAGCATACATTAAAACGCATGTATTAGGCACGGGAAACACTATGTGTTTATAGCTTTGTTTAACAATAAAAAAATAAATTTTTAGCAATGCAAATAATCAAAACCGATATAATTTGACTTGAACTTTCAAATACGGTAAGCAAAATTGCTATGTCATTTTTTATTCAAAAGTTATTCGGGTTCAAAAATTGCAATTTTTCGATTTTCTGAAAGTTTAACCGCGGTTATCTCGAAAACTGTGCATCCTACGAAAAAACTTGTAGGAACATTTTTTGCTTAGAATGACCCAAAAAATGCAAAAAAATGTTTTGTTTTGCGAGAAATCGCTGTTATGTAATTCCTCAAGTTCTTTGTCTATAACAAACTTATCGACATCCGGATCAACTGTTACCCAAAAAATTCGTATTCTATGGGTCAAAATACATAATAAAAACTTGGGTAAGTCCATCTGAATAAAGGAGGCCGTTGTGCCCCTCCTGGCGACAGGACTAATCGATCTTAATGCATATTGCTTATACACAAAAATAAAAATTTCACAGTATACAGGGTTTGTCATTAAATAGGAATTTTAAATTCATTGTATAAAAAGGGAATGAAATTTTTCAATATTTTGGCAAAGTTAGAAGGGGCCAAATGGAGCTTTCGTCTAATCTAAAAGTAATGTAAATACAATTTCATTTGTATTACAATCAATTACGGTGGCTATATTTTTTGATTTAGAAGGAGCATTTAATAAATCTTGGAAGTACAACATTTTGAGACAATTTCATAAATGGAATATTCATGGTCACTGCTTTGCCTTTATCCAAAACTGTTTAAATAACAGATCTTTTGAAGTGAAAATAAAAAATATCTTTTCATATATTTATAATTTGGAAAATGGTGCACCCCAAGGATCTATACTTAATCCAACACTATTTCTGGTAGCAATAAATGATATAATCAAAAACATGCAAGCACCCTTACAGGTCCGTTTATTACTCTGATGACATAGTGGTATCTACTAAAGGTAAAACTATGTCCTCAATGTCTTCAATCCATCAAAACTTTTTAGATACTCTCTAAAATTGGTCCCATTTTACAGGTTTTCAATGTTTAATAAAAAAATCAATAGGAGTCGTATTCTCTTCACGCTCCTTGCCACAACTCCCAACCCTGAGAATGTATGAGAAACAGCTGTAGTTTAGAGATCATCACAAATTCTTGGGTTTAATCTTCGATTCAAAGCTAACATGGAAAAATCACATCTCGCAACTCATTATTTCCTGTAATAAGAGATTAAATGTATTAAGCTCTCTCTGTAACAAAAACTGGGGCTCAGACCAATCCACTCTACTTCTTCTGTATAAATCTGTAATACCTTCTAAGCTAGATTATAGAGCAATTGCCTATTCCACTGCTAATCAATCTCAACTCAAATCATTAGATATTATTCATAATAAAATATTAGATTAATCACAGGGGCTTTTCCAACTACCCCTGTAGCCAGAATTTATGCTGTTTTAGGAGAACCATCCCTTCATCACCGCCGCATGTTCCTCCCTCTATCACATATGCAGCCTCAATCGCTTGAAACATTTCAAAGCCAATATATCAAAACACAAGTAAATATGTAAACATATTCCAAAATATTCGCTATACTAAAAAACCATAATACGAAGGAATTAAATCCATAATTCAAAACCTAAACATTAATTTTCCGGACCTTTCCTCCTCGCATATTAAATACTCTGAGCTTTGGCTGATCGATTTACTAATATAATGTGATACATCTCTGAAGTATTTTGATAAATCCAATACACACCATTCTGTGATTCGGTCCAAGTTCGAAGCCCTCTTAAAAAATACCCCGACCTCCATAAAATCTACACAGATGTATCTAAATCCGAAGACGGAGTATGGGCATCAATCGTTTCCTCAGAAAACAATCTTCTTTTCCGTCTACCCCCAGTATGTAACACATATTCAGCTAAACTCTACGCCATATACTGTGCTGTGAAACTTCTTAACGAACTTACACTTACAAAAGCCTTCACTCAAAAAAATTTAGTTCGTAATATTGATTAACAGTGATTACTGAATAGTATTTCGTTGTCACAACAATTTAATTTGTTGTTTCAACGAACTTTTAGACATTGACGAATGTATTTGGTTATTGTCACTATGATTGAATAATAATTGTGAGAATAACTAGAGTATATTAATCAATAACACTCAATTTATTCAGCCAATAACTTAGTTTCGTATATTTAATAAATACTGTTAATTTTGGCAGCAACTCACGTTCTTGATTTCGTAGATGACAAGCAATTACCTTGGTTTATCGTGACAACGTACAGATTTCATTAAAACAATGTACAAATGTTGTTATAGTCGGTTCGCTAAACTCAGACGCATCTGGCTAGATATTTTAGTCGATATTTTTTTTGTTTTTTTGTCAATTTTGCAAAAATTGGCAAAATTACTAAATATTTAGTGATTATTAACTATTTAAAAATTATTTTTTGCCAATTTCGCTAAAATTGGCAACATTACCGACTAAAATATCTAGAAAGTTGCGTCTGAGTTTAGCGAACAGACTATAATATAGAGTAATATATGGATTATTGAATAGATGTAAATTGATTGTTGTGACAACGAATGCATTAATCTACTACTGCATTTAATACCCACAATCAATGCGTTCATTTTGACAATAATCGTAGTTATTGAGACAATAAATGTTTTGCTTGACCATTTGAAAGTTAACGGCGTTTCCTTATCGTGATACCCCTAGCTTCTCTGTGTTACCGAAGTGCCGAATAATAATTGCATTTCGTTTTCAAATGTAGTCCGTAGTAGAAGGAAGTTTTTGTGTGTCTATTATCGTGAAATTTCGGTCGAATTCTTTTTAAATGTATTCATTTTTTTCGAATCCCAAGAAAACTAATTATTATTTTTGAAAATTCAAATGCAGAATAAAATATTACAGTATTATCGAGGGTCTGAAGTCCCTGAGAACATCTATAATGATTATTTTAATAAGTCACAGGGGTGAAAAAGAGAAAATTTCGTATGATTTTTAATTTCAAATAGGCATACCATTTAACAGAAACTTTTTGTTTATTCTAAGGGACTTTCTGCCCTCGGTAATAATGTAATATTTTATTCTGCGTTTAAATTTTTCCAAAATACTTATTAGTTTTCTCAGAATTCCAAAAAAAATGAATGCGTTTAAAAAGAATTCGATCCAAATTTTGCACCTGCGCTCTCAAAAAGGATTAAAGTGTTATACATTTTTGGAATCACTATTTCAAACGCTTTTAAATAAGCTGTCACATGACGTACTTTCCCATTAAAAAAAATCAAAGTTACGCCGCGCCTGTCACCTGAAGAGGGATCGTGTAAAGTTCGAAACATTGATGTTATAATATACTTTGATTATTTTAAAAATCGACCTGTCCGAGCGTTTTGCTTATGTGCTAAAAATAAATAAGTTAATAAGGGGGCGGGGGGAATGTAACACTTATTCCAGTACACTGTATAAGTGAAATCATATGAAAAATCACACAGTGTAAAGTCCTTTAGGTTAAGGACAGAAAAGGGGGATTTTAAAAAATTATTATTAATCAATTAATATCATACATTGGGCTATTGAATTCAGTAATTTATTAATATAAAATACGTTCATAGTAGGAATGAACGAAACTGATTGTAAGAATGAATAGAATTGATTGTAAGAAAAACCGTATTTATTGTGGGAATGAACGCAATTAATTGTAACAGTAAACGGAAATATTTGTAGAAATAAACGAAATACGTTAGGAGAAATAACACTGTTATTGACACAACGAATAGTCTTCGTCGGTCAATTAACGACGTTGTTGTTTCAATAAATAGTGTTCGTTGACTCAGTGAACAGAGTTCGTAATATCAATAAATAGTGTTCGTTGACTCAGTGAACAGAGTTTGTAATACCAATAAAGTGATATTATGGTATACCTAATGAATTTCATCCATTCGATAAACGTAATACATTGGCTCAACGAACGAAAATAATGAATTGATGAACATCGTTTTGTTGTCCCAATAAAACCAAGAATTGGACAAATTTTAAGTATTGCGTTTGTTGTCTGAATTAACATTTTTATTGATATTACGTGCCTTTTTCGTTGAGTGTTGATCATAACAGATTCCCTTAGCTCTCTAAAATCATTAAAATACATTTTTCCGAAACATCCTTTTGAAAAGTTGCTAAAATACCAGTTTTCCCAAACTCATGAATATGGAAGAAGCGTCCAATTTTTATGGGTACCCTCACACGTCGGAATAACAGGAAATGAAAAAGCTGACAGGACTACACGAGAGGCAATTTTAAGTGATTTTTCTAATCCTATAGACAAGTGTGTTTCCAGTAACTTAAAAGCTTATTTTAAAAATAAAATGTTGTGCTTGTGGCGAAATGAGGGGTTTCAAACTAATTCTAAGCTCAATAAAATTAAAAATAAGGTTTCTCAGTGGATTCCATCGTCGCTCAATTTTGCTTGCGCGTTTACGTCTAGGACATACCAAGTTAACATACTCATCTTTCAGATCTTTTCACAAAGAATAATCCACCCATATGTGATCAATGTAACGTCCGATTAACACTTTTTAATAAACTGTAGTAAATATGACCAAACTCTATATATAGTCCATTCTTTGACGGTTTTTGCGGTAAATTTTAAAGAACCGCTTGGATTGACTTGAAATTTGGGATACATATAGATAATATGTCAAAGAAAAAAAGTGATATTGTGCCGATGTGTGCTTTTGCTCTGGGGGTGGGTACCACCCCTTCTCGAGGGTGGAAATATGTAACCTCAAAATAACCTCGGAAATTAATAGATATTTCAATTCTGAGTAAAAAATCTTATATACGACTTTTTCGGTAAATTGATATTTAGCAAGTTATTCACGATCGAAATTGATGATTTCCTACATGAAGAATGCATGCTTTTGAGTGGATTTTCAAAAATATCTCTAAAATTATGCATTTTTACGAAAAAGTCATTATAATCAAAAAGAAACCTATTAAATGAGTGAATGGAGTGGTGTTTTTTAAATTATTATAGCAGTAACACAACCTAAATTACAGCCTACTTAAAATCGGGGTTTTTTTAGAATTAACCTTGAATCAAACATTTTATCATTAAATAACGCCAGAAATAGAGATTTTTAGAAAAAAATTATGGAGACATCTTTTAAATATTTTACTGATGCCTTTAAAAGGTGCTATGATAAAAGTGATTTCGATAAAAAATGGCTGAGTTATTACAAAAACAAAACGATTATGTCGTTGAAAAATCAAAAGAGTAATTACTTAAATTGGTGAATTTTCCACAAAAATAAAAATTAACATTATTCTATACACAATTAGGTTTATTTATAGCCTGACTACGCGTTCTGAGATTTTAACCAGTTTAAATTGCTTAGGTTTGAAAAAAATTTAAATTTAGTATTTAATTATTTTTTAATATTTTATAAATGTTTTCCATTTTTCCAAAATTACTTGAAAACTAAAAGAAATCTGAAAAATATATATCAATACTAAAATGTAGTCTTTTTTATACTAAAACTTATTCAGTTTTTTCAATGTCTCTATGGTAAACACTGAGTGAGATATTTATATTTTAAGTTTGCACGTAAGTATGAGAAGCAGTTTTCTAAGCCCTTTGAATCGCATGTTTTAAAAATCAAAGACATCCAGAAAGTTCAGCTTCTGCTTACTATTAACACTTACAATTTTCCACAAAATAAGCTTTGGAACAATGAAATATCTTGATAATTACAGAAGTTATCGTTAAAAAACCACATTGAAACTTACGTCGAATACTTTTTAAGCGTTGATATAAGTATTTTTTTTCACGAAAAAGGCGCATCGTGTGAAAAAAGGGAAGATATATTTTCTGTCATAAGTTAAATAAGTAACTCAAAAATGCTTTTTAATTTGAAATACCTCAGTGGCATACTATTTTTTTTTAATTCAGAGTAGTACCCGTATGGGCGCCAATGATGAATATAAAATTCTTAATATTAAGCCTGTCAATAAATGCGTAATAACTATCTCTTAAAACCCACCAAATTTCATTTCCATATCTCAACCGGTTTTAGAGCAATCAATAAATCTTCACTTTGTAAGAGAAATCTCAACACCCCGTATCTTGGAACTTCATTAGCTACGACACTGGTTCTACTAGGTCTAAAAACTTCATACATACACAAATTTGTTCAGTTTTTTATAATCTATATTTCTGCTCGGAATATTTTTTCGATAAAATACTTACTTTTTGAGTTATTTGCGAAAAACCGTCTAACAACGTGGTTCTTTTGTTGAAAAATGAACATATTCACTCGCAAATAACTCGAAAAGTATTGACTTAGTGAAAAAACTTTATAGAACAAAAGTTGCTTAGAATTAGTCAGTTTATCCATTTTCGGACTGATTTTGGACCTATATTTTTTCACCCCCGATAAGGGGTGAAACTCACCCCCAGGGCAAAAGTACATATCGGTACTATATCACTTTTTTTCCTTAACTTATTAGCTATATGAATGCCAAATTTCATGTCAACCCAAGCGGTTGTTTAAAATTCACAGGTTTTGCAATATTTTAACGTGAGTGAATGATCTAATAAATCTATTTGTAGGGGTAATTTATAAGGGTTGAAAATATTAAATACTTAAACTAAATTGCAAACATAAAATAAAGTTTAGATCACTACAAAATACATTATTACTTAATTTATAGTTACAAAATATTTTTAAACAAATTTTTATTTAGAGGGTAGTGTTTAAGGGTTTAAAAATAGTTATAAACTATAAAATACATTTCAATATGAGAAGCAATCAAATTCCTATATTTAACATACTATTTAACGTACCTACACATAATTTAGATTTAAATAACGCTTATATCGGCTGTTTTTAATTTTTGGTAAAAAAGGGTAGTTTCCACCCCTTAAAAATAAAAATCACATATTGTAGTCATATCACTTTTGAAGAGAAGGATAAGATGAGCTTATTTGCAAAATTTCTCCTAAATTGTAGCGGTTCTTTAGAATTTAGAGGTCTTGCAATATTTTATTGTTAACGAACGGACTAATAAACCTATATCCCAAACTCTCTATCAGAAGCTCTAGGTCAAACCTGTTCCTATGATAATAATGTAGTTAATTCTAAGATAAATAAACATTTTGTATAATCTGTAGTTATTTACTTTTGTTATTTATATTTTGTTCCGTCGCTAATATAGTCTGGGCTGATTATCGGAGAATAGGCCATTTTTGGGAAAAGTTATTTACCAGCAATTTTATTGCTGGAATCGAATTATAAGATCCTATATATTAATATTATAGGTATGCAAAGTCCTCAGATAGTATGCTACTTTTTTTATAAACAAAATGGCGCACGAAAATCGTGTTTTTTTCAATTATTGCTCTATAACTCCGAAGATTTTAACTTTACAACAAAAACACCCAAATAAAAATTCACCGTGATTAAATTCTGCACAGAGACGCGTTTTTTCCGATCTGCTTCGACGAAAATTTTCCTCGGAAAATGCGGGTTTTCCCAACAAAATCTTTAATTTTCAAATAAAGTTTTAGATAAGTAATTATCTACCAATAATTAAATAATTTGGTGACATAAAATCCTTTTTGGTTTAGATTATAGTTCGAGAAGCTGATGAAAATTAAACGAATATTTTAGCAACAATTCAATTGTAAATTAATAATTTACGGTCGCAATAATAACCAAAATAATTATGATACACTGATCAAGCTTTGAAATCTTATAAAGATGAGATGCCTATTTAATATTTTGTCGACAAAATATGAATTTTTTAATTTTTTGCATAATCTTTAAATGTTAAAAAAAATAGTTATAAACAAATTAACGTTTCTCAGAAAGTTTTTATTATATTATAATTTAAAAAAGTAGCTAAAATGGGCATTTTAAATATCTTTAAAATGAATGCTGTTGTAAAAAAGTTATGAAACACCAAAGTAATCATATGATTACTACTGTGTTTATACTTTTTTTTAATTCTTTCAAAGCACAGAAGTGAGTTTAAAGTACAAGCTAATTATTTACAAAAAAATATCGATTATCAGTTTAATAGTTATATTTTAATTAAAGATTATAAATATATTTTTTTGTAATTTACACGCGCGAAAGTAGAGTAACACAGTACTGTAGCTAACATTTTCACTCGGAGCGACGACCGGCCGCGTGATGTACACTTTTAATAAATAATGCATGCTGCGTGTCAGTCGCTTCGAGTGAACATTTTAGCTCCGACTCTGTATCAGGCCTACGTTTGCGCTAAAAATTACAAAAAAAAAAGTGTTTTTAATCTTTGATTAAAATATAACCATTGCAGTAATTTTTGACATTCTTTGTGAGTAATTAGGTTGTACCATAGACTCACTTTTAAGCTTTGAAACAATTAAAACTAATTATAAACAACGGAGATTTCCTATATTTATTTTGCTGTTTCATAATTTTTTCGCAAATGGTTGGAAAATTTTTTTAAAGCATTCATTTTCAAGACCTGTGAAATACGCATTTTAAGTATTTTTTTAAATTAGAATATAATGAGCAATATCTGAGAATTGTTAATTTGTTTATAACAATTTTTTTGAAACATTTAAAGATTATGCAAAAAAATGAAAAATTTATATTTTGTCGACAAAATATTAAATAGGCATCACACCTTTATAATCTTTCTAAGTTTGATCAATGTCTCATGATTATTTTGGTTGTTGTTGTGATCGTAAATTGTTAATTAACAATTGAATTGTTGCTAAAATATTCGTTTCATTTTCACCGGCTTCTAAATTTATAATCTATAACAAGAAAGCTTTTATTTCACCAATCTATATAATTATTGATAAATAATTACTGGCCCAAAAAATTTATTTGAAAATTCGAGATTTTGTTGGGAAAACCCACATTTTCCGAGGAAAATTTTCGTCGAAGCAAATCGGGAAAAACATGTCTCTATGCAGAATTAAATTGGGCTGAATTTTTATTTGAGTGTTTTTGGTGTAAAGTTAGAATCTTCGGAGTTATAGAGCAATAATTGAAAAAAATAAGATTTGTCGGCGCCATTTTGTTTATAAAAAAAGTAGCACACTATATGCGGACTTTGCATACCTATATTAATAATATATAGGATCTTATAATTCGATTCCAGCAATAAAATTGCTGGTAAATAACCTTTCTTTGTACTTTACTACAAAAAAAAGAAAAATTTATATTTTGTCGATAAAATATTAAATAAGCATCTCATCTTTATAATCTTTATAAGTTTGATCAATGTATCATGATTATTTTATTTATTATTGCGATCGTAATTTGTTAATTAACAATTGAATTCTTGCTAAAATATTCGTTTAATTTTCACCGGCTGCTGGAATTACAATCTACACCAAGAAAGCTTTGATGTCACTACGTTATTTAATTATTGATTAATAATTACTTACCTAAAACTTTATTTGAAAATTAGAGTTTTTGTTAGAAAAACCCGCATTTTCCGAGGAAAATTTTCGTCGGAGCAAATCGTGAAAAACATATCTCTATGCAGAATTTAATTTCGGTGAATTTTTATTAAGCTCTTTTGGTTGTAAAGTTAAAATCTTCGGAGTTATAGAGCAATTATTGAAAAAAATACGATTTGTCGGCGCCATTTTGTTTATAAAAAAAGTAGCACACTATCTGCGGACTTTGCATACCTATATTATTAATATATAGGATCTTATAATTCGATTCCAGCAATAAAATTGCTGGTATATAACTTTTCCATGAATTTTGCTAATTAGCCCAGAGTAATAACCCTTTCGTGGATGCGACTTCTTTTTCTAATAAAAAAAATTACTGTGGCGTAATTTCATATCAACGTAGTGATTTAGAGAGTTAATAGCTTCACATAATCAGTCGTAGCGCGCTATAAGGGAGGAGTTTTTGTATTTTTTGATTTGCTTAAAAAGTGCTGTACAAGAGCAAAAAGATTTATTGCGTTTGAATGTAGCTAGTAAAACAAAACCTCGTTTCAGAAAACTGCTTTAAATATTATTGTTTATTATAATTTCCAATCCAAATCATTTCTAAACAAAAAGTTAAAATGCTGATACCTATTAAAACGATATACACAAAGAATACGCTTTGTAATGTATCAAGTTTTAGAGCTTTAAAGTAAAAATTATGCTTCTTCTGTGCAACTGCCACTGCAATTTTAAACTGTTGTTTATAGATTTTATATTGATACTCAACGAATCCCGCTTCCTTGAGAATTGTGAGTTTTCTGTTAAATATCTTCAGAAGAGGATGTCCCTTTCTAAATGCAAATGAAAAAGATGGAGTACTATGGAAATCTTGGATTAATACGTTTATAAGGGAGACTCCGCCTTCGTCTACATAAGAATGGGGCACGACATATTCAAAAAACTTTAAAAGAAGAGGTGATACTGTATTTTTCTCATAAGCTGTCATATTAACACATTTCCAGTAGTCGGAACTTATTATCAAATCACTGTTGCAACCCAGGTTATACTCAAAAGGATCCTTTGATTGCTTATAAGTATCAAAAATAGCTTTATTGGGCAAACAGACCTTAAAATTATGTTTGAGTATATCTACACGGCGTTTGATAGAGTTATAATCCTTATTTTTTCTTAAAATATCAAACATTTGACTCTTGTAGATAGAAGTGAATATCAACACAAATATAAGATAGTTGATGAAAATAATCTTAATAGATTTCTTTTTAGGATAAATATTAACAGTACCTTCAAAGAGCAAAGACAAGAGAAATAACAGAATATTAGTCTGTTGTTTACCAGGTATCAAATAATCTATTAGCGAAATTACTACAGCTATAGATAAAAGTAAGAGAAAAAAATATGCCCAAACCAACTTTGCGAACTCTCCATAAAATATTGTCCAGTTTTTGGTAATTAATATGTTTGGTGTGATAAAGACTAGTTTATCTACCGTGATATCCACTGTTCGATCCAAGGAATGAGTTTCGATACGAGGTTTTGTAGCAAGCAAAGCTCCATAAAAATCATATGTGCGATTGGATAAAAATTCCGGAGAAACTTCAATAGCAGTAGTACGATTTTTTGACTTTATAAAATTTAGCTTAATATTTATTTTTTCTGCAACTATATTTAATAGTTCAATATGAATTCCTTCAGTTGAACTTATGACAAATGGTGCATCAGTGTTATAAAGTACGTTAAGGGAATCATACTTTTTGACAAATACTTTGTTTATCTTGTCTTTTATTTTAGTCGGATCCTTTTTTTGTTTTGGGCATGTATCAATTAACTGATGACTGGCTGACACCATCTTATATATTTCATAGTTATCTCTTTTGGAATTTAGTATGACAAATAATGCTTTGGTAATAAAATACTGTTCAAGAGTGTTAATTATGTCTTGGTCCACTTTCTGTACAATAAGAATAAAATAATAAAAATTGTCTAATATTTTCAATTTATGTAAGTCATTTAAAATTTCTGACGCATTTCCTGACAGAAGGTATACAGTCGGAAAATTTGTTGAAAGTTTGCTAATATCATTACTTCTTAAGAAAACTACAGAATATTTTTTAATTCTTATATTTGTGTTTACCGCGTAGACGAGTTTTTTATCTGGATGTATATAATCCAACAATTTGTTTACACAGGTTTCAAAAATATTTGTATTATTTTTAATTGAAATTTGTGCTTCTGTAAAAATTATACCACCGATTAACATAAAAAGTATAAGCATTTTTTGAACTTACATATGACCAAAATGAACAAAGTAAAATATAAACGAATGATTTTATATATTTATATCCAATATGGTTCCAAAATTCCAAATTTGACCCAGTTTCGTTAGTCATATCGCTTTTTTAAGAAGAAATAATTCTATGTAATTTAATACTCATCATTAATCAATACAAAAAGGTACGGTAATTTATAGACATCAGAGAAAACAAAAAGACATCGAGTACTAAAATAATAAAAGGATTTACATGAAAAAGTAGCAAAAAAAAATACGAGTCCTAACAACTATATTATATTGGGACAAACTAAACTACATGCCTAATACTGATAGTTGATGCTCTATTTTTTCTAATAATGTTTATTAATGTGATCTATGTAATTGGGTGATTCCATTTCAAATCACTCAATTTTGGATCAAAAAAACTTTTGTATCTCCGATTTGTCTCAAAATTGGTATATTATAGCATCTGCGGGATGTAGAAATAAAACATTTAGGGTCAAATTGTCTTCTTCGTCTTCTTCGTCTTCTTCGTCTTCTTCTTCTTCTTCTTCTTCTTCTTATTCTTCTTCTTGTTCTTCTTTTTTCTCAAAATGATATTTTAAGCGATTTTACAGTGATTTGGTATCTATTTAAACAAAATTTGCATTTTCTATCGTAAAGTATTAATTCAAAACATAATATTTTAATAGAAGAGACTCAAAAATGTCATTATATGGCATTATAACAAGTTATTTTAATTCAAAACAAGTTTTTAATCAAACTTTATAGTGTAGAAAACGTTAAAATATCGTTTTTTTACATTTTTCTCCATTCCCAAAATACATCATAATCGATTTGGCTGATAATTTGCCCACAGAGAGCCAAAACATAGACTAATAGTCTAGTAAAATAAAATTACATTACATGTAAATCAAAATGTAAATTCGTACAGGTTGAAACAAATTTTATATCAAAGTTTAGGTGGGTACAAAAGATATTTTCAAGAAAGTATCCAAATCATACAAGGGGATCATTGTTTAAATAATTAAAAAGGGGTCATTTTTGCAAAAAAAAATCATTTTTTTAGCTGCTGAGGTCATTCAATTACCAGTGAAGGTCTATGGGATTTTTTTCTGCAAAGTGGAAGGGTAAGTCTTTCACATAAGTCTTACTAAATTAAATTTTACCCCCTATTTATTTAAATAATTGTATATAAAACTTTAAAAACAAATTTTCAAAAAATTATTTTTAGCGTTTTAAATAAGCACTATAAAATATCTTATTTTACAGACTAAGTTGCACTATGTTATCAGTATTAAGCAAAAAAAATTCGTCCAAAAATATTTAATATTTTTTGAGATATTGAATTTGTGTATTAAATGTTACTCTATTTTCTATTGCAAAAACGTGGTTGTTTCCAAAGAAATATTCACCTGTATTAAATCTTATTATTTTTATTTTTATGTATATTTTTGATAAATGTATTGATAAATTCAAATTTCAATTAAACTTTCCCCTAAAATGGTATTTGAAAATTATTCAAATTTGTTTATAATTTGTTTTTTTAATAACGTCGCGGGGATTAAATATTTTGAAATGCCGTTTCGATAATTGGGTTCCTTGGAATTTTTCACTAATTAACAAATTTTTTTTGTCTTTTTTTCCTCTTCTTTTTTTTTCTTGGATTTATATTATTACTGGCCCTTTTAGGGTTAAGTTTCATCAAGAATGTCGAATCTCTAAGTTGTAGATTCTAGACATAAAAATATTAAGATTGGTCTAAAATCACTTAAATAAAATGTGGCTACTTACTCTTACTGAGTTACAGGGTGTTTTATTTAAAAATTTAAAAATTATTTTTACCAATTACTTTCAAACTATTTGACGTATCCTTATCATACTTGGCAGAAAGTGTATGTACTATATAGTCTACTAAATTGTGATAAATAAAAATTTCTAGCTACTGCCAGAGGCGTACGACAGGGGATAGTTAATGGTTGACCCTTCCCAAATTCTACGCCACTGAGGAAATTACTATTTTAGCGAAATTTTTCGATTCTCCAATACTTTCTATGTAAATAATATACTCTTTACTGGTAACGATTAAGTCATTAGTTTTCGAGATATTGGACGTTAAATATGAAACGGCATAGTTATTTTGATTCATTCATTCATTCATTTTAAACTTCCAATATCTCTCAAACTGACGGCTTTTATCAATACCAATAAAGTTATTTACATACAAATTATTGGAGAATCGAAAAATTTCGCTATAATAGTAATTCACTCAGTGGCGTAGAATTTGGGAAGGGTCAATCATTCACTATCTCTTGTCGTACGCCTCTGGCACTAGCTAGAAACGTTTATTAATCACAATTTGGTAGGGTATATAATAACCACACTTTCTGCCAAGTATGATAAGGATACGTCAAATAGTTTTAAAGTACTTGGTAACAATAATTTTTAAATTTTTAAATAAAACACCCTGTAACTCAGTAAGTAGCCACATTTTATTTAAAAGATTTTATTTAAATCTTAATATTTTTAGGTCTAGAATCTACAACTCAGAAATTCGATATTCTTAATAAAATTTAACCCTAAAAGGGCCCGTAGTGATGTAACTCCAAGAAAAAAAAAGAAGAAGAAAGAACGACAAAATAATTTTTGTTAATTAGTAAAAAATTCCCAGGAACTTAATTATCGAAACGACATTTCAAAATACTTAATCCCCGCGACGTTATTAAAAAACAAATTATAAACAAATTTGAATAATTTTCAAATGCCATTTTAGGGGGGAGTTTAATTGAAATTTGAATTAATCAATACATTTATCGAAAACATACATAAAAATAAAAATAATGACATCTTAAGAAGGTGAATGTTTCTTTGGCAACAACCGCGTTTTTGCAATTTAAAATATAGTAACATTTAATAAACAAATTCAATATCTCAAAAAATATTAAATATTTTTGGACCAGTTTTTTTTTGTTTAATACTGATTACATAGCGCAACTTAGTCTGTAAAATAAGTTATTTTATAGTGCTTATTTAAAACGCTAAAAATAATTTTTTGCAAATTTGTTTTTAAAATTTTATGTACAATTATTTAAATAAATAAGGGGTCAAATTTAATTTAGTAAGTCTTATGTGAAAGATTTACCCTTCAACTTTGCAGAAAAAAATCCCATAGGCCTTCATTATTAAGTGAATTACCTCAGCAGTTAAAAAAGTATATTTTTTGCAAAAATGACCCCTTTTTAATTTTTTAAACAATGATCCCCTTGTATGATTTGGATACTTTCTTGAAAATATCTTTTGTACCCACCTAAACTTTGATATAAAATTTGTTTTAACCTGTACGAATTTACATTTTAACTTTTTTTTATTTAATTAGGCTACAAGTGATTAGAAGGATTTACAGTATATTACAAAACCAAAACAGTTACTTTGTTTTTTTTTTATTATCTTGTAAATGGTAGGGTATAAAAATTTGAAATTTTGCAGTTATGCATAACTTTACACACCCTATCAAAAGAGCTATCAAAATGATATTGTTGCCATTTAAAAAAATCAACGATTACGTCATATCTCCAAATTGGGACACCCTGTATACATTATTATTGTATGCCAAAAAGGGCAATTTGTAATACTAATCGACGGGACTGAGCATTTTCCAAAAAAACAATAAGTATTTAAGATATTAAATTTATTCCAAATTACAGACTCACTCTGTATATTTTTGCTGTTCAGAGACAATTGGTATCATATATTGAAAGGTGGAAAAACATTACATTTTATTAAATCTTCGATTAAATTATAGCTCTGTGGAATGTATTTTGTGCACTCAAAGAAAGTGTGATTCAAATTACCCACCTTATGACATTCAGTAGCAAGATTTGAATCAAAAACTTTAATTCTTGCTAGATGTAGAGCGAAACATGCATGTCCAAACTTCATTCTGATTAATGTTGTTATATATCTTCGAGGTACTACATAATTTTTAAACCAATATATATTTGGAACAGAAGGTTGAATCAGTGAATACTGAGATTTGGATTGTTTACAAAGATCTTGCCATGATTGACTCCACTGATTTTTAACTCTTTTAATAATGTTAACTAAATCAGATAGGCAAAACTTACGATTATTTAAAGTACCACACTCAATAGCTTTTTTAGCCAAACTATCAACATATTCATTATGCGTTAGTCCTATATGAGCCTTAACCCATAAAAAGTTCACTCTTCTTTTATTTTTATAAATTTCAAAAAGGATTTTCTTAATTAGTAGGATATAAATATTTGAATTGTTATTGGGAAAATCTATAGTTTGAATAGCAAGATGAACAGAGAATGAATCGGAAATAATTGTTGCAGTTATATCTTCCGATTCTTTAAAATATTGCAGGGCCTCATAAATTGCTATGGCTTTAGCACTGACGGTAGAAAAAGCATGGCCTAACTTAAACATTTTTTCTGTTTTAGTAGCAGGTATGTAAAAGGCACATCCAGTGCCAACTAACGTCTTAGATGCATCTGTATACAGAGAGTCTGTAATTTGGAATAAATTCAATATCTCAAATACTTATTGTTTTTTTGAAAAATGCTCATACCCGTCGATTAGTATTTCAAATTGTCCTTTTTGAGATACAATAACAATGTATACAGGGTGTCCCAATTTAGAGATATGACGTCATCGTTGATTTTCTTAAATGGCAACACTGTCATTTTGATAGCTATTTTGATAGGGTGTGTAAAGTTATACACAACTGGAAAATATCAAATTTTTATTCTCTACCATTTACAAGATAATAGAAAATAACAAAGTTATGTCTGTAATTTGGAATAAATTCAATAATTAAAATACTAATTGTGTTTTTTTGAAAAAGGTTCAGACCCGTCGATTAGTATTTCAAATTGTCATTTTTGACATACAATAATAATGTATACAGGGTGTCACAATTTAGAGATACGACGTCATCGTTGATTTTCTTTAATGGCAACACTGTCATTTTGATAGCTATTTTGATAGAATGTGTAAAGTTATACACAAATACAAAATTTCAAATTGTTATTCCCTCCAATTTACAAGGTAATAAAAAATAACAAAGTTATGAAAAACAAGTAATCAAGAAATAATTGAATTTAATTATTTTAATTAAGCAAATACTCATAATGTTGCCCTCAATTATTGTCAAATTGTCAATGGGCAACGTTATGAGCATTTGCTTATTTGAAAAATTAAATTCAATTATTATTTGATTACTTCTTTTTCATAACTTTGTTATTTTTTATTATCTTGTAAATGGCAGGGAATTAAAATGTGAAATTTTGCAGTTGTATATAACTTTACACACCCTATCAAAATAGCTATCAAAATGGCAGTGTTGCCATTTAAGAAAATCAACGATGACGTCATATCTCTAAATTGGGACACCCTGTATACATTATTATTATATGTCAAAAATGACAATTTAAAATATTAATCGACAGGTCTGAGCATTTAAAAAAAACAGTTAGTATTATAATTATTGAATTTTTTTCAAATTACAGACGTAACTTTGTAATTTTCTATTATCTTGTAAATTTTAGGGAATAAAAATTTGATATTTTGCAGTTGTGTATAACTTTACACACCTTATCAAAATAGCTATCAAAATGACAGTGTTGCCATTTAAAAAATCAACGATGACGTCATATCTCTAAATTGGGACACCCTGTATACATTATTATTGTACGCCAAAAAAGACAATTTGAAATACTGATCAACGGGTCTGAGCATTTTTCAAAAAAACAATTAGTATTTGAGATATTGAATTTATTCCAAATTACAGACTCTCTCTGTATATGATTGTTTAATGAAATTTATCTGTGAAACTAAAATTAACCTCTAAATTTATTAATCTTGATAATTTGGTATATTATGTACATATGGAAAAAGAAGAAGAAGAAGAAGATGTATAATGGAAAAATGTGGTGAGCAACTTGGTTAGTACATAGCGGCCATCTGCAGCTTTTGAACTGAGTAGGGAGCTGTGGAAGAGTTTGCCATGGAACTCTAAGGACCTCATTGCCTTCTTTATGTATGAATAGAAAACAAAAAAGTTGTGACTGGCTAATTGACACCCAAGTCTATGTAATAAAACAAAAAAAAAGCTGGCCAAAACACACAAATGATTGTAGCGCCATTAGAAGAAGAAGAAGACCGCTTCACCGCTATGGAAAATACGAATTTATTCCATTTGGTTGTTTCACACTGTACACATTTACTACGGAGTATGTCTATAGATACACATGTACATAGAGTAAGTATTTTTTGTAAATGTCTTGTTATATATTATAAAAAGAACAATAAATATAATAAAAAATAATAGAAAAAAATATAATAATTAAAAAAATATATTAAAAAAATATGTAGATAAAAATGAATGACGAAACTTGGATAGTCCATAGTAAAAAGCTTTCGAATTATGCAGGGGGCTAAAGAAGAATGTTGCGTTTTTGCTGTGGAACACTGAGAAGATCTCACAATAAAACACTGAAAACTCTTGTTTTCTATACTTCCACAAAATTTATTATTTACAACTATGTGACTACAGCTGTTTCGGCAGAGTGCCTTTCTCAAGTGATATAATTTACAATATGTTTGCCTTTTTAAGTCTCTAACTGAAGAGGTTGAGGAGTGGGGAGCTGTTTGTCTCGAGTTGGTCATTCATAATTATATCTGTATTTTTCAGTTTACTAATTTCCATAGATTCTAAAAAAGATAGCTTAAGGCTTTTATTTTGGATATGCAGAATTTGAAACCCTTCATTGAAAGAATGATTATGATCTAGAAGGTGAAGTAAGTATGTAGAAGTGTCTGTTTTTCTATCGTTGAAAGCCCTTTTGTGTTCTGCTATCCGTTTGTCAAAAGTTCTGCCAGTTTGGCCGATGTATGTTTTCGGACAGTCACCACAAGTTAGTTTGTACACACCACTCTGTAGTTGCTTTTTCTTTCGGCTTTTATTGTTCTTAATATAATTGCTTAAGTTGTTGTTAGTTCTGAAAGCTGGTATTATTCCTTTCTTTTTTATGTATCTGGCTATTTTTGTTGTTATCTTGCCAGTATATGTGAGAGAGCAGAAGGTACTGGGTTCTTTGTGTGGTGGTGGATACACTAATTTATATCATAAATTAAATCATAAAATTATAAATTATATCACTTGAGAAAGGCACTCTGCCGAAACAGGTGTAGTCACATAGTTGTAAATAATAAATTTTGTGGAAGTATAGAAAACAAAAGTTTTCAGTGTTTTATTGTGAGATAAAATGAACTTCCATCAAGTAACGGTCGAATCCATCAACTACTGAGAAGATCATTTAAAAAATATATACAAAAAAATATATATTATAAAAAACTTTTAAAAAAATACAAAAATAATTACTTATTAGTTGAATTGTTTATTAGAGATTAATATTAGTATTAGTTTTAGGATAAGATACGAAAAAATGATTAATTAAATAAAAAATAGTAAAATAGGCGAATGGATTTAGTATCCGCAGTCATATAAACCCAAATAAACGACAACAGACATGTACATAAGTTTTAATTTGTAAATATTTAGTTGCTAACGTGTTAAGTTAATCTACTAAGTGCACCAATTTAATCAAGTGAAAATTACTTATTTATCAGGAATATTCAAGCAATGAGAAATACGGAATAACACATCAATGTAACGTTGTTGTATTGTTTCTATAAAATTATTGTATCTATAAACATTTGTTATAGTAGAAATGGCCAGTATTCTACGCATTATAGTGTTCATCCATTTAATTACTGCAGAAATATTCGTAAAACAATCTATCAATAATTTACAATATTTAGTAAATGAAATAATAGAATCAGCAGACTGCCAAAAGAAGTTGATTTACGTTATAGATACTCCTGTAAGAATTGTCAATTATCCTGTGGTTTTATTTGACAAAAAAACTAACATGGACAGAAGATTCCACTTTTGTCCGGACGTTTATGTTATAGGGAAAAACATAAGCGATACTTTGGATGTCCTTTATATCTCGTTTGCACTCAATAGTAAAAGCCTCTTCGTATTGGTCGTTGACCAAATTAACAATAGTGTACTGCAGATGATAGATCGATACTACATTTTCAAAGTCGTGTTTTTGAAGAACTTAAATCATAGCAACAGCTATGAACTATGCACATTACATACTAAGAAACTGGCTGCAAAAAATAGTACACTCTCATTGCCCTTTTGTCAAAGAGTGAACAAAGTAAATAAGTTTAAAAAAATACACACAGATCTTGACAATATGTCTATTGTAAAGAAGTTTAATGAAGTAAACATTTTGTATGATATTTACCCCCCATACACCACAATATCCGGCGGGGGCATTCACCTTAATTTCATTAAGATTATTGGACATAGTTTAAAATTAAAAACAAACTTCATCAAAACCAATCAGCCAACACATCCTACAAGAATTCCTGAAGAATTTATGGACAATAGTTCTTATGATATTTTTGTCACTTTAACTATTAATCGCTTGTTTGAAAATATGCCAGTAGATAAAACTGAGGAGATTTCTGACGATACAGTAATATTTTTAGCTCCCGTTATAATAAGGGATGGATTTTGGAATGTTTTGTATGGCGAATATGAAACTGCTGTTTGGATATATTTTTTGGTGTCAACAGTGATATTCTATCTAGCTTTTTATATCGTGGGACACATATTACAGCAAGATAAAAATGCTTCGACGGGTCTTCTTATATTAAGTATTTTACTTCAAGGTAGCACTTCTGTCCAAACAAAATCGAGATCTTTTAGTACATTATTTGTTGTTTATTTGATGTTTGCTCTGATTTTTACAACTGCCTACAAAAGCAAGATGTTTGATATAATGAGAGTGAATACCTCTTACAACGTCCTAAAAACACCATCTGATCTTTTTAAATATAAAATAAAGCTAGGTCTATGGAATACATTAATAGCTACTCAAGAATATCAACATGCTTTGGATCCGTCTGAGCAAATATTCATTGATTCTAATGCTACTGTATATTGCTATGAGGGATTTTTTGAGTGTATTAGACGTGTTGCCAGTGTTAAAGAGTTCTTTATATCCGTACCTTTAAGAATAGCACAATTGTTTGTATCAGAAATATTTGTTGGCTCTGACAATAAACCAATGGTAAATGCAATTAAAAAGACATATCAATCTATGCTACATTTTGTTTTTGTATTTAGAAAAGGACATCCTTTGCGTGATTTATTTAACCACAGAATAAGAATTCTGAAAGAAAGTGGTTTGACTGAATATGAGTATATAAAATATAAGCAAAGATACGAAAAAGCAAAGTTCTTAAATAACAGAGATAAGGAATTGTCTTATAAACCCTTAGATATAAGAAGTGTGCAAGTTATATTTTATATTTATGTCATATGTATATTAATGAGTGTAGTAACGTTTTGCACAGAGCTAGCAGTAAATCTAAGATTTGGTCAATAATATGAAATGTCAAAACATTAAACATATGGTTAAAACTATTTTTTTATTTGTCTTGTCTCAGGTACTACCCAGTATTAAGTGGGATAAGCGATACTCCCAAAGAAGGTGCTCTAGATGACTTTCTAAAGGGACTGTTAGATACAGCTAATCAATAATGTCAAACCACAGGAAACGAGGGTCGTAACTAATAAATCAGTAACCAAATATAGAAAAGTATAGGTAGAACAAGGACGGCTTAAAATTGGTACTTCCGATCTAAAGGATAATAAAACCTTGTCCAGAGAAATTCAACGGAGATATCACAACGATAAATTGCAACGTACTCTCAATCATTTAATTGTGTACTTCCGACGACCGGTTTCGCTCTCTATAGGTTGCAGAGCATCATCAGGTCAACGGTTACAAGTCACTAAATGATTCGGTTACAAGGAGCTATAACCTCATTATTCCATAACATGATGTTTCTGCTTAAGTTATGCCAACGGGATATGGTGGAAAAGACGGAGAATGTTACAAAGGTAAACAAGTTTATGGTATTTGGGATTTCTTGAGGGTAAAGAGATAGTTGTTGAGAGACAACCAACAAATCTGTGTCTATTCTTGTGTTTGTGAAGTAAAGTAGTGGATGTCATATAGGTATACAATTTTTTAAAATGTTTACTGTTTACAAAAATTTTTTGGAGGTTTTATTGGTTTTAAAGATTTATATTTTTATATTTTTATATTTATATTTTTACTTATTAAAGAATTTGTTTTTATTATTTTATTTATATTTATTAACAGAATTCTATTTATTAATGTGTGTGTTAGTGCAAGATTGACAACGTTTGGATACAGACGGGTAGAATGTGTATTATGTATGTTAGATGTGGATGTGCAGCTGTAACCTAAATTGTTAAGGCTAGTACTACTTGATGTTCAAATGAAAGTAGTAATGGTCGTGTAAGGGAAGACCAATCAGAAAGCTTAAAAACTTAAAAAGTTGTAGCTAAAATATAAATTAGCAGTCATATATTAAAACAGTAATAAATGTTAATTAATAGAAAACAATGTAGGTACCTCAAACTGAGATATAAGTTAAAGAGGTGGAGAAGTAGATTAAAAAATAAAAAAGTAAAAAATGATTCTTGGACTAAAAACCAAGACAGTTAAAATAAATTAAATGCAGTGCTCCTAACTTAAACTTCCCACATTTTTGTTGTTTCGTCTTGTGTCCTATGTGTTTGTTTTAATTTAATGTGATGTGAATTCACTCACCTATTTATTGACGAATTTTTAAAATACAATGTAGGTATTCCCACAAAATACAATTTATTACTATTTCTTTTATTTAACTCAATAGTTTATTGATATTTGTTCACTGCTGGTATTAAAACATAGTCTCAATTTGCAATCAATTACTTACAACTGAATTTTACTTCCTACCTTTCTTTCTATTCTTTTATTTTCTACTCTACTTCTCCACCCCTTTAACTTATATCTCAGTTCGAGGTACCTACATTGTTTTCTATTAATTAACATTTATTACTGTTTTAATATATGACTGCTAATTATTTATATTTTAGCTACAACTTTTTAAGTTTTTAAGCTTTCTGATTGGTCTTCCCTTACACGACCACTACTCCTTTCATTTGAACATCAAGTAGTACTAGCCTTAACAATTTAGGTTACAGCTGCACATCCACATCTAACACACATAATACACATTCTACCCGTCTGTATCCAAACGTTGTCAATCTTGCACTAACACACACATTAATAAATAGAATTCTGTTAATAAATATAAATAAAATAATAAAAACAAATTCTTTAATAAGTAAAAATATAAATCTTTAAAACCAATAAAACCTCCAAAAAATTTTTGTAAACAGTAAACATTTTAAAAAATTGTATATATGACATCCACTACTTTACTTCACAAACACAAGAATAGACACAGATTTGTTGGTTGTCTCTCAACAACTATCTCTTCACCCTCAAGAAATCCCAAATACCATAAACTTGTTTACCTTTGTAACATTCTCCGTCTTTTCCACCATATCCCGTTGGCATAACTTAAGCAAAAACATCATGTTATGGAATAATGAGGTTATAGCTCCTTGTAACCGAATCATTTAGTGACTTGTAACCGTTGACTGATGATGCTCTGCAACCTATAGAGAGCGAAACCGGTCGTCGGAAGTACACGATTAAATGATTGAGAGTAGGTCTGTCTTTTTCTTCATTTAAAATGAACTCTCACATGCAACCCATTCAACATTGGAATATATTTCTAACATCTGCCAAGGAATAGAAATCTTTGTACGTCTAAATGAAACAAGAGATCTATCTCTTTTAGAAAATGATGTTGCTTGCTTACGAATTTAAACCCAGGAATTATGTTGTAGAAATGTAGATGATAAAAAGCTAATATGGTAAGTGATATGGACACCGTTCTGGAGACTTAGAAGGAAAACTGCATACAAATGGAATTATAAAAGAGAAAAGTTTAATATTAATCGTATCACAGCATCAGAAACCACACCAATAAATCTGAATCAGATATCTGAACCAGATATCCTAAATCCTAAGGTCATAATTTAATGGAAACATAAAACACATTAAAAGAAATAACTCGCCTGGTTGCGATGGAACATACAAACTTTTAGTCCATTCTTTTCTTTCACGGTTTTTGCTCTAAATTTTAAAGAACCGCTTGGATTGACATGAAATTTGGCATGCGTATAGCTTACATGTCAAAGAAAAAAAGTGATATTGTGCCGATGTGTGCTTTTTCCCTGGGGGTGACTTTCACCCCTTCTTGGGGGTGAAAAAATATATGTCCAAAATAAGTCCGGAAATGGGTAAACTGACTAATTTTAAGTAACTTTTGGTCTATAGAGCTTTTTCGCCAAGTCAACACTTTTCGAGTTATTTGCGAGTGAATATGTTCATTTTTCTACAAAATAACCACATTTTTAGACGGCTTTTCGCAAATAACTCAAAAAGTAAGTATTTTGTCGAAAAAAACGTTCTTAGCAAAAATATAGCCTATAAAAAAGTAAAAAAATGGTGTACGTGTTAGGTCTCTGGATCTCGTAGAACCAGAGCTATAGCCAATGAAAAATAGATTCATATTCACCAAATTTAAAATGGAATATTTCGACGTGAAATATCCAAAAAATTAAGCACTTTTTGGGGAAAACACATTATTATTTTTTTAAAGTGTTTAACAAAAGCTTTATTTCTGTTTTTACAAAAAGTTCCTAGCATTAAATTTAAGCAAGTTACGCTCAAAATAAAGTTTTGTTTTTGCAAAAAAAAAATCGGGAAGACCAACCCCTAATTAGCAACTTAAATGAAATTAATCGTTACCGCTCCACAAACTATTTTACTTATGTTGTGTTTATATGATCTGTAAGTTTCATCGATTCAAAGTGCTTATTTTTGAAAGAATTTGGTTTTAAAGTAAAATTTTTAAAAAGTTAAATTTTAGAAAATATGGTTTTTTCAATTAAAAATTGTTAGAGATACCAAAAATCTCGAAAAACAAAAAAAGTCAGATTTGCTTTTCTGAATACCATGTATTTTTTTGTTTTTCTGTTAGACAAAAATTGATTAAGATGTGGTGTTTCTAAATTTGCATACATTCGTGATCAGTGACTCGTTCAACCCCTTTTAACTACAGCCCTTTCAATAATAAGGACTTTGAACCGATGAAACTTACAGATCATATAAACAATATATACACGAGTCAAGAAACTTGTGAAGTCGTAACGATTAAGTTCATTTAAGATACTAATTAGGGGGTGATTTTCTCGATTTTTTTACCAAAACCAAAAGGGACTAACTTTATTCTGAGCGTAACTTGTTTAATTTTGATGGTAAATTTTTTTTTATAAAACAAAAATGAAGCTTTTTTTAAACACTTTAAATAAGTTGTATTGAGTTATTCCATTTGGAATTTGACGAATATGAACCTATTTTTCTTTAGCTATAACTCTGCTTCTACTAGGTATAGAAACGTGATATACACAACATTTTTTTAAAATTTTTACAGGCTATATTTTTGCTAAAAATGTTTTTTCGACAAAATAATTACTATTTGAGTTATTTGCGAAAAGCCGTCTAAAAGCGTGGTTATTTTGTTGAAAAAATAAACATATTCACTGCCAAATAACTCGAAAAGTATTGACTTAATGAAAAAACTCTATAGGACAAAATTTACTTAAAATTAGCCAGTTTATCCATTTCCTGACTTTCTTTGGACGAATATTTTTTCACCCCCAAGAGGGGGTGAAAATCGCCCCCAGAGCAGGTTCCAACCTGCTCTGCATTCCACCGCAATCCAAGCGGTTCTTTAAAATTTAGAGGTTTTGCAATATTTTACCGTTAAAGAACGGACTAACCTGGTGCACAAAAGTTGCGTTTTTGGCAGATATTTTTGGGAAGTTGTATGTTTTAAATAAGGGCATGCATGGAAAGCAAGAAAACATCCTCACCTCTACTGATAAAATCCGTTCCTTCCAGTTCCAGTAAAAGCTTTTACTGTGGATAAAAAGTTGAAAATCAAGCCACGTAGGACATGTTAACAAACAATTGAAATGTAGAACCAAATCTGTAAGACCTTTTTTTTAAGTGTTAGTAAACTGAATGACAATATCAAAAAGAATTTTCCCTCCGTCGATACGTCATCAATGGACTGGGTGCTAAATCCATACATCGAGTCGGCTTTTGACATGGCCTTGTTCACTACTGATGAAGAGGGTGAACTGATAGATATAAAAAACGACCGTGGACAAACTTAAGTACAGTAAACTAGTTGAAGAATCAGAGGTTTAGTCAAAACTGAAGAAAATCAAAGTTAATGTAGATGTTGCATCATTTTGAATTCCCCTCTTCAATGAATATCCACTGGTCACAAAGAAAGCTATAAATGCAATAATACCGTTTTCAACTTCTTATATCTGTGAATCTGCTTTCTCTTCGTTGAACGCCATCAAGAACAAAAATCGTTCACAGCTAAAATCTTTAGAGGACAACTTGAGGGTGTGCTTGTTAGAGATGCATCAAGTCAAACTAGTTTGATTTTACTCAACAAACTTGACTTGACTTGAAAATCAAACTTTTTTTATAAAAAAGTTTGACTTGACTTGATTTCGATATGTGTAGGTTTGACTTGAATTCAAACATCTTCAAACAGTTTGAAAAGTTTAAATATTACGCAACGTGTTTATTTTCAATTTTAAATGAGACCGCCTACGCCTTTGTCCAAATATTTTTTTTGACAAATTTCAATAAACATAGAAATGTATTAGGGAGCGTTTAAGTATTACATAACGCGATTTTTGAAGATTTTTATCCCCCCCCCCCTACGTAACGCACTCTTATGGGAGTTTAACTATTGCGTAACGCAATTTTTGAAGATTTTTGACCCCCCCCCTAAACTGCGTTACGTAATACTTGAACGGTTCGTTAGCTGATATGATATTTAAACCGCAGACAGACAAATAAAACCCAATAAACGCGCTAGTTAGGATAATTAAGAAAGCTTAATGCATATTTCGAGGGGTTCGAGCGAAAACCCGATAAATACCAAAATTATGAAATCCGGTATTTTTATTTCTGCTGTAGTAAAAAGACGTCTCCTACCACTGGTAAATGTTATTATTTGATATTAACATTTTTAAGCACAATAACTAATAAAAACCAAACATGGTAAAAACCGTTAACTCATATTTTCAAATAACACCAATATATACCTTTACTGATAAAAATACTTTGTTTGTAAACATATTTATAATATGAGAATCCGGTAGAATCATTTATCTTCTTTTTCCTGTGTAAAGTTACTAATTTTATTAGAAACATTTCTAAGTTAAAAACTGATAATTCATTTTATCGGAGATGAAGATTACAAAATTGTTCATTTTGACAAAATATATTCATGCGAAAATCCGATAAAGAATTTTAGAATATGATAGTTTATTAAATTTCAGCACACTTTTTTCCTGCGAAAACCCAGTAAAAGATGGCGTAAATTGACAATTGAATATTACGAAAAGAAAAAAGCGGTTAGAATGGGGCTATATTTATAATGAGAAACAAACTCAGAGCTTCCAAGCTACCACAGCAAATCAATTGTAGTAAATTTAAATTTAAGTGTACTGAAAAGTTGTCTGAAGACTATTGAAACTCTGTAGAAATTACTGGCATCTAGTAGTAGTAGTTTAGTCTAGAAAATTTTTTATTTTGCACAATATAACTGTTAAACTAATTTGGACAAGACTTGTCCCTAAAACTTCCCAAAGAAAGGAACGAACATTTAGTAAGAAATGTTTCTTTCCACTAGCTTACCATGAATGGATTCCAGTGTGTCAAAAGTTTTTTAAAAAACGCTGTGTATATTCTCAAATGATATAATAAATGCTGTAGCTAACAGTGATTCTACTGGATGATATTCTAAAGAGGACAATAGCGGAAAACGGTAACCAGTTAATAAAAATATCAGAAGATATTGGTTTGAATTAAAAAAAAACTCATACTCTACGTCCTAAATGGCCAAAACAAATTTCATTCCAAAAAGCAACCATAGACTTACCAACTCCGGGCAATTTACGAAAGTTGTATAAAAGTACCTTTCCAATAAGTGAAGCAAAGAAAACCGATTTGATAAACATGTGCCAAAAAAATATTTTCCAGAAGAGGTGCATGCTTGAATAACAAATTTAAAAACCGGTAATTATATCGTAGATCGAATTCCAGATTCCAGACGTAATGATGTGAGAAGAATCGGAAGAAAACACATTTTTTGCACGATTGATCATTTTTGACTGTTTACCGTGACAGATATTACGTCAGTAGGTGACATTTACTAGCAACTCGACGGTACGTAATCCAACTCGACGGTAAGTACTCCAACTCGACGGTAAGTAATTCACTTACCGTCGAGTTAAAAAATCTCTTAATTTTAATTTATTTTTTTAAAGAATAAAGAAAACTAACGAATTATTTATTAATATTGAAACTTATGGTACAATTTGTTAAATTATTTAATGAGATCCCACTTGTTTGGGCTGTGGTTTCACTTCTAACAGAAACTCCTGCAGAATCGCATACATTAGTAGTATCCAACATTTTTTCTCTTCAAATACGCGATCAAAGTTGAAAACTTGGAAATATCAATGCCATCATAAAGAAAAACGGTAGATTTAATCATTGAATATTCTGCCCAGAGGCTTCCAGGAGCTTTCAACTGCATATATCTTTGAACGAAATATGCCAATAGAGTCTTTTCTTCGATTCTTAAATTCTTGCTTCGCACCATTTTTTAAAACTTTGGTAGGTATTTTGATAACGGATTTTGGATTTTTCGGGAATAATTGCGGAACACCCTTCTTCCCAAGCCCGTTCAATTTCTTCAAATTCACTTTCGCTCATATTTTAATTTATAATAATCAAAATTGTACTTAAAATTATTGACAACTAAATAAAAACTCAATTCTCCATTATTGTTATGCACCCTAGTTACTACCTAACAACCAAAGTATCTATCTTGATAAAATGAATGAAACTAGTCAATATGACGAAAATGTTTAATTTTATCATTTATAATGGTATCAATCGTGCAAAAAACGTTATAAGCATGTCGAACGTTAAGGGTAACCGATCTCAGACAATTGTCTTCGATCGGTATAAAACCCTTACCGTTCTCCATACTTAATATACTATTACCTTTTAATTTTCTAAAAAGAATGCAGATTTATTTATTTTTGTTGGAATAATATACAATTAACTTTTATTTTATAATTAAAAAAATTCAAAATAAAAACCAATAAAGTCAAACGTTATACTCATTCAACGAGGTAAAACCCGATAAATATCACGTTCTATTTTTTTTGTAAAGACGTTTTTATAAATTAAACTTATTAAAATTATTCTAACTAAATATTAAATTCTCTACCATTTGGCTATAACAAATATTTGATAAAACTTCCTATGACGATTTTAAATCTTCAAACTTCCAAAACTCTTTAATCGCGATTATCTCTAAACAATGGTTTTGTTAGTTATCGGGTTTCCGCTCGAACCCCTCGATTTATACATTAATTTTTTTTTAATTTAAACCCAACATTTGTAGCTTCTATCCGAAAAAAAATTAAATTGTAGATATAAAACCCTATGGTTAGTTTTGAATTTTAAAGAAATACCAAAGAATATACAGCAATACTTTTGTATTGTGGTGTTTTCGAGGGAACTTGTTACATCTTGGTACCAGATGTTTTTGGAACTGGCCCTAAGATAAATAAATGCCTTTTTTAATAAAAGAAAGTCATAAAAATTCCATATATTTCCAATATTTTGAGCTGTTTATTGAAAAGCCCAATAGTCTTTTTTTATTATAAATTGTAACCCTTAAGAACATTGGCGTAACATGTTGCCTGTCAAAATGTTCAATGTGTTTTAAATGTATTAATTTTTTTCGAATCCTGTAAAAACTAATAAGTATTTTTGAAAAATTTAAACGCGGAATGAAAGATTATATTATTTCTGAGGGACAAACATCCCTGAAAACTTCTATAATGTTTATTTCAATAAGTTACAGGGGTGAACATAACAGGGAAAATTTACTGTTATTTTTAATTGCAAATATTTCATTCAAAAGAAACTTTCTTTTTATTTATTCTAAGGGACTTTCGGCCCTCGGTAATAACGCAATCTTTCATTCTGCGTTTAAATTTTTCAAGAGTACTTATTAGGTTTCTCAGGATTCGAAAAAAATGAATATCTACATTTAAAAGTTTTAATTTAAAACACATTGAAAATTTTGACGGGCGACATTTTGCGTCTTTCCCTTAACGAGAACTTGGAGTAATAAGTGCTTTATTCAGACAGAAAGTCAAACTATCCGTGTAGATTCATTTCTTCATATTACAAGTTGTAAGACCCCCGTTTAATATTTCAAATTCAAACATTCAAGTCAAACTTGTGCAACTGTATTTGGCAAGTGTCTCCCCAGCGTGCTGAAAATTAAGTTTTTCCAAATTTTCATCAATAATTGTATTTCCTTTTTGGTCGAGATGAGAACCAAAATGTTCCTACGGCAGGATGACGTCTGACAGACGTTTGCTGAGAGTGGCCACGCGTCACTCAACTCGGTTGTATGTGCTCTGTCGAGCGCCCATAAGGTTTAGACAATATAGGTCCAGGTTGTACTACTTATTTAAAGTGTTGAAGGCAAAGTTCTTGACTTTCCGGTAACATGAGTTTTCATACGGCCCCACTGGCTTTACGCTGTTCGATTCTGTCATCATAAAGAGTTTGAATGCAGAAAGTTTGAATCAGAAAGGTGTTTCAGAAAAAGGTAACACCGTCTCTAGCATAGGTGAAAAACTGGAAAATAATAATTGAATTGGCTTATGAAAAATTTTTGTATAACGAATAATATACGATGTTGCCAGTAGTTTCGGCAAAATCGTAACAAAATGTGTAAAATTTTTTGTTCTTTAACGCCCTGTACCGTGAAAACGCATGCCGTTACAAAAAATTTTTACTAAGCAAATACCAATTACTTTTCAGTTTTTCACCTATGCTAAAGTTAAATCGATAAAACGGAACTTGCCAGCAAGCAGTTCTAAGCATACAGGAATAATTTTCAAGAAATTTAAATTTACGACCCTATTTTGATTATAATCGCTTCCTGTATTAAGTTACTTTTAGGTGGCACTCACTGTATTATTAATTTTCTTATCTTAAGTGGCAATTAACATGTCAATCTCGACAAAAAAGTATATCTACTGTGTTCAAACTCTTTCAAACTAGTTTGACAAACAGTTTGAATTTTCAAACCTGTACGACTGACCAGTTTGACTTGACTTGAATTATTTGTCAGAAGGATTGACTTGAGTTTGACTTGAAATTAAGTCAAACTCAAATCAAGTTCAAACATTCAAGTCAAACTTGTGCAACTCTAGAAGCACTGCTTGTCTACATAACGTCCTAGAAAGAATTTAATAATGAAGGGTCACCAAGCACAAATAACGCATTAGGTATGGTGTCACTATTTTTAATTAGACGGACGGTTTTTTACTCCATTATTTTTTATTATTAACTCGTCTCTTTTAACACAAAATATATGTTTGTAAGTGCATTAAAATTTTGTTTTCTTAATTATCCTAATTAATTTCCATAATGAGCACAGCATTAACTGAATGAATTATGTTTTAAATTATATTTTTAAAGAAAGTAACATAGTAAAAAAATCACATAACAATACATTATGATTATACTCATTACAGTCGGAAAAATGAAAGAATACCCATGAACATCACATCAATTACCTACTTATTATGTATTTTCTATCTTTTTCTATAAATAACAAACGTTTGTTATAGACAAAGACAGCAAATACAAAATTAGTGATTCATGTGATCGTTCATGGGTATTCTTTCATTTTTCCGACTGTATAGAGATTATTTACCCAAGTGTGCGGTGGCTGAACGAATTTTAGTGTGCCTCAAGCTAAAAAAGGTTGGGAACCGCTGGTGTATAGCTTCTTTGTCAAAATCATAAATTTAATCTTTTTGATGTTCAATTTTAGACCATACTTGTTGGTATTTGTGTTTATGTTTTCCAGCAAATACAGTAAATTTTCTATGTTATCTGTTACTATGACTGTGTCATCAGCGTATCGTGTATTGCTAATTAATTCTCCGTTAATATTCATACCAATGTATTGCTCTATAATAGAAGCGCTTCCTGATATATGGTTTTGCTGTATATACATACAGGGTGTTTGGTAAAGAATGGGCTATAGCTTAACCTTAGGCTCCTGATGTTAAAATAGGCCGATTTAAGCTAACTTACCTTAGTACAAAGTTTATAATAACCGAGATACAGGGTGTCAAAGTTAAACTTTTTTTTATTTATTATTGAATATTTCCTGACAGGTATGAGATAACAACATGAAATTTGGTATGTGGAGGTTTTTTGGGTCGAGAAAACTAAATTCCCTACCAAAAATTATGTATTTCCCAGAGGGCGCCACACACGCCTTTCAGCACTCATTTATTAGGTTCAAATTTTTTATCCCTCACTCTGTATAATTTTGACATTAAAATTTTTATTCTCCTATTAGTTTTACTTAAAAGAGGTATACTTTTTCGTCTCCCTAAGCTCAACCGTTTTCGAGATAAACGCATTTTAAATCTGCGATACACCATCATTTTTAGTATAATATCATTGTAGTTACACCCGAAAAATAACTTAAAACCATAAAATTATCCAAAAATTTATCGCAAATTTCTTTAAATGGAACTTGCTATGCAATGACATAAATTTGAGAACTGGCACAATTTTTATGGTTTTAAGTTTTTTTCAATTGGAACTACAATGATATTATGCTAAAAATGATAGTGTATCGCAGATTTAAAATGCGTTTATCTCCAAAACGGTTGAGTTTAGGGAGATGAAAAAAGTATACCTTTTTTAAGTAAAACAAATAGGAGAATAAAAATTTTAATGTCAAAATTATACAGAGTGAGGGATAAAAAAAATTGTACGTAATAAATGAGTGCTGAAAAGCGTATGTGGCGCCCTCTGGGCAATACATAATTTTTGGTAGGGAATTTAGTTTTCTCGACCCAAAAAACCCTGTATCTCGGTTATTATAAACTTTGTACTAAGGTAAGTTAGCTTAAATCGGCCTATTTTAACCTCAGGAACCTGAGGTTAAGCTATGGCCCATTCTTTACCAAACACCCTGTATATTGAATAGTAGTGGAGAAAGCACACAACCCTGACGCACAACTCGACGAATATCAATTTCTTCGGCTAACTCATTATCAACCTTGATTTTTGCTGTTTGCCCCCAGTACAACCTAGATATGATGTTAACGTCGCGACTCTCGATGTTTTTGCTTCTTAATATTTCATACAGTTTTTTGTGTCTGACTTTGTCGAAAACCTTCTAAAAAATCTATCTATGAAATCTTATAAAACGTTAATTCTAAACTTTAAAACTGTATCCCGTTGCGTAAAAAATTTATTCCTAAATTTAATTAATTGAATACTCTTAAAACCTCGACAAAGAAGGGAGAAATTAAGTACAATAAGCAAATAGACTGGCAAGATGTGTTAATAACACTATATGACGAAACCGACATATTAACACTGAGATGAATTAGAGAATTTAGAAAGCCGGTATAAGACCAAAAAAATACATATGATTATATAAACAAGACCCGATATAGCCACAAAAAAAGGCTACTAATACAAACGGCAGAAATGAGAGTACTGAGAAGAGTTAAAGGAAATACGCTGAGAGATTAAAAGAGGAGTGAAGACATTAAAAGAAAATGTCGGTAACGTACAATGTAGAAACGAATGGACACTAAATAGAAAAAATGAATGGAATGACCACGTAAGTAGAATCAGGGAGACACGTTTGGGAGACAAAATAGCAAGGGATAAATTAACAATCGGTAGAAAAAGTATGGCTGACCCCGTAAAATATGGAGTGGAAACGATCAACGTCAGATCCTACATGTGCCATGTTCGCCTTCAATTTTTTTTCTTTTTATTAATTTCATATTTTACAAAATTTTATTAATACGTCTAATTAAAAAATAATCGATTTTGTATACTAAATTTTCTTTTTATTATTTTTATTGAAATATATCTTTTTAAGCTGAACTTTATATTTTTGTTTCTTACTTTCAGATTGACAGCTGCTTTCGGGAAAAGTTCCTGAGTCACTTTGGTATGTATATTTTCAAATTTTCTTATTTTTGTATATACATAATGGTAGGGGAGGAAAGTATGCTAAATGTGCAGTCACTCGAGCGCTTTGGGGACCTATTGGGTTGTGAAGAGTAGGTTTTAAAACCAAAAAAAGTTAAGTTAAGTAAAGTTTTCCATTTTAGTGGGGACTTTCCATTTTTAATTTAATTTTCAATCTCCAACAATCGTTTTTTCCCATTATAGCGCCATCTATCCATAATTCGAAAAAATGTTTCAAATAAAAGTTACTTATTTTTACGCAAGGAATCCGAATCTGCAATAAAAATGCGGGCTCCTGTTTAAAATTTTAAAGTAACTCCCCACCCCACATCCGTAGGGAGTCGTGTTTCGTGTTTGGTGCCATTCGATAGATTTTTCAAACATATGGAATAAGTGTATTTTTCAGTTTTCGATCTGATGTTCATTTGGCGAAATATCGCGGGATTCGTATTTAAAATTTTAAATTTACCCCCCACCCCTCTCCGTGGGCAGTCGTGTTTGGTATCATTCTATAGATTTTTGACAAATATTGAGCACGTATTTTTTTAGATCTATCGTTCATTTCGCGAAATATTCGCTTTTTTCTTGTGAAACTTTGTGACTCGCCCATTTCCTTAAGCCCTGCCCAAATCGTCAGATTTTTGAAATATACACTGTTTTGCATGTACTTAACTTACCTTATCTTAATCTGATGATTTCGAGTTTTTCTAATATTAGATTTTTGTTTCGGCCACCGCTTAACGAACTCCCCTACAGCAGTACAGCACTCCCCTATGAACACCCCGTACAGGGTACCAGGGTTCTCCCCATATGATAATCTGACGCGCTTCTCGCTGCTGCTTGAAGCGGAACTACCTGACTTGACAATGGAAAGTGAGATCTTGCCGAAACGTCGTCAAAATAATGGTTTTTCTCAAAACCAAAGTTATTCAACGCGGAGTCAAACCCGGAAAACAACAGAAAGCACATATAGCTCCCGCGGAAACTTCAAGTGTAACATTGTTCTTAGGCGTCAACGCCCTTCGGTAGGGATCTATACAGGAGTATCACCAAGCCGCAAGTCCTTATCCCTTGCCGTACCGTTCCTCCATAGGCCGATCAGACACATACAAATCATATTTATTAGATTAGAGCATACAAATCATACGTAAGATTTTGGGTAAATTCTGGTGAAACTTCAGTAGTAGCAGTAGTATTTTTTGTAACTGTATTTATTTACAATCTACATCAGTACAGAGTATTAAATTGATATGATGCTGATGATATGATCCAATGATATTTCGATGTTTCCTACGAAATGAGGAAGTGCGCATAAGGACAAAGGTGGAAGATGTAATTGGAATACATGCGCAAATGAAATGGAACTGGGTGGGACACGTGGCACGGCATAGTAACGACAGGTGGACGAGAAACATTATACATTGGAAACCACCCGAGCACAGTCGTAGCAGAAAAATACCACAAAAACGATGGCTAGACGACATCAAAGCAAAAATGGAAAGAAACTGACACCAAATAGCGCACAACAGAGACGAGCGGGGAACTTATGGGGAGGCCTTTGTTCAGGAGTGGATGCAAACAGGCTGAAGAAGAAGATAGTAATGGTCTTGCGAGATAGTTCTTTTAGTAGTTGCACCAAGATTCAATCGTAACCGGCCAACATATCCTAAATTAAAAAATTGGAAAAAATCCTTTGTTAAAGGCATAAAAATTTTATTAAAATCCCTTTAAAGGGCTACATCACAACAAAACGTTTTCGATTTTTATAAAAAAATCATCATCAGTGTTAGATCTAAAAATAAGTATAACCGATTTAATGAATGTAAAGTTGGTATTTAAATTTTGACTAAGGTTAGAGCAAGTTGGTTATACTTACAAACTGAATGCTAGCTGAGCCATTAAAGAAAAATATTCGGGTAAAAACCCTTTAAATATAACATAGATGCGTTAAAAGTGCATACTTTAATAAAATGCTTTTGATGGTCACATGGCAACTAGGATAATGCCCTAAGGTAATGTAATGAATTTCCCAACACGTGGGATCCAAATTGAGTTGTTTACATTCCAATGACTTAATGGCAACTAAATGCAAAATGAGTGATGTTTCTGAAAGGTGTCAAAGGACAAACTGACAACGTGACGTAGAAGTTACCCTGTATTACCACAGCCAACCAGTGGTAATGAAAGATTTAAAGAAAATTCAACATTAATAACAAAAATCAACACAGTTGTGGCTATAATTACATACAAGTACCTTGATTATGTAAGATTTAGGTAGAGTATAAAATGATTTTTATAATGAAAATCCAGAATTAGCCAGAATGTATGCAGCCATCTATACATAATTCAAATGAAGTTGAATTAATTAGCGAATAATGGATCCATTTATATTAAAGAACATATAGGACCAAATAATTAAGTGGAAAAAAATTTTGCTAAGATGTTTTATTTATATGAATAGGTTGATGATTGTGGTTCCTATTGAAGTTGAAAATTGAAGTAAGTCCAACTTGAATATGAAAATTTAATTTACTATGAATTACAAGGGGGGTTGTTGGTTTAATTGTACTAATTGGTAGAGTAAATTAGAGAGTTTGTAATTTATGGAAGTCTGATATCAAAATATTGTTGAAATTAAGATAAGTAGTATAAGTTACAGGAGGAGACTGATATGATATAATGATATGTAAGTTAATTGGTTATAGATAGCTGAGTGTTGAAATTGGAAGCGAAGACAGAATATTAATTGAACTAATAACCTGGGAAAAAGTATTGACCAAGTTATTGAGTTGAACTGAACCTAAACTGAACCTAAGTTGAACTGATAAACTAAATTGTAAACCATTTCGTTTACGGATGGTAGGGATAGTTGTGTTTGGTTTCTTTTTGTAGCAGTTGCCTACCCAAGACCAATTCTAAACAGAATACTAAACAACAAATACATATTAAAGCAATGTATACAAAAAATACACTTTCCAAAATATCAAGGGTAAGAGCTTTAAAATAAAAGTTTCTTTTTTTGTCTGCTGTTGCTTTTGCTTTTTCAAACTGTCGTTTGTAAATTTTAGACTCATATTCGACGAATCCTGATTCGTGAAGAGTCAAAATTTTTTTATTAAAAGTATTTAAAAGCGGATGTCCTTTTCTAAACGCAAACATGAAATATATATGGTAATGAAAATCTTTTTTTAATATGTTTATAAGAGGGAAACCATTTTCGTCTAGGTAAGAATGAGGTACAACATATTCCAAAGCCTTTGCGGTACGCAGTGTTACAGTATTCTTGTCGTATGCGGTCATGTTTATACATTCCCAGTAATTCTTGCCAATTATCATTTCTTCTCTCCATCCGATGTAATACTCAATGGGATCATGTGACAATCTAAATTTATCACGTGCGAACTTATCAGGTAAACATGCTTTGAAATTAAACTTAGGTATATCCATTCGCCGTTTAATAGGATTATATGCATTGTCTTTCCTCATAATATCAAACATTTGGCTCCTATAAATGGTAGTAAATATTAACACGAAGACTTGATAAGTAATGAAAAGAACTGTTATAGACGTTTTTTTAGAATATATAGTAACAGTTCCTTCAAAGAGCACGGATACAATGAAAGAGAGGATATTAGTACTCTTCTTCTCGGGAACTAAATAGTCAATTAAACAAATTACTATAGACAAAGTTATAAGTAAAATTATAAAGTATGTCCACACACCATTTTTAAACTCTCCATAAAAAATTGCCCATTGGTTGGTGATCAATATATTTGGTGTTATAAACACCAATTTGTCTTCTGTAAACCTTATTGTTAGATCAAAAGAAAGACTTTCAGCTTGAAATGTTGAAGCCAGTGGCGCAGCATACAAATCATACGTAAGATTTTGAGTGAATTCTGGTGAAACTTCAGTAACAACAGTAGGATTTTGTGTCTTTATAAAATTTAGCTTAACTTTTATGTTTTCTGAAATTATTTTCAAAAATTCTATATGAATTCCTTCGGTGTCGCTGATTACGAAGGGTGGATCAATGTCATAAAGCACGTTGATGTAAAGGAACTTTTTCTCTCTATATAAACTGTCGGATATATCTCTTGTTTTGAGCTTCAAATCTTGTGGATTTGGGCATATGTCTACTACCTGGTGATCGACTGGTGAGATCCTATTGATCTCATAGTAGCTGTTTGCAGTATTTAAAGCTATAAGTAATACCTTATAAATAAAATACCTTTTAAGAGCACTCTTTAATTCTTGGTTAACTTTTTGTAAAATAAATACAAAATAATTTGTGTTGACTAACATTTTTGATTTATATAAAACATTTAAAACGTCTGTAACGTTTCCTGAAACCACGTATATATCGGGCAATATTGTGTATTTCCTGCTTATTTTACTACTTCTATTATAGAAAACTATAGGAAAATTTTTAATTCTTACATCGGTATTTACTACATATACACACTTTTTGTCTTGTTTTATGGATTCCAATACTGAATTTATACAACTTTCTAAGATACTTGCATTATTGATAAAATAAGTATTTGTTTCAGTAAAGAATAATCCACTGGATAATATAAGTAACAAGAACATTTTTCAATTACTCGAAATACGTGCAAAGGATAAGAATGGATCTAATAAATGTGTTATAAATCTTGAAAAAACTTAAAAAATTCGAACTGTTTTTTACCTGTGGATATATTAACCAGATCCTTTAATCAAATTTTTTTTTCTTTTTTGTATTGACAATAGTTGTCTGTAATTTAATACATACTCATAATATTTCATCTAATTATAAACGAACAAGAAAATAAATTATATAGTTGGTTAAATTACTAATATTATGGACACACGACGCACACACACATAGGTACGCACATACATATAGCTATAATATATTGTTATGATCTGCTTTCTCTTACTTTTATAATAATTAGTATGTATTTAATCAATTATTCAATTGTCGCAGATCATACATAAAAATTAAGAAAAATCTCGGGGTGCCTTACCATACAAAAAAATAACTAAATTATTTTAGGTTATACTTATCTTTTCTCGTGGATTCAGTATCTCTTAGTTGATCCTTATCGGGATAAAATAGGAAAAGGAAATAAATAGAAATACCATAAATAAGCAAATACAAATATCTTTTATTATCAAAAGCAATACTCTGAAAATTTACCAATCAAATCCTGTGGGAATAACTGTCCCAATGAAACTTTTACCACATAAATTACTTTTAATTTTACAAATATTTATCGGTTTGTTCCTGATAACATTCATAAAACAAACTAAACAAACAAATTTAGGTATTCGCAAAACTACTTATATTTCCTATTAAATTTTTGAAATATTGGAATCTTAGTTCACCTGCTTTTACTCAAAAAAATTAACTTCTGAACATAAAGAAAATCGATCACATAAGTTATTGACTGACCTTTGGATTCACACACAATGATGTCTCCTCTTGACCCAAACAGCTCTTCCTTGTTGATTATTTTAGGCTACCCATCAAAGCCCTCTCCGTTCTCAGCATCAATCCAGCAGCATACCAGCAATTAATTCTCCAAAACACGAGCCAGGCTTCTTTTGACCAGTACTCGTTAAAAAAACTCCAAAATTCTCTCCTCACATTCTCACAATAATATTCTCTCCCTTGGACTTTACAGAATCAAACAGGTATTTCTTCTCAATTTGATCTGTCTCTCGTTCCACTTTTCAGCTACACTCTTCACTATCTAACAACCACTGGTACTTGCTTCTGAACTGTTTACGAAAACTTTGACTGCTCTTCTCCGATGCCGGTCACATAATGATCTCCTTTTCCAAACTATTTGGACATTCAACGTTTTCTCATACCCATTCCGCTTTTTTCATTCGAAAAACCCATGCATCCTTCCAAACAATTACTTCTACTCATGATAATTACTTTTCCGGGAATTCTACAAATTTACTTGGGGCTTAAACGAAGAGACTTAAAATTCCAACTTTCTCTACCTTTTTTTTCTAAATATAATAATTACCTGTGGCTTTTGGCCTCGCTCGTAACAAAGCAACCGTTTTACAATTATAATCCCCAAATAAATTGTCTATTCACATCATTTTATTTACTAATGTCTTTAATTCTTCAGGGAAAAACTCATTAAGGATAAACCCACTGCTTAAAAGCTAACTTCTAATAAATAGTTACAAATCAATGTATCAAATAGTTACAAAAATCAATGTGTATCAAATTTATGTGCCCGCGTTATATTAAAAAAATAAAAATTTTATTCTATCTTTGATTGACAAAATGACACACAATAATATACAGGGTGTAACAAAAAGGCAGGTTATAAATTAAATTACATATAACGAGATTAATAATAGTTCGATTGACCCTAACTTACCTCAATAAAAATATGAACATAAAAAAAGGTAAAGCCCTTTGTAGTTACACAATGAAAACCGTATTTTACAACATATCGAAAACTATTATAGATTGTTTATTGGAAATGGATATGTGGCATGATTATGACAGGAACATCTTAAAAAAATAACAGTAAAATCTGTGCACTCCATAAATAATAATAATAGCTTTAATAATAATAGCTTTATTGCCCAACAGTTTCCCATTTACAGGACAATGATAAAAATATTACATAATTTATAACACCTATTATAGGTAAGATAAAGATTTAAGCAGTAGTACCAAAAAAATAACATTAATAATACAAGTTAGACTAAAATTAATATAAATTCAAACAGAAAAAGAAAATACATTAATAAAAAAAATAAAATAAAAAATTAGTGCTTATTTCAGACACTCAATAGCTACTTTTATAAAGTTCCTTTGAGAACATGAAAAAATGTCACAATGCTTACCAATCACATTAAAATTTCTACACATTACATTAATAGGAGCCTTACATAGAATATTTGTACGAGCTCTTGTACACCTAAATAATACATTTGTTCTTAAATTTGACCTTGGAATATTAAAATTAATGTTTTCTAATATTGAAATACAATCAATTGCATTATTAACAAGTTTGTACAAAAAAATTAAAGATGCAACTTTTCTTCTTAATTCTAAACTACACATACTAAAACGATCACACAAGTAATTATTATCTACACCTCTAGCCGGATAAAGACCATTTACTTTAAACATTAAAAATTTTAGAAATTTTCTCTGAACGCTTTCAATTGCAATGTTATGACAATCATAGAAAGGACTCCATACAATACTGGCATATTCAAGTTTAGAGCGGACATAAGTATAATATAGCAATGTTAATGACTTTATATTATTAAATGACTTACAATTGCGAATTAAAAACCCATAAGCCTTCAACGCTTCAGAAACTTTAACACACATATGTTCCACAAAAGTGAGTTTTGTGTCAAAGATTACACCCAAATCCTTAACTGTGTTCTGTCTTTCTAATATTCTATCGTGACAACTATAGTTAAATACAAATAAACTTGATTTCCTAGAAAAAGTGACTACTTTACATTTTTTTGTGTTAAGTTGTAATTTGTTGCTGTTGCACCAATTTTCCAATATTTCTATATTCTGCTGAAGTTGGTTACAATCATCCAGCTCCCTAATAGTAGAAAATATTTTCAAATCGTCAGCAAAGCCCAGTCTTTCGCATGAAATATTTTCAAGAAGGTCATTAATAAATAGTAGAAAGAGCAATGGACCGAGATTGGAACCTTGAGGCACACCAGACGCAGCAAGATATTTTTCTGAGACATAACCATTATATGCTACAAACTGCATCCTTCCCTGAAGATACGATTTTAACAATACGAGAGCACTGTCAGTAAAACCAAATGTTGAAAGCTTGCTAAGTAATACTTCATGATCAATTCTGTCAAAAGCCTTCGAAAAATCGGTATATATAACATCAACTTGGCCATTATCGTCAATAACTTCAGAAAGATATTGGGTAAAATAAACCAAGTTGGTTACAGTTGATCTTTTATTAACAAAACCATGCTGATGAGATGAAATATAAAGTTGAACAGAAGATAAGATCCTATTATATAATACGATCTCGAAAACCTTTGAAAAATTAGATAAAATAGAGATAGCTCTATAGTTTTCTATTTCTGACTTCACTCCAGCCTTAAATATCGGACACACCCTTGCTTCCTTCCATAGCTCTGGATACTTCATTTGTTGTATAGATAAGTTTATAATCTTGGTTAAAGGTATGACAAACGCACCAGCGCAATCTTTAATAAGAAACGAGGGAATCTTGTCAGGGCCTGATGTCATCTTATCTTTTAACTTTCTGATAGCAGCATTTATTTCATCCTCTGTAACCGATTGAAAACTAATTGATGTCATATATGGGTTTATTAGATAATTGCAACCACCTTCATCATCAGAAACTAAATAAACACTACTGAAAAATTCCGCAAAAGCATTCACTATGGCTTGCGGATCTTTGTAATCACTTCCCTCAAAACGCATGTTGCCAGGAATTCGTGATGATTTATTTCTAGAGTGAATGTAAGACCAGAACTTAGTCTTGTCTTGAGAAATATTTGTTTGAATATCCTCCAAGTAATTGTCATATGCCACCTTGACCTGATATTTTATTAGTCGTCGTAATCTTTTAAACTCAATAAAATCGGAATGAATCTTAGATTTTTTATATTTTCATCGGAATTTAACTTTTAGTTTTATGTTTTTTATAATCGCGGAATCAAACCAAGGTGGATATTTATGAGCATGATTTTTGTAAACCGGGATATGCTTATCAAAAATTTCATAAATTTTATTATAAAAAGTTTGTACAGCAATATCTACTTCGTCGCAGCATTCGATAAAACTCCAATCACTCTGTAGGATACTTGAATATAAGTTAACAAAATCTGCATTCCTAAAATTATAAGCTTTATCAAGTGAATTTGGAATAAACGTTACTTCCTTAGAAAATATGTTGTTAAAATTTATTAGTAGAGCCGGATGATGATCATCCTCAGCTACAAGAGGCAAATCATCGTGAGACACAGTACATTTTATATTGGATGCTATCAAATCAAGTATTCGTTCAAGTGTATTTTTTATATTATCATATTGATCCAAGTTATTAGTATTAAATAAATTTAAAATTGCTGCAGTTTTTCTATCCGATATGTCATTCTCAATAAATTTAGGAGCATTAAAATCTCCCAAAATAATCACAAAATTATCATTCAAATAATCAAGTTGTTCTAAAGATTCAAAGAAAAATTCACAATCTAATAAACTTAACTTATCAGGAATATATAATACCATTACATAAAAAACGATATACCTTATGCTGCATTTAATAACTAACATATCAATTAATGGAAACTGAAGATCAAATGGTGAAGTATCCATTACCTCGGACTTTATAAAATTTTTTATTGCAAGCAAAATGCCACCGCCTTTTGTTTTATCAACTAAATCAAATTTACGATCTTTTCGATGTACATCGTATTCATCAGTAAATAATTCATTACTGGATACTTCCTCATTTAACCAAGTTTCACTTATAGCAATTATATCAAATTCAGAAACACTAACAGCAGCCAAAAAAGTCTTCAATTTACTGTTCAATCCACGCACATTTTGATAGTAGCATAATAAATCTTCTTTACAAGTTGAAAAGCTGTTGGGATTGTTCAGTTTAAATTTCGGACTATTCTTGGTATAATTTTAATACTTGATTTTCATCGCGTAAAACTACTTTGATCGGTCGAGTTCTTCCATCAGAAAATCGACCAACCCTAAATAGCCTTATGTTTGAAATATCAAATTGCGGATCTAAGAGATTAATAATTTTATTAACCTCCAGTTTATCATCAGCGATTTCACCCTGTTGACTGTGATCTGGAACTCCAAAGATGACCAAATTTTGCTTGCGTCTATTTCTGTCGTTAATTTCCTCGATGACTTCTTCTAAATCCACATGCTGTGCACTAGGTTGTATTTTCACATTTTCAGCTTTCAACTCTTGAATATCATTTTCAGGCCCGGTCTGGCCAGGGCGGCTGGTCGGCGATCGCCGAGGGCCTCCGGCTCAAGGGGGCCTCCAAAAGCCAAAAAATTCAAGTAAACAAAAGTTTTTTTATTATAAAAAATTATTTTGTTTTACTGTTTCACAGCGACGTAATACAGCAAAAACAATTTTAAATAAACAATAACCTACTTTTTATTAAATTACAGCTAAGGGTAACCCCTAGGTTACCTAGGTATAATAAAAAAGTAATAGTAAGTCGCTCGGTGCTCGAGGTAGTCACCGATCCCACCGCGCCGCACCGTTCGGCTTAAGCTCAGCGCTCAGCGGTAGTGACACGACAGCGCCGCGCCGGCGCCCTGGACTCAAGCAGACAGCTACGACGCGACATTCTCTGCGCGCTCACCTGCTGTCAGTTGAGTTGACCTGCTGTCGATGAGTTAATGTGCGTTGTGAGTTATGACATATTGTTTGAAATTGAAAGGTGAATTTTTCAGTTTATAAAATGAAACGTGTGCACCCAAGTGGTGCAAGTAAAAGAAAAAAGAAGGAGAGGAAATCTTTCGAAATAAAACAAAGTTTGAATTTATGGTTAGCTGGTTCCAGTTCCAATCCTGCAAAAAATGAAAAATCGCAAACAGGTAGGCGGAAATATCAGAAGCTTTTTATGAGCATATAAGCACAGACAATAATATACAGATGTAGCAAAATTCTAACCACACTTATCTCGAAACTGATCACTTTTCAGGAGAGAGAAAAAACTGTATATTTTCTTGTTTTCAACCTAAAATTTAATAAAAAAAAACGTAAAACTGAAAAATGTTAATTGTATTACTATACAACTTACAGGCTTACAGGCTCACTTCAAAAAGGCAAATGAAAATATGATTTATACTCACTGTATGGCTCACGTCTTAAACTTAGTAGGAGCTGACTCGACAGTAAAGTTGCTTCAAGCAGAAAACTTATTTGGATTGGTAGAGGAATCTGCAGTTTTTCTGAGTTCATCTTACAAACGAATGGCAGTGTGGGAGAAAGAAACAAAAAAACAACATACCGCCCACGACAAACTTTATAGACTGCAAAAAATAGGAGCCACTAGGTGGTGGAGTAAACATAAGGCTCTGTCATCGATAATTGATGAAAGTGTTTTAAGGAGCGGGGAAATTGCCACGGACAAATTAACTAACGTCATTACCGTATTCAAAGAAATATATGAAATATCAGAAAGGACCAGGCAACACTCCTTATGGAAAAGTGGTCCCGGTCAAATTTGATGAAAGTTTGGTCAATGATACTTCTTGATGTGTAGATTAAAAAAGTCCATGGCACCTGGGTCTGAATAACTACTATTCTCGAGTTACAGCCTTCTGAAGTTATTGGATTCGAGTACACGGTTTACTTTAAGTGCACTAATTTACGGTCAAGTGAACGAAAATATTTATTATTAGAAGAAGAGAAACTCATGTTCTTCATACATACTTGCGTGTTGTATATGAATTCGTGGTCAAAAATAGTTGGATCGTATTTTAGTCTTCAGAAAACCTCCGAAAAGTCTTTAGAAAACTAAAGAAGTGCGGTATAAAATG